>NC_056731.1:1582902655-1583597655 GCF_019279795.1 Protopterus annectens | reverse complement strand
GATAGGAAACAGCACACAAGAATGACATATGTTCACAGGCTATGCCAATGGAAGTGAGGAGCCCAAGCAAGAAACATGAAACACGTAGCATGCCCTTCCACCCCCCCCCCAAGCCGGACAAGGGAAACATACACGCAAACAATGTAAAGAGTCCACTGCTCCCCAGACCACAGGCAAGATACAACCGGGGGGGGTACACAGTGCACCCGTGAAGTCTAATCTTGGAACACAGACTGGAGCGTCCCTTGCGGGACACCCCAAAAATTGCCGAAACCAAAAGAACTTCATAGACTGACCATTTTGGCCACGGTGTATACAGACTCGGAATACAAGGGTGGGGAACCCTGATGACCCATGGGCTGAGGCAATTGTATGAAATGGGTCCCGTAAAGTGGAGAGTGGGCAGCGTGTAGTGGTGTGTCCAGAACAGACCAGGACCCAGAGTAAGGATGGGTGCTGTCAAGGAGGCGAGGGTGGGTGAACTATTTGTAGCTACTTATGGGTCTAGGTGTGGAGGTGATGTGGGCCTATATGGACAGCCCTAGTGATGCAAGCGAATGTGTTCATTGGGCACAAGAGTCGCCCAACGAGCAGCCACACCCACTACGAGTCCCACTGCAGCAAAGTATAATCTATATGTCAAGGAATGGAATAACCAGATGTAGACGTATATATGAAGAGTTATGTGTGTGTGTATATCTACCCATAGCGACATAGAGATAAGCCTTTCCCTCTCCATAGTACAAATATATACATCCAGAGACAGAATACATATACATACCCACATATAAATATATACATATGCAGACACCCATACACCCATATGCCGTTTTATATATATATATATATATATATATATATATATATATATATATATATATATATATATATTTATACAGAAAAATATAAATATACATGTATGCATACATATACAGATATATCTGTATATAATAATGTAAATACATATATATATATATATATATATATATATATATATATATATATATATATGTGTGTGTGACAGTAAATATGCACATGTATATAGCTAGGATATAATACAGCAGTTACGAGTAACATATGTTCACAGGCCATGCATATGGGGGTGAGGGGTTCAATAAACAAACGTGTAACACGTAGCATCAACCCACCCACCCAGGCCAGTGAGACATACAGACACACAATAAAGGTAAACACACAACTGCTTCCCAGACCACCGGCAGGATACCACCGGTGGGAGAGACCTGCAAGGTCTAATCTTGAAACATAGACATCGATGTTCCTTGTGAGACACCAAAAATTAATGATCGGAGCCAGTCCTGGTAAGGACATATCAAACCAGGCTGTAGATGTACACGGACCAGTAGGCTGTATAAGCCTGATAACCCATGGGTCGACACAACGTATGACATGTGTCTCGACATGAGGAGAGTGGGCAGTGTGTAGTGGTGTGTTTATACCCCACCAGCACCAACAATAAGGATGAGTGCTATAGAGGAATGGCAGGTGGGGGAACTATGGGTATGCAATAATGTGCCTAGGCGTGCAGGTGTTGGCTGGCAAAGTCATCTTAGTACCGCCCCAGGGATGTAAGTAATATTCCAAAATGGGCATAGCTGACGCCCATACCTCCCAAACCCTAAGAGCACATCCACTGGACAGGTCATAAACCATTAGGGGAACAAATAGGGACCATACCCTTGAACTGTCCCCAATTTCCAGGGACGTCCCTGATTTTGACTCAGTTTCTAACTCTGTCCCACTTAAACCCTCCTAAAACTAGTGACATTCTGAGGAAAGGTGGTGAATTACACGTAATGGATAACGACAAAAATTAAGAGTCATAAACATCATTTAGCACAGAAAATGTGTTTGAATACAGTTTATTTTCCACCCTCCCTCCCTGCTGGTATAGTGTTATAGTTGGTGGCTTTGCAGTTGCCCGCCCCTAGTGTAAATTTGATCTGGGACCCTCCTCCCAGTCTAGTGTCATTACCTCATTCTACCCAGTACAGGGAGAACATTTGAGAAGGCCAATCAGCTTAGTTTCGGCTACTCCTTTCTCTCTTTCCACTAAAAAAAAAAAAAAAAAAAAAAATTATCAGCTTTTACTGTATTTGTGGTTTTTTCCTACTTTATTTTGCTTTTGTGTCATCTTAAAAGTACTCAATTGTATTTATTACTGCTTGGTGTAACTTATTCTAAGCCTTTTAGTTTAAGCATTTGGGCTTTAGACCAGTTGTTTTACATTAGAAAGGTCTGTGGGCTGCACTGTGGTGGCAGGACAGGTAGCTTACATCCTTCTAAGTTAGGAACTGCTGACTGAGGGCTCAGTGTCTGTTATTCTAAAAGTGTATTAGTTCTGGTTTAAGCACCAGGGCTTCAGGCCAGTTATTTTACATTAAGAAGGTTCATGGTCTGCACTCTTGTGGGAGAAGAGGCTGGACTATGCCCTTCTGAGCTGGGAATTTCTGGTTAAAGGCTTACAGTGCCTGCATATTTGAACTATTTCTTACTGTAATTGGTACACCTTGTTTGCTGTAGCATAGGCTAGATCCAGGCCTGCTGAATCTAGTTTTGTTTGTATGCTTGTTATTTCCCTGAAAAGCTAATTCCACCTAAAACGTGGCTTTTCAGCGCTTCTGTGGATCCCTAGTGATATCTGCATTGCTTACTGTACTTATTTCCTTGTTTCACTTGAAAGAAAGTTACTGTTTGTCATTTTTGCATTTAAGTTACCTGGCACTTGCTCACTAAAGCAATTATATAAGTCAGCACTAAAAAATAAAAAGCACTACACCCTCACAAACTCCCCTGAGTACCTTGCTCCCCACTGGCCATTTTTTTCAATTATAAAGAAATTCCCAATACTATTCTAGCATGTCCAAAGGTCAATTGTCAATCTCCTCTCCAGTCCAGCTGGTGAATCTGGGAATCTTGAGGCAATGTTACAACTGCCTCATGTACACAGACAACCCTCTCCTCCTCCCAACAAATTCCAACACATGTGAGAGATGCAACCATATAGCCAAACTGGAGGCTAAGCTCTCTCAACTCAGTACTGGCGTAACCAGTCAGGAGGAGAAGGAAACCACACTCACTACAATTCCAGTCTCACATAGACCTACCACGACAGCAAACCAAACACATAAACACACAAAACATACTTGGAGGCTCTAAATAAAAATCTGCCTAAGCAGCAGAGACCTCCAAAGCAGACACCCAAGCAACCGCTACCCCAAAACAAAACACGTGCAACACATAGCTCACAAAGCCAGTGTGCCGAACAGTCACAGCCCTTAAGGCTAAACAACACACCTGATACACTTGTAATAGGTGACTCTATCATCAGGCACACTGACGTACCACTCACCAGGCTGAACAAGGAGAAGGTCACGGTGAGTTGCCTGTCAGATGCTAGGATCCGCCACATAACACAAGCACTCAGGTCACTCCAAGGCAAGTACAAATATGACTCGGTCATTGTCCATGCTGGTGTGAATGACCTGAGACATACATCCCTGGACTACATGAAAAGAGACATAGAGGAGCTCTCTGAGCATGTAGCCCAGGCCGGTATGACCTTGACTTTGAGTAGCATCTTACCCTCACCAAGAATGATGCCACAGTATGAAGACAAGATTATCAATTTCAACAATTGGCTTAAGTATTGGTGTCATTCAAAGGGGATCCAATGCCTGTCAGCCTGGGATGACATGCTCGACAAGCCACGATGCTTCGCTAGGGACGGCTTGCATCTGTCACCCCTGGGCTTTTGGATATTGGCAAAGGCTCTTGCTACCCCCATAGTGCCTTTTTTAGGCAAGGCTCAAAAGACAAACCCACCTCCATATGTATCACAAGTGATAAGAAACTAAGAGTAATGCTACTCAACTCCAGAAGTCTAAACCTCAAGATGTACGCACTCGAAACTCTCCTTAGCATGGAGAACATCGATATCTGTGCAGTAACAGAAACCTGGTTCAAGGCTCTTGAGAGCACCCCAGCACTACCAGGTTATACCTCATACCATGCTTTTCGGCCCTAAAACTTGGACCGAACCACAAAAGGAGGGGGAGTATCAATATTCGTCAAAGATACCCACACCTCCAGGTTGGTGGCACAGCACGAAGCATCAGAGGCTATCCATGTGCAACTAACAGTGGGTAAAACTGCCTTCCAGTTTATAGTCTGCTACAGACCACCCTCCCAAACCCAGGAACCCCACTTGGCCTTCCTGAGAACACTGGAAAATATGAAGGTCTCTCCAAACACCATTATATTGGGTGACTTCAACTACCCAACCATAGACTGGGAGCATTACTCTAGCTCCAACACCCTAGCCCAAAGGTTCCTAGAATTTATAAACTCAAATGCTATGGAACAACTTGTTACCACTCCCACAAGAGGGGAAAACATACTGGACCTGATCATCACCAACATGGGGACTCTATGCTCCAGAACAGAAGTGTATCTCTCACTGGTAAGATCAGACCATAAGCTAATCTCGCTGGATATTCACATCCCGACCCCACCCCATGCCCAGAAAACCACAGTGAAAAACTTCTCTAAAGCAAATTTCACACTCCTCAAAACCAAAGTGGAATCCTTCAAAGCCCCTGGGCCTGTGGATAATACGGCCCAGGCCGCAAAATCCTTTATAAACGCATTCTATGAACACCTTCAGGAATGCATGGATCATGCAATCCCAAATAAAACCAAGACCCAATCCTCCAAAGGCAGATGTCCTGTCTGGTGGACCCCAGCCATAAACAAACTATACAATAGAAGGAGGAAGCTACTACATGATAGAGCTAAATCCCAAAAAGGGAAGGCATCTCTGATCAGTATTAGCAAAAAACTACGGGCACTCATAAAATCGTCTAAGGCCAGCTTCGAGAGAAAAATTGCACAGGACACTAAGGGTAATCACAAGGCTTTCTTTAGTTATGTTAGGAACCTGGGTGGGAATTCCCAGATATGCTCAGAATTAGTCCAAAATGACAAAAGATACACCGAACCCACAGATATTGCCAACATCCTAGCTGACAGGTTCAGCGCAAACTTCTCCCCCCCTCCCCACCAAAAGGGCTAATATCTATCCCAGCAGAGTGCTGCCCCCCTGACATCTCAGATGCTCAGGTAAGAGCTGCCCTCTCCAAAGCAAGAAACACAGCATCAATGGGACCAGACGGTGTCCCGCGCTGTGTCCTACATGAACTCCAAGAAGAGCTAAACCCAAACCTAAAACTACTGTTCAATCTCAGCCTTACTACAGGATATGTACCCAAAGAGTGGCGTACAGCAACAGTGGTCCCTCTCCACAAAGGTGGTGCCTCAACGGATCCTGGAAACTATCGCCCCATAAGTCTCACTAGCTTGGTCTGCAAAGCTATGGAAAGGATCATCATGGACCTTATAAATAAAGATATTGGGGACCTGCAGACACTGGATCCTACCCAGTTCGGCTTTGTTAAGGGCAGATCCTGCCTCTTGAACCTGGTCGATTTCTTTGAAACAGTCACCAAGGCCATTGACAAGGGTAAGGTGGTCCACACAGCCTACCTGGACCTCGCAAAAGCCTTTGATAAAATACCCCACTCGGGCATTATAGATAAGCTCACCAGCTTAAATATAAACCCCTATGTCACTGGATGGGTTGCAAACTGTCTCAATAAGAACCCACATGGTTAGAATAGCTGGAGCCATGTCAGACTCCAAACCAGTTACAAGTGGCATCCCACAAGGCTCAGTCCTGGGACCTCTCTTGTTCGGTATATATTTCTCGGAGGTACAGGCCAACATGGAAGGACTGTGGCTGACCAAGTTCGCAGATGACTGCAAACTGGGCGCCATAATAGACTCTCCAGCCGACACAAGCATCCTCCAAAAGGGCCTCATAGAAACAGACAACTGGTGCCAGAGCCATGGCCTCAAGCTAAATGCCAAGAAGTGTATAGTCATCCCCTTTGGCAAAAACAAAGTGCCCACAAATTACCACATAGGTGGTAATCCATTAAGTACAGAAGAAGTAATTAGGGACCTGGGGACCCAAGTTGATAGCAATCTCTCATTTGACAACCACGTGGCCAAAGTGGTTAGAAAAACATTTTATATAGCCCACCTAATCATGAAGGGATTCACATCTAGATCAGGGGAGGTCATCGTGCCTCTTTACTCATCCCTCATCAGGCCCATAATTGAGTACAATGCCCCTTTTGGGATGTACCTTACCAGACACCTGCAGCAACTGGAAAGACCCCAAAACTACCTCACCAAGAGGATCAAGGGGCTCAAACAGATGCCGTATGCTGCCCGATTAAAGAAACTCCAACTCTACTCAGTGGCATACCGCCTGCTCAGAGGCGATCTGTGCCTGACGTATAAAGCCATGTCCAACCCGGAATTAATGGACATGCTGCACCTCAGAAAATCCAAATCCCATCGAGCTACGTGCTCAAGGGACTTGAACCTCAGCACTGAAATAAATAGGACATGCTGGAGGGACAGATTCATAACCCAGAGGCTCCCTTCACTCTGGAATAAAATCCCAGTCCAGGTTAGGCAGAGTCCCTCATTGACTCTCTTCAAGAGGAATCTTGATGAGTGGATGGGAGATCGTAGGTTTACCCCGGGTATCACTTCTGTGTCACTGTTAGACAGAGGCACAGTATACTAACCTTGAAAAAGGGCATAGCAAAATTAATTTAATATGGGTGGCGAAAGCCATACACACTCTGGCTAGGCTTATAAATGCCCTAGGGCAGATAGCCTAGTATGAACCTATGAACCTATATGCTCTGAGTCTGTCAATGTGTCAGGTTAATAGCACCAATAATTTAAATGTGTCCCTGATGTTGCTATGCTGTGTCCCTGATTCAGTTTGTATTTTCCCCAATCGTATGAGAGGTCTGATAGGAACAGAAAGCACATATTCCACTGACAACCTTAGAAAGATGATAGAATATTAGATATGCAGTAGCATGACTCGGCTGAAGGATGTGGGTTCCTAAACCCATTTACTTGTTTGTATTGAAAAGTCTCAGTTCCCATGTATTAACCAGATGGGTGCAGATTGTAAGAGGAACACACCGATAATGTGAATCAAACCCTGGACAGGCCACGGATTTCGTACAGTCAAATGGCATGCTGTCGCCTAATGGGCAGCCATTCCCGATACTGTAGGCATGTATTCCAATGTAATAGGCATCACAAGGTAATATCGTAGTCCTCATTCCCACCCAGGGGTGTGAGTGTCAGATGCAAACACCAAATGCAGTACATTTGCATGTGCGGGAGCAAGCGGGTGTAAGCCTGTTTGGCCGCCAGTATGCGAGTATTACACTAGTAAAGTAATGTAGAGGCTAACTGAGTGTAAGAAACTGTAACCAGAGGTTAGCGTTGCTTAGCACCACCCAAACCCATGCACACCCGCTCACAACTGCTTTAATGTGCCTTAATCACTCTGTATCCAATGGCCTTGTTCTGCCCTGCAACAAAATAAATGGCCTCTGCAAGGCTCGAAACCAGGACCCTGCACACACAGCTAATGTGATTTACCAATAATCCATGGCAGATATACAGACATCAGACCTTATCACAAACATACCATCCAGTGCAGTCATTCAACAGTATAGGAAATGTATTCCATCATGTAGATGTATGTGTGAGTGTTTATGTCCAGCATATAGGTACATACATATATAGAGATATATCAGGAACATACCATGTGACAACAAAGCATTACAAATGAATGAAAAGGGAAACACCAGTGACACCTGTATTATGTTGTGGCTTTGTCCTCTGTAATATCAAGACTCCCCAGACAGACATGTGTCATTCATGCATGCAGACATTTGTACATTGGCTGTATATATCACTCTGTGCATGTTATTTACATTAACGCAACAGTTCCTGTCCAATCATTATGTGAGAACAGTACTCTTGCAAGGTGCTGTGTGTGACATCATCATCATGATAAAGGTAAATGGGGTAACCATAGAGGGACCGGTAGTGTTGTGTGTACAATGGGGTCGTCTGCATCATGTGTACCTGGAACATTTAGGAGTCATGCGCATACTAGGACAGTGTGCCTGAGAGACTGGGGTGAGGACAACAGGAGTATGTTGTGATGCATATTAAAAGGGTTACATGTGTCCAGTGGACACGTGTGTGAAATGGACAGCTATGTATGGGGCAAATGTTGTTCTAGGAACCGATTGGCTTTATGTTTCATTAGGGTGAGAGTGGGATTTGGGGGAAGGAGAGTAGGTATGCCCGTGGAGGATAGGTAGGGTAGGATGACAGACAAGACAGCATACAGGGTCGGTATATGACATGTGGGGGGATACACCTTGGATGGGGAGGCGTGTTCGGCATTCACAAGCCCATGAGCCCCCAGATGTAAACAGTGGGATGGAGGTCCCCAGCCATGGGCAGACACCACTGCATTAAAACAGCTGAAAAGGTGGCGGTGCTGAAGGCTGTCTAGGAGGGGCAGCCTCACCCTGTAAATGTGACACTCTGTCCTTGAGTTGGTGTATCTGGCCTCGAAACCCCTTATTGAGCCCCCTACACACCACATCTGGGACCATACGACAGTGGGCATGTTCATGTCTGGACCTGCTCCCAGGGGGGACAAGCCCTATCCTCAGTGGCGGTACCACCAGAAGGTGGTGCAGAGCCAACAGAGGTGGAAGTCCAAGGCTGGGCCCCAGATGTGCTGGTGCCCGGTGCCATGGCCAGCTGAAGTGGGACAGAAGGATCTGCCGGGACCTCCAAACCCATACAGCCTATGGTGCTGCAGTTTAAACACAGATATGACTTAGTAATAAACAACAACATTCAGGATTACTTACAACAGTATGCATAGATATGACCATCAAACCAACACAACAGATGGTATACATTTGCAGAGGGAGCACAACGCATCCATGTATACTGCATGACATCTGTCAAAGTGTAGAAGACGTGTGACTGCATCTATGAACAGTGGCCCATTATTGGCATGTCACTGGAACCCCAGACAGTGTCTGTCATACCACTGTTCCATGTGACATATGCCCAGTCAGGGATGCGATGGAAGTAACACATAACTATTACCATGTACTGGCTGCAATCCGCACACTATGATCATGCTGTTCTCAGATGTGTGTTCAGTGAGTAACACAGGAAACAAATGGTTCCACACACCAGTCCACAGATGGCCCTACAGATGGGGGTCCCTCATGAACAGAGCACTGTCTTGTCAGTTGTAAAACATGCAGAATAGCCATTACCACACACAACTTGTTAAACAGGCAGTAGTCTCAATGAAGCATAGCTACACTTACATGCTGTAATCATGTCTGGCACATCACCCTCCTGTCTGTAGGCTATTTCACCACTGTGTATGTTGTTTGAAGAACATCCAGATATCATCTGTGATGTAGTTTCCAAACACCAGATCCAGGTGCCACTCACAGCGACTCTCATGGGTAAACACCAACATGATGTCCCTGGATATTGTACTGTGTTTTTCATGCGAAAAGCTATGGAAACTTCAGCACAGCTGTTCCACATGCAATCAGCTAGAGGAGGACTGCAATAGGTGCAGAGGCCATCACCTGATCATGACCATCACTTACGTTACACAAGCTGCTGCTGAGCAGGTATACACCTCCACATCCACCAGAGTGTGTGGGAGGGGCAGACAGAGGCAAAGTACATCAGAGAAGGGCTTGGAGAATAAAACCTAAGCGTCGTCTGTCACACACCTACCAGTACAGGGGTCAGACCCCCGACCGACTAGTCATTACTATTACAAGTGCACGCAGTTACTCCATGTGCCACAAAGCTGACATGTTGGTGTGCTGTAGGAACACATATGTGTGTTGGTGAGTGGCATCTGCAACAGAGATATAGTAGACATACATTAGGTGTAGAACACATGGCTGTCCACATGAACGGATGTCATTGTCAACACAACCACATTCTCTAATGGATTCACATTGACACTCTTTGCCAGGCCCACAAATACACACCCTAACTACATAGTTTGCCACACTGCAGTAATGCACAGGTACTACATGCACCACAAGGGATATCTGGAGGTTCTTTGGGCTATGGTATGTGAACGTGTTTGACATCTGTTGGTATGCCAATGGGAGTTATACTGGGAGTGACTGTGGTTGGGAGCATCATACCCCACATGCAGATACAAGGTGTCAGTACTGACATGCATGTGTGCATTGCTTCATGGGTGTGTAGTGGTCGGCTGTGCAAGATGGCTGTACAAGGCTGGGTGAGGGGTAATCCTTGGCATCACACCACCCGACAATGGTGTGCAGTGTGGTACAGGGGTGTAGTGTCTGCAATGTCCCACACAGATGGGTATTGTATGAACTGCCCTGATATCCTGGATACCATTGTGTATGGCCATAGCTTTGCAATGCATGCCATGTCTGTGTTTGATAGTCCTTGACATAGATATTGCCTGGGATGTGCATGTCCCACAATAATGTACAGTGATATGTACAGGTGTACCTGGTTTGACTGGCACATGTTGTGTATACAGACTGTTATCCTCCGATATGCCAATACTGGCCTGGTGTGGCAGAACCTGCTTGTAATCAGCAGGTATACCATGCACCTGCACTGATAGCATGATACAGGTATTCCCTGGTGTTAGTGGCATCGGTCCATACAGGGCATATGTGTATGACACTGTATGGCCTCTGTGGATCACATTTGATGGCACCACATATGTTGCAGGCATCCAGTGAGGAACACAGTGAAGGCACATTGTCTGCTATTATGTGACTATTGTACTGCTGCACAGGGTGCCATGTCCTCTGCAGCCTACTGCAATCACACTATGCCTACTATCTGTCATCAATGTGCAGGGTACTAGCAACATAGCGGGATATTCTAGGCAAGTGTGTTTGTGTATGACACATGGGTTCAGGACATATTCCGGGTACTAGTAGGGTTACATACTTTGTTCACCAGGCCTTTTGCTAGATGTAGGGGTATAGCTCACCAGCACAGTCCCGTGGCTGACTGACAGCTGTACTCCTCATGAATTGGGCATTGTGACATAAGATGGACGCCATATAGGAAAACTACAAAATCCACTTCCCAACATGTCCAGTGGTTAGACACACACAGCCACCTCTGCACAGGCTCTGACAGTCAAACACACACACACACACACACACACACACACACACACACACACACACACACACACACACACACACACACACACACACACACACACACACACCTGCCATGTCCTGGAATCGAACCCCTACCTAACTAGCTTATCACATTACAGCAAGATGCAGTTACAGCATGCGCTATGGAGAATACTGGGTTATAGCAGTCCTGGAGGTGTATTCCTAGGTGGGTGATATCAGCAGGATTGCCAAAGGTGGGCATGTGAATTGTACAGAGTGTAAAAAACAAAAACAAATCCAGGCCACATAATAAGTGCAACAAAAATTTAATAACTTAAAAAGCTAACAAATGAGCGCTTTCGTCTGAGACCCAGACTTCTTCAGATAAAAGCACTGGTGCCAATGACCTAATATATACATATTTTCTAACACAATAATTATCAATCAATTAACCAATAAAACTTTTCAATAAAATTTTAAACAAATATCCTACCATCTGTTCTAAAAAATACCTAAAGGTTGGTTCTAAATATATGTTATTGTGTTACAAAACATTTTATTTTATGTTCTAAATATAATAAAACCTTATACTGATATGTAAAACAACGAAAATGAAGCGTAAAAAAATAAAATCAAAAATCAAAGTAAAATATAGTATAAACCCATCAAATACATTCAGCTCTAGCTGATAAAATGGATTTAATGCTTATATATTCATTAAGGCCAGGTGGTATACTTGTCCTCAACCTATGTTGCCATTTAAGTTCTTTATTTAGCAAGTAGGTTTTGAAATTTCCCCTTCCCCTACAATGATTTTCTTTTACTAAATCAATAATGCCAAACCTGTAACCATTAAATGAAGTACATATTGAACCGTGCTTGTATAAGACATTGGTGACTTTGCCTGTTCTAATATCATATTGATGTTCGTATATACGCTCTTTTAAGGACCTTTCAGTTTTCCCTATATAAAATGCACTACAGGATTTGCATAGAGCTAAATAAACAATCATTTTAGTTTTGCAGTTTCCTTTACAGAACCTGACCAAACTATTCAAACCATTGTTTAACTTAATTGTAGGTTCACAAAAAATCATAGAACACATATTACAATTTCCACAAGGGGTTGTAGCTCTATATAATATAGGGTTTCTATTAATATATTCAAATGTCCTTTTAAAGTTTCTACCAACTTTGTATGTGAATACAGGTTTTTTTCCAACCACATTATATACTTCTTTGTTGGTTTTGAATATATTCCAGTGAGAATTCAAAGTTTGTGTAAATAAATCTGAAAAAGTGTCATATTGTATAATACAGGCACCATTAAAAGTTTTCCTTTCTGTTACTTCTATACCACTCCTTAGTGGTTGTTCCAAAATGGCCTTATACTTAACATCCCACCCCGAATATACCTCATTTAATACTTCTTTTATCAAATTAATGGGGTAACCCCTTTCAGCAAACCTATTACCAAGAAAGGTTAAAGCACCCCTAAGGTCACTATAGTCCAAGGTCATTCTTGCGATCCTCACTGCCTGACCCTTAATGATACTTTTCTTTTGTATGGTGGGATGATGACTAGAATAGTGAAGATAGCTGTTACACCACGTGTTTTTTCTACAGATGTTGGACTTAAAACCATTAGAGGTTTTTGAGATGGTGACATCTAAATAGTTGATACTAATATCATTACATGAATATGTGAAGGATAAAACAGATGTACATGAATTCAAATATAACATGAAGTTTTCTAAACCATGAGATGTTCCATACCATAACACAAAGATGTCATCCAAAAACCTTAAATAAAGTCCAATGTGTGAGAAGAAAGGACAATTGAACACATACCTGTTTTCCCATTCAAGGAGTACCAAATTAGCAAATACGGGGGCGCAGGCCACTCCCATCGCTACCCCGCTGATTTGTTGGTAATATTCTCCTTGAAAATGGATATATTTTGAATCTAATACTACTTCCATAAGTTCTAAAATTAAAATTACTTTATCCTTAGGCAAAGTTGAAAACTTCGTCAAACTGTCACCAAAATATTCATGTCCTTCCTTCCTAGGAATGCAAGTAAAAAGATCCTTCACATCAATGGTCAAAAACATACGGTCTTCTTTCTATAAATTATCAGTGATTTTACTAAGAAATTCCCAGGAATCTTTTACCAAATGTGAAGTCCTACTGATAATATCTTTTGTGTGGTAATCAATGTATACAGCTAAAGGGTGGATCTTAGAATTTTTTGCTGATACTACTGGTCTAAATGGCGGCTCAAGAGAAGACTTATGTACCTTGGGTATTCCAAATATATTAGGAATAAGAGGGTATTTTTGTTTCAAAAACCTGTAGGTCTTATCATCAATTCTGTTTTCAATAAGGTATTCTTCTAATAAAGAATCAATTCTGCTGTACCCAATATTGATTTCATTAATGGATACAGGTACATATGTAGTATTGTCAAGAAGGATGTTAGTAATCACATTATTGTAGTCCTCATTGTTGTATAGGACTACCCCCCCCCAACCACCTTTATCTGGTTTCATAATATGGTAAATATCCTGATTCTGTAGTTCTTCTAATAATTTTCCTTTGTCACTTGACAAATTAGAATGTTTAGTTTGCCACCTATTTTGAACGTATAAATCATACAATTCTTCTGTGACTATCCTCTCGAACAACAAAAGTACTGGATGAAGCGGTGGGTTAAATGTGCTACTCCTTACTAAATCTTTGCACTGACTAATAATATTTTCAGTCTCATTGTTATACAGAATTTTTAAATTTAATTTCCTTAAATATAATTTTAAATCCACCAAATGGTTCGCTATGTCACCATATTGTGTTTTCACAAATTTGAATCCTTTTGAAAATAGAGAGAAATGTAATTTAGTCAAGGTACAAGATGTATAATTAAAAATTTTGAACCCCTTATATTCATTAATAATACCATCAAGGTCATTGCAAACAATTATTTCCCCTTCCTCACTACTTTTTTCCACTCGTATCCCTTCCCATAATTGTTGCTGGGAAGCCCCGGGTCTGATGGAAATCTGCTTTTGCTCGCTAACCTCTCCGATCTTCTGGGTGCTAAAAAAAGTTCATCCTCGTGGTTAAAAGAGTCTAATTCATCTAATGGTCTATGTGTGTTCCTGTCCAACACTTGTACATCATCATTATCAATACCCCTACCAAAATTCTCCTTGTATATAACCTTAGGGTGTGTTCTCCTAATAAACCCTTTGGTGTCACTGTTAATTTTTATTTTAAGCGGAACAGGATATGCCTTTCCTAAGTCGTACTGTCTTTTATCTCGAGCATATTATAATATAATTGTACAGAGTGTGCATACTCTAAAATGCATTATTCTTGACACACGCACACACACACACACACACACACACACACACACACACACACACACACACACACACACACACACACAGTACTTGCGTGGAATAAAACCCCTACCTAACTAGTTTATCAAACTACAGCAATATGCAGTTACAGCACGCGCTACAGAGAATACTGGGTTACAGCAGTCCTAGAAGTGTATTCCTAGGTGGGTGACATCAGCAGGATTGCCAAATGTGGTCATGTGAAATGTACATACTCTAAAAAGCACTGTTTTTGTCTCAGGTAGTCAGAGACACACACACACACACACACAGTTGGACTCTCTCGGAATAGAACCCCTACCTAATTAGTTTATCACGCTACAGCAATACGCAGTTACAGCATGTGATACAGAGAATACTGGGTTACAGCAGTCCTAGAGGTGTATTCCTAGGTGGGTGACATTAGCAGGATTACCAAAGGTGGTCATGTAAAATGTACAGAGTGTGCATACTTTAAAAAGCATTGTATTTGTGACACACACACCACACACACACACACCACACACCACACACACACACACACACACACACACACACACACACACACACACACACACACACACACACACACACACACACACACACACACACACACACACACACACACACACACACACACACACACACACACACACACACACACACACACACACACACACACACACACACACACACACTAGAACCTCTGCCTAATTTGTTTTTCACAATACAGCAATACGCAGTTACAGCATACGCTACGGAGAATACTGGGTTACAGCAGTCCTAGAGGTGTATTCCTAGGTGGGTGACATCAGCAGGATTGCCAAAGGTGGTCGTGTGAATTGTACAGAGTGTGCATACTCTAAAAAGCATTGTTCTTGTCATAGGCAGATAAAGACACACACACACAATTGGGCTCTTTCAGAATAAACCCCCTACCTAACTAGTTTATCACACTACAGCAATACGCAGTTACAGCATGAGCTATGGAGAATAGTGGGTTACAGCAGTCCTAGAGGTGTATGTCTATGAGGGTGACATCAGCAGGATTGCCAAAGGTAGTCATATGGGTTGTAAAGAGTGTGCATACTCTAAAAGCATTGTTAGTTTCTCAGGCAGGCAGACAGACACGCACACACAGTTGACCTGTCTAGGATTAGAACACCTACCAAACTAGATTAACACACTACAGCATTACGCAGTTACAGCACACGTCATGGAGATTACTGGGTTACAGCCGCCCCAAAGGTGTATTCGTAGGTGGGTGACATCAGCAGGATTGCCAAAGAAGGGCATTCCAAGTGTACTGCGGGTCGTACATGTCTGTTACCTGCGTGTACCCACTGCTTACAGACATGACAACGCATTTATACCTGCTTAAAAGTGTCTTATGCAGTCCTAATTGACAGTATCAACAAGGCTTGCAGGTACTGAACCCTGGACCATGCACACTGAGGTCACTGGACGTACCACTAAGTCATCTGGGTTGTACACATGTTGCATGTAGTCTATAATGCACATCATACCACAGGTATTCCACAGTACTGAAAACAAATGGGTCAGTCCCTTTGTGTACATATGTACAGTACCCTTGAATGTACTGTACTCTGTGAAACAACAGAGACAAGTCTACATCGGTACAACTGTCATAAGTACACACACACACACACACACACACACATATATATATATATATATATATATATATATATATATATATATATATATATATATACACCTACGGGATGTGTAACACACACACACACATATATATATATATATATATATATGCATATACACAGACACAGCCATAGCTATATATATATATATATATATATATATATATATATATATATATATATATATATATATATACACACACACACATGTTTGAACACCCTTTGTGACACAGAAGGGTTCCAAAGGAACTGATGTGTACACAAAACAGATTCATTGCCTGTGTCATAACATTTAAATCATAAGCCATTCGCCAGAGAAGAGATGGTTGTTGTGTATGTGGAGTTTGGGGTAGAGAATGATGGCTATTGTAATCTACCCTGGGGATTGTGTAGTTAGGGTGGGGTAATGATGGGTATGAACCTACACCACGGCGACCACTTCTGTGCCACTGCTCGACAGTGGCACAGGAAAATAACATACCCAACTGTAGTCGTGCATGACCGTGTATTCTTTATCATTCCTAACTATGTAATACTTTGTAGACACCGGTCAGCATGGTTGGCTACCATGGTGTGCTAAAAAACATTACACATGTGTATGCCTGGATACAGGGTAGTCACACACACAAACACGCACACACATGCCAGTATTGCGCATACACGTTATGCCTATGTAAAGGTAACTTGTACGGTGGTAATGCAGTTGGGGTATGTGCCACAGAACACATACACTTACAAATACTGATTCTATATCTGTGCTGGGTGACATCACAGGACCGATTACTTGCAGTGGGGAGGGGGGAAGAGAGAGTATTAGCAGTTGACAAGGATAAAGGCCAGTGCAAAAGGAGGTATCACTTTGGAATGCAGCAAAACCTGCTGCCATGACAGGATGCTGACACATATACACACACGACCACACTCATCCATTTGCTGACACACACTCAGGCTTTTGCTGAGGCACACACACACACACACACACACACACACACACACACACACACACACACACACACACACACACACACACACACACACACACACACACACAGTTGCAAGTGGTGGGATCAGAACTCCTGCCTATCTAATGTTCACAATTACAGTACTATGCAGTTACGAGATGCACCTCAGAGATTACACATTCCTAGGCAGTCAGTGTGCCCTTCTACAATTGAGGAAAACACTTAGTAACAAAGGGCTTGTTGGATGCACTGACTCAAATTACACAAGGTGGCAGTGGGTATGCTCATACACTTATTGGCACAGGGCTGTTTGAGATGCACTCTGATTCTAACCACTGAAGGCCACAGTGAACATGCCCAAACACTTACATGTACTGCACATGTTGTAATGGACTCCTATTGTAAACACACAGATTAACTGCTAGGTACATCTTACCTGTCAGCATATATGCACATCATACTGGTTTACTACCTGATACCTGTATGTGGCCTGTAAATGATATATCTGTGTCTGTGCTGTGTGATACACATGCATACATGTACATGAAGTACTGACATATATATGTTACGTATACACATTCATGCATGTGTGGACGTGACAGTCAATAGGTTACCTGGGTCACACAGGCGGATGCTACCTACAGCATGTGTCGCACACCTTGCTGCCCTGAAAGGCATACATTTATAGCATTTTGTGGACAGTGGCATTATATGTGGAACAGTGGCATGTGCAAGCATAATGTGTGAACCACCTTGTGTAATGGTACTGAGGTGCAGGTGACAAGATGACCGCTCCCGGCTGTGGTAGTAGTTGTCATTATTACCAGGACTGCACCCTAAGCATATCCTCCATTGGTCATATACACAAGTTCTGCCGCCGTCCGTCACCTTACATGGGGTATTTGCTACCAAGCACACGAATGTCACGTGCAGTGATGTCATGGTACGGGTGGCAACTGCTAGACCAGAACAATGAGCCAATGTCCTGCTGTTATTATGAAGTCATCCAGTGCCTGTCATTCCGGCCTGTCATGACCGTACGACGAGCCTTCAGCACAGAGCAAATGCATCCATGTTACACATGTATGTGGATAATACCTAGGCCGCATTTACGCATACAGCTGCATTCCAAGGCAAATGTCCTACACACAGAAGTAACACCCTGACACCTACATGACAATTGCATTGGATGCCTATGCTAACCCGTGCTAGATGTGTGGCTTTAGTAATCCATTAGCTCAATGTAGAACCTACAATAGGGAATACCGACATCTGTGCAGTGAGGGACACCTGGCTGAAGCCTCTGTAGTGCACAATTGCACTACCACCATATAACTCAGATCCAGACTTGTGGGCCATAACAGTGGTATGGACCATACCAGGTGGTGGTGTACACATATTCATAAAGGCTACTCACATGTATGGACCACTATTCTGACATAACGCATCACAGATGAGTCAGGTACAGGTGACAGTGGCAAATGCAACATTCTAGGTTGTATCCACATATACATCCAAAACCTTGTTCCCAGACTACCAACACACATCCATATGTGGTATGACATAGTATGGTAGACCACCAGATAACCCTTGATTGGTGGACTGTACCTAGGCCTACATTAACTGTACAATGTACTCATGTACAGACATAGCTACATAATGTGTTATGCAATGCAATAATACCACTGTTTGTAACCTGCTCAGTTGTACACATGCCAGGGCCCCTTGGATGTTGTCAGCAGCAACACGGTCGACTGTTGCTGTACACCAGTAACCAACACCCTCATGGTTGGATATGACCCAACTGTACCTGCCCTGGATATGTACATCCCACACTCATACAACATATATCACATTACCATATATCACGTTTACCTTTCTACATACAGGTGGCTACAGCCATTACACACATGCACATGGCAAATAGCATGTTAACAGTACATATGGTTCGATATCTATGTTGACAGAGGTAATATCCCCTCTCTACTGGTCACCCATGACACCTATCATGTCATTCAACACCCCATGTGGCATGTATGTCTTTAGACATGCCCACCTAATGCAATGCCTACAAACATACCCAAATAACAGGACCATGGGACCTACACAAGGCCTGTATTAACAGACTCAGGGAAATCCAGCTCTGCACTGTATGTTCCTGAGTAGTCACAGGTGATATGTTCATGACACGTACAGCCATGTGTGGCCTCAGCTCCTACATATACCCAATGTCAACAATTGCAAGTCATGCATGCTGTGTGCTGTCTGGACATTAGCCTTAGTACCACTATAGATAGTACATGCTGGTGTGAGATGTTTACAAGCCACAGATGCTCAGCTATGTTTCACACATGGCGTGGGGAAGATGTGGAATGTTTCCTCTTGACCTGCTAGTGCACATACTGATGTGGACCGCATATGCATACATGTATTGCTGTTTGTGTAGATTCCATGTGTGTGCAGTGTCTGATGTCTGAAGGTGACTGTTGTCTTAGTACATCATGCTGTTGCAATACAGCCTCAACATTGCCAACATATATGGTGATATGCTTTAAGTACAGTAAGCCATACATAAGGTATGGACAGATGTTTGGATATGACTACTAAGTGGTGGGGCTTCTTTGCAGAGGAATGATTACTGAGGACAGCTCACTGGTGTATTACAACCAGACCTACAATAACCTGTGTACCTGTTAAGGTCAGGTTTTGTTAATTGAAGTGGAAGACAGACAATGTAGAATGCTGTAAGTGTGACACCGAAGGCAAACCCCATGACACCTGTAACAATAATACCTCCCCTGTGCATATACTGTGTATATATCAGCACAGTTGCATAGGAAAGAGTCAGTAAGCATTGTACCAGATGTGATAGTGCTGTACTGCTGTAGTACCTATCATGAGATAGCCATGTGTTTGATTCACAGTACTGGCACGTGTGGGTGTGTGTCCATATATGTCACGTATGATTGGGAATACATCCCACATGTTATCACTCTCCTGAACACTGTTGGTGACACCAGTACAGAGTGAAGTGTAGAAAGAAAGCCATAGGCAAGTGGTTGAACCACACATATGTAAAGTGTCTGTATGTGTGTGACGTAGGTGTATATCTTTGTGAATACCGGTGTGTGTGTGTGTGTGTGTGTGTGTGTGTGTGTGTGTGTGTGTGTGTGTGTGTGTATGGCTGTCCGGTACCTGGAGTGAGGCTGTATGTTACCATAGTGGAATGTTAATGCCCCTTCCCCATCCACTCAAAGCAGTGTAGCATGCCTGTTGATAACATCAATCGTAGACGGGCATACAAACCACCTGTTAACATGTAAGCCTTGGGGTGTGACCTATTGTTACATAGCCTACTGATGGACCCCCCTCCCCACATACACTCACTGCACTTTAGTATCCCTGTCGATGTCCTCGATCTTAGGACATTCCAACTACCTGTACATGTGTAATATCTGTGGCGCATCTTGTAATTGCGTAGTACTATAATGATGATATGCACATGGGCAGGGGTTGACATCCGAACACTGGCAACTGTGTGTGTGTATCAGAGTGTGTGTTACTGTGTCTGGACTCCCTGAGTTAATTAATTAAAACATGGGAGAATATAACTGTGATGTGGAAGCTACAAAGTGCATACAGGTATTGTCATACTGACCTGTGGGTAGTCAACATGTACATATGGGACGCCCACATACACCAACATCCCTGGGCACATGCAAGTACACCTGAAAGAGGAAGGCAGAATGTCAGGATCAACATGCTGTTAGTGTTGTTACACATGATACATGCTGTCAAACATACAAAATGCATTCCAAAACTGCAATACATGTTACGTCTGCTGCCTGCCAACACTACTCAACAATATTATCCAACAATTGTCTACCTAGTATGCTTACCCTGTGCATCAGACCATATGAACATGTCCCTGCACCGATGGTGTGGATGACAGGGATGCAGCACAGGCATCATCATATGCACAGGGTGGTAATGTTTGCCAAAGGCCTAGGCTGTGCCATTGGATGACATCATGTGTGCGTGTTAGGGCCTGTGATATCATTGGGCATTTGTGGATGTTATGCGTGTGTGTGTTGAGGTGCCCTACATTTGTTTCCAGTGTGTGTGTATGCATGCACAACAAAACCAGGAAAAGCTCACCAGACCCGGACCAAACCAAAACGGAAGGTAGCAGTTTTCAATGGATATAGTACAATCTTGTTAACCTGCTGTTAGATATGAGTAGGTAAGCCAAACAGAGCAAGTAAAAAGTCAGCTGCATAAATGTTGAATTTCTTTCAAAGATGGTAAAAAGCAGTCCAAATAGTTCCACCACAAAGCTTTTATTCACAAAACACCAAGCGCTTTCGCCCGGACAATTCCAGGCTTTTTCAAGGTTAAATTTCAAGTGAGGCCACACTGCTTTTATACACTAGTTAATCGGCCAATTGAACAATTAAGTTCGTCATTAAGATGAAACAATCTACTTTTTAAAGTGCAAACGTACAGTGTTGTTACTGAAATTCCTCTTATTTTAAAACAAGTGTGTTGTAGGTAAATACTGAACAAGACAAAGTAACCAACAAAAATACAGTTCAAATGTTGTTAAAACCTGAATCTTTTTGTAAATTCATTCAAATTAGCAAATTCTGCTAAGCTTTCTTGTGTAACAAATTCGTCTAAACTTAAAAACTACTCATTTAAAAACATCAATAAAAATGACATAACTTTAACTATAAAAAATTCTTAAGGTATAGAATATCATGTTGTTTTGAAAGGAACAGAAAAAATACCCGTTGTAGTTGCTATTGGAATTAATTTGTTATCCACTGTACTACAAAACAATTTGTGTTAATTCATTGTATTATTCCTAATATTCATAATTAATTCTTATTTAAATTAATTATATGTTATTTGTCTTTTTTTAAAAACTACTAAATTCAAATAGTCCAACTATTTCCTAAAAATTATAAATTTATACACTTATATATGTGAGTTGAAGGAATTTAAAGCTTATTCCTTCTCATTTTTAATATGCTGTTAATGCTAATGCTTTCATTCATACCAGGACTCCTTGAAGCATCTAATTTAATTTGCCAGGTTAACTCTCTAGTTTCCAAGTAGGTTTCCCAGTCACCTCCCCTGGGGTCATTGGTGACTCTTTCTAAGATGAAAAATTTTATACACATCTTGTCACAGATTAGAGAGTGTTTATAGAAAGCATTAGTGTTTTTCTTTCTTTCAATTTCATATGTATGTTCGTATATACGTTTTTTAAGGGTTCTAGTGGTTTTACCCACATAGAAACCATTACAAAAAGTGCAAATGCCAAGGTAAACTATACCCGTAGTATTACAATTATAATGGCCCAACGCTCTTAAAGTGCAATTCCTAGCAGGAATGAATATTTTGTCAGCATTTAACAGGAACTTACATTGTCTGCATGCCCCACATTTGAAAGTCCCATTCTTCCTGTGTGGGGATGTGGTGTTAAAGGTGTTCCTTATGCTGGTATTCTGTTCTAGCATTCCTTTAATGTTTATGTCTCGCTTTCTAATGAAAGTTAGTGACCTTGGTAAATAGTTCTTAATGTCTTCTTGTGATGTGAGCATGGACCAAAAAGTTTGTAGTGTGTTTTCAATAAAAACAGCGTCTTTGGTATATGTGTAACTAAAACTGTTTTGTGTATCTTTGTTCTCTTTGCTCCTGTTGTTGATAGCCTGAAGACCTTTACTCAACAAAGGTGGAAACTCAGAGTCTCTTTTTCTTGTTATCTCTTCAGTTATCATATTAATTAACTGAGGTGGGTACCCCCTTTCTACTAGCATGTTAGCTAGATTTGCAGCCTCCTTCAAAAAGGCTTCTAAAGTACTGCAGATTCTCGATGCTCTAATCAACTGGCTCCTTATAATTCCCTTTTTAGTGTAAAAGGGATGTGAACTTTCAAAGTGCAGGAATGTGTTAGAATGTAGGGGCTTCCTAAAAATAGTTGATTCAAAGTGTTCCCCTTTGCTATCCTTGGTAAGAAGGATGTCCAAATAATGCAATGAATTAGTGTCAAGTTCGTAAGTAAAAGACAAGAAGTTAGTTGTTGTATTGATGTATTCAAAGAACTCCAAAAAACATTCTTTTGAACCCTGCCACAATAAACAAATGTCGTCAAGGTATCGTTTGTAAAAAAGAATGTTGTGCTTCCACCTTGAAGAATGTATGTAATCTTGTTCCCATTTATGCAGAACAATGTTCGCATAAGATGAAGCACAAGGGGAGCCCATGGCTACCCCTTTTTTCTGTCTAAAATGCTTTCTATTAAAGAAAATATAATTGTTGTTGAGAATAATTTCCATAATTCTGTCAACAAGTTAATCTGGTTGTTACTTAATTCACTTAAATTTATCAAGATGTCAGAAAACCAGTCAATTCCAGTATCGTGAGGTATACTTGGGAATAATTCTATTACGTCTATAGTAATCATCAAGACGTCCTTGTGACAGATGTTAGATGGAATACTGGCCAAAAATTCCCAAGAATCTTTACACACATAAGGAAGTGTGGAAATAACTGATTTAATTTTGTGTTCTACAAATTTACCTAAAGGTTCAGTGATGCTGTTTGCTCCAGCTACAATTGGCCTAAATTTCAAAGGGAATATTCCTTTGTGAACCTTTGGTATCCCAAATAATATTGGGGTTTTTGGATGTAGAACATGTAAATAATTAAATAATTCTTCATTTATCACCCCTTGGAGTAAATGGTCATTTAAAGTGTATTTGATGTTAGCTTGGGCAACATTGAGTTCATTAATAGATGATTGTTCATAAGTGTTAGAATCCTGCAAAATGTCATACATCGCTTTGTCATAGTCGGAGGTCTTCATTAAGACCATCCCACCCCCTTTGTCCGGTTTCATGACCCTGATTTTTTGCTCCCTTATCACTTCCATAGCTTCTACTAAGTAGGTGTTAAAGTTAAGTGGAGAATCCTGTCTGTTTGATAAGTTAGCTCTCAGGGTGTTTTCAATAAGTTCTTCAAATATTTTTAAACTCGGATGCAAAGGTGGGTTAAAAAGACTAGACCTAGTGATGTTGCTACTGACAGTATGTTGCCCCTTAAAAAGGAGAGAAAGATTGAGATTCCTGATAAACAGTTTCAGTTCTATTAATAATTTAGGAACATACGCAGGTCTTGATGGAACATAGTTTAACCCTTTAGTAAATAGTTCAAAATGAACCGG
Organism: Protopterus annectens; assembly: GCF_019279795.1. Classification (NCBI taxonomy): domain Eukaryota; kingdom Metazoa; phylum Chordata; order Ceratodontiformes; family Protopteridae; genus Protopterus; species Protopterus annectens. The sequence goes on along the minus strand of NC_056731.1, from coordinate 1,583,573,244 downwards.
GGTGATTTCCAAGTTGGTGTAATTATAAATGTTAAAGTTGTCAGATGAAACAACAGTAAAATTAGCGTTCGAATTAGAACTCCAACAGGTTCCAGTGCTGCTATTTAATTGTGTGTTCTCCCCCATGCTTGTTGGTATGGGGCGTTCAAGTTCCTCCCCCCTGGTCTGCCCTGGGGAAAGTAAAAACCCTGTGGAGAGTTGCTATTTTCTTTTTGTGCTAGTCTTTCACTCCTTCTTAACGGTTCAGGGTTCTGTACATTTCTAGCATTCTGACCTGCGTTTCTTTTTTCATATTCAACTTCATTAATCCTTGTAACTTGGTTAGATTTCAACCCTAAGGGATAAGCTCTCCCTTCTCTGTATTCTAAAAGGTCTCTATCTAACTTTTTTATTTTTCTATCAATAACTTTTTGACAATGCTGGTCTACTTCTAAGAACACTTCATCATATTTCTTCTTGTGTCTAAGAAAATTCTTATGCTGTACAATATTGTCATTTAAAACAGTCAATTCATCCAAAAATACATTGCATTTATTCTGGTAGTCCTTCACCATCAAATCCAACATTTCCAGGCCAGTTTGATTAAAAAGTTCAAGTAGCTGTGTGTGTAAAACTGAACCAGCAGTAGCACTGTTAGGAAATTTGTAACTTCTAAGGCCTTTCGGCACTCTTTTTGCATTAATGCATTCTTTTAGATAACTAATTTCAAGCTGACAGTTCTTATATGAATACAGCTTGTTGCTAAAAGAGTCAAAATCAACATCCAACTGCTGTGTGTTCTGGTGAAAAGTACCTTTTTTGAACTCCGGTTGGAGTTCTGTCCATTTTTTAAAGTTGAATGAATTCTCCATGTCTCCGCCGTTTGACGCCCTGTTGTTAAAGTTCTCCTCATGTCTTAATGCTGTCCCAGCTCCTAGGATACCGCTTGTACTAGCGGTGCCATTCGGCTCCTGCGCCGTACGTAATCTTTGTTGAAGCAATGTTGCTTGCTGTTGATGCGGTATTACTAGTAGTTGATTTCCCGGAGGAAATGAAAAGTCTGTAACTTCGGGGTCCGACTGCCCCGTAAGAACCCTGTTGATGTTAGTCAACAGTGCTAGTACTTGATTAAACTCAGATCGAGTTACTGGAGCGTCATCGTTGGTGTCCCTTAAAATAAGGGGAGTATTTAAAAGATCCGTGGCTGGTGGTTCTTCCGACATCACAGCAAAGAACCAACGAAGCAGATGAAAACCAGAACAAAACCAGGAAAAGCTCACCAGACCCGGACCAAACCAAAACGGAAGGTAGCAGTTTTCAATGGATATAGTACAATCTTGTTAACCTGCTGTTAGATATGAGTAGGTAAGCCAAACAGAGCAAGTAAAAAGTCAGCTGCATAAATGTTGAATTTCTTTCAAAGATGGTAAAAAGCAGTCCAAATAGTTCCACCACAAAGCTTTTATTCACAAAACACCAAGCGCTTTTGCCCGGACAATTCCAGGCTTTTTCAAGGTTAAATTTCAAGTGAGGCCACACTGCTTTTATACACTAGTTAATCGGCCAATTGAACAATTAAGTTCGTCATTAAGATGAAACAATCTACTTTTTAAAGTGCAAACGTACAGTGTTGTTACTGAAATTCCTCTTATTTTAAAACAAGTATGTTGTAGGTAAATGCTGAACAAGACAAAGTAACCAACAAAAATACAGTTCAAATGTTGTTAAAACCTGAATCTTTTTGTAAATTCATTCAAATTAGCAAATTCTGCTAAGCTTTCTTGTGTAACAAATTCGTCTAAACTTAAAAACTACTCATTTAAAAACATCAATAAAAATGACATAACTTTAACTATAAAAAATTCTTAAGGTATAGAATATCATGTTAGTGCACATACTGATGTGGACCGCATATGCATACATGTATTGCTGTTTGTGTAGATTCCATGTGTGTGCAGTGTCTGATGTCTGAAGGTGACTGTTGTCTTAGTACATCATGCTGTTGCAATACAGCCTCAACATTGCCAACATATATGGTGATATGCTTTAAGTACAGTAAGCCATACATAAGGTATGGACAGATGTTTGGATATGACTACTAAGTGGTGGGGCTTCTTTGCAGAGGAATGATTACTGAGGACAGCTCACTGGTGTATTACAACCAGACCTACAATAACCTGTGTACCTGTTAAGGTCAGGTTTTGTTAATTGAAGTGGAAGACAGACAATGTAGAATGCTGTAAGTGTGACACCGAAGGCAAACCCCATGACACCTGTAACAATAATACCTCCCCTGTGCATATACTGTGTATATATCAGCACAGTTGCATAGGAAAGAGTCAGTAAGCATTGTACCAGATGTGATAGTGCTGTACTGCTGTAGTACCTATCATGAGATAGCCATGTGTTTGATTCACAGTACTGGCACGTGTGGGTGTGTGTCCATATATGTCACGTATGATTGGGAATACATCCCACATGTTATCACTCTCCTGAACACTGTTGGTGACACCAGTACAGAGTGAAGTGTAGAAAGAAAGCCATAGGCAAGTGGTTGAACCACACATATGTAAAGTGTCTGTATGTGTGTGACGTAGGTGTATATCTTTGTGAATGCCGGTGTGTGTGTTTGTGTGTGTGTGTGTGTGTGTGTGTGTGTGTGTGTGTGTGTGTGTGTGTGTGTGTGTGTGTGTATGGCTGTCCGGTACCTGGAGTGAGGCTGTATGTTACCATAGTGGAATGTTAATGCCCCTTCCCCATCCACTCAAAGCAGTGTAGCATGCCTGTTGATAACATCAATCGTAGACGGGCATACAAACCACCTGTTAACATGTAAGCCTTGGGGTGTGACCTATTGTTACATAGCCTACTGATGGACCCCCCTCCCCACATACACTCACTGCACTTTAGTATCCCTGTCGATGTCCTCGATCTTAGGACATTCCAACTACCTGTACATGTGTAATATCTGTGGCGCATCTTGTAATTGCGTAGTACTATAATGATGATATGCACATAGGCAGGGGTTGACATCCGAACACTGGCAACTGTGTGTGTGTATCAGAGTGTGTGTTACTGTGTCTGGACTCCCTGAGTTAATTAATTAAAACATGGGAGAATATAACTGTGATGTGGAAGCTACAAAGTGCATACAGGTATTGTCATACTGACCTGTGGGTAGTCAACATGTACATATGGGACGCCCACATACACCAACATCCCTGGGCACATGCAAGTACACCTGAAAGAGGAAGGCAGAATGTCAGGATCAACATGCTGTTAGTGTTGTTACACATGATACATGCTGTCAAACATACAAAATGCATTCCAAAACTGCAATACATGTTACGTCTGCTGCCTGCCAACACTACTCAACAATATTATCCAACAATTGTCTACCTAGTATGCTTACCCTGTGCATCAGACCATATGAACATGTCCCTGCACCGATGGTGTGGATGACAGGGATGCAGCACAGGCATCATCATATGCACAGGGTGGTAATGTTTGCCAAAGGCCTAGGCTGTGCCATTGGATGACATCATGTGTGCGTGTTAGGGCCTGTGATATCATTGGGCATTTGTGGATGTTATGCGTGTGTGTGTTGAGGTGCCCTACATTTGTTTCCAGTGTGTGTGTATGCATGCACACTGGTCTGGCATGAGGCTGGCCTACACAGGGGTAATACTGACAGCTGCAGACTGTACAAGGCAGGTGTCACAGTTCACGGTGTCCGGCCACAGCCACGTGACCTGCGCCTGCCAGGGGTTGCACGGGCACTAACAGGCAGAGGTCCAGATTGGGTACCGTCTGATGACACATGTCCACTGGAATGTCCCTCTTGGAACCATCCAGGACTACATGCACGTGGCCTGCTGTGTCCTGGTGTGGACTGCACACCACCAGCAGCACTGCTATGGGAGGGGGCATGTGCAGTAGCATGTTCACATAGACCTTCAACAGGTGATGTAGCTGGCCTATGTCCACGTGCTCAATGTCTCGCTCCCACCAGATTTTCCAGCACAGACATTCCACGCTCGAGGATTGACATGCCACGGTCAAGGACTCCCACCATGTCACCCAATCATCTATCCATAACATCTGCAAGATGATGGTGAGCATTTGCAAGTGCCTGGATGTTGTTGGTTAATGAATGGACAGCAGCCTTCTGAAGCTTCACACCATCTCTGTTGTGCCATTAAGCACATGCCTGTGCCTCCATTACAGCCCAAAACATGCATCTGGTGACACCAGCTGATGTGCTTGGTCCTGCAGGGGCATGTTAGCCAGTGGTCCTCCTATGAGCAGCACTGGGCACATGCCTGTGTGGGATATCACCTGTCTGTTGACTGGGAGCATGGTGTGCAGGCACACCTTCCATAGTCACCACATTTCCCTGTTCCATGCTAAAATCCGCCAACTGTCCTTCCTTTATGGCCGGTGTTGATGGGGTATGTGCAGGCAGAGGAACTGTGTGTGAGGATGAGAGGGAGACTGGTGGAATGGCAACCAATGGCACAGACTCAGCCCCTGACAACCCTGCCTGTGCCTCAATCAGACTATCATCATCACTGCGTCTGTGGTGACACTAACATCAGGTGGACCGCAGAAGAGCAATGCACCTACATCAACACCTGTGAGGGGAAGACAAGAACTGTACATTACAAGTTATACCAGACACACACACACACACACACACACACACACACACACACACACACACACACACACACACACACACACACACAGACACACACACACACACAGATGCACACAGAGACACACACACAGACACAGACACACACAGACACACACGCTACATGCATGTGATATGGCAGATGGCATTCAGCATAGACAATTATAGTTTCAGCTTAGGCAATTATAGTGGTAGTCATCATACATCCCTGAGTTGCACACAACAGCATGCATGTGGTATAGCAGATGGCATGCACCTTACATAATTATAGTGGTGGTTAGCATACATACCTGTATTGCACCCTTTGTGTTAGTAGCCTATGCCCCATACCTGCAACTTAATGCATGCACTTTGCACCATTGCACTGCACTGCCATGGTGTGTGCAACATACACCACATGTTAATGAACCATCGCTGACCTTTGTACATCTGCCACTGATGCGTTGTGTTGGCCACCGCCCCTATGTGTGAGGACATGAGCAGTATGGTATGTCAACTGCATACTATGTTTGCCTGAGCCCTAGCTTGCATATCTCCCCCAAAGCAGTGCATGTCTGTTCAACATTATTCCGCCTACCCCTGAGCTGAGTGTAGACATTGTGCATGTGGCTGTACACACATGTTTGACATGGCTGTCCCTACTTTGCAATGGTGCCACAGACCAGCACAGGTGTACAGTACACCAGCCTGCTGTGTGGCGTATGACCTTGCCAATCACATGTAGTATGACATGTCTTCTGCTGACATGTTGAATGACATGCATACATGTGTAACACAAAGGTGTCCTTTCCAATCTACAGTACGGTAATGGTGTCCCAATGCAGGTACGTGTTATATTAACATGGGCCTAAAGCTGATGCAATGTTGTCTGTCCACCCTACATATATGCAGGGACATACTGCACATTGAGCTGATGTGCATAGTCATTGCAGGGCATCATGTGGCTTCACAATTGCTATACAGTGTGAGCTACTGGCATGGTTCATAGCCATGACTTTGTTCACATACATTACATATCTAATGTGGAATGTGACCTGCGTCACTGAGGTGTATACACAATAAACCCTAATGTTGAATATATAACACAGGTCACAGAAGGGTATAAGGATGACACCCCTGCACATCTGCAACCATATTACTGATACCTGCCAACTATGCCCACACATGGCTAACATACAAGTTCTCTATGTCCCACATGCCATCTGTGTACCTCACACACATGAGGAGCAGGCATGACAGTGATGTCTGACACCAGCAAGGTGAATCTACTGTATCTGTGGCAGGATGTGGATATATGTGTATGTTGTGCAACACATGTATGTATTTGGATACTGTATAGGTGTATGCTTCCATGTCGTCACACACTTCAGATGTTCAGGACATGTTATGTGGTGGTTTCATGTTATGCCTACACAAGCTGTGCACAGGCCTGTCTTATGTTTAGTGTTTCACATCTGCAATAGCACCATTACACAAAGGCCATAGTTGTATTGTGTCGAGCCAATATACAACAGGATGTAGACACATGTACATCACTTCTACTGTGTGCTTTGCTTCATTTCTCTGGCCAACCTCCATGGCCATGTGTACACATGTGCAGTCCAATGGTTGTGATGGCCATCGTCTTTCACATGTCAGTGTTATCCCATATGACATACACCCATAGATGTAATATGCTCCACTGAGGACAGGGTTATGCAGACAAAGGGTGGTATGTATGGGATATGAGACTTGTTTTGCAGGATAGTTGACCAGTGTTGCAGTCAGCCCACTACATGTCATGGACATGTCTGATAGCACATTACAGTGTGTGACATTCATAGCAAGGGTATACTCCACAAGGGTGTATCCTGTGGGCCGGCCATACTCCAGCTCTAACATATTAAGTGTGCGTGCACACATATGCTCTCTGTACAGTACTGTCCGTATTCCCAACATGTGTAATGCTGATATGTAGTACCTGTCCCTACAGTGGAACACACCTCTGCCATTGTATTCACTGTTGTCCACACATCTGGCAATGAGAGTTTGGAAGGTTTAGTGTAGGTGTTTCAAATAGTCTACAATTGTTTCACATAGGTAAACAGTGTGATGCATTGCAGGTCTGACCAGTGTTCATTACCAGGACCACCATGCATTATGTGTACGTGTGTTATGGCAGATAGCATGCAATTAATATGTTCCGTGCAGTATCAAGCCTGGTAAATAATAACAATCTCACCTGACACAGGCTGCTGTCGCTGCAAAATGCCAGAGGTACCTAAACAGGGGTGTCACAACAGTAAGATTATCCACACCTGTGTGGTAGCTACATGGTGCAATATCTATGTTAGCACATAAGCCAGTACAATACACTATCCTATGGAGTATGCACATCTGTGCATACATAGAGTAGCAGACTATAGTATGTGGCATGTGTGCATACATGCCTTGCATATAATGTTACATTACATATTGTACAGTAACACATGTAACTATGTGATATATGGTTGTGTTTTATGTGCAGTAGTGACTTACCAGGCAACTCCAGGCTCGGTGGTTGAGAGACACCCACCTCCACAATACCAGGTAATGCTTGTGGATGTAGGCCTGCAGGTGTCCCCAGGTTGGCCAGTTGCTCCTCTGTACGTGTGAGTGGGGGCTGGGTGATTGGCCCCCTGCCTGTTGCACCTTGTTCCCTGGTGACTGTATTTGCACGCTGTTTCACCCATCTTATCTGGTCAGTGCAGTGTCGGTGCACCTGCTGATAGGTGCAATTGTGACAGCCAACATCATTTACCCTCCTGCAGAGTTCCTCCCACAGGGCATCCTGCTGCTGTGCTTCCTGTGGTACATGACTGAAGAGAACCGTGTAGTTGTCGAGGAGGTATGGGACGAGGACCTCATCCTCCAAGTGGCTGTTTGGCGGCAGGCAGGTAGGGGCCATACCTGGAAGACATAACGATGGAGACAGGTCACAGTAACTCACAGAGAAGTACAGCAGTACAGCTGAACATACATGTGTATCACATTTATTAAGTTTACAAATACGTCTTTGTAGATCTACATGACACTAACACCACTGACATGTATAAGTCACACACATTTGGCACCTACTGATGATGTGATGCCATATATGTGTGTGTCATGTGATGACATTGCTCATACACCATGTGGATGTTGTCTTGACGTGGGCATGTCTGTTTGCCTGTAGTGGTGTCTTTACCTATCACCACATGCCTGGATGTGTTCACATTAATGCAATCGACCTTAATTCTGTGTATATGCCACATATATAGTCATATATAGCCGTTAGGGACATGACCTGTGACCCTGCAGACTTGCAAGCATGTATGAGTTTTGCCATATACATCTACATGGCACTGTACAGCTGTGTAGCATCCTGCCATGTATTGCCTGTGTTGCGCATGTGTAACACATGGGACAATAGCTAGCCTGATGGTAGGCAACAGACATGTAATATTCAGTGGCCAGTTCAAGCAGTGCCACAGAACTGATACACATGGTTACTGGTATGTTTGGCATGCGGTCATCACACCATGTCACAGAGAGGGGTGATGTGCAGCTCCTCTGGACAGGGATGCATAGTATGGCAAGACTATGTTAAGTGTATGGAACAGGGATCTGTCAGGCATGTTGTGATCCTTGTACTAGACAGGTGGATGTCCATGACTTATGTGTTTATTTGGGATCAAGATGTGTTAAGTGTAGCATGTCCAACACCTGTGTGTTGGAGATGGCTTTATTCAGGGTAGGCTGCATGCTGCATAGTGCAGCTAGGGATTGTGAAGGGCAGTGTAGGCCATGTAAGCATGGACAATAACCCTTAAAGGAAATATGTGATCTATTATGGGCCACATGGGAGTTGAGCATGGCTGAGCAGTTATCTCAATATTCCTGGATGGCACCCTGTCATGATTAGGGATGCCACATATGGCTACCTGTCTTTTGTGGTGACGTAACTATCAAAGGGAAGCACTGTCCATCTGCATCTCATACACACAGTTGCCACTATGTTGACTGCTGCCTAGGTTGTAGTTAATGGGTACAGGGTTTGTAACATAGGGGATGACAATGCAATACTTAGCTGTCAGAATGTAGCCATACATCACACACCACACATCTGACACACTAAGGCCCTTCTGTATGTTGAACGCAGCACACAATGAATCGACTATTGCTCCTAGTTCATAGTCATTTGCAGACATCAATAGGCTGATGCCTTCTGTGTTAGTCTATATGGTATAGATACCAAAGAGGGGGTGTACCAGGAATTACCCTTGTATTATTGTAGCTGGCACTGGTTTGATGTGTGTGTATTTGTCGGACACCCTCTGTAGTGTGGGTTCTGCCAGTAGATCAGTTTCCAAACACACCTGTGACATAGGTATATTAATTCCTGGAACCTATATTCTGAGAGACTGTCTTCCAGACTATCTGCAAATATACAGAGCTGAGTATATTGTTTTTGGTTATAGAGTTTGTTAATTGTTGCTTAGATTTCTGTTGAAACTGTCTCCTTGTTCTGAGAGAATGATCTGCAAATATACAGAGCTGAGTATATTTTTTTGGTTTTAGAGTTTGTACTGTTAGTTGTTGCTTAAATCTCTGTTGAAACTGTTTTGTCCCACTCACCCTCCCTATTTTGGTTTGTAGTTTAAATTTGGTGGCTTTTGCAGTTGTCCGCCCCACTGTAGATTTGATCTGGGACACTCCCCCAGTCCCATCTCTTTACCACATTCTACCTAATAAACTCTTTCTGCACTTGCTTTTAGTCCTTTTTAATTTAGTTGCATTTTTTAAACTGTGTTTGGTCTAATATTGCTACATACTCAAGTGTGCTAGCTTGCACTGCATGTGAATTGTTTTTACTACTGTTTTTGCTATTTTTCTGTAAAAAAAAAAAAAAAAAACTGTAAGCCTGTTTCCTACCTTTCCTATAACTAGTGTTCCAGATACAGATTTGCTGTATCCAGGACTGTATGTAAGCTTCTGAGCCCCCCCCCCCCAAGCCTTTCTGTGTTGGAGAGAAGCCTACTAGCTTATCAGTGGGAGTGGTAAGCACTAGGTAACCTGTCTACCACATAAGGAGTGGTTCTGGCCCAGAAATTGTAGTTACTGGCCGTTTGGGCAATCTCTTCCATCTCTCTCAACTTTCTGATTTGAAAGCCTGCATTTGCACTTGCTTCTGTCCTGTAACACATCTAGTGCAGATACAGATTTTTAGTTTTAGCACTTAAAGTTGCTTATTCATGCTCAGCACTTGTTCAGAACTTGTAAGCACTAAATAAGCTACTAATTACTATAGCACTCGATCTTCCTCATTACGTAGAGGAAAACCGTTTTTGTACTTACTTTTCTCACTTGCTTAGAGAAAAACAGCTCTTGTACTCACTTTCCTCACTTATCTAGAGGAAACTAGTTTTTTAGTCAGGCACATCCAAGGGTCAGCTCCCAGTGTTCTCCCCTGTCTATCTGATGAATCTGGGCATCTTGAGGCAATGTAGAAATTACCTCATGTACACAGACAACCCTCTCCTCCTACCACCCAACACTACAACCTGTGAGAGATGCACTTATCTAGCCAAACTGGAGGTAAAACTCTCTCCAACCAAGACTGAACTTGACAGTCATGAGGAGAAGGTAAACATTTGCACCACACCACACTCATCACATAGTCTCACTAAATCTATACCACCAAAATCCACACATAGTAACACAAAAGCATTCACAGAGGCTCTCAATAATAATCTGTCTAAGCAACAGAGACCTCCAAAGCAGAAACGCAAGCAACCTCCATCCCCCAACACAACCCAAATGACACATAGCCACAGACTCAATGTGCCACTCAACCACAGCCAATAAGGCAAAACAACTTACCCAACATACTAGTCATAGGTGACTCTATAGTCAGGCACACTGATGTCCCACTCACCAGGCTAAATAAGGAGAAGGTTACTGCCAGCTGCCTGTCAGGTGCCAGGATCTGCCACATAACCCACGCACTCAGGTCACTACATAAGTACAAATATGACTCTGTCATTGTCCATGTTGGTGTGAATGACCTAAGACATACCTCCCTGGACTACATGAAAAGAGACATGGAAGAGCTCTCCGATCTTGTAGCCCAGGCAGGTATGACCCTAGCCCTGAGTAGCATTCTGCCATCACCCCCGAATGATACCGCAGTACAAGGACAAAATGATTGACTTCAACAATTGGGTAAGCTTCTGGTGTCATTCTAAGGGGATCCAGTATCTGTCTGCTTGGGATGACATGGTTGACAGACCACGATGCTTTACCACAGATGGCCTGCACCTGTCACCCCTGGGATTCCGGATACTGGCTAAGGCTCTTGCTGCCCCTATAGTGCCTTTTTTAGGCAAGGTTCAAATAACAAATTCACCATCGTAACAGGAACAGGCAAGCAAAAACTGAGGATAATGCTACTCAATGCTAGAAGTATAAATCTCAAAATGCACTCACTCGAGGCACTCCTTAAAATGGAGAACATCAATATCTGTGCAGTGACTGAGACGTGGTTCGAGGCTCCAGAGAGCACCCCTGCACAACCAGGCTATAACTCATACCACACTTTTCGGCAATGTAACCTGGACCGAAACACCAAAGGCGGAGGTGTGTCCATATTCATTAAGGATATCCACACCTCCAGGCTAGTTGCTCAGCATAATGCATCTGAGGTTATTCAAGTGCAATGAACTCTGGGCAAAACTGCAATGTAAATTGTAGCTTGTTACAGATCCCCCACCATGCCCCAGGATTCCCACTCCTCTTTTCTTGATGTACTGGAAAATATTAGGATTCAATCAAACACCCTAATAATGGGCGACTTCAACTACCCCACCATTAACTGGGAAAACTACTTGTGTACCAACTCCTTAGCACAACGTTTTCTGGAATTCATAAACTCCAATGCCCTGGATCAACTTATTCACACCCCCACCAGAGGCAACAATATCCTTGACCTAGTCATTACCAACATGGATGACCGGTGTTCCACACCTTAAGTCAACTCCTCGTTGGTCCAATCCAACCATAAGCTAATCACCCTTGATATCCACATCCTGCCCCCACCCCCATTAAGGAAATCATGGTAAAATAATTCTACAAAGCCAACTTCATGCTTCTTAAGACAAAAGTGGTGAACTTCATGACACCCATGCAGATGGACAATACAGTTACAACTGTTGAATCCTACACAAATGCACTCTATAAGCACTTACACGATTGCATGGATCATGATATCCCAAAGAGAACCAAGATGCTATCCTCCAAAAAAAGGAAGCCAATCTGGTGGTCCCCTGCCATAAACAAACTGTACAACAGAAGGAAGAAACTGCTGCAAAAGCGAGTAAAATCCCATGAGTGGAGGAGCTCCCTGGTCAGCCTCAGAAAGAAGCTGAGATCCCTTATAAGATCCTCCAAAGCTAGCTATGAAAACAAAATTGTCACTAATTCTAAGGACAACCACAAAGCATTCTATAGCTATGTCAAGAATCTCGATGGCAACAGCCAGATCTGCTCTGAATTACAACACAAAGGCACGAAAATTACAGAACCAACTGATATTGCTAACATCCTGGCAGATAGGTTCAGTGCTAACTTTACCCCCCTCTCACCCCCTAAAGGGCACAAATCTATAAAGGAAGAATGCAGAGTCCCTGTAATCACTACTATGCAGGTAAAAGCTGCACTCTCTAAAGCCAAAAACACAGCATCCATAGGACCGGACAACATCCCAGGCTGCGTTTTTTATGAACTTCAGAATGAACTGGCTCCCCACTTAAGCACCATGTTCAATACTAGCCTCTCATCAGGCTTTGTGCCCACTGAATGGCACACAGCAACAATTATCCAACTCCACAAAGGGGGAGCCACCACTGATCCTGGGAGCTATCGACCTATTAGCCTGACGAGCCTGGTCTGCAAGGCCATGGAACGTATCATCACGGAACTCATAAACAAAGACACTGGTAACCTCCAAACTCTGGACCCCACCCAGTTCGGGTTTGTGAAAGGCAGATCATGCCTCCTGAACCTGATTGCCTTCTTTGAGGTAGTCACCAAAGCCGCAGATGAGGGTAAGGTGGTTTACACAGCCTATTCTGACCGCGCCAAGGCTTTCAACACCATCCCCCATTCTGGAATTATAGCTAAACTCACTAAACTAAGTATATATCCCTACATCACAAGATGGGTTGCCAACTGGCTCACTGAGAGAACCCACACTGTAAAAGTTGCAGACTCCAAATCTGACCTCAAAACAGTGACAAATGGAGTACCACAGGGTTCCATCCTGGGACCTCTCCTGTTTGGTATCTACTTCTCTGAAGTACAGGCTAATACAGAAGGCCTCTGACTAATGAAGTTCACAGATGACTGCAAACTAGGAGCCATAGTCAAGTCCCCAAATGATGTGGATATCCAACAGAAGAGCCTCGCTGAGACAGATGTCTGGTGTCAGAGCCACGACTCAAGCTCAATGCCAAAAAGTGCAGTGTCATCCCCTTTCGTAAAAACTCTGTAGCCATGAACTACCACATAGACAGCAATCTACTTAACACTGAATGTGTGATAAGAGACCTTGGGACCCACGTGGACAGTAGTCTCTCCTTTAATAGTCACATTGCCACAGTAGTCAGGAAGTCCTTCTACATGGCACACCTCATCATAAAAGGGTTCTCATCCAGGAAAAAAGAGGTTATTGTTGCCCTCTACTTGACACTCATTAGACCCATTATAGAGTACAATGCCCCTTTTGGAATGTACCTGACAAGACATCTGCAGCAAAACAGAAAATAAGGTGCAGGTATCCTGCAGCAGCTGGAAAGGCCACAGAAGTATCTCACAAAGAGGATTACTGGCCTCAAACAAATGTCCTACACTGACTGCCTCAAAAAACTCCAGCTTTACTCCGTAGCATATCGCCTACTCCAAGGTGATCTCTGCCTAACATATAAAGCTATGTCAAACCCAGAGCTGTTGGACATGCTACACCTAAATAAATCACAATCCCTCCGAACTACACGCTCTAGGGACCTAAACCTTGTCACCACAATAAACAGGATATGCTGGAGGGATAGATTCCTGTCCCAGAGACTTCCCATACTCTGGAACAGGCTACCCATCTATGTCAAGCAAAGTTCTTCATTAGCACTCTTCAAGACAAATCTTGATGAGTGGATGGGAAATAGAAAATACACCCCAGGGATCACTTCTGTGTCTCTGCTCGACAGTGGCACAAGAAAATAACTTTTGGGTGGTGTAAGCCAGGGAACCTTGTTGGCTAGGCTTAAGTAGGCCCTTGGGCCGATAGCCTAGCACCTACCTATGAACCTATGAACCTAGTTTACTGAGTGTAGCTGGAACACAGTATGGGTGATGGTGCCAGGTCATGATATGCAGTGTGAATCAACCCTACTGTCATCTACATCTGTACCGAGTACATCAATTACATTGACCACAGTTCATGGCCATACAGACCAGACTCAGCAGGGTAGTTGTGCACTATGTCCCATTATCAATGGTATCTCCCCCTTTGTGGGGTGTGATAACTGTTGCTGTGCACTATTCCATGTGTACACAGCTTGACATGGAGCTATGATTGAACATGATGAGTATTTGGATAGCTGAATGTTCTTACATTTGTGTAGGATACACCCTGGGATGGTGACAGGTCCCATGAAAACTGTATGTATGGCATTAGAGAGTGCAGCTTGTACCTGCATAGGCATTAGTACAGGGGCCCTGTAGTGTACATGGATATATTACTAAGCGTACCTATTGGGGGTGGGGGGAGGTGGGAGTGGGTTTAGGTTCTCCAAGGCCCTATCAGGATGGGCAGGTGCTATTTCTGTAGGTGCAGTACTTCCCATGCCATAGTGCTGTGCAGCATGGCAGGTCCTGTTGTTGCTATTATGATTAACGACACAGCTATAGAATGCTCTGTGCTTGGCCTCATAATATGTGGCTGATTCATTTCATGGTAGCTTTGCGTGGTTTCATATGGTGTATCTGCATCTTACTGAGGCTGAACAGGGATCACCTACACTCATGTGTGTTTGCTCTTGCAACAGTTACTACCTTCTGTGGTACAGTTTAAAGCATGGTACCACCAGTTTGCATACTTGTTTGTGTTGGGTTGACTCCTGGTTCTGTTTCAATGGCACAATCACTGCCCATATGTGACTGCTTAGGTTTCATTTATGTAGTATTCAGCATTTGCACATGCATTGTCCATCTGCATGGGTGCCATGGCACTCACCGCTCTGCTTTTAGGGAACATAACATTGGCATTGGAGACTAACTGTGTAGCATACTGTTAGCCCTGTTTGTGTGACTACTGTGATCCAGGTCAGTGGGGTCGATGGAATCCAACATGCATTGAGCGCAGGTGTTGGTACATGAGGAATCTTCACAGTTCATAATGGAATAGTTGAGAGTAGCCAATAGTATGGTTTTGTCTCAGACATATTCTTCCCCATTACAGCACATTATGGCAGTTGGAAAGTCCATGGCTTGGTAGGTGATCTGTCTCAAGGTGCATTTTGAATTCCACTGTGGCACAAAGGTAGTTGCTCAGCATAATGCATCTGATGTTATGCAAGTGCAATTAGCATGGGGGTGTACATATCCTTCAGCAATATGGACACACCTACGGCCCGTGTGTTCCAATAAAGGATAATGGGCAAAAGGTGAAGTATGTGTTATTACATGGTCATGCAGGTGTGCTCTCTGAAGCGTTGAAACATGTCTCAGCCATTGCACAGATATGTTCTCCATGTTAGGGATTGACATATGTGTGTCCGTATAGTGTTTCTGACATATATCATTGTGTAGCGAGACCTGCAGTGTATTGCTTGGCTGTCCCTGTAACATGCATACTATGTCATACAGTTTGTGTATATCGGTGTCTGTCTCTTCTTGCTTGGGGGGGTGGTCACTTGTTCGGCCAGATACTTAGATGCGTCTGTGAATGTGTGTGATTACCGGTAGTGTGTGTGGGTGTCCTTACTGTGCTCTGGTAAGGGTATGTGTTGGTTGTGTTGATGAGCTGCATGTGTTAACCTACACCTCATGACTGTCCAGTCCAGTCATGGCTGTAGACTGTGCTGCAGTCTAGCTTATCCCTGTAGCTGCATCCCAGACAATGTGTGGGGTGTGGTGTTAGGTGGGTCTGGTAGTGTACATGGCATAGAGATTACATTCACCCAGGATGGCCACATACACAAAGCTCACATTAGGAGACACCAGTAGCTGACTAGTGGACATGCCTGTATGAGCAATCAGAACTACAAGTACCAAGTACTGTCTTTAGTTTACGTATTGCCTATGAAGATGTTATAGACAGTGATGCTCACATGTAATTATTTGTGTTATGGACATGACAACACTGGCTATTATGGTAACAGTGTATTGTAAGTTGTTATCCTTTGAAAAAGAACTCATGGAGAAAATAGGGGACAAACCTGTTATCATTTTCAGAAAGGGCAGAAACCTCAAAAACATTATGGAAAGATCTTCAATAAAACATATTAGAATTGAAGGCACATACAAATGTGAGACATGTAACTATTGTAAATTTATATCTGCAGGGTCCACATGTATAGTGAAGCAACGTCTGTTTAAAGCAAAGGGTCGTTACAATTGTAACTCAAAATCAGTGGTGTACTTAGCTGTGTGCCAGTCATGCCCTGCCTTTTATATAGGGAAGACTGACAGAAAACTTAAAGTGGAGAATTTACGAACATACGTACCACATTAGGAAGAAGAGCAATACTAACACCCTTGCAAGACATTGTAATAACAACCCTTCTCACACTTTCCTTTTTAAAGTTATAGACCAGGTACTTACAGATGAAAAAGGAGGACCCCAACAATTGTTATTAGAGAAAAAGGAACTTATTTGGCAACTTAAAATGAACTCTTACACGGCACCAGGGTTGAACGAAGTTACTTCTTTGACTTGTGTTTTAAAGTTAAGAAACTTGCTAAGATAAGACTTTTTTAAGAATTTTGGGCGATTGGTTCTTATGTTGAACCTTAAGTCTAGCTTTTAAACTTTAATTCACAAATTTTTAAACTTTAGAAACATTGGTTTTCTGACCTCTGCAGCGCTTCCGCTATACTTCGATCCTTACCTTATCTTATCTTTACTTTGTATAGTTTCGTTTAGGTTTTGTATGTTTTATTTTTGTTAGGTTCTGCATTGTGGTCTGACTTGATTTTTGATTTTTGCTTACTTCTAGACACGCACATCTTTTTGTGTAAGCAATAATGAGTTTTAAATGTTTAGACCCACGGTATTTTGAAGTGCTATGTTTACCTATTGTCAATGTCATTGAACATCAACAGCTGTGGATTTACTTAGGTGTTGCGTCTCTTTCTTTCTTTTGTCTTTTGCTACTTTATTTACTTGTTACCTTTTTGCTCACAGTACCAACTCATCTGCAGAACAATGTGCCGTATTCATGGGAACGGTTGTGAACTGATTTTTTGTTTGTTTGGCTATCCGTTTTTTTTCTCTTGCTCAGTATCTGCATGGCTTTTGAATGAAGTGCCGCAATGTGAATCCGGCGATTTGTTTGTTTTGATTTAGACATGTCTTTTACGCAATGCCTTGCCGTATTTCTTTACTGAAACAGCTGCATTTTGACTTGTTTTGGCTGATACAACTGTGCATACTAAAGGTTAGAAAGTGTTCTCATTGTAGCTTGGTGCTTTACTCATTGCTTAAGGAACATTTTTAAAAAATTATTTTTCATATAAAATTCTTTTTCATATACTGTTGTTGCATTCTGTTGGCGTTGAAATGACAAGCAATTTCTGTGTTATATATTTAACACGGAAACACATATATATATTCGGTTATTTAACATTAGAAATAGCACTGCTTTTATTAGAAACACCTTTGAAATTCCGTTTATTGCAGACTACTAGTTGAGTTGCACCGTTTATTTATTTTTTTATTATTGACTCTTCATCATGTATTAGAGATGTGTACTCTTTACTACTTTCTTTTTTAAGCAATGAATGCTATATTTGTACATACTTAGTTGCAACCATTACTTTATTTTATTTTCTCCTTAACCACAAGATTCTGCACGAGTTTTGTTTACCCTACGAAAAGTTGTTGCTAAAATGTATTTTAAGGGAAACAAACCGTATTTATACTTGAATGTGTTCATGAATCTTCACTAAGACATCCTTTGTTACTTTTACCAAGTTTGTGTTTCTTTTTTTGAAAACTTTTTTATGTTTGGCACTTCGTCTATACAAAGTAGACATTTATTTCATGCTTTTAATGTAATACAACTTTAAATGTGAAGGTATGTCAGTGGGTTCAATTAAGGCAGCTGTTTGTAATTTTGTAATACACCCCTTTTTTGGCACCTTTTTGGTTTTAAATAGTGTTAGATGACTTTTTTACTTTGTCTGAAGAAGTCTTCCTACTAAGGGAGACGAAAAGCGCTTTACTTTCATATTTCCTAATAAAGCTTTGGAGTTTTACACCTGCTGGTTTGGAACCTTTTGGTTTGTTTTTTGACAGTTTGTTTTTCTTCAATTTTGGAATTGTATAATTGGGTACATGGCGGGTTGTCCTATTTCAACACATTCCTCCCTTTTGTGTTTTAACCTGTCTGCATACACATTTGGGATAGGTACATCCCAGGTAGCTTAGTGTTAGGTTAATTGGAGGATGGAGTACATGGTTGCGGGTTATACTCCTGGAAGGTGTTATTATTTTACCTCTCAGAGTAGGCACTGGTAGTGAAAGTGTGAATAATGCACATTTATGTGGTTGTGAGCAGGTTTGCCCGTGGTCTGCGCGACATTAAGCAAAGGTGAAGCGCTTCTCCGTTTACAGTGTAGCAGACATCACTGACATATATATATATATATATTTTTTTTTTCCGTATTAGTTTGTAACAGTAATACATCTGTAGACTGGAATGTGTTGGTTCACAAACTACAGTACATTACAATGTACTGTACATATGTTCACAAGGCCACTGTCCCATTTGTGATCATTTCAGTGAAATGCATATGGTATAAGGTGTAGTCTCAGGACCATGAAAGTTGTGTACACCTCGGATGGCTTAGTGGTACGTCCCATGCCTATAGTGTGCATGGTGCAGAGTTTGACACCTGTGATGCTTTACGAATGTTTTTACTGCAGAGTAAGGCTCATTTACCCAGTTGTAAGCATGTTTTACAGTGTTTGTGTGACATTATAGCAGCGGTTAAACACAATTAAACAAACGCTGTGACTTATAACCTGTGTGCGCAAACATGGCCACACCCGCTAACTACTCTGGATATATACATGTCAGTGACGTAACATCTCACTATGTGCTGACATAACATAACATTCTCTGTTGACTGTACTCTCCAGCACACATGGGTTTATATGGGTTTTTCAAATGTTTATTATACAGATGATTACTACCTATATATGCAAGCTGTGGTTAAGGTATACTTTTGCACATGATAAACATCCCTGCCTTTATCAGGATTGTAACCTCAAATGCACAGATACTATGCGGATGCTGTAACCATTACACTGTTGACATTAACGTTGCTTCTGCCTATTTCCTATTTAGATGATTTCTATGTGTAAGCCAAGCTAAGCAAAGGGTAGGAGCCCCCAAACTCGCTGAGCTTCACGTACTCATGACATAACAACATATAACAAATGTACTGTGAGACAATACATTACATTCCTAACTGCATTAGGCATAGCCCCTCACTGACACACTTCAAGGGAAACCATGTTGTGTGAATGGGTAACAGACTATACACCCCTGGGATCATGTGTCCCAGAACCATACAGCCAGGGGGTGGATGAACCTGTCCAGTTTGATAGCTGCAAGACCTGTTGGGTGAATTGAATGGTGTTGAACTGCCACATTAACATACCCTCTTTAGATCACTAAGTGCCCCTATCACCCTCCACAACCCCAGTCTTCCACAGCTTCCTGCAATTCTGCCTGGAATTGCTTCATTGGGTATGCTTAACAGAGGCTTAGTTACTTCATCAACGGTGCTGAGAATGCCAACACACTGTTCCTATGCTTCTAATTGCCCTTGGGCAGATAGATAGTAAGCTATCTGTGCACCTCTAACATGTAGGCCATCGCAGCCATAACATGCAAATAAACAGACCTTCAGATCACAATATACAGTGTGAACTCACCATGTAGTCAGGGAACAGCTGAGTACAGCACGGACATACAGAACACTGATACTTAGTCACTCCAAATGCCTATCTTGGAAGCTAGAAGACTTGAATAAGGTTAAGGCTTTCTATTGCTTACCATTATTAGGTTACCTACAGGGGAGATGACAATCAAACACAGATGGGGAACATGCATGCAATGATACCATACTGGCCTATGTGCCTGCCTTATACTTGGAATACTGGCCAAGGTTATTGGCACCCCATGGTGCCTCATTTAGGAGAGTCCTGAAGGTGAATACCAGCTCCATAAACAGCACAATAGCAGATTCAGTGTGGTTTATACTACTCAGCACCAGAGGTTGTGATCACAACATGCATGCACTCACAGCACTCCTCAGGATGAACAACATCAACATCTGTGCATTAACTGCAATCTGTCTTAAGGCTCCTGATAGCACACCAGCACTACCAGACTACAACCCATACCACACATTTCAGCCACGGAACATGGACTGACAAACATAGAGGGACTGTATCCATATTCATCTGGGATACTTACACCTCCAGGTTAGTGGAGCAGCATGATACCTCTGTGATTATCCATGTGCAGCTAACATCAGCCACAACAACAATGTTGAATGTGGCCTGCTATGGATCCCCCTCCATGACCCAGGACCTCCACTCCACCTACCTGGAGACAGTGAAGAACACAACAGTCCTAACACACACCCTGGCATTGGTCGATGTCAAATACCATACCATTAACTGGGACACGTACTCACTTCCGGGACCAACGCTTCCTGGAATGCATCACCTCATAGCCCTGTATCAGGTGGTAACCTCCCTAACATGGGGTGGAAGCTACTAGATGTGGTCATCACCAACATAGTCAACAGGTGCACCACAGTGGAGGTTTACCAGTCACTGGTTAGATCTGACCATGAACTATTCACTGTTTCCGCACCCTAGCATCTCCCCCACTCACAGATACCACAGTGTATAACTTTCCTACAGCTACATTTACACTACTAGTGACAGGGGTGGGGGGTTTCACAGCCCTTACACTAAGAGGAAACACTGCTCCAGATACAGACAAATTTAAAAATGCAGTCTATAGGCACCTACACAGATGTATGGATCATGCCATCGCTGGTAAACCAAGACTCACTCCTTCTAGACAAGGACACTGGTCTGGTGGACCTCTGCAATAAACAGGCTATACTACAGATGTAGGACAGTGTTCCAGACACTCAGCAAATGCCACGAAGGGCTGACATCCGTGACCACTATTAGTATGATACGTAGGTCCTTCATGGCATCATCCAAGGCTAACATCAGCAGGAGAATGCGCAAGGATTCGAAAGATAACCACAAAGCCTTCTTTGGCTATGTCAAGGATCTACGTGGTGACACACAGATTTTCACTGTGCCAGTGAAATATAGCACAAAATATGCTGACCCTACTGATATCACCAACATCCTTGCAGATACATGTGGTGCATACTTAACCCCCTAAAGAGCCCACAACACTACCCGTAAGGTAAGTATCCCAACCATCAGAGACACACATGTGGAAGTGGCCCTCTCTAACTGCAGAACACAGCATCAATGGAGGCAGATGTTGACCCAGACTGCATCTTGCAAACTGTACATGGCAACCTACCCCCCACCCAATTATGCATTCCTACCTCAGCCTCTCCACAGGCTACATGCCTATACAATGGTGCATGGCAACAGTTATTCCACTCCATCACGGGGAAATCACAACTGAGCATGGCAACTACCACCCCATAAGCCTGACTAGCCTGGTCTGCAATGGTATGGTTCACATCCTCATGGCACTCATAAACAATGACATTGGTAACTGTCGGACAGGTGACCCAACCCAGGTCAGCTTGGTTGACTGCAGTTCATGCCTACTGAATCTGTTTTATGTCTTACATACAGTCAACAAGACGTTAGATGACAGGGGATGTAGTTCACACATACTACCTGGACCTCACCAAGGCTTTTGACACCATGCCCCACTCAGGTATTATTGATAAACACACCAGCCTGTACATTCACCCATACATCACAGGTTGGGTTGCCAACAGGCTTACACACACAACCCACATGGTACGACTAGCGGTCTCCAAGTCCAACTCTTGAACAGTCACGACTGGTGTCTCACAGGACTCAGTCCTGGGAGCCCTACTGTTTGGCATATACGTCTCAGATGTACAGGCAAACACAAGTGGACTATGGCAGAACATGTTTGGCAATGATTGCAAACTGGGAGCCATGACCTGATAGTCCAGCTGACACGGACATTCCTCAGGGGGCCTCACAGAGAACGTCACAGGGTGCCACTGACATGGCCTCCAGCCAAGTGCCACTAACTGCATGGTCATTTCATAGTGGAATTGGTACCCACATATTAACACATGACCGGCGGCCACTTTAATACAGACGAGGTAATGGGGTACCTGGGGACTAAGGTAGATAGTGATCTCCCCTGTGACAATCATAACTCCACAGTAGAACACAAAAGGCTGTAGACTGCAAATGCCACTGCACCAGAAGAACAATGAGGCTGTATCATAAAAATCGTTTTCACGATACAGCCTCATTGTTCTTCTGGTGCAGTGGCATTTGCGGTCTACAGCCTTTTGTGTTCATCTGTTACATTGTTTGTTGGTGTTTATAACTCCACAGTAGTTAGGACATCCTTCTATGTAGACCATCTGACTACTAAAGGATTACCATCTAGACATACTGGGGTTATAGTGTTCCTTTACTCATCACTCATCAGTCCCATCATAGGGTATAATAATCCATGTGGATGTACCTCAGACTACACGTCCAACAGCTGGGGGGGTCCGCGAATGTACCTCACTAAGGGGAATACTGGCCTCCAACATATGGCCTATGCAGCCAAACTGGATGCACTCCTGCTTTACTCAGTGGCATCTCATTTACCTAGAGATGATCTCCGCTGACCAACACAGCCATGTCGAACTCTGACTTGATGGATATGCTCCACCTATGGGAATCCATGTCACAGTGAGCCACACACTGTAGTGAGCTGACCTTGCCACAACAATAACCATAAGATGCTGGAGGGACAGCTTCCTGTCACAGACACTCCCCATACATTGGAACAACATCCCTATCTACAGTTTACAGAGCCCCTCACTAACACTCTGCAAGAGAAACTTTGAAGGGTGGATGGGGAATGGTAGATGCACCCCAGGAATCCCGCCATTGGCTCTGCTCCTCAGAGGGATGGTTAATGACTCAATGGGGTGGCAAACGCTGACATTTTGGCTGGCCTTATGAATGGCCTCTGGCAGTTGGCCAAATACCTAATAATGAATCTATACATACAGTATCTGCATATGCTGATAGCTTAGTTTACTGTTCAGGTGTTGACTTACCTTGTGCCACTGGCTGCTGTGTGTGCAATAGTTGAGGGCTGCCTATGTTGGATGCACACAGTAGACTGCCTATACCTGATAATTTACAGGTAGTCTTGTGTGTGTGCCATCCATTTTTACTGTGTGTGCAGGTGGAGAAGGGTGTCAGTCCCTAGGTGCCTACATTGTCAGTGTGTGTGATATACGTTCCCTCTTTGCCAAGGCATGGACATACTGGGCACACCTACGTCTGCCTACTGGGGCTGGCTCAGGGTGTTTGTGGTCTGAGTACCTCTGTGCCTGTGGGGCCCTTGGCAATGGTGGTGGGCTTTGAGGGCCTTTACCATTCTGTCCCTGCTGCAGCTGTTTCCGCAGGACCATATTGTGTAGCAATGCACACACTATGAAGATGTGGACACACGTGCCTGGAGAGTACTGAAGGCTCCACCAGATCTGTCCAAGCAACAGAACAGTGATTTCAGCATCCCAAACACACACTCTATGATGATTCTAGTTTGTGCTTGTGCCTCATTATGGCATTCCTGCATGGGTGTGTGTGCATTTCGGATGGGAGTCATCATCCATGGTTCCAGTGCATAGCCAGCATCCCCCACCAGGTGGCCATTTGGGATGTCCCCCCCTGGCAAATAACCGATACAGCTGTGAGGCATGCCAGATGTGGGAGTCGTGATAGCTTCCAGGGCTGCCAGCACACACATCCATGACAATGCCCTGGGCATTGCACACAACCTGGCAGTTGATGGAGGGTATCCCTTGCAGTTTATGTAGCGCCTTCCCTACTCACCGGGTGGTGACTTAATGTGTATGTGCGTGCAGTCTATTGTGCCCAGTACCTCCAGGTATTCTGCCACATGGTGGAAGAGATGCATATTGCTGGCCAACTCCTCCTGCATTCGGGGGAAGTATATGTACTCATTGGCATGTGGTAACATGGCATCCAGGAACCGGTGTAGTACCTTGGATGCTGATACCTGTGAGATCCCCATGATATCCCCAGTTGGTCATTGAAAGGTACATGTAGCTAGTATTCTCAGGCTTACTCATACCTTCATATCCACTGGGATGGGTTCCCCTCTGTTTGTTCTGGTTGTGAGGCATGGCCGGCACAGCTCCACAAGTTGTTGTAGGGTGTCCCTGTCCACCCTGTAATGCTCTACTATTTCCAGATCATGTAGCCCCTGGTAGGTTAGCCTGGGTCTGAACACTCTCCTCCTCCTATGGTGCCTGCGGTGGTCATGTGCATCATCCTCCACACCACCTTCAGACTCCAACACATGCTGATGGATCAAAGCTATGGCAACCCCTAACATGTACATAATAAAAGTTCCCCGTCTGTATACACCACTAGTGCAGAGTGTATGGGAATACACACATGTGTGTGAGGTGCTTTCAAACTTTATAGTATTGTGCTATGGATGCTGCTGATGTATGTGGGTGTGTATGAACTATTTAAGCTGCTGCGTGTCTTAATTATGGGTTTTGCTATGAGTACTGCAAGTGTGGGCCTTTACTGTGGAGATCTACTTGCCTGCCTTGATTACTCTGTTGCCCTTTAAATCACTTTTAGACCTGGATCCCCTCCCATTATCAGGCATGCATACACCTGCCATCTTTTTTGTTTTGTACATTCCCTACCCAGTCATGGTGAATTGTGCCTTGTAGCTGATATACTGCATATCGTCTTTGTTCTGCTTTGACACTTTGCTGTTTGCTTTGCAGTATAGCCCCTCCCCTTCCCTGTTCTGCAGGTAGCTGCTTGCAGCCTTAATTGCTGTTATCAATGGCCCACTGTAGGCTCCTTGGTGTTAATTAGCTATTTGTACTCCAATTTCACTGCTGCAGCATTTCCTTATTTCTTTCCTATATCCTTCCTGTTTCAGCTGCAATGAGCGATGCGCATACCTGTTTACCGGGTTTATGCGCGTTTTCATCTCCGTTCACATGCATACTCGGTTACCTTGTGTGCTCTCCACTAAGCATAGCTATGGGCAATCCGACACACCCCTATCCTGCAGCTTTGCCTAGCTAGGGGCAGACCGGTTTAGCAATGCTCCAATGTGCTTACAGCAATGGCAACACACCTGTCTCTTGATGTCATTTTTATCTCAAGGGCTCACCTCAGTGTTATAACGCATGTTTTGTGCATCCTTACACCAGCGGAAAATCTGCGATTCACTATTACTCCTCTCATTTGCATGGCATTGCCTACTAATTCCTAGTTACTGTGCATAACACTGTCACTGCCCCTTAGCAACCCTTGCGCCATGAGTATGGTGTAGCATGCCTGCCATTGACTATTATGAGGAAATTGTGATATGTGTTTCACTGCAGTTTTATTCTATATTTTTATATATTCCTTGCGATCCCCTTTGTGCACCGATGCCCTGCGCTTTAACTTCGCGTTAGTGTGGGCATAATATTAAATGTTCTTTTTCATATTTTGTGCATATTGTTTTATGCCAATGGCTATATATTTAGCCACTGGCTTATAGTAACAGTATAATACATGTGTTTGGTCTGCTGTCATGGCTCCGATTTTATGTTTGAAAAATGTAAACCGTTTTTTTTCGGTTTACATTTCTGCATGCTTACACTATGCCTGCACCACTTCCTGAATCACTACATACCTTCATTTGCATGCTACACTGCTGCACATGGGGTGATTTGCATACAGGCACTGGGAGCTGTGCAGGCGCGTACAGGTAGTGCACATGGAAACAGCTCGTATCTGAATCGCTCGGTGGCCATATTTGGTGTTAGATCGCCAACGCTATGCCTGCACCTGGTGCAAGCTTCATGAATCCTGGGGTATGTTTCTGTTAGCATGTGAAATGAAGGAGGATGGTGACAAAGAATGATGTAATCTGAGATAACCCAGCAGAAATGTTTGATAGTAATTTAAGAACTATCTCAGAGTGAGTCTGCATTTTGTATTTGTCTTTGGACCTAGAAACATCCTCTCATCTGCACTTCTCATCTGTATTTGTCTGGCTCTGTAAGTAAGTAATTTAGTGCATAGTATCTCTTAGATACAGATAGGAATACAGTAAAGATTAGTGCAGATGTTTTCTGTATGTATTTGAGACTGTCTTGCAATGTTGTTTTGAAGTATTTCCTGTGATTCTGAACTCTGTTGTCACCATGTTGAGTTATTGAGTATTGTCTTGTTCTTTTATAATTTATTATTAACTATAGTTAAACCTTTTAATTGTGGCTGGTTTGTTTAGAGATAATTATGCTGTTAGAGTACTTGCATATGTATTTGGTGATACTGTACAGGCCACTCTTAAATACCTTTGCTGTTGGTCACACTTACCATTTGGATAATAGTAACATTACACGGTAGAATTGGTCACCCTTTGGGAAGGGCCTTATAGTAGCTGATAAGTAAGGGTGGTTGGTGGCAGTGATTACTACCTTATAGTCTGGGCAGAAGGGGGCATAGCTAATGAACCTGTACCAGCCTTCCCCAGGAGTGTCTGAGTGTTTGTATATAAATCAAATCTCGAACTGTGTGTCTGTGTTTGTGTGTGTGTGTGTGTGTGTGTGTGTGTGTGTGTGTGTGTGAGCTACTTGGGCAGGGACACGAAGCACTGGTTGGACAGAGAGGGTGCTAGAGGTTTTGGTTTGACCACTCGGCTGAGATCTTAACCCTATAGCTGTGCCAGTGGGGAGTCTTAATGGGGATCTGGAGAGAGAGGGAGAAACCAGCCCCAGACTGACTGTGATCTCTGTGTGCTGTTAAGGGAAATTGTACTTTACTGTGTGTGTACTTGTCTTCCTCCCAATGTGCACGTCCCTCACTGGTGTTAGTGGGGAGGATTGAGGCTCCTTAATTACTGGGCCAGTGCAGGGGCATCACAATATTACTAGTTACTAAAAATTGTAATATATTACTCCCATCACTGCTTGGCACAGAGGTTTAAGCTATGGCTTTGACAGCAGTCATTTGTCTGTTTTAGTCCTTCCTGTAGGATGTTAGCATTTTGTAGGGATTATATGATTGCTTCCTTGTTTGCAGTCATCTGCAAACTTGGTCATCCAGAGGCCTTTGATATTAGCTTTGACATCCAAAAAGGAAATGACAAAAATGTGTGGGCCCGGTACAGACCCCTGAGGGACTCCACTAGTGACTGGTCTCTTTGTGGACTTTGTGGAGGTAGTCTCCCCTAGTCTTACTTCCTGGGCCCTCCCTGAGAGCTAGCTGGCTATCCAAGGAATAACATAAGGGTTAATGCCTAATGTTATGAGTTTGTTTACAATGCCTGAGTGGGGTATTGTATAAAATACCTTAGTCAGGTCAAGGTAGGCAGCATGCATTGTTTTGTCTTTATCCATTGCCTTGGTGATCTTTTCAAAAAAGTCCACCAGGTTAAGTAGGCATGACTTGTCTTTGACAAAGCCAAACTTGGTTGGATGTCATGTCTGAAGATTTCTTATGTTGTTATTAATCATATCCATGATAATTATTTCCATGGCTTTGCATAAAAGACTAGTCAGACTTAGGGTCCTTTAGTTCCAAGGGTCCACTGATGGATCGAAGGATGACCATAGCAGTTCTCCATTTACATGGCCCAAACCATGTCTGGAAGCTGTCATCAAATAGAGGCTCCAGAGGTCCAGATAGGTCTTGTTTCTGGCCATTTACAAGGCATCCTGGGATATTATTGAGGCCCATTGATACAGTGTTCGTAACCTTAGACAATGCATTTAGGACCTGCTCACTAGTGATATTTGGGGAGAGTTATATTTGAGGGTATTACTTGGGGGACAGCAGGGAGGTGGGGGGGAAACTGGAGATGAATTTGTCATTCAGAATATTTGCTATATCTTCCAGCTCCATTAACAGTCCATTCTATGCACAGTTGTGTACCACCTTTGAGGTTGTGGACATAGCTAAGGAAATCCTTGTGGTTGTTCTTGTCCTGGGAGGTTATCTTTACCTTAAAATTGGCTTCGGTACATTTAATTACCTTCTTAGATGTTTGTTTAGCCTGTTGAGAGAGTTTTTTTTTTACCTGCTGTGTATTGCACTTCCTAATTTTATATATGACTTTTTTCCTTTTGTTGTATAATTTGTTTGTGCTTAGATTCCACCAGGGTGGTTTGTTTTTGGAGTTTGTTCTGGGCTTGTTTCTATTAGACACAGCTGTCTCTATGCATATATTAATGTGTTTGTACAAGGTTTATGTGTGCAGTTATGCACAGGCAGCTATCTGAGTTTGGAGAGGCTTGAAATTTTGTCAGATAATCACTTAAAAATAGATGATTTGTCTTAGAGTAGTTCCTAACTGTTACAGGGATTGCTGAGGTCACAGTATTGACTTTTATTTTGATGGAGACAACTTTATGGTCTGAACATACCAGATAAAACATTACACTATGAGGAGGTGCAGAATTCTCCCATATGTGGGTGTATGGACTCAATGGTCAAGAGTGTTTGTGTTTACAAAGTCCAGGAATCTCTGGGCCTGCAAGTTTTGGGTCATGTAGGATTCTCAGTTTATGGAGAGGTAATTAATGTCCCACATGAATATGGCAATAGGTCAAATAGCAAGTGACTCCAGTAGGTCTAAGTATGAGCTATGGGTTTCGTGAGTTATACAGGGTGATCTATAGCTTGCAAGGATATGAAATGGGAGTCTACCTATGGTAATTTGGACATGAAGAAACTCAAGCGCATCATCCTGTTTTATCAGCCTTGAGGTATGTTTATTTTGATATAGATCAGGACAGTTCTACCTTTAGTTCCTGCATGTGCAATAACTGGTCTAAAAATGCAGATGGCATTGTATCCCTGAACTGCTGGGGTGCTCTCTGCAACTTTACAACATATCTTGATAACTGCACAGATGTCTGCATTCTCTCATGTGAGGAGAGCTAGGAGTGACTTGTATTTCTGAAAACTGAAATGTGATACTCAGTAGTCCTCCAGTCCCAGAAATAACTCTTTGTACTCTAGTTTTAGTTTCTTCACCCAAAATCCAGTCCATTTTGAATTGGTGCTGCATCCCTCCCACCTCCCCAGTCTCATTGTGTGTCTAGTGTTCAGTCACAGAGCTTTAAGGAAGAGCAGAAGTTGCAGGGTGAAGTAACTAACTAGCTTTAAATAAAATATACGTTCTGTGACACAGTGTCTCAGAGAATCAGCTAAATGTCACAGTCATGAACGGATTTCAATGTTAATATTCTGTGCCATGGTGCCACCTGTCAGTGGAATTAAGGATCAGTGTTGTGTGTCACAGTGTATCAGAAAACAGGGTGATGTGATTCTGAGTGGATTTAAAATTCATATGTTCTGTAGCTGAACAGCAGTAGACTGACATAGTCCTAAATGGATTTCAAGATAGTTGTACTCCATTCCGTTCTTTTATTTATTACGTTTGTTAACAGAGGTAGTGGGCTAATCCACCAGGATGTATTTCTAATCCACCAGGATGTATTTCAACCACAGCCTGGACAGATACTTATATGCACAAGACAATGAAAAGAAACAATGTACACAAATAGGAAAATAGCTAGATCAAATGCAAGATATAAAGCATATAAAAGTTTACAATATCCACAGAACTGAAGAAAAAACTCCAAAGACCAACAAACTAAACAAAATGAACAGCAACTACAGGAAACAGTCCAACAAATGTTTATTAAGCAGTTTTTGTTCGGTCAAGTAACCTGAACTTCTTCAGGTAAAAAGTGAAAAAGATAACACATTTAAAAATCTTTCCTCACTCATCATATGTACTAGTCCAAGCCAATGAGATGATAGACATTCTTACTCCTCCCCTTCCACTCTGTATACTCTTTTTATATATTAAGTAGCAAGTACTTA
This sequence comes from Protopterus annectens, assembly GCF_019279795.1. Classification (NCBI taxonomy): domain Eukaryota; kingdom Metazoa; phylum Chordata; order Ceratodontiformes; family Protopteridae; genus Protopterus; species Protopterus annectens. The sequence continues at coordinate 1,583,543,116 of NC_056731.1, read as the reverse complement.
TACTTAAACGTAAATTATCATGATACAAATAAAATTGGGCTTTCTTAAAAAAGTACATACAAATGTATGAAGCTAAATGAAGAGATAATATAAAAATTAATAAAAATGTATAAGAATATAAAATTATAAGCACATGCCTAAACATATTATTATCTAACAAGGCTTTTAAGTTTTAATAAAAATAATATAGATAATGCATCATTAATGCCTGGATAACAATATGCATTCCGCTGTGTTTGCCAGAATAATTCCAATTTTTCTAATTGGGGTTGGAAGCATACTCAGCTTTCCACCTTGATCTTATTAAACGTTTTGATAAACATGGTTTTTAAACTCCTCAAACTGATGATTAAGCACTACCAATACTCTGTTGATAGCATTGCAAGGGAAGTGACTGCACTGGATAATGTGATTAAAACTGAAGGGGAGGAGTAAGAATGTCTATCATCTCATTGGCTTGGACTAGTACACATGATGAGTGAGGAAAGATTGTTAAATGTGTTATCTTTTCTGTCTTTTTATCTAAAGAATTTCAGGTTACTTGACCAAATGAAAAGCGCTTAATAAACATTCGTTGGACTGTTTCCTGTGGTTGCTGTTCATTTGGTTTAATATCCACAGAATGTATTAATATATTAGCATAGACAAATTATTTTTGAATATAGATAGATATAAAAAAAAAAAGATTATAAAGATTCAGTCCACAATTGCAAGATGCACATTGTGTCCAGAAGGAGCACAAGGCACTTATATTTACAATATTTATTTAGGCTATGGCAAAAGATTATATATGGTTTAAATCAGAGTAGTATGTGTTCAAAAGTAGAGCCCAGAATTGTCTTGAATTATGTAACTGACAATTATCTAAGGTATGAGCAAATGGCTGTTTTTTTGTATGTACTCAAGTAATTTTAAATTACATTTTAACTGATGTTTCTCTGATATAGTTGTGAAGCTGGATCCTCATTTCAATCCTTTATGACTCATTTAGCTTCTTTAAATGACTGACGCAATCCATGTCAGATTCATCTTTGTAAATACTAGATAGGTAACTCACTCATTTTTCTACTCTTCTTCCTGGATGTATTGTAAAATGGACCACCTTATTGTATCCTGTACAGTACCATGCAGTTGCTGTATTTACATTACTACTGCATTTGATGTATTTACAGCACCACTGCATTTGATGTACAGTGAAAAGTGTACACACCCCTGTTAAAATGCCAGGTTTTTGTGATATAAAAAAATGAGACCTCAATAAATCATTTCAAAACTTTTCCCACCTATAATGTGACCTATAACCTGTACAATTCAATTGAAAAACAAACAAATATGTTAGGGGAAAAAAATATAAAAAATAAGAAACGTACAATAAGCTGGCTGCATAAGTGTGCACACCCTTAAACTAATACTTTGTTGAAACACCTTTTGATTTAATTACAGCATTCATTCTTTCTGGGTACACACCTCCAATCAATTAAAGAGACTCTGATTAACCCCAAATAAAGTTCAGCTGTCCTAGTAGAAAGTTTCCTGACATTTACTCAGTTGCCTGCTACAGCAAAAGCCATTGTTTGCAGACAGCTTACAAGGTATCAAAGGGATCTCATTGTTGAGAATGGTACAAAAAGATTTCCACAGCATTAGATATACCATGGAACACAATGAAGACAGTCATCAAAAAGTGGAAAAATATGGGACAACAGTGACGTTGCAAAGAACTGAACGTCCCTCCAAAATTGATGAAAAGACAAAATGAAAACTGGTCAGGGAAGCTGCCAAGAGACCTACAGCAACACTGAAGAAGCTGCAGGAATTTCTGGCAAATACTGGTTGTGTACTACATGTGACAACAATCTTCTGTATTCTCCATATGTCTGGACTATGGGGTAGGGTTGCAAGACAGAAGCCTTTTCTTACACAGAAAAACATCCAGACCCAGCTAAAATGTGCAAATCAATACATTAGGTCTCCCAAAAGCATGTGGGAAAATGTGTTATGGTCTGATGAGACCAAGGTTGAACGTTTTTGCCACAATTCCAAAAGGAACGTTTGGCGCAAAAACAACACTTTGATTCACCAAAAGAGCACCATCCTCACAGTGAAGAATGATAGTGGTGGCAGTATAATGCTTTGGGGTTGCTTTTATTCAGCTGAAACTGGGGCTTTAGTCAAGGTGGAGGGAATTATGAACAGTTCCAAATACCAGTCACTTTTGGCCCAAAACCTTCAGGTGTCTGCTAGAAAGCTGAAGATGAAGAGGAATTTCACCTTTCAAAATGACAATGACCCCAAGCATACATCCAAATCAAAAAAAGAATGCCTTCACCAGAAGGAAATTCAAGTTTTGGAGTGGCCCAGCCAGAGCCCAGACCTAAATCCAATAGAAAATCTGTGGGTTGCCCTGAAGAGGGCTGTGCACAAGAGATGCCCTCACAATCTGACAGATTTGGAGCACTTTTGCAAGGAAGAGTAGGCAAATATTGCCAAGTCAAGACGTGCCATGCTGATAGACTCCTACCCAAGAAGACTGAATGTTGTAATTAAATCAAAATGTGCTTCAACATAGTATTAGTTTAAGAGTGTGCACACTTATGCAACCAGCTTATTGTAAGTTTTTTATTTTTTATATTTTTCCCTAACAGAGTTGTTTGTTTTTCAATTGAATTGTACAGGTTATAGGTCACATTAAAGATGGGAAAAGTTTTGAAACGATTTATTGTGGTTTCATTTTTTTATATCACAAAAACCTGGTATTTTAGCAGGGGTGTGTACACTTTTTATATCCACTGTATGCAGTTTTCACAATTGTCTTTTCTGGGAAGTTGGGAATGTCTTCTCTGATAATGACTGCCTTCATCAGAGTTCATTCAGTATGAACTCCACCACTGAGAACTCATGATAAGGGGAGTTTACACAATATATTTATCTGCATCACTGTTGTTTCCTGCTAGCCAATCATCTGCCACCCAGTCTAGTGTGCATCAATGATGCTAATTCATCAACAGTTGCTGCACAGCCCTAGAGCAGCCTCTTGCCAGCCTCATCTTCTATGTTTCCTTATCTGTTCAAATTCTACTCCTTATCAGTGAAATACTTCAGTATTTTATTTTCTTCTGGTCTATTTTCCACTAACCACATTTACCAGCCACATTCATTTTAATTTATACCTTTCTTAGCAGCTATTTTGTTTATTCATCAACTCCACATACTTGACCAGATACTTTTTGGCACATTACAGACTTTATTGTAATTGGATGTGAACTTCATCCATCTAAATAGATGATAACAATGTGAACTCAGTTTACTGATGGTCATATTATTTTGCTGTCATCAAATTATGTATGCATAACTACGTAATTAGACTGTACTGCTGCTAATGTTGGAAAGAGAAATAGATGTTCATTGTTAAAATTACTCTATTCCATAACTTGTTGTTTTGCAGTAGGGACCTAATAATGTATAAATGGCACATCATAAGCTCTCAAACTCCTGTCTCTGAAATCAAAACCCCCCTCCCCAAAAAATGGGTACAAAACCCCATATCACTGATTCTTTTTAAATACTGAAACCATTTGTGAAAAAACTGAAAACACTATCATCTGTGTTAGCATGTTTGGCAGGAGATTTGTATATATTCTCAGATTAACTTGTATTGTATGCCAGCATGTCTAATTGTGAAAATGTAAATAAGTTTTTAAATGTTGAGTATTTCCCTGTTTAAACAGAATGTTTAAAGAATCTGACAACATTTTCATACATTTATAATTGCATGTTTGAGAGAGAGATTCTAAAGTAGTGTGGAGAAGCAGCTGAACACTAGATGATGTCATTAGAATGTTCCTGGTTGCTAGGTGATTATTTTAATAGATGACTGACAGGAAAAAGAACTTTTTCAGACAGCTGACTATTATATTTTAAAATAACAAACTCAAATTTTAACAATAAAATTATTATCTCAAGCACGACTGTTTAAATTTGTGCTCAAATGTAAACAGTCCTGCCTGCTTTAGATAATAATTTTATTGTTAAAAAATTTATGTCATCCTTTTAAATGTTTACTTTTGAATGAATAATTTCTTGAATGCTTTGTTATAATTAGATTATTGATTGTGAATTTCTATTGGCTGTGTGATTTAGATGCTATTATTTAAACTTGGTGTTGTTGTTCATATGTTTTTCACACTGAAGAAGGGTTTGTGAAAGCCTGAAAGCTTTATTATTATTAAAACATCTTTTATTTTGGCATGTTGTTGAGTTTATTCTTTCTGCTTTTCTTGGCTATTTTAAAATAAGGCAGTGGAGAATGCAGTTTGTCAAGTGAAGAGCGGCTGTTAGTGAAGAGTTGCAGTCAGTGGACAACCATGAAAGAAAACTCACCAAAAACTGTAAGCCTGCCTTTTGACTTGCTATTATATGTTACATTAGATCAGGGACAGTATTCTTTAGTTAGATTAGGAAAGCTTAGTTATTAAGAAATAGTTTTTCTACAACAATGGATTCCTATCCTGCAGTTTAATTTTACACTTCTGGTTATTAAGTTCTGGAGTTTATTGAAAGCTATTGGTTTACATTCTTGTAATCATTTTGATTATTATTAAATGTTTTTCATTACTTTACTTTGTGGCTGGAAATCACTGTTTTTCTTTAGAGATTAGAGAGTGCTTATACCTCCTTGATTCTTCACAAGTCCCCTTGAAGGCCTGGCTGCTCTGGTCATAGCTATCATTTATTTTTATATTTAATTTTCATAAATGGATACCCCTTTAGAAGGGCATGAAGACAGTCTGATTGGTGGCAGCATTAACATATTATTTTGGGAAAGGGACACAGCTGAAAATCCATTTCAGGCTTTTTCAGAAGTCTTTGGATGTGTGAGATTTAAATTTACTTTCAGTGTGAGTATATCAGAGGTCTTAACCTAGGATACATTGCTCTGAAGTGTATAATAAGGGAATACATTTGGGATGGACAGAAGTATATAGTCCAGTCCCAGGAAAATAGAGCATGTTACTGTTGTTCTTTTAGGGGAAAATTGTGAAATATTACTTCTGTTTAAATCACAGTCTCACATTGGAGTTAGTAGTGAGGACTGAAGCTCCTTAGTTACTGTCCCAGGATAGTAAGGAACATCACATTAATTGTTGGTAGACCAGTGGGATATAGCCAGACATCACATTTAATTGGTGGCAGTCTGGTGGGATATAGCCAGATGTCACATTAGTTGGTGGCAGTCCGGTGGGATATAGCCAGACATCACACCATTCATTATGAAAGTCGATCAAATAAATAGAGTTCAAGTAAAATGCATTTGTGGTCAGTAAGTTTGTAACTGTACTTTTCTGCATTATTTAATGACTGAAAGTTTCATTGTCTTTGAAGAATCTCACAAATTTTACAAGGGACAAAGCAAACATTTGAGACAAAAATCAAGGACATCCCAAAAATCCAGGGATGTTTAAGAGGTAGGGGCAGGTATGTATTCTTACTGGCATAATTCATTGTTCATTACTAAACATTACCTGTCTAATATGGTAATACTTTTCCTGCCTATTACAGTTTATTGTGATTTGTTGATCTTCTGATGCCCTGAATGTTTTAAATGTCATCATCCTACAACTTTTGTCCTAGCAGGGCATCTCAGTGGCTCAGTGTGTACTGGTTTGTTACTTCTACAGCAAGTATAAACACCCTACATTTCTGAGATGTGAATCCCTACTGATCCTATGGAGTGTTTTATTCTAGGTGGATTAGTAGTTTCTGGAACATGACACCTAAACAAAAGAAAACAAAAGAATATGCAAGCAATGATGTCTAACAGGGTGTGTGTTAATGCGTAATTAACATCCGTCAGGGGTATTATGAGGCCCAACACTGCAGGCAGAGGGCCTCTACACCCCTGGAAGGGCATTAATTACATATTAACACTCACCTGCGTTATTCTACTTAGAGAATGGGATCTCTATAAAATTCTTGTTTTACTTGCTTATTTTTTTAAGTAGTATATTATTTTTATTTAAATATTTTTGATGTAAAATAGTTCATCCGACCAATATTTCAAACTTGCTGTAGTATATGTTAATGGTGTTGGAGGAAGCAATTTACATCAAAAATATAACTCTTAAAAAATATCCAGGCATTTACTTTATTTTTTGGTCCCTTGCTCCTAAAATGTTTGGTTTGTTGCCAGTCATTGGAGATTAAAGTTACTAAATAATGGCATACATTTCAGTTTCACACTATTATTTTCTTCAGAAAATTCATATTAACACAAATCCTTATAATTAAGCAAGTTTATAATTTTATAAGAGCAGTAATTAAGACCTGTTCCTATTTTTGAGCCTTTGATCCCTCTTTTTTTAGGCTTTATCCAGATATCTTCAGCTGAAAGGTCCAGAGATATGCAAACATCTTTACTGTCGCTCTCAGTCAGTTTCTCATACACACATCTTTGTTTCAGAAAATGTATGCTGACACACATCCTAATAATCAAGTAAAATATGTTTCTATTTTGAGCCTTTGTCTCCCATTTATTTTAGGTTTATCCAGATATTTTGAGCTAACAGTCAACAGAGCATACCCTTCAGCTGTCCAGATTTTTGCAGAATGTTCCGATTTTTGGCTCATATGTTTGGTCCCATCCTCATAAGTTGGGTAGTTTTGTGGCAAATCACTGGGGATTGAAGACATTAAATAATGACAAACATTTGAGTTTCATACTTCATATCCTTCAGATAATATATGCTAAGGGAAACACTGTTGTTCTATCAACTTTCTAAGTTTATAAGAGCGATATTTAAAATCTGTCCATATTTTTTGGTCATTTGTCCCTCGTTATTTGTGGTTCTGTCCAGATTTCTTGTGCTGAGAGGTATGGTCAAGAGGTAAGCAAACGGTTCGTCAGGTAGAACCAAGCAAACTCACACAGTCTCTTTTGCTTTCACACAGGCATGCAATCTCACTCACAGACACATACACACACAGACACTCTCACACACACACACACACACACACACACACACACACACACACACACACACACACACACACACACAGTCTCTTCTGCTTTCATTCATGCATTCATTCACTCATGCAGACAGAAACTTAAACACACATACAGATACATACACACATATACACTTTTTTTCTGTTTATTTTTATTTTACACTCACTAAACAGCAAAAGCACTGATTAGCAAGTATTTAATAATGGCTCAGTCGATCTCACTTTCACTCACATGCATGCATACATTTACACACACACACACACACACACACACACACACACACACACACACACACACACACACACAGTTTCTTATTTTAAGTTTTTTCTTTTTTACTTTACACTCGCTAAACAGCAGAAGCATTGCTTAGCGAGTGTAAAATAATGGTGGGCATTCATTTTTTTCTGTCAGAGCTCCACAGCAGCTTGATATGCTGCCATGAAGTGGTGGACATTTTTTTAGTGGGCATTACTTGTACATTAATACCTAGCTGGAGAACATTTGTTCTCCAATCAGAGTGCTGATGTACAGTTTGCCCATTCTCTAATATGCTGTAATTAACCCTAGGTCATCATAGTTTATATTATTCTTCCTAGGGACAGCATGTTTAGCTGTAAATATGGATCTTGTGTATTTTGGCAGACAGTGTAATTTCAGTTGTAGTGTAATAAATGGGATTGTATACAAATGTAACAAAAAGTATTGTAAAGAGTTGTAGTGTTTGTAGTGTGCTAAGCAGTGTAGCCATGCACTTACCTTAAAGTGCACCAAATATTTGCAACACTTATGTTCACACTGCCTTTTGGGATACAAGTAGTTATAGCAGAACAGCAAACAGTGGTTAAAGAACATAGTACATGTTGGTCTATCTGTATGAAAATGGAGCAACAAGTCACTTGGACAGACATCGGTGAGCTCTGTCCTTGAAGCTCTGATCACTATCTAATCATATTTGTTCATCTGCTTTGTAGCCGTTATAGGATGTATTATTGAACAGATATCACCTCATTTAGAGGTGCTACATGCTTTATAACACCTTCTAAAACCATGCAGGCAAGGCAATTTTGCAAATACTCCTAAACAGCTATTGCGGCACCTCTGCCCTAGGATTAGTATGTGTGAGACAATTTCTGTATGTGTGCTTGGCCACACAATTGACATGTCTTGTTTGGCATGCATAGTCATGCATTTTAGGAGTTTTAGGGAACAGTGGTCTAAAACCCACTTGAGACATAATATGTCTGGCAAGTTTCAACATTTAGCAAATGATACATGAAAATTAGAAGGTAAACAGGTGTCAGGCAAGATTTTACACAATTCAGTGATTTCTGAAACCAAAATCTCTGAAGCAGAATTTTTCTGTTTTGGATGACTGTCTCTGCTGTTGGCTACTAACAGCATTTCTGTATTGGGCGACTGTCTCTGCTGTTGGCTACTAACAGCATTTCTGTATTGGGTGACTGTCTGCTGTTGGCTACTAACAGCATTTCTATACTGGGTGACTGTCTCTGATGTTGGCTACTAACAGCATTTCTGTACTGGGTGACTGGCTCTGCTGTTGGCTACTAACAGCATTTCTGTACTGGGTGATTGTCTCTGCTGTTGGCTACTAACAGCATTTCTGTGCTGGTTGACTGTCTCTGCTGTTGGCTACTAACAGCATTTCTGTATTGGATGACTGTCTCTGGTGTTGGCTACTAACATCATTTATGTACAGGGTAACTGTCTCTGCTTCGGCTACTAACAGTATTTCTGTATTGGGTGACTGTCTCTGCTGTTGGCTACTAACAGCCACTCTTCCAGATAGGGGAAATAGTTGTGTTCTCTGTATCATCATAAAAGTGGTTGCTAGTATTACTGTGCTTTTGTAAATGTCCAGCAGGACCAAAAGGCTTGTGTACTAAACTGGCAATGGCTGGCTAATGCACAAAAATTTTGGAAAGCTTTGGATTGCTTCATGATCTTTATGTGTAGGTAAGCATCTTGAAGATCCAAGAAGCACAGCCAATTTCCTATGTACATTTCAGGAAGAATGGGTTGATGGGTGATCAGGTGAAATGATTCCTTGGGGATGAATAAGATGAGTATGATCAAGTTAGTTTGATTCAGAAATTGGCACATGTCCTGAGTCTTTTTTTTTTTTTGCCAAAAGGAATCTGAAATAATATTCTGGTCCTCATTAGTCTGGTATGACAGCTGGAATTATTTCCTGTTGTTTTTTAGTGAGAGGAATATTATGCAAGGGAATAGACTGAATAGAAGGAGAGGAAGAGAATTTTATGAGAGAACCTGAGATGAACCAAATCTATTTATTTATGCATTCATTTACTAAGAAGGTCAAGACTGCTGCTAGCTATCATAGGTTCATACTAGGCTATCTGCCCTAGGGCATTTATAAGCCTAGCCAGAGTGTGTGTGGTTTCTGCCACCCCCTGGAATGATAATACTGTGCCCATTTAAGGTTTAGTTTATTGTGCCTCTGTCTAGAAGTGCCACAGAGATGACCCCCGGGATAAACCTACGATCTCCCATCCACTCGTCAAGATTTCCCTTGAAGAGAGTCAGTGAGGGGCTCTGCCTAACATGGACTGGGATTCTGTTCCAGAGTGTAGGGGGCCTCTGGGTTATGAATCTGTCCCTCCAACATGTCCTATTTATTTCTGTGTTGAGGTTCAAGTCTCTCGTTCTCGTGGCTCTGGTGGATTTGGATTTTTTTAGGTGGAGCATGTCCATTAATTCCGGATTGGACATGGCCTTGTACGTCAGGCATAGATCTCCTCTTAGTAGGCAGTATGTGACTGAATAGAGCTGGAGTTTCTTCAATCTGGCAGCATATGACATATGTTTGAGACCCTTGATCCTCTTGGTGAGGTACTTCTGGGGTCTTTCCAACTGCTGCAGGTGCCGGGTAAGATACATACCAAATGGGGCATTGTACTCAATCATGGGCCTGATAAGGGAAGAGTATAGGGGCACAATGACTTCTCTTGATCTAGATGTGAATCCTTTCATGATAAGGTGGGCAATATAGAAGGTCTTCCTAACCACCTTGGCAATGTGGGTGTCAAATGAGAGGTCACTGTCAACTTGGGTCCCTAGGTCCCTGATTACTTCTTCCGTAATTAATGGATTACCACCTATGTGGTAATTTGTGGGTACTTTGTTTTTTCCAAAGGGTATAACTATACATTTTTTGGCATTCAGTTTAAGGCCATGGCTCTGGCACCAGTTATCCGTTTCTGTGAGGCCTTTCTGAAGGATGCTAGTGTCCGCTGGAGTATCGATTATGGCGCCCAGCTTGCAGTCATCTGTGAACTTTGTCAGCCACAATCCTCCTATGTTTGCTTGTACTTCTGAGAAATAAATGCCGAACAAGAGGGGTCCCAGGACTGAGCCCTGTGGGACACCACTTGTGACTGGCTTAGAGTCTGACATGGCTCCAGCAATTCTGACCTTGTGGGTTCTGTTCTTTAGCCAGTTTGCAACCCATCTTATGACATATGGGTTTACATTTAAGCTGGTGAGCTTGTCTATGATGCCTGAGTGGGGTATTGTGTCGAAGGCTTTTGCAAGGTCAAGGTAGGCTGTGTGAACTGCCTTACCCTCATCAATGGCCTTAGTGACTGTTTCAAAAAAGTCGACCAGGTTCAAAAAGCAGGATCTGCCCTTAACAAAGCCGAATTGGGTAGATCAAGTGTCTGTAGGTCCCCAATGTCTTTGTTTATGAGTTCCATAATGATCCTCTCCATAGCTTTGCAGACCAGGCTCGTCAAGCTTATGGGGCGGTAATTTCCAGGGTCCGTAGAAGCACCTCCTTTGTGGAGTGGAACCACTGTTGCTGTACGCCATTCTTTGGGTACATATCCTGTAGTAAGGCTAAGATTAAACAGCAGCCTTATGTGCGAGTTTAGTTCCTCTTTGAGTTCATGTAGCACGCAACCCGGGACAACGTCTGGTCCCATTGATGCTGTGTTTTTAACTTTGGAGAGGGCGGCTCTCACCTGGACATCTGTGATGTCAGGGAGGCTACATTCAGCTGGGACAGATATTTCTCCTTTTGGGGGTGAGCGGGGGAGAAATTTGCACTGAACCTGTCTGCCAGTATGTTGGCAATATCTGTGGGTTTAGTGTATTTTTTGCCATTTTGAAGTAACTCTGAACATATCTTGGAGTTTCCACCCAGGTTTCTAACATAACTAAAGAAGGCCTTGTGATTATCTTTAGTGTATTTTGCAATTTTTCTCTCAAAGTTGGCCTTGGATGATTTTATGAGTGATCATAGTTTTTTGCTAGTACTGAACAGAGATGCCTTCCCTTTTTGGGATTTTGCTCTGTCCTGCAGTAGCTTCCTCCTCCTGTTGTAAAGTTTGTTTATGGCTGGGGTCCACCAGACAGGATACCTGCCTTTGGGGGAAAGGGTGTTGGTTTTATTTGGGATTGCATGATCCATGCATTCTTTAAGGTGTCCGTAGAAGGCGTTTATAAAGGATTCAGAGGTGTGGGCTGTGGTTTCCACTGGCTCAGGGGCCTTGAAGGATACCACTTCAGTCTTAAGAAGTGTGAAGTCAGCTTTTGAGAAGTTCCTCACTGTGGTCTTTTGTGCTGGGGGTGGGGGCGGGATGTGGATTTCCAGTGAGATTAGTTTATGGTCTGATCTCACCAGTGAGGGGTATACTTCCGGTGTGGAGCATTGTGTCCCCATGTTTGTGATGATCAGATCTAGTATATTATCTCTTCTTGTGGGAGTGGTGACTAGTTGTTCCATTGCATTTGAGTTTATAAATTCTAGGAACCTTTGGGCTAGGGTGTTGGGGCTTGAGTAATGCTCCCAGTCTATGTTTGGGTAGTTGAAGTCTCCCAGTATGATGGTATTTGGAGAGACATTCATACTCTCCAGTGTCTTCAGGAAGGCTGAGTGGGGTTCCTGAGTTTGAGAGGGTGGTCTGTAGCATGCTACAAACTGTAGGGCAGTTTTGCCTACGGTTAGTTGCACATGGATGGTCTCCGATGCTTCGTGCGTTGCCACTATCCTGGAGGTATGGGTGTCTTTGATGAATATGGACACTCCCCCTCCCTTTGTGATTCAGTCCAAGTTATGGGGCCGAAAAGCATGATATGAGGTATAATCTGGTAGTGCTGGGGTGCTCTCAGGAGCCTTGAACCTGGTTTCAGTCACTGCACAGACATCGATGCTCTCCATACTGAGGAGGGCTTCGAGAGCCTGCATCTTGAGGTTTAGACTTCTGGCATTGAGCAGCATTACCCTTAGTTTTTTTCCACTTGTGTTTTCTAGGGAGGTGAGTTTGTCTTTTGAGCCTTGCCTAAAAAAGGCACTATGGGGGTGGCAAGAGCCTTTGCCAATATCCGGAAGCCTAGGGGTGACAGGTGCAAGCTGTCCCTTGCAAAGCAGCGTGGCTTGTCAAGCATGTCATCCCAAGCAGACAGACACTGGATCCCCCTAGAATGACACCAGTAATTGAGCCAATTATTAAAGATGATCATTTTGTCTTTGTACTGTGGCATAATTCTTGGTGAGAGTAAGATGCTGCTCAGGGTCAGGGTCATACCAGCCTGGGCTACATAATCAGAGAGCTCCTCTATGTCTCTTTTCATGTAGTCCAGGGAGGTATGTCTCAGGTCATTCACGCCGGCATGGACAATGACTGAATCATATTTGTACTTGCTTTGGAGTGACCTGAGTGCTTGTGTTATGTGGTGGATTCTAGCGCCCAACAGGCAGCTTACTGGAACCTTTTCCTTGTTCAGTCTGGTGAGCGGGACGTCAGCGTGTCTGACTATAGAGTCACCTATTACAAGTGTATCAGGCATGTTGTTTGGCCTTAAGGGCTGTGACTGTTTGGCACACTGACTTTGAGAAATATGTGTTGCATGTGCTATGTTCTGAGGTAGTGGCTTCTTGGATGTCTGCTTTGAAGGCCTCTGTTGTTTTGGTAGATTTTTAATTAGAGCCTCCAAGTATGTCTTTGTGGGTTTATGTGTTTGGTTTGCAGTTGTGATTAGTCTATGTGAGACTGGGTTTGTGGTGTGTGTGGTTACCTTCTCCTCCTGACTGGTCTTGCCAGTACTGAGTCGAGAGAGCTCAGCCTCCAGTTTGGCTATATAGCTGCATCTCTCGCATATATTTGTATTTGTTGGGAGGAGGAGAGGGTTGTTTGTGTACATGAGGCAGTTGTAACATTGCCTCAAGATTCCCAGATTCACCAGCTGAACTGGAGAGGACGCCAGTAATTGACCTCTCGACATGCTAGAATAGTGTAAGGGATTGCTGAGTACTGAGTCAGAAAGGACCTAAAGGGAAATGGGTACTCAAGGGGACTGTAGGTGGATGTAGTGCTTTCTTTTGTTCAAGAGTGCTTTACCTGTGTAAAAATGCATTAGGATCAAGTGCTGGGCTTTTTAGATTGAGAATAGACTGATTTTACTGAAGGTAGAGCAGTTTTAAGGGAAAAACTGAAGAGCAGACTTGGCGGAGCCAAAAATAGTTTAAACCTGTTTAACCGGCACTGCGCTATGCGCACAATCGCACAAAGCCGCGCAAACATGGATTTTTATACAGGGAACTTCAAAAGAGCTAGAAATGGTCCAAAACAACCAATTGCTACTAGATCTTGTGCTGAGGTCACTCCTTCAGGGACAGATAGACTGCTCAAGGCTCCCCACTCCCACTGGTGAGCAAAGAAACTTCCTTCTATCCAAGTAAGGCAATGGGCAACACAGGAACTATCCCAAAGACCAGAATACAGTAAAGCCTGTATACTGGACTATTCTAGTCAAGGAAAGGCGGGAAAACAAATATATATATATTTTTTTTGTAAGAAAACTACAGAAAAATGCAGGGAAACAGCAGTATATTAAATGCACAGGCTAGCGCAATTGAGTGGGCAGCCTCAACAGTAAAATTAAACAAACAGACTTTAACTTAAGTGCAGGTAAAAAAAAAAATGGGAGCATCAAAGACCCTATCTTGTGGACCAGCATCCTTGCTGGGAAGAGGTGGAAAGTAGCTTCTCTGTTGGGAATCCTATACTTAATTATGTTGGTTCTGCAGGAAAAAAGGTATCTGTTAGCTGATCTATGATCTGGAAAATAAAAAATGCAGAGGACATAATCCCATGTCTGCACCTGTAAGGGTCTGCCCACTTCCTTTTATAGAATTAAGGAAATCATCTTGCTTCTGTTCAAAATGTTGGGAACCCTTGAAAGGGAAGGCCATAAAGAATACTTTGGCATGTTAGCTAAAAGGGCCCAGAGTGCTGACACAGAGCAGAGCCAGATCCTGCAGTCTTAGCAGACTTACCTACAACATCATTGGTCACAGATCTCATTGGGTTGTCAGCTACTGATGCCATGACAGAAGCCCGAATTTTGAGCCTCACCTAGAACTCACCCTCAAACATTTCTCCCACAGATTTCTGTACTTTGTCTCAGTGGAAGTACAGAGTTTGAGTTTAATAGTACACTAAATTGTTTACTGCCCTCATAGACATAATGAAAGATGCAAATACTCAGTTTCCCAACCTGTCAAAAGCTCATGGGTTTCTGACCTGAGGATGTATGTTTGGAGAATGAGGAGTGAGATTCCTCTTATTAGCTTCTGTAGACATTTTAACATCTGACTTTGGTGTTTCTGACCATACATAGCAATCATGCAGGGATGGAAAATGCAGTCTGCTTACTAGGAGATGAGGACCATGCTGGGGGAGTTCCCAAGATTGCTGATCTATATCCTAGAAAGTACCCAGTATGGATGGAACCACCTAAGAAGATTACATGTGACTTGGCAAGTCTTTCAAAGCTGCTTCTGAGGGGATGGAACAGCATCAGCAGGCCATGCCTCTCTTCTTCTGTATTAATTTTAATATTTCTTCACAATTTGGATCATCCAGAGGGGAATGGGAGAAATGACACCTTCTTCTTCATTCTAATTCCTTGTAAATGTGGTTAAATTCATTGTGATTGAGTTTAGTTTGCTTTAGACATACTGCTCTTTGGCATTTTAATGATAGGAAAGTCAGCCACAAAAAGATAATGTAGTTTGTTTAGATGAAGCGAGAACAGATGGGCCTTAGGTACTGGTACCGTACAGGAAGATGCCATGGTTTTGGTCAATGAAAATATGAAAGCATGATAATGCACAGCCTTAGAAAGAGGATAGAGGCCTGCCATGAGGGAGCAATTCCTGGATTAAATAAGCCTGATTGATAGGCAAACCCATATTGGAGTAACTCTGGGTGGATACAATGGCAACTTGTATTACATGCTTGGATTACAAGTAAGAATGAATGTAAACCACTGACACCAATATTTCAGACATTTGGTGGGGTGGGGGCAGGGTTGATGCTTGACCCAGGACACCAGGTGAACTTAATGTCTGATAATCAAATATCAGTAGAACTGACATTACTGACCCCAAAGCCACTCCAGCTACAGCTGACAGCATTCATTCATTTATTTTAAAATGTATTAACCAGGATACAGCACTGGTCCTGATGGACCGTTTTCAGGTACATCCCAGGGTACTGAATATGGCACATGCATTAACTGGTTATAACAAAGTATTCACAATTGTTCAGCAAAGCAAAAAATGTTAGTTATTAACAACAGAATATTTACAAAAGGTTCACAGTTATATTGTGCAGCAGCCAGGAGAAAAGAATATCGAGGTTGTTGGTTTGTAACATTGTAAGTTCAACACTGGAAGAAATGAAGATCATATATCAGAATAAGGGAATTTGTACAAAGGAAAAGAAGACAGAGGTTAGCTCATGGCACAGGTAGGTAAGTCTAGTGGGCACAGGAACCCGCAGGATTTTTTGCAGGGGGCTGCAAACCCAGAGCCCCCCTCACACAGCCCCGTCCCCCCATGCAGCTATTCCAGTGTCCCATTACTTGACTATTTCTCCCCAGTTGCCATAAACACTGTTCACAACTCTGTGTGCATACTGTTTTATGATTTCCTTCGACAGTGATTACAGATATTTAGATTTAATTTACAACTTTTATTTCAAATTTTACAGCACAAACATTGATAAACATTTGCTAAACCTAAACAAAGCAATAGTCTTGGAATGAAAACAGACTTGGCATTAAAACTTCTCTACCTTTGAAACTCACATTCACTGAAACAGCATTGAAACCCACATTCAAAGAAGATGCATCTGGCCAGTGGCAGGTTAAGTTTACCTTTGGGCTGTTTTCAAACCATAGGCCCCTTGAACCCATTTTTAGAACCATGCAATAGTGCTTTGATTCACCTTCCTGATTGTATAACTAAAATATATAATAATTGAATTATATCTCTTGTATAATACATCACCACTTAGTAGAGTGAGTTTTATAGTTTTGAACATTTTTTCAGTAAGCAATGAAACAAAACATATGAACCAATAATGACAAACTGCCCAATTCAGAACATTTCAACCATAAAAGGCCACTCAAACGTCTATCATTACAATCCACCAATATCAGTCAATATGCACAATCTCTGCAGGAGTATAAGTCATCTGAATAATTCCACATGAAAAAGATATCTGAAACTAATGAAGAGGTTGTTGCTATAAAACAACTTTATATTTCAGTGTTTCATCTACAAATTCAGTGCCTGCTGCCCTTAAAGAATAAATTGCCTATGATACATTAAAAAATGGTAAGCTGGTATATTGCAGTAGGGAATGGGTAGCAAGCTGAAAAACAGGTTCATAGTTACTAGGCATCTCATCCAAAGGAGGACATACTCTGGACTGCAGCATTCCACCCCCTTAAAATACAAATCTAGATGCTGTGGGAGTAAAACCTATAGTCCGTTGAATCAAGATGCAAGTATGCTACTTGCTGTGCTACTAACACTGCTTTAAAAGACTCTACCACAATAGTGATATCATTTGCTAAACAAAACAGTTGCATATTTTAAGAAGACTTAGCATGAGCAGGAATAAACTTCTCTTCCCTTGAAGCTCATAATTCCTTGAAAATGCACTTGAAAATAAATTTCTTTGCTAACTCTAAATAGGCATTTCACTCTCACACATACACACACCTCAGCCTCTTAGTGCAAGTAATCTGGACAAAGCCTAAAATAAATAGGGATGGATTATAAATATTGCTCTCATGAACTTGGAAAAATTCTAGAATAACAGGATCTGTGTTAGTATGCATTTTTCTAAAGACTATGGACATCTAAAGCTCAAATATCTGTTATTATTTAGCAACTTCAATCATTTTTAGAAGGAATACAGGGCAAAAATCTGGGTATTCTGCAAAAACCTGGACAGCTAAGAGGTATGCTACCTCCCTCTTTATATATAGAGATATATACATATATATATATATATATATATATATATATATATATATATATATATATATATACATATATATAAAATTATAATATATATATATATATATATATGTAAAATTATTATATATATATATATTATAATAAAAATATACATATACATATATATATATATATATATATATATATATTGTAATACACACACACACACACACACACACACACACACACACACACACACACACACACACACACACTGTACCTCTCAATCTCTTAGCACAAGATATTTGAACAAAGCCAGTTATAATATTGGGGACAAAGGCCCAAAAATAGGGACGCATTTAGAAAGTTGCTAGAATAACAGGATTTGTGTTAGAATGCATTTTCTAAAGGATATCAAGTCTGAAACTCAAATACATAAATACATGTAATTATTTAGTAACTTTAATCCTTAGCTCGTCCCAGTGATCTGTCAAAAAAACCCAGAATTTTTATGAGGAACAGACCAAAAATATAAGGCAAAAATCTGGACATTTTGTGAAAAACTGTACAGTTGAGAGGTATGATCACACACATACATCCCCCTACCTCCTTAGAAAGTAGATAGAACAACAATGTTTCCATTAGTATGCATTTTCTGAGGATATGAAGTCTAAAACTCAAATGTCTGCCATTATTTTCTGACTTCAGTCCTCAATTATTTGCCAGAAAAACAATTTTATGAGAAACAAACTGAAAATATGAGGCAACAATTTGGATAATTGCAAGGTATGACCCCCCACACACACCCCTACTTCCCTCTTACAAAGACACACACACACACCTACCTCCCTCTTACAAACAGACGCACCCCTACCTCACTCTTACAAAGACACACACACACCCCTACCTCCCTCTCACAAAGACACACACAGACCTACTTATTTCTTACACTTACACACACACACACACACACACACACACACACACACACACACACACACACACACACACACACACACACACACACACACACACACACATCTTTACCTACCTACTTCTCACAAACACACATACATACCCCTAAAATAAATAATAACCTTGATGACCAGTTTCCAGAGTCACTACTTTGCACTTCTTCTTTCCTTTTATATATATCAAGATTGTGAAGAAAAAATAATTGCAAATCTTACTGAACAAACACCAGCCATTGCCCTAAAGGTATAAATGGCATATATCCATAATTACTATAATTTGTAAAGATCACATTTTTAGGCCTCTCCAGTGCATTTTCTATCTGTGGCTAACCAAAACATTATACCAGCACATGGAAACAAATAGTTATAAAACTTATTATCAAAACTGTTAAAGGAAGTTCATCGATTGATTTCAGGACCATATGCATATTATTCATTCAATGGAAAGTCTTTGAAAAGCTGGTTTGCACTCAACTAAGTGAATAAATCCAAAAACCATAGTCTTTCAGAACTACAATGACCATCTTTTATATACTCTCTAATAACATCTAACAGCATCTTTCGCAAAATAAAGACAACTTTACCTAGTCAGTGTTCATCACCCAAACAAAAGGCTTTGACCTGTTCAATCTCATAGTTTTGTTTCTCTCACTTATTTCATGTCCAGTCTGGTTCAGAGACATTTTTTAACTGACAAGAGTTTTTGTAGTTAGATATGTGCTGCAACTTCTACAACTGCCACCCTGACTAAAGGGGCTCCATAAGACTCTATCTTGTCTCCCATACTGGTTTCCAAGTAGACCACCCCACATCTACCTCATTGTATGTACTAGCAATGTCATGAATTACATATTTTACTATTCTCATACCATCATCAAAAACAGAGTAACATTTTCAGCAATTTTCCAACTAGCTGCAAAACAACTGACTGCCATTAAACACACACACACACACACACACACACACACACACACACACACACACACACACACACACACACACACACACACACACACACACACACACACACACACACACAAACCTAGGGCCAATTTAGAATGTCCAATTCACCTGCAGCATGCTGCCAAAGTAAAACAAATAATAATACATTTTCTTGGTTTCCTGTTGACTGCTTGTTCCCACTTCTGTAAAAGAATATAAACTTTTGATTTCATCAAGTCCTTAGGTACTACACATTCTCTTTGTAACCTGTTGAAAAGGGTAGTATGTGCTGTCATGATTTTCTCTTTACTCAGTTCTTCTAGAATTCTAAAGTAAATCACATTCTGGTCCTTTGTGCTGTCTAACTTTCATCTGAGTATTTTAAGGATCTTTTTTTTTTGGAATAATGGCGCATATCCTCTCCAGAATACTGGCTCAGTTTCTGCTCTATGAGGCATTGCTTCATTGCATTGCGTCTGGATTCACAGTGTGCACCCACCCATTCATTTTCACTCGCATAAGGCTTTCTGTTTATTGTACTCATAAAGGCATCATTGGAACACTCATTATTGATTTCTTGGATAATACTGCAAGTTTTCAGCTAATGACCTCTAATAATAAAATGCCACTCACATACCCATAGTGTTAGAATTAAGATGGTCATCTCTGTGACACCTAACATGGACTCAACTTTGTGGCACACAAACTGCACTAGCAGATTCAAATGCTGTTTACTACAATTCAGACATCAAAAGGCTCACAGTGATTCTTTTCCTTGATTTTTCCAGTCTGTTCAGATATTCTGGACTAATGACTAATGGTTTTACAGTTATGTATCCAATCATTCAGTGCGATCAGCTTTAATAGCAATCTACCTTTTCTTATTTGTCAAAGGAGTATAGACCATTTTTTTTAAATTTCACACGTATGTCAGCAACCAAAGAAAGTCTGCAGAGGAACTTAAAATCCAGTGTTCTGTAGACCACAAAGCTCTTCACACTTACCCTGTTAAAGATATCAGCAAAATGGGTGTTCCCAGATGCAAACCTCTTTTGAACAGAGTAGAAGCCATACAATAGTACCTTAAAGATTGCAATACCTTTTCTTACACTTCACCTTTCCCATTTAAATGGTACACTCCACAAAGGTACTGTTCAGCAGAGATCTAAATATGAACCTTTTATCTACAAAAAGATCCCACTGCAGCTGAAAAATGACTCATCCAAAAACAGACAAACAAACAAAAAAGACCCTAAAACATTACAATGTACATAAAAAGGCAGTAAAGCATAGCACACCCCTACCTATTTCTCTCTCTCTCTCTCACACACACACACACACACACACACACACACACACACACACAAATCTCTTAACCTGTTAACCTCTTAAACACTCAAACCCACCCACGCACACACCTACCTCTCACTTATACCTTCGTCCGCAGTCCAAACATCTGGAATTCAAATTCCACGTGGCAGCAGAAGATGAAGACATAAATCATTGGTCGTACAGACTTTCTGCATCTGTGTGACTGGATGCAAAGGGCGTTCTTCTAAGAACCCCCTTAAAAAAAAAAAGTTCAACAGGGTGTGCAAATGCACCCCCTTGCACCTGCCTGTGGGCGCCCTTGCTAATGGGAGAGAGTGATGGAGTCTAAGCGTTTTGGAAGTACAGACAGGCTAAAAGGGAGAGGAGAGGAAAGGAGCTGGGGCTTCTAAAATGAAGAGCAGAGGAGAAGGAGAGGAAGAATCAACATAATCAGTAAGATACAGGAGTAAAATAGACAAATAAAATGAGGAAGAGCATTGACTTCAGTTGGACTTGCATCTGGGGATCATACTTTGGTGGAGATGACATATGAACAAAAGTGTCAGGTGGAATAAATCTGATCTCAAAATGTGTCTTGCCTGATGCCTTTGTATACATTATGCTTTTGAGTGTTAAAGAACAGCCACTACATATCACAGTCACTCTTCTGAGTGGAAATGAACATAAACCTGATCAAAGGTGGGGAAGACAAAATGGAAAAAAGCACCAGTGATATTCACAAAGAAGGAGAGGCAGAAGTGACAGAAAAAAATAAGTTCTAACTGCAGAGGGTTAAAGCTTCTGGTGCCAATGTCTGTGACTGTACCATTATCCATGTAGGGAAGATAATGGTAGGGGGTTGGGGTTGACATAATGTTTAAGGTGTTTACCTCACAGACACAACATACAGGGTTTGAGTCTCACCTTTGTGGAAAATTAGCTAAGCTTAAAATGATCCACAAGGGCAGCTAGCCCAGTACCTACCTGTGAAGAGAGGTCACGAATGTATAGAATCCTGCTTCTCCACTGATTTCTCAGTAACCTGTGTTTCTTTTCTTTGCTCTTATACTGTCCTGAATTTTTAATAGGAGACCTGGCAGGACAACTAGAAGGTTTGGCTTCAGGTCACTGACGTCTCTCAGACATTAAGTAGTTACCTGTCACCTTTTATAGTGTTTTGTAGTGGCATCATTGGCCCCACTACAGCAAACAAACCTTTTTTGTGACACATGAAGGATGTTAACTAAGAAATCACTTAAAATGTTTGTCTGCAGGTGGAATTTGCTTGCTACAGGCACACTATTATACAAGGTCATCTTAACAAATAAGGCCTAAACTCCACAAGAACCATAAAAGAGATACAAAAATAATTATAAACTTGTGAAAAATCTAGCAAGACAAAGATGGATACTAAATTTGTTGAATAAACATACTTCTCAACCTCTTAACACAAAAAATCTGGACAAAGCCAAAAATAATGGGGGGAGAAAGGCCCAAAACTATGAACAGATTTTAAATATTGCTCTTATAAACTTAGAAATTTGCTAGAATGATGGGTTTTATGTTGGCATGCATTTCCTGAAGGATATGAAGTCTGAAACTCAAAAGTCAGTCATTATTTACTGATTTTCATGCTTGATGATTTTCCAGAAAATCACTAATTTTATGAGTGACAGACCAAAAATATGAGTCAAAAATCTGGACACTGTGGGACTGATGGCAAACTCAGGAATAGCAGACATCTGAGCAGTTGTGGTATTGTATGCATTCCATGTAGCATTACTGCTTCCATCAGAAATAGAACTTTTGAATTTCCTACTTGTGGAACCCCAAAAGTCCACTCACTTTGTCAATCTGTAAGTACAAGAGGCCCATATTTAACGCTTTGTGAATATCTGCTGACAATGTGATCATAAATAGTTTTTGTCTGTCACAGGGTCCAAATTAAAATACAGGCCTCTTCATTCATACTTAAACATATATATTTTTCAGTTAGACTGATTACCCTATATGATACAATATTTATATTTTAAAAATATAACATTATATTTAACTTTTTTTTCTTTTAATCTGACTTTTTTTGGGAGGGTCCTTAGCCCCACATGACAATCAAGCTTCCCTCATGACCACCCTATTAGACACATTTTCCTGTGGGGTAAGAGCCCACTGGCCTATTCATTCTCCTTGGGGACGCAAGTTGAGCACAAGGAATGGTACCATCTCCCTTTATTAGGGGTCAGGAATTTTTGATTATGTGCCTATGTCGCCACACCACGGCTATTACTCCTGCAATGACCTTAGGCTGTAAGGCAAATGCATTCTTCCATGCATCCAAGCTGTGATTTATAGTGCTATGCTCTGCATAGCAAAGCAAGGCCAACCAAGTCCTCCCAATGGATCAACCACAGCTTCTTCCCCTGAGATGGGCAATCTAACAGTTGCTGCTGAGGTCCCACTTCCCATTTACAGCTCCTTCAGTACCTGGATTGCTAGGGGGGAACCCAAGTTGTCTGGGGCAAAAGTTATGTCATTATCCCTCTCAAACATGGAGCTGGTAATCTGATTCAGAATTTTAATAACTAGCCATGTAAGTTTTTTTTTTTTGTGTTTTCAAGATGAAGCAACTTGATAGAGATGTACATAATTTCTGAAGTTCTTGTGGTCCAATTTTCAGAAGTAGCTTTATTTTACTTTTATACCTGAAATAAATATTTATGACAAGCTTCAAGGGCACAAGATGTTTTACAGTATTTACCTTTAACATAATATTATTACATGGTTTTGCAGTAAGTTCTTAGATGTGGTTAAGTTGATTTAATGTTAGGCAATTATTTGTTATTTTTGCCAAGTGGACGGTTAAGAAATGTTTAATTAGAGTCAAAATTCATGGTAGTTAAAATGAATCAACATGCTTTCCTCATAGCAGAAAATATCTTTGTATTCAGGTCTAGAAAAAATATGGTATCAACAAATCTGCTGAATTTTGACATAACTCACTAATAAGTTATCCCAGGCTATTATGGTTCTCTCAGAAAAAAACTAAAATTTAGTTCAACATTAAATTAATTCTTTTCTTAGCAACAGGACATGCAAATACTGTTAGTCATACACAAAAGCCAAGAGGAATGTCATCATAATTACCCCAAAGCATTTCCCTGGTGTGTCTACACTGTATGTATTCTTCACTTCCTTTACAGCTGTTGCTATAGAAGCACTATCACTTTTTAAAAGCTATCCAGCTGCTTGTAGCTTTAATTTGATACAGTTTTGATTCTCTGGGCTGTGGGAATGGGACACCCTCGGGAAGCAAAATATGTTAAAGCTATTATTTTCTAGTGTTTATTGTCCATGTTTGTTAGAAGGTTGTGAGAAACAGCTTTAGTAATCATCCGAAATGCTAGAAGCTGCACTGTGCCGGACTACATTGCTTCCTAAACTGACAAGTATATATTTTTGCACTTATTACTGTTCTAAGACATTTGTCACAGCACTCGATCTCAGGCTAACTGGTTTCACATAGGGGGGCTCCTTTACACTCTATGGGGCAGCAGGGAGTGTGAAGCAGACTCATTCTAGGGTGGAACTACTAGCTAAACAGCTTTTGTATTTATCTGATTGACTCAGCCTTGGGTTTGGAAGGTCTTTCATCTTGTTAGTATAAAAGTTACCTTTCTGTGAATTTGTGCCTATCTTGTTAGAAGCTGCACTGCGCCTAACTGAATTGCTTCTTAAACTGATAAGTATATATTTTTTTGTATTTGATTTAACTGTTTTCAGTGTCTGACTGAATTATTACCTATCTGTGTCTGCATTTATATATTTACTGAACCTCTGCGTAAAGTTTGCTTTTCCCATTCTCCTGTTCTATTTTTGCTGTGTTTTTAAACTTAGAGGCTTTTACAGTGCCCATCCCTACTTGTGTTGTTGTCTTTCGGCTTTTCCCGGTTAGGGGTCGCCACAGCGTAACTCCGGTCCACTAATGATTGGCAGTAGATTTTGATGAACGCCGAAGTGCCAGCTCGACATTCAACCTTCAATGAAGGCACGCCCATTTACACATGTCTTTTGAACGCCCACCCAACCACAGGGAGGACATGCAGACTCCAAACAGAAGGCACTCCCCGCACTCCAGCCGAGAATCGAACGGGAGAACCTCTTGCTGTGAGGCAACAACGCTACCGCTGCACCACATAACAGTGCCCATCCCTACTATAAATTTAATTTGGGACACTCCTCTCAGTCCCGTCTCATTAGCTCATTCTACCTAATAGAGAGAGATCATTTGGGAAGGCCAGCCCCCTTAGTTTCTTAACCTTGAATTATCATCTGTTTCTCCTCTCTCCCTTTCCACTTC
Organism: Protopterus annectens; assembly: GCF_019279795.1. Lineage (NCBI taxonomy): Eukaryota > Metazoa > Chordata > Ceratodontiformes > Protopteridae > Protopterus > Protopterus annectens. Next base: position 1,583,518,232 of record NC_056731.1, on the reverse strand, counting down.
AAAAAAAACACTTTATTCAGCTGCTTTTACTGTAACCGTGTTTCCTTCTGCTACTTTATTACTTTATCATGCTTTTTTCTGCTGCTTGTTCTGTAAAGTATTTAATTGCATCTTTTCTGCTGCATTTATTACTGTTTGTTTGTAGTATGTTTAAACTGTGTTATTCTGAGCCTCTTAGTTTTGGTTTAAGCACTTGGGCTCTAGATCTACCCCTTACCTCTCCCTGGTCTCTCTCCCTCAGATTCTGACAAATATGGATGAACAATTTCCTACAGTTTTTCCTGCCAGTGTGGTTGATATAGGCATTCTGAGACAGTGTAGCAACTGCCTCATGTACAAGGACAACCATCTACTACTACCACCTAGAAACACAATTTGTGAGAGATGCAGTTACATTAGGAATGTAGAGTCTATGTTCTCTCCCCTCACAAGCCAGTATATCTGGCACTGAGAAGGGTGTCAACACAATCACTACACCTCAAACACCACCCACACTTACACAACACGCACCCACATATGTGGATGTTCTCAACAAAAACATGCCCAAATAAAGGAGGTCTCCGAGGCAAAAACACACGCGAACTCCACCACCCTCCACACCACATACCATGCATAGTCCACACAACTGTGTCTCACAGCCACTAGGGCTTAACCTTAAACCCAAAATATTAGTCATAGGAGACTCCATTGTGAGACACACATATGTGCCTCTCACCAGGTTGGATAAGGAGAAGTTCATGGTTAGTTGTTTGTCTGGTACCAGAATTTACCATATTACACATGCACACAAGTCTCTCAACAACAGGTACTGCTATGGCTCTGTCATAGTCCATGTTGGCATGAATGACATGAGACGTACCTCCCTGAACTATATGAAGAGAGACATGATTGAGCACACTGAATATGTGTCCCAGGCAAGTAGGTCCCTAGCCTTAAGCAGCATTCTACTGTCAACCAAAATGATGCCTCAATACAAACAAAAAAATGATTGACTTTAACAACTGGCTAAGTTTCTGGTGTCATTCCAGGAGGATCTAGTACCTGACACCCTGGAAAGAAATGATCGGCAGACCACGATGCTTTGCCAGAGATGGCCTGCATCTGTCAAACTTGGGCTTCAGGCTTCTGGCAAAGGCTCTTGCCTCCCCTTAGTGCCTTTTTTAGGAAAAGTGATGAGGTCAAAACTACCAACATAAAAATTTAAACAAAACGCAAATTAAAGGCCATGCTGCTAAATGCTAGGAGTCTAAACATGAAACTGCACTCATTGCAAGCATTCTTAACCCTGGAAGATGCTGACATTTGCGCAGTCACAGAAACCTGGCTCAGAGCTGTGGAGAGCACCCAGGCCTTACTGGGTTACTCATCCTATCATACATTCAGACCCCAAACTGTGGGTAGCAAAGCCAAAGGAGGTGGAGTTTCAATATATATTAAAGACATACACACCTCCAGGCTGGTCTGTCAGTATGACAGACATGAGACACTCCAGGTGCAGTTAACCATTGACAAGACCTCTATTCAAATCATAGCTAGCTATAGGCCCCCAAATTTGACTCAAGATACCCACTCTACCTATCTGGACATCTTCAAATATATGAAGATTCAACCCTTTACCCTGATCCTGGGTGACTTTAACTACCCAAACATAGATTGGTAGAACTACTCATGCCAGAACACAAATGTGCAGAGATTCCTTGATTTTGTCAATGCAAATACCTTTTAACACTTAGTTGATACCCCCACAAGAGGTGATAACATCTTGGACTTAGTATTAACTAACATGAGTAACCACTGCAGCATGCCTACAGTATCATCCTCCCTGGTAAGATCTGACCATAATGCAGTCACTTTCAGAGTTACCATCTCCCCCGACCTCCCTCTAGCTAGAGTCAGACAAAAAAACTTCTCCAAAGCTGATTACAACCTCCTGAGGGATGGTATAAACAGCTTCACAGCCTCCTCCCCCTCTGTAGGAATTGGCACCAATGTCCAAATCTACACCAAAGTAATACACAAAATTTATATAGATGCATGGAATCGGAAATATAAGGCAGGACAAAATTATACTCTGCAAGGAAGAGTAAACTTGTCTGGTGGACATCTGCAAAAACTAAATTCTATAACAAAAGGAAACAATTGCTGTCCAGGACCAAGAAGCAGCAGGTGTCCAATTAGAAGAAATCTCTCCTTAACCTGAACAAGCAAATAAGAGCACTAGTGAAATCCTCTAAAGCCAAACTTCGAGTCCAAATTGGCCACATCTACTAGAGACAATCATAAGGCCTTCTTCACATATGTCCGCAGTCTCAAAGGAAGCACCCAGATCTGCTCAGAACTGGTGATAAAGGACACCACATACACAAATGCCGTAGATATAGCCAACTTGCTGGCTGACAGATTCAGCAAAAACTTCAACCAAATGTCCTCCCATCCGTAAGTCAGGACATCCGCAGTACCTGTTCCCCTGCCCTTATCTCTAGGGAACAGGTCATCACTGCACTCTCAAAGATAAAAAATACAGCCTTCATGGGACCTGAGAACATCCCAGGCTGCATCCTACATAAACTCAGGCAGGAACTTGCAGCACCATTAGGCATCCTATTCAACCAAAGCCTGAGTACCGTCTTTGTCCCAGCTGAGTGGAAGACAGTCATTGTCATCCCTTTGCACAAGGGTGGAGCATCCACCAATCCAGGAAATTATAGACCCATCAGCCTATCTAGCCTGATCTGCAAGGCTATGGAAAAGATTATCATGGACTTCATTAACAAGGACATTGGCAACCTCCAAACACTCGATCTCACACAGTTTGGCTTCACCAAGGGGAGGTCGTGTCTGTTAAATTTGGTCAACTTCTTTGAGACAGTCACCAAAGCCATGGATGAGGGGAAGACAGTGCACACAGCCTACCATGACATGGCCAAAGCCTTCAACACTATTCCCCACTCAGGCATAACAGATAAACTCTCTCAACTAGGTATCAATCCATATGTTACCAGATGGGTAGCAACCTGGCTCACTGATAGAACCCACCTAGTCAAAATATGGGAAGTCACCTCAAGCAGTAGACCCATAACAAGCGGTTTACCCCAGGGATTGATCTTGGGGTCTCTGTTATTTGGGATATACTTTTCTGAGGTGCAGGCCAAAACCAATGGGGTATGGCTGACCAAGTTTGCAGACGATTGCAAGCTGGGCAATGTCATCAATTCCCCTAGTGATGTGGACATCCTCCAAGAGGGTCTCACCCAAACAAATGACTGCGCCATTAACATGGCCTCAAGCTGAATACCAAAAAATACATCATCATCCCCTTTGTGGACAGTGACATCCCCACATAGTACCACATTAATAACAACATCCTATGCATGCAATCAGTCATGAGGGATTTGGGCATCCAGGTTGACAGCAACCTGACTTTTGACCACCATGTTGCTTTCATTGTACAGAAAGCTTTCTACAAGGCCCACCTTATAAGTAAGGGTATGTCATCCAGGGAAAAGGAGGTCATAATATCACTGTATTCTTTCATTATAAGGCCCATTATTGAGTACAATGCTGATTTTGAAATGTACCTCACAAAGCACATGCAGTAGCTGGAAAGACCATAGAGCTTCCTCACCAGGAGAATCCAGGGTGTCATGCATCTATCCTACACTGACAGGCTAAAAGCACTGTCTCTCTACTCAGTTTCAGACAGACTTCTCAGAGGTGACCTCTGTCTGGCATACAAAGCAATCTCAGTCCTTGACTCGATGGGACTGCTGCATATCTACAAGTCAAGGTCCACTCGAGTAACCAGCATGCGCAATCTCAACTTGATCTGTGACATCAATAGGACTTGTTGGCAGGAGAGATTTGTGTCTCTCTCCATGTCAAGCAGAGTACCTCATTATCCCTTTTTAAGAGCAACCTGGATAACTGGATGGGAAACAGAAACTACACCCCTGGGATTCCAGCTGCGTCCCTGCTTGACTGGGGAATCGCATATTGACTTGGCTAAACTCTTGGCTAGGCTTATAAGGGCCTCAGGGCCAATAGCCTAGTAACTTCCTATGATCCTATGATTAATTGAGTCATCTAGAAAGCTAACATAATTTGATTTCTGTAGTCAAGCCATTTAGAATCTGTGAGTAAACAGCATATATCTAAATTTCTTTGCTCAAGAATTCTGGACAAAGCCAAAAATAATGGGAGGGGAAAGACCCAAAATAAAGCATGTTCTTAAATATTGTTGCAAGTCACTTAACTAACTAAAAGAACAACAGGTTTTGAATCAACATGCATTCTCTGAACAATAAGAAGGAAGAAACACTGATGTCTGGTAATATAGTTTCATTATAATCCTCAGTAATCTACCAGAAAATTAGACATTTTGCACAGGATGGGTCAACAATATGAGGCAAAATCAGGAGCATTCTGCTAAATTAGGGACAGTTGAGAGTTATGCCTTAGACTATGCTAAGGGCCTCATGAAAAACTGATACTGTAGTCTGTCTACTCCGGAAATAAATAAGGATGACCCCAGAGCGATATCTTTCTAGATGTTATTTGCCTTAAAATAAGACTGAAATGAGTTTGCATATTTAATTAGTTTGAAGTTTACAAGCTCTCATTTTAATGAGAAGATGGGCTAAAAAATGCAAGTGGTCTCAATGACCGGAAGGTAGGCAAAGATCTACTGGAACTAGTCATGCCCATTGAAATTTAAAGATATTTGCACATTTTCTAACTTGAGTAACAAGCAAACTTTTTCACCATGTGTCACATTGCAAATATCAAAATGACTATTCCACAGGTTGTTATTTAAAGCAAACTACACTGAAACTGCTGTCAGTAGATGTAAGATTAGCTACCTCATATCTCATACGTTCTTAGGTTTGAAGACTATGATTATGACCTGTTGGTTTTCTAAAAGTATAAAACCCATGTATGTGTACTGCTTATCACCCATAAAATCATCCGGTCTTTTCTTAGAAGTATATATATATAGAGAGATATATTGTTTAACCATAAGAGACAAACTTACATAAACAAAGTATAAAACCCATGTATGTGTATTGCTTATCACACATAAAATCATAAAGTCTTTTCTTAGACGTAGACAGAGATATAGTAACCATAAGAGATAAACTTACATAAACTCTGTGTGTGTGTGTGTGTGTGTGTGTGTGTGTGTGTGTGTGTGTGTGTGTGTGTGTGTGTGTGTGTGTATGTCTCCGTGTGCATCTCTGCATGCGAGCACACGTGTGTGTTGTACGTGTGTGTGTTGCGTGTGTGTATGTGTATGCACATGTGTTTTTCTTTAATATGGATGGCTGTAGTTACTATTAGTCTGTCCATATACAGATACATATACACCATTATTTACAGTTAAATTGTGTGAATATGTAAAACAAACTAAGTTTGGTTCGCTACACCCAGGTTATGTGTGAGATAAATATGCTTGGCAATATATTTTTCTGTAGGTACATTCTGATAATAAGGTCTACTTACTGGAAGGCTTTCCCAGAAATCTGTATTGGGACTGCTACTGTTCAGTATCTACTTCTCTGATGTTAAAATTGATGTCAGTGGACTGTGGCTGACAAAGTTTGCAGATGACTGCAACCTTGGGGCTATCAGCAACTCTTCAGTGAACTCTTAGATTCTCAGAGAGAGCCTAACATGTATAAATTACTGATTACAGAACCACACCCTAAAGCGAAATGCTATGAAATGAGGCATTGCCTCCTTAGGGAAATGTGAGTAGTCAAGTACCTACCTCATACATTGCACCTCGTTTAAAACTAACATAGTCATTAAGAACCTGGGTACTTACGTAGATAATGAACTGTCCTTTGATCACCATATGGCTATTGTGTTTAGACTATTCTTCTACTGAGCACAGTTGATCACCAGGGATATGTCTATGTGAAAGGAAGCTATTATCCCTCCTTCTTCCACCTGTATCTGATCCATTTTAGAATATAATGCTCCTTTTGTTATGTATCTCCCCATGTATATGTCTCAGCTCGGTAATCTCCAGTGCTTCTCACAAAGAGGATCAAGAGCATGACCTCTATATGCTATGCACACTGCCTTAAAATCCTAGCCCTCTTGTCCATCTTGTGCAGACTTCTGAGGTGTGACCTCTGACTTGTCTAATACACCTTAAATGATCAGGTCCTATGCAACCTCTTATACATTGGCAAATTAAATAATACCATAAACACTAGCTCAAAAGAACCAAACTTCCACCACAAAATAAACAGAACCTGTTCACAGGATAGCTTCTTATCTCTCTGCTCTGGAACAACCTTCTCCATTACATAAAGCAAAGCAGCTCCTTGACTGTCTTCAGAGCAATCTAGATGAATGTTTTGGTGACTGTAAATTTACCACCAGATTTGGTCCTATCACTCATAGAGAGGGTGGACTAAGTAGGGAAATTTACTCATAATGTGGGGTGGCAAATTAGTATGATTGTCATGGCTAGGTCACAAATGATGTATATGAGTAACAGGCTAGTATGGACCAATGACCATGAAGAATGTTAAACTAAGAGTGGGGGTTCTTATTATGGTCAGAATACATACTAGTGTCTCTAATCCAGCTGCTGGTTTCACTGCTGAACATCAGGAAACTGTTTGCACTGTGAGGCGAGAAATTATGAACAGGAGCATACCTGTGACATGATGCATACTAGCAATCTTCTTTCTACTATGCATTCTGACAAAAACAGCAGTGATGGAAACCCTCCGTTTTCAATGCAAATTTTTCCAGTCCAGGGTTGTGGTGGAATGTAGCCTAACATGGCAAGCAACAGCTGTAACATAGGAATAATCTTGAATGAGATGCCAGTCCATCACAAGTGATGATATCATACTGTAAAAAATGTCATGGGTAGTAGAAACTTTGGAAGCAGAGGCCACATGATGTGAACCAGTTAAATAAAGATATGCAAAATTGGAGTCTACATTTTTTTAATACACTCATTGAAAGCATGGCAGTATGATCCAGTAAATTTAACTAACTATTTGACTATTACAACAGTAACTGCATTCAGCTCTCCATTACATTACACCATGAGACATGCACCTACTTATCCATCTACTTCCACCCTTAAGAAAAAAATACCCTTAAGAAAAAATACCAAAATGGCATCAGCAGGTGATATACCGATCACCATGCAAATGTCAGCAGTATAGATTCAATCCTCACAAGTTTAATGTAGGTTACAATGGAAAACCAAACATTGTGATAAAAGGAAAGCAGTGACACTGAACAAAAGAACTACCACCTAGAGGCAGCGGTTGGGAATTTTACTTATGCTTGACTGAGCAGTGCTGTTTTTATAATGCATATTTATGTGTGCATGTTTTGGGTTTACTGTTGAAAGCATGGAGGTTTGCTTTGCAAATTTTGAATGCTTTTATTACAAATTGCAAAAAATAGGGCTCCACTTGTCTTCACTAGCATGTATAAAATACTGGTTACAGAACCGCAACCTACTATGAAATGCTAAGAAATGAGGCATTGCCACCTTTGGGAAATGTAAGTACTCACTCTAATGGTGACTGGTGGAGTTCTGTGCCTGTTCCAAAAAGAGAAAAGGCCTCAACTATCCAAAATAATTTTGCAATGTACTTTGGTTGGGCTTGCCAATCAATGACGCCAAATCAGTAGTAAAGCCTATTAAATCAAAGAAAGGGTTTCTTGGTGAAATTTAAGCTGCATGTATATAGAATTAGGTACTACATGCAGAAGCTTGTGGGAAGCCAGACTACCTTCAGTACCTAGTTCCACATACAGGTAGAGCTGTATTAAATATTTCAGGATGGGAGGGTGGGCATGAGTGTTTGTGTGTAGTATGAACCATCCCTCTAACTCATTTGGGGATGTCTCGCTTTAATCAAATTCAAATGAAAAGCTGTACGTGGATAAGGTGCCTCTCCATAGACAAATATATTAATCAGAAAGCAATGTGAGGCAACACCAATGGATGACTGGAGCGAAAAACATTTAATTAAATCACACATAGACTAAAATAAGCTAAAACGTGTGCAAAGTGAGCACTTCCGCATTATTCCTGTAACTCTTCTTCAGACTATCATTGTATAACATTCAACTCACTTAAGTAGGAAATTACAATCAATCTCAATTCCTTATTGGGTGAAGCTTCTGTAATATGAAACATACACATTAAAAAAAAAAAAAATATATATATATATATATATATATATATATATATATATATATATATATATATATATATATATATATATATATATATATATATATATATATATATATATATATATATATATATATATATATATATATATATATATATATATATATATATAAAAACATATACATGCTATAAAAAATTAAAAATAATTATGCAGCTTATAAAATGCTTTCCAATAAATAGTATAAAAATCATCATATTCCCTCAAAAATATATATTAAATATAAAACAAAAAAAATAGTAATTGCGTGAACATCATAACATCCAATGGGGGCATCAATTCCTAACAAATCTTTTAACACTAATAGATTTTAAAGTACAATACACTATATAAAAAATAGTTCTATAAATCTTGTGTATCTATCCGTGCTAAAAAATGCAAACATGTATGAAAAAGAGCATGTATATATGACTATCATATAAGACAAGGAATATAAACATATAAAAAAATATATATTTATATATATATATATATATATGGTTCTATCTGACTCGACAAGAAGTCAGACCGACATGCGAGAACACCGGAGCTGAGAAGATCGACATGGGAAAAGATCAAAACCGACTGAACATCGACATGGGAAAAGGCTGTGGACGGTAGGATAAGTGTGATGTGTGGAGTGTAGTGATAGTTTGTGGGTTGGGGCGGGTTAAGTGAGTTAGGGTTAGTGTGGGCTAGCTAGGTAGTAGTGCGACTGTGATAGTTTGTGGGTTAGGTTAGGGAAGTGAGTTAAGGGTTAGTGAGTGGGCTAGGTGTGCGACTGTGATAGTTTGTGGGTTAGAAGGGTTAAGTGAAGGAGTGGGAGGTTAGGCGGAGTGGTGAGATAGTGGCGGACCTTAGGGTTAGGGTTTATGTTAGGTTTAGTGTTTGTGTATGTGAGGTTTTGGTGTTGGTTTGTGTTTTGGTGTGCTTGTGTTGTGTGTGTGCTTTTGGACCGAGGATTTGTTTTGTTTGTTGCTTTGGATTATGGTGTGTCGGGCATGTGAGTGTGTTCGTGTTTGTGAAATGTCGGTTATGTGGTGTCGGTGATTTCGTTTTTTGACTTGGCGTTGTAAGATAGATCCATATATATATATATATATATATATATATATATATATATATATATATATATGTATGTATGTATATATATATTTTATATATATATATATATATATATATATATATATATATATATATATATATATATATATATATCTATAAAAACGCCAGTTTTTTAGCGAATCTGTGATTTAAAAAGTTTATTGCTACATATTGTACTTATTTGCTGCCTGCACTTAAATTAAGTCATTTTTGTGTTTAAATAATCTGTTTAACTGTTGTAGGCTACACACTAAAGTGTGATAGCCTTTTTTGTGCATTTAAAGTGTTGTTTTGATTGTATCTGCTCTATTTCCTGAAAAAAAAAAAATATATATATATATATATATATATATATATATATTTGTTTCCCACCTTTTTGAACTAGTATAGTCCAGTTTTCAGGTTATTGCTGAATCCAGGACTATGTTACAAGTTTCTGTGTTGCCCATACCTTACTTGGATAGAAGGAAGTTTCTCTGTTCACCTGTGAGAGAGAGGAGCTTTGAGCAGCCTATCTGTCCCTGGAGGAATGGTTTCAGCCCAGAAGTTAGTAGTTTATTTGCCATTTTGGGCTAATTTTGATTGTATCTGCTCTATTTTCTGAAAAAAAAATATATATATATACTTTTTCTCGCCTTTCTGAACTAGCATAGTCCAGTTTTCAGGTTATTGCTGAATCCAGGGCTGTGTTACAAGTTTCTGTGTTGCCCATACCTTACTTGGATAGAAGGAAGTTTCTCTGTTCACCTGTGAGAGAGGGGAGCTTTGAGCAGCGTATCTGTCCCCAGAGGAGTGGTTTCAGCCCAGAAGTTAGTAGTTTATCAGCCATTTTGGGCTAATTTCTATATTTTTCACTTCCCTGCTATAAAAACTGCATTTGCGTGGTTTTGCACACCGGGCAGTGACGGTCAGCTAGAGTTAAACTATTCTCGGCTCCACGAAGTCTACTCTTCAATTTTTCCCTTGGAACTAGACAAACCTTCACCTTTAGCACTCAAACCATTAATTTCACAGTCAAACACTTGCTTAAAACTCATAGCAAGCACTAATTAACCCTAGCACTAGACCCCCATATACTATCCAGAAGGACAAGGCTCTCTATTCGGCCCCACCAGCGAATCAGAAAAACAGCTTACTCTACCTATTCAGGCATGTCCAAAGGGCAGTTTCCGGTGTACTCTCCAGTCCAACTGGTGAATCTGGGCATTTTGAGGCAATGTTACAACTGCCTCATGTACACAGACAACCCTCTCCTCCTACCATCAAACACTAATATATGCGAGAGATACAATTATACAGCCAAAATGGAGGCAAAGCTCTCTTACCCAAGACTGGAACTGACAGTCAAGAGGAGAAGAGTAATACTTGCAACACACCACCAATCTCACATAGACCTAATAAACCAACACCGGCAAATAACACACATAAATACATGAAAACATACTCGGAGGCTCTAAATAAAAATCTGCAAAAGCAACAGAGACCTCCAAAGCAGACATCCAAACAACCTCCACACCCCATCACCAACCATGGAACACATATTTCACATAATCAGTGTGCCACGCAATCACAGCCCTTAATGCAAAATAACGTACCCAACACACTAGTAATAGGTGACTCTATAGTCAGGCACACTGATGTCCCACTAACTAGGCTGGACAAGGAGAAGGTTAGAGTTAGCTGCCTGTCAGGTGCCAGGATCCGCCACATAACACAAGCACTCAGGTCACTCCAGAACAAGTACAAATATGACTCTGTCATTGTCCATGTTGGTGTGAATGACCTCAGACGTACCTCCCTGGACTACATGAAAAGAGACATGGAAGAGCTGTCTGATCATGTAGCCCAGAGTAGCATCCTGCCCTCACCAAGAATGATGCCACAGTATAAAGAAAAAATGATCAATTTCAACAATTGGCTAAGTTTTTGGTGTCATTCATAGGGGATACAGTATCTGTCCGCCTGGGATGACATGCTCAACAAGCCATGTTGCTTCTCAAGAGATGGCTTGCACCTGTCACCCTAAGGCTTTCGAATACTGGCCATGGCTCTTGCTGCCCCCATAGTGCCTTTTTCAGGCAAGGCTGAAAAGACAAACCCACCACCATAAATAGCACAAGTAACCAAAAACTGAGGATAATGCTAGTCAACGCCAGAAGTCTAAATCTCAAAATGCACGCACTTGAGGCACTCCTCAGTATGGAGAATATCGACATCTGTGCATAGCAGAAACCTGGTTTAAGGCTCCTGAGAGCACCCCAGCACTACTAGGCTATAACTCATGCCATACCTTTCGGCCACAGAACCAGGACCGAAACACAAAAGGCGGGGGTGTATCCATATTCATCAAGGATACCCACACCTCCAGGTTAGTGGCGCAGCACAATGCATCAGAGATCATCTATGTGCAACTAACAATGGGCAAAACTGCAATCCAAATTCTAGCTTGCTACACATCACCCACCATGACCCAGGATCCCCATTCCACATTTCTGGAGACAATGGGAAATATGAAGGTCCTACCAAACACCCTAATACTGGGTGATTTCAATTACCCAAACATAAACTGGGAGAACTACTCAAGTACTAACTCCCTTGCCCAATGCTTCCTAGAATTTATAAACTCAAATGCCCTGGATCAACTGATCAACACCCCCACCAGAGGGAACAACATATTGGACCTGGTCATCACCAACATGGGCGACTGGTGTTCCACACCGGATGGGTCAACCCCTCGCTGGTTAGATCAGACCATAGACTAATCACTCTGGATATCCACATTCTGCCACCACCCCCAATCAAGGAAACTACCGTGAAAAACTTTTCAAAAGCAAACTTCATGTTACTTAAGACCGAGGTGGAAAGGTTCACAGCCCCCATACTAAAGGACAATGCTGTCCAAGCTGCTGAAACCTTTACAAAGGCACTCTATGACCATCTGCAGGAATGCATGGATCGTGCTATCCCAAGTAAAACCAAGACTCACTCCTCCAAGAAAAGGAAACCAGTCTGGTGGACCCCTGCCATAAACAAGCTATACAACAGAAGGAGGAAACTAGTACAGAAAAGAATAAAATCCCAAGAAGGAAAGACATCCCTGATCAGTATCAGCAAGAAACTACGATCCCTCATTAAATCATCCAAGGCTAGTTTCGAAAGAAAAACTGCCAGTGACTCCAAATATAACCACAAAGTGTTCTTTAGCTATGTCAAGAACCTAAGTGGAAACTCTCAGATCTGCTCTGAGTTAGTGTAAAACAGAACAAAATACACTGAACCAACTGATATTGCCAATATTCTGGCAGACAGGTTTAGTGCAAACTTCACCCCCCTCTCACCCCCTAAAGGGTACCAGAAGAATGTAGAGCCCCGTCAATCACCGGCACACAGATTAAAACAGCCCTCTCCAAAGCCAAAAACACAGCTTCAATGGGACAGGATGGTGTTCCAGGCTGTGTCTTACAAGAGCTCCAAAATGAACTAACCCCTCACCTAAACACACTGTAAAAACTCAGCCTATCTACAGGCTATGTACCCACAGAGTGGCACACAACAAAAGTTATTCCACTCCACAAAGCTAGAGCCACAATGGACCACGGGAACTATCGCCCTATAAGCCTGACTAGCCTGGTCTATAAGTCTATGGAGCACATCATCATGGAACTCATTAACAGAGACACTGGGAACCTCCGAACCTTGGACCCTACCCAGTTTGGCTTTAAGGGCAGATCATGCCTCCTAAACCTGGTGGACTTCTTTGAGACAGTTACCAAGGCATTAGACGAGGGAAAGGAGGTCCACACAGCCTACCTAGACCTCACAAAGGCTTTTGACACCATTCCCCATTTTAGTATTATAGACATGCTCACCAGCTTGAACATAAACCCCTACATCATGGGATGGGTTGCCAACTGGCTCATGGATAGAACCCACATGGTGAGAGTTACAGGCTCTACGTCCGACTCTAAACCAGTTACAAGTGGCATCCCCCAGGGCTCAGTCCTAGGACACCTCCTGTTCAGTATATACTTCTCAGAGGTACAGGCAAGCATAGGAGGACTATGGCTGACCAGGTTAGCAGACAACTGCAAACTAGGGGCCATAACTGATTCTCCGGCTGATACAGACACCCTCCAGAAGGGTCTCACTGAGACGGATACCTGGTGTCAAAATCATGGCCTCAAGCTAAATGCCAAAAAGTGCTTAGTCATCCCCTCTGGAAAAAATAAAGTACCCGTGAACTACCACATAGGTAGGTGGTAGTCCCCTAAATACAGAAAATGTAATAAGGGATCTGGGGACCCAAGTAGATAGTAATCTCTCCTTTGATAATCATAATGCCAAGGTGGTTAGAAAATCCTTCTATGTGGCCCACCTAATCACAAAAGGGTTCACATCTAGAACAAAAGAGGTTATTGTGCCTCTCTACTCATCACTCATTAGACCCATCATAGAATACAATGCCCCATTTGGGATGTACCTTACAAGACACCTGCAACAGCTGGAAAGACCACAAAAGTACCTCACCAAGAGGACTACTGGCCTCAAACAGATGCCCTATGGAACCCGATTCAAGAAACTCCAGCTGTACTCGGTTGCATACCGCTTACTCAGAGGTGATCTCTACATGACATACAAGGCCATGTCCAACCTAGAATTGTTGGACATGCTCCACCTAAAAAAAACAAATCCCGGAGAGCCACACGCTCTAGAGATATAAACCTCACCACAATGATAAATAGGATATGCTGGCGGGATAGATTCCTGTCCCAGAGACTCACCATGCTTTGGAACAGGATTCCAGTATACATCAGGCAGAGCCCCTCACTAACACTTTTCAAGAGAAACCTTGACTGGTGGATGGAAAACAGAAAATTTACCCCAGGGATCACTGCAGTGGCTCTGCTGGACAGTGGCACAGGGAACTAATGGCTCTGTTGGACAGAGGTACAGGGAACTAATCTAAGGGGATGGCGAAAGCCAACACATTCTGGCTAGGCTTATAAATGCCCTTGGGCAGATAGCCTAGTACTTACATATGAACCTATGAACCTATATGCATAAAATATGCATTCTTGCTAAAATTACAAAGATTACTGCTTTGAGGAACTTCCTGTACAACCGACAATTCAGCTGCAGGTGTTGTTACACTGAATTCGGACCTGGATTGGACTTCAACAGTGGTTTGGTCAAATCTACGTGTCCTCACTGGTTCCCTCAGCCAGGAAAAAACCTGGGCAGAATGAAAGTCTTTACAGTCACGCTCTAATTTTTTTCTTTTTACCCTGCATTAATTTGGAGTCGGGTAGCATTAAGTCAGTATTCAATTTATCCAAAAAGTTATTAAGCATCCCTGATTCCAACACACTAGACAGTTTTTCATGCATCTCGAGTGCTTCGCTACATAACCCATTTTCAATAAGCTGATACTGTTGTATCAGCAACCGCATATAATTGTAGCTGGTATCCAAATTAAGTTTTTGCCACTTAGTTAATAGTTCAGGGTATAATATACTGTAAGTTGGCATTTTTAGGACGTCTTGATTTAATGTTTTGGTAAAAAATAGAATGAATTTCCTAGTAGCTGGTGGCCTTACATGCCCATCTCTCTTCCCACATAGAGTGTTGTCTTTCATGTATGCATTCACCAGTCTGTCCTACAGGTGAAGCTGTTGCACTTAATGGTCACTTGACCATACAGCTCTCTGCATGCAATACCATGTCAGACATACAGATGGAGCTACTGTTCCTGGGAACTTTACTGCTGATATGTCAGATAGCTTCAGAACTATCATAGGATCATAGAAGATTACTAGACCATCGACCCGGAGGTCATTTTAAGCCTAGCCGTTTCATCTCAATGTAATACCATAGAAATGTTTTTAGTGGTGACTGCCCATGTCCAGGAGGGTTGTAGGCACTATCCCTGGTTCATAGGTTCATAGGTAGGTACTAGGCTATCGGCCCAAGGGCCTATGCAAGCCTAGCCAACAGGGTTCCCTGGCTTACGCCACCTAAGAAAGTTATTTTCCTGTGCCACTGTCGATCAGAGACACAGAAGTGATCCCCGGGGTGTATTTCCTATTTCCCATCCACTCATCAAGATTTTTCTTGAAGAGTGCTAATGAAGAACTTTGCCTGACATAGATGGGTAACCTGTTCCAGAGTATGGGAAGTCTCTGGGATAGGAATCTATCCCTCCAGCATGTCCTGTTTATTGTGGTGACAAGGTTTAGGTCCCTAGAGCGTGTAGCTCGGAGGGATTGGGATTTCCTTAGGTGCAGCATTTCCAACAGCTCTGGGTTTGATATAGCTTTATATGTTAGGCAGAGATCACCTCTGAGTAGGCAATATGCTACGGAGTAAAGCTGGAGTTTTTTGAGGTGGTCAGTGTAGGGCATTTGTTTGAGTCCAGTAATCCTCTTTGTGAGGTACTTCTGTGGCCTTTCCAGCTGCTGCAGATGTCTTGTGAGGTACATTCCAAAAGGGGGGTTGTACTCTATAGTGGGTCTAATGAGTGTCGAGTAGAGGGAAATGATTACCTCTTTTTTCCTGGATGATAACCCTTTTATGATGAGGTGTGCCATGTAGAAGGACTTCCTGACTACTGTGGCGATGTGACTATCAAAGGAGAGACTACTGTCCGCCTGGGTGCCAAGGTCTCTTATCACGCATTCGGTGTTAACTAGATTGCTGCCAATGTGGTAGTTCATGGGTACAGAGTTTTTACCAAAGGGAATGACACTGCACTTTTTGGCATTGAGCTTGAGGCCATGGCTCTGACACCAGGCATCTGTCTCAGAGAGGCCCTTCTGTAGGATGTTCACATCATTTGGGGACTTGACTATGGCTCCTAGTTTGCAGTCATCTGCGAACTTCATTAGCCAGAGGCCTTCTGTGTTAGCCTGTACTTCAGAGAAGTAGATACCAAACAGGAGTGGTCCCAGGATGGAACCCTGTGGTACTCCACGTGTCACTGGTTTGAGGTCAGATTTGGAGTCTGCAACTTTTACAGTGTGGGTTCTGTCAGTGAGCCAGTTGGCAGCCCATCTTGTGACATAGGGATTTATGCCTAGTTTATTGAGTTTAACTATAACTCCAGAATGGGGGATGGTGTCGAAAGCCTTGGCGAGGTCAAGATAGGCTGTGTGAACCACCTTACCCTCATCTACGGCCTTGGTGACTCCCTCAAAGAAGTCGATCATGTTCAGGAGGCATGATCTGCTTTTCACAAACCCGAACTGGGTGGGATCCAGAGTTTGGAGGTTACCAATGTCTTTGTTTATGAGTTCCATGATGATATGTTCCATGGCTTTGCAGACCAGGCTCATCAGGCTAATAGGTCTATAGTTCCCGGGATTAGTGGTGGCTCCCCCTTTGTGGAGTGGGATAACTGTTGCTGTGCGTCATTCAGTGGGCACAAAGCCTGATGCGAGGCTATTATTGAACATGGTGCTTAAGTGGGGAGCCAGTTCATTCTGAAGTTCATGTAAAACGCAGCCTGGGATGTTGTCCGGTCCCATGGATGCTGTGTTTTTGGCTTTAGAGAGTGC
Source organism: Protopterus annectens (assembly GCF_019279795.1). Lineage (NCBI taxonomy): Eukaryota > Metazoa > Chordata > Ceratodontiformes > Protopteridae > Protopterus > Protopterus annectens. Next base: position 1,583,501,359 of record NC_056731.1, on the reverse strand, counting down.
AGCTTTCACCTGTGTAGTTGTGATTACAGGGACTCTGCATTCTTTCTGCATAGATATGGGCCCTTTATGGGGTGAGGGGGGGTAAAGTTAGCACTGAACCTATCTGCCAGGATGTTGGCAATATCAGTTGGTTCTGTAATTTTCGTGCCTTTGTGCTGTAACTCAGAGCAGATCTGGGTGTTGCCATTGAGATTCTTGACATAGCTATAGAATGCTTTGTGGTTGTCCTTGGAATTAGTGGCGATTTTATTTCCGTAGCTAGCTATGGAGGATCTTATAAGGGATCTCAGCTTCTTACTGAGGCTGACAAGGGAGCTCCTCCACTCATGGGATTTTACTCTCTTTTGCAACAGATTCTTCCTTCTGTTGTACAGTTTGTTTATGGCAGGGGACCACCAGATTGGCTTCCTTTTTTTGGAGGATAGCGTCTTGGTTCTGTTTGGGATAGCACGATCCATGCACTCATGTAAGTGCTTATAGAGTGCATTTGTGTAGGATTCAGCAGTTGTAACTGTATTGTCCATCTGCATGGGTGTCATGAAGTTCACTACTTCTGTCTTAAGAAGAATGAAGTTGGCTTGGGAGAAATTTTTTACTGTGATTTCCTTAATGGGGGTGGGGGGTGGATGTGGATATCAAAGGTTATTAGGTATGGTCGGATAGCACCAACGAGGAGTTGACTTCAGGTGTGGACCACCGGTCACTCATGTTGGTAATGACTAGGTCTAGGATATTGTTGCCCCTGGTGGGGTGTGGATAAGTTGATCTAGGGCATTGGAGTTTATGAATTCCAGAAAGTGTTGCGCTAAGGAGTTGGTACATGAGTAGTTTTCCCAGTTAATGGTGGGGTAGTTGAAGTCACCCATTATTAGGGTGTTTGGTTGAACCCTAATATTTTCCAGTACATCAGTAAAAGAGGAGTGGGAATCCTGGGGCATGGTGGGGGATCTGTAGCAAGCTACAATTTGGATTGCAGTTTTGCCAAGAGTTAGTTGCACTTGGATAACCTCGGTGTTTCGGTCCAGGTTACATGGCCAAAAAGTGTGGTATGAATTATAGCCTGGTAGTGCAGGGGTGCTCTCTGGAGTCTTGAACCAGGTCTCAGTCACTGCACAGATATTGATGTTCTCCATTTTAAGGAGTGCCTCGAGTGAGTGCATTTTGAAATTTAGACTTCTAGCATTGAGTAGCATTTCCCTCAGTTTTTGCTTGCCTGTTCCTGTTATGGTGGTGAATTTGTTACTTGAACCCTGCCGAAAAAAGGCACTATAGGGGCAGCAAGAGCCTTAGCCAGTATCCGGAATCCCAGGGGTGACAGGTGCAGGCCATCTGTGGCAAAGCATCGTGGTCTGTCGACCATGTCCTCCCAAGCAGACAGATACTGGATCCCCTTAGAATGACACCAGAAGCTTAGCCGATTGTTGAAGTCAATCATTTTGTCCTTGTACTGCGGTATCATTCTGGGCAATGGCAGAATGCTACTCAGGGCTAGGGTCATACCTGACTGGGCTACAAGATCGCAGAGCTCTTCCATGTCTCTTTTCATGTAGTCCAGGGAGGTATGTCTCAGGTCATTCACACCAACATGGACAATGACAGAGTCATATTTGTACTCATGTAGTGACCTGAGTGCGTGGGTTATGTGGCGGATCCTGGCACCCGACAGGCAGCTGACAGTAACCTCCTCCTTATTTAGCCTGGTGAGTGGGACATCAGTGTGCCTAACTATAGAGTCACCTATGACTAGTGTGTTAGGTATGTTGTTTTGCCTTATTGGCTGTGTTTGAATGGCACACTGAGTCTGTGGGATATGTGTCATTTGGGTTGTGTGGGGGAATGGAGATTGGCTGGGTTTCTGCTTTGGAGGTCTCTGTTGCTTAGGCAAATTATTATTGAGAGCCTCCGATTTTGGTGGTGTAGATGTAGTGAGACTATGTGATGAGTGTGGTGTGGTGCAAATGTTTACCTTCTCCTCATGACTGTCCGGTTCAGTCTTGGTTGGAGAGAGCTTTACCTCCAGTTTGGCTAGATAAGTGCATCTCTAACAGGTTGTAGTGTTGGGTGGTAGGAGGAGAGGGTTGTCTGTGTACATGAGGCAATTTCTACATTGCCTCAAGATGCCCAGATTCATCAGATAGACAGGGGAGAACACTGGGAGCTGACCCTTGGACATGCCTGAATAAAAAACTATTTTCCTCTAGATAAGTGAGGAAAGTGAGTACAAGAGCTGTTTTTCTCAACGCCAGTGAGAAAAGTAAGTACAAAAACTGTTTTCCTCTAGGTAATAAGGAAGATTGAGTGCTACAGTAATTAGTAGCTTATTTAGTGCTTACAAGTTCTGAACAAGTGCTGAGTATGAATAAGCAAATTTAAGTGCTAAAACTAAGAATCTGTATCTGCACTAGACGAGTTACAGAAACAAGTGCAAATGCAGGCTTTCAAATCAGAAAGCTGAGAGAGATGGAAGATTGCCCAAATGGCCAATAACTACAAATTCTGGGCCAGAACCACTCCTTATGTGGTAGACAGGTTACCTAATGCTTACCACTCCCACTGATAAGCTAGAAGGCTTCCCTCCAACACAGAAAGGCTTGTGGAGGCTCAGAAGCGTACAAACAATCCTGGATACAGCAAATCTGTATCTGGAACACTAGTTACAGGAAAGATAGGAAACAGGCTTACAGTTTTTTTTTTACAGAAAAGTAGCAAAAACAGTAGTAAAAACAATTCACATGCAGTGCAACCTAGCACATGAGTATGTAGCAATATTAGACCACACACAGTTTGAAACATGCAATTAAATTAAAAAGGACTAAAAGCAAGTGCAGAAAGGGTTTATGAGGTAGAATGCTGTAAAGAGATGATACTGGGGGAGTGTCCTAGATCAAATCTACAGTGGGGCGGGCACTGCAAAAGCCACCAAATTTAACTACAAACCAAAAACGGGGGTGGGGGTGGGAAAGACAATTTCAGCAGAGATTTGAGCAACCACTAACAGTATAAACTATAAAACCAAAAATACACTCAGCTTTGTATATTTGCAGATCAGTATCTAAGCAACAATTAAACTCTATAATAAAGAAAAATATACTCAGCTCTGTATATTTGCAGATAATCTTGTAAGGCTGTCTCTCAGAACACAGGTTCCAATTTAAATGCAGGCTGTTATTAACAGGTAAAATTAAGGGAACCTTGAGTTAGGTAACACACAAGCTATAAAAACCAGTTATATCAGCTGAAGACAAGGCAGAAAATGGGGGTGGGGGGGCTGGGGAAGACAGTTTCAGCAGAGATTTGAGCAACCACTAACAGTATAAACTATAAAACCAAAAAAATATACTCAGCTCTGTATATTTGCAGATCAGTATCTAAGCAACAATTAAACTCTTTAATAAAGAAAAATATAATCAGCTCTGTATATTTGCAGATAATCTTGTAAGGCTGTCTCTCAGAACACAGGTTCCAATTTAAATGAAAGAATTTATGGTGCCCCATTCACTCATCCAGGCTCCTATTGAACAGTGTCATAGAGGTGGTCTCTTTCACATGAACTGGTAGTCTGTTCCAAAGATGCAACAGTTGCTGGGAGATACATCTGTCCCTCCAGGATGTCCTATTTAAGTCGCAGGTCATATTTAGGTCCCTGGAATGGGTAGCCTTATTCCCATTTGATTTACAAATATGCAGTAAGTTCATTAGGTTTGGGGTCTTGGATTGCTCTGTTGGCCAGGCATAAGTCTCCCCTAAGAAGTCTATAGGATATGGATTATAGTGACAGGGACTTTAGTCGGTCTGTGCAAGGCACATGCTGAAACCCCTTGATCTTCTTTGTTAGAAACCTCTGAGGTCTCTATATTTGCTGCAAGTGTTTAGTACAGTACATGCTGAATGGGACGTTATACTCAATTATGGGCCATAAGTGCCAAGTATAGAGGGGTTATAACTTCTTTTGCTCTTGAGGTGATGCCTTTACTAATCAAGTGTGCTACGTAGAAAGATTTTCTTACTATGGTAGACACATGGTGGTTGAAGTTAAGGTCACAGTCAACTTGTGATCCCAGGTCCCTTACCATTTCATGGGTACTTAGGGTATTGTTGATTAGATAGTGTGAAGGGACATTGTTTGTGCCAAAGGGAATTTCTTTGCATTCAGTTGAGACAGTGACTAATACAACAGTTGGTCATCTGTGTGAGACCCTCCTGGAATAAATTGACATGATTTGTGGATTCAATGACTGCACCTAGTTTGTATTTTTCTGAAAACGTGGTCAGCCAGAACCCCTTAGTTTTGACCTGAACTTCTGAGAAGTATATACCAAACAGTAGGGGGCCCAGCACTGACCCCTGTGGCACCCAGCTGGTAACAGGCCTGTTGATTTATGTGGAGTCACCCACTTTGATAGTGTTTGTCCAGTTTGTGAGCCAGTTGGCAAACCATCTTACAACAAAGGGGTTTACATTCAGTTTGCTAAGTTTAACGGTAATGCCTGAATATGAGATTGTGTCAAAAGCCTTTGCCAAGTCAAGGTATGGCCTTGTTCACACTTTCAAAGAAATCAACCAAATTTAACAGGCAGGATCTGCCCTTCACAAAGCCGAATTGGGTAGGATCTAGGGTTTGGAGGTCAACTATGTCTTTATTTATAAGGTCCATAATGATATGTTCCAGGGTTTGGAGGTCAACTATGTCTTTATTTATGAGGTCCATAATGATATGTTCCAGGGCCTTACAGATGAGGCTGGTTAGGCTTATGAGTCTGTAATTCCCTGGGTCTGTTGCTAGGCCACATTTGTTGAGGGGAATAACTGTAGCTGTTTTCCATTCCACAAGGAACAAAGCCTGTGGTTAGAGTATGATTGAAAAGGGTACTTAGTGGTGATGCTATTTCATGTTTTAGCCTGTTTAGAAGGCAGCCTGGGATAGTGGCTGTATTTTTTGCCATGGACAGGGCTTTGAGGACCTCCTCTTCAGATATGTAGGGTAGGGGGGTTGGGGGAATGTTTGTTGTAAGTTAGGAGGGGATAACGGAGTGAAAGTTTCTCCAAACCTATCCACTAGCAGGTTTGTTATCTCTGTGGAGTCAGTTTGTGTGATACCATTGGCCAATAATTCTGCACATGCTTGGGTTCTACCCTTTAGGTTATGTATGTAGCCATAAAAGGCCTTATGGTTATCCTTAGTTGTGCTTGCTAAGTTTCTCTCAAAGGAGCCCTTGCAGGATTTGACAAGTTGCCTTATTTGCCTGTTGAAGTTGAAGAGTGTGCTTTTCCATTGTTGGGGCTTTGCCTTTGTTTTCTTGGACAGCAACTTTTTGTATTTATTGTAAAGTTTTTTTATGCTAGATGTCCACCATGGCAGCTTGTTTTTTTCTTGGGGCTCTGGCTTTGATTCTTTCTGGTACAGCCAAGTTTATACACTTATGCAAGTGATTGTACAGGGCTTTAGTGTAAGTTTCAGCATAGTTACCACTTCTAGTTTGGGGTGGGGCTTGGAATGCATTTATACCTTCGCCTAGGAGGGTATAGTTTGCCTTGATGAAGTTTTTTAGTCTGATTTCACCCTTTGTGAGTTCTGGTGTTACATCATCTTGAAGGTGACTGATTTTTGGTCAGTTTTAACTAATGAGGGTCTGACAGTTGCAGCAGTGTACCTGTTTGACATGTTGGTGAGAACCAGATCTAGAATGTTTGTTGCTCTTGTCAGGATATGGACAATTTGTTCTAGGGCATTTGAATTCACAAAGTCAAGGTTCTTTTGCAATAGCAAGTTAGGTCTCATGTAGGTTTCCCTGTTGATGGTGGGATAACTGAAATCCCCCATAACCAGTGTGTTTGGTAAAATTTGGATTGTCTCCAGTTTGGTCAAGTAGGCTTCATGGGCATCATGACCCATGGAGGGGGATCTATAAATAACTATGACTTGAATAGGGGTCTTACCCAATGGAACCTGGACCTGGAGTAACTCAATGAAGTTGTCCAGTCTAACTAGACAGGAGGTGAATTTATCTCTATTACAGATTGAAACACTGCCTCTTTGGTTTTCACAAATTCATTTTGCTGTCTAAAGGTGTGGAAGGCATTGTAGCCTAGCAGTGCCTGTGTACTCTCCAAGGCCCTGAACCAGGTTTCTGTGACTGCACAGACATCTACATCTTCTACTAATAGAAGTACTTCCAGGGAGTACAGTTTTGGTTTGAGCTACTAGCATTTAGCAGCATGACCCTTATTTTATTCTGATTGGTTAATTTCATGTTGATAATGTTGTTTTCAAGATGTTGCCCAAAAAAGGCACCATGGGGGAGGCGAGAGCGTTTGCCAGCAAATGAAAATCTAGAGGTGCCGGCTGCAAACCATCTCTTGGAAAGCAGCAAAGTTTGTTGACCATGGCTTCCCAGGCTGACAGCAACTGGATCCCCTTTGAATGACACCAAAAACTGAGCCAATTATTGAAATCAATCATTTTTTTGTTTATACTGTGGCATCATTCTAGGTGACGGTAGTATGCTGCTCAAGGCTATGGACATACTTGCCCAGGACACAAACCCAGAGAGCTCAACCATGTCTCTCTTCATATAGTCCAGTGAGGTAAGTCTCAGGTCATTCACACCGACCTGAACTATGATAGAGTCATAATGGTACTTGTTGCTGAGACACCTAAGTGCATGCGTGATTTGACATGGGACAGGCAGCTGACCGTGACTTTCTCTTTGACAAACCTGGTGAGTGGGACATCCATGTGTCTCACTATTGAGTCTAACCAAGACAAAAGAACCTCCTGCGCGGTGGCAACTGCACGGCTCAGAAAACTTGACTGTCAGGAACAAAAAAATGCAGAGCCAGCAAAAACAGTGACAGAAATTTTATAAGAAATAAAAAATCACAGCATATTGTATTTACAACAAACCGGTTTCGGCTGGCATAGCACAGCCTTCCTCAGTGTACAAAAAGTAAATACAAAGAACAATAGCTGAATATATAATGATAGCAACAATCCCATTGGTTACTCTTCACAAATGTTCATTGAGTCCTGGTGGGAACAATGCACCTAATCTAATTATCCATTTCCTTTCTTTTGCATTAAGAATAGAATGCTACTGGGATTTGTTGGCCCTGTTGCCAAAAATCATGTCAATAATAATGAAATTAAATTTACTGGTTGGGTGCACCATGGTATGTTTGTACAAGGCATTATATATATTTTTTTGTTTGATATTGCTTTGATGTTCAGAAATTCTAATTCTGAGGGGTCGGGATGTTTGTCCAACATAAAAAGCACCGCAACTGCATGAAGCTAAATAAATTATCCAATCGCTAGAGCAGTTGGAAAAAAAATTTAAATCAAAAACCATAGAACAGTTACGTGTAGAAAATTGTTTGGACTTATGTATGTATTTGCAATTATTGCAATGTCCACAAGGAACACAACCCTGTAAGGGCTCCCCTGTCAATGTTGTTTGTATCAATTCTGATGATAAGTTGTCTTTGTGTTTGTAATGATTGAAAAAGGCATTTAAATTCTTCCCTTTTCTGTAAGAAAAGAGACAACTTTCTGGAATAATGGTATTTAACTCCATGTCACATTGTAAAATGTTCCAATGTCGCCTTACACTATGAATAAGACGATTGGAATTCCGTGCAAATGTAGTGGTAAATCTGATGGGTTGGCCAGTAGAATTGGGACGTGTCTTATATGTTAACAGATCACTTCTATCCAAACTGCTGACCTTATTGCTAGCCATAGCAATGTTACCACTTGTGTACCCACGTGATCTAAATCTATTGGTAATGTCTGCTTTATGTTTCAGGTAGATGTTGTCCTCAGAACAGATGCGTTTCGCACGTATGAATTGTGACTTAGGTATATTACGTGCAATGTAGGGTGGGTGATAACTCGAAGCATGTAAGATTGTATTGTATTCTGGAAACTTCCTGTGTATCTCAGTGGATAATGTATGATCAGGTGTCCTCTGTATAAGGACGTCCAGAAATGTGATGGTTTCTTTATCATAATTAATAGTGAAATGCAAACCCCATTCATTATTGTTAAGATATGTCACAAAGTCTAATAGTGAGCCTTCATCACCTCTCCACACCAACCACACATCATCAAGATACCTTCTCCATATATCAATTCCTTCCAGAAATATGTTCCTCTTATCATCATAAATTAGATGTTTCTCAACAAATGCCATGAAGAGATCAGCATATATGGGGGCAAAGGATGCCCCCATTGCTGTCCCTTTAGTTTGCCAAAAGCATTGTTCTTTATAATAAAAGACATTGCTGGTAAGGACATAACGTGCCAAATCCACCAAAAATGTATTGAAGTCAGAACCGTATAAGTTTGAGACTTCTAGCCAATAGGCCAAGGCAAACAGCCCATCCTTATGTGAAATGTTGGTATACAAGGCACTTACGTCTAGGGAACATAGAAACCAATCTGGATCAAGTTGTGTGTTAGAAATGATCTGCAAAAAATTCGTTGTATCTTGTAGCCGTGATCGGATGTTGGTAAGCAAAGGCTTTAAATATTTAGTCAAGAATAAGGAGAGGGGTTCCGTAATGTAACCCTTACCCGATACAATGGGTCTGCCAGGTGGATGTAAAAGATCCTTATGAACTTTAGGCAGAAAATATATGTATTGGTTAATGGGATCATGAACCATGAGTTGATTCATGATATCATCAGAAATAATGGCCTCATCCTTAGCCTTCCTAAGAAATGTCTCAATTTGTTTCTTAAACATCTGAGTGGGGTCAATCACCATATGTGAGTAATATCTAACATCATTGAGTTGTCTTAATGCTTCCTTATCATAGTCAAACCAGTTTAGTACCACCACCGCCCCACCTTTGTCAGCTGAAATTATCACAATTTCTCTGTTATTTTGAAGTTCAAAAATGGCTTGTCTTTCATCCAAAGAAAGATTATTATGTTGTAGTGAAATGTCTGAACTCAAAAAGTGCAAATCCTTAAGTACACTGTTCTGAAATTGTAACACCATCGGATGCATAGGTGGACAAAAATTCGATCTATGGTATGTAAACCTATCATGATCATAATCCACATTACTATCACCAAAGAATAACTTCAAATTTAACAAACGACAAAAATTCACTACATCCAATGCAAAAGATTCCTCTGACACAGTAAAACCTGGGATGAAAGAAAGACCTTTATTGAGTATGCTTAGTTGGGTAGCAGATAATTCAAAGCATGATAAATTAAGAACATTGTCACATGGATTAGTTATTTCGCCAGTGCAAAGTTCAGAAGACCCTGAATGTTCTCTATTTCTACGGTGTTTCCGTCCTCCCCGCCTAGTTTTGGGCCTAAAGGGGCAGACCTAAGTATCCTTTTTGGGGTCGGTGACTCTGAGACTGATGTAGCTTCATTTTCTGTGCCAGATGAGGTATCCTCACAAGAGGATATAGTCTCACTCTCGTGCCTTTTTAATATAGATTTTGGTCGTTTCCTTTTATTGCTAGCTTTAAAAGGAATGGGTGAAAACCTGACATGTTTGGTATTGGAAAGAAAAGGATTCCCCCTCCTATAATCTTCCTGGTCCCTAGAAAATTTCTTAGTCTTTCTGGATTTAAGTTCCGTGTCAAACTTCCGTAAATCGGAAGCCACTTTATTAAGTGAACCCTTAAAGAAAGGTTCTTTCTCATAAGTTACCAATTTGCTGACTAGGATATTGATGTCTTCTAATTCCTTATCAATGGCCCTGTTGTGGAACTTGAGTAGTTCCACAACAAAGGCCATTGTAGCTTCCTGCTGTATTTTGTTCCAACTAGAATTAAGTTCCTCATCTGCATTATTAACATGAGGAACAGTACGAACACGTAAACCCCTTGGGGTAATTCCAGCAGTTTCATAAGCTTTGAATAATTTGCTGTGCCAAATATTAGATCTTAAAGATCTAAGATGTTTATTCAAATTACCAAAAAGTGATTCACAATTGGATTCAGGATCAACCAAATCAGATCCCCTGGTGTTCCCAGTGGATACCCCAAGTCCAAAGACCTCAAGGTCTTCTCTATCAGAGACCAACCCACGTATAAAACTAGAAAAATCCATTCCACCAACAATAATGGCTTACTAACGACCACATTGATGAATGTGCAAATATAAATGGACAATAACAGGAAAAAGTATACTAAGAACCACCTGCGTCCAATATATTCAAAGACAGAACACTAAGAGAAATCCTGGTTGGAAAAAAAGTATGTCCAAATGTATAGGCACCAATCATAAACTAGTCAGCAAACCGAGAACAAAAGAGCTCAATATTGAGTGGCACTGAACTAATCCAAAATAGTGACCAAATTGTAAATTGTAAAAGTTATAAAAAACTCATACAAAAGATAGGGACCCATGATAAAGTATGGGGTGAGAGATGTAAATGGATATCTATGGCCAGAAAAAAGAAATCAAGAGTATCACATAAATCAAATGTTATGTTAAATTGTGATACAATTGTAGAGTTTTAAGAATGATAACTCAATATGTCAGGTCCAAAAGACAATACCCCTACACTAAATGACTACTGCAATAACCTCAATAAAATAACAGTGTAGTGTACATACAAAATTTGTAATACACCAAGTAACATACAGTGACCCTGTACTTAAGTGAGCATGCAACCAACCCTGCCTGAATCAAAAGATGACAACTTGAACTTCAATAGCCAAAATTGTTGGTGTATATTCCATAACAAAATGTAAGTGTCCTAGACTGCCTACATAAGGTATCCATGTACTGTCCCTAGTCCAAAAAGAAAATAAACCCCTCATAACAAATGAAGAGTTGCATTTGTACAATCACTGATACCTAATCTTAATGTTTATAGAGAACACACATGCATAACATCTATTCCCTATAATAATTAAGTAGTAAGATTGTTCTAATGTAATTGAAAACATATGAATATAAGTAATATGTTAACCAGAATATAAGTGACCATACATATAGATGGTACTTGAACACATTTAAGATGTTCAAACTGTATGTCGACTTAGTGACAGACTAGTGAAAACAATCATGACTAACAAATTTGTTATAAAAAGTCATCATAATGGCAATATTATACATGACCCTTTTAACAATATAATATATATGTGCTACAATCACCAATAGATCAACCAAGATATATAGATCAAATATGGAAAGTAAGCACACATATAAAAAATCAAAGACCATAATATACAAACTGAACTTGATGTACAAAACAATATGCACAATACATTAGAATACACCTGATGTAAAAAAGAATAGTTAAAGTCCTTCTTAATTGTCCAATAATTTTTCCAAACTAAACTGTTTCATTCCCAAAAGCGATGCCATAAACAATTCGCACCATACGCTGTCGAAATTTGCAAATGAAATGCAGTAATGTAGTGCATTATCCGAGTACCCAATGTGTTGTCAAACCAAGGAAAATTGGTTTCAGTTTGTCCCGCAGCTTCAAAAAGCAGTATAGAACACTCCTAACCAAACGATAATGGAGATGTCGAAAGTAATGTTCCAACAAGCCCGCTGCCAGAATTAGCCCAACAAACAATGATCGGGTTATCCCTGCCACATAGTAAAAAACATAAAGTGTGAAAAACCTATTGTTGTGCCAAAAAGCACTGTCCAATATGTTCCATGTAGCAGGAAAATAATTAACCTTGCAAGCAATAGGGCCCGCAATACCCGTAATGTGCTATCAAACTGAACCTGAATAACGTTCGAACTTCCAAACAGCAATTTAGTAATAATTTTAGAACAGATGTCCTTAGACCAAAAGTTTGATAATTCTTGCCCCAAACGAAAGGAAATGAGCAGTCAAACCTGTTGAAATACAAATGGCAATGTCCCGAACCACTAGGCGTGAAAAAAGCAGATTTCTTGAAGAGCAATGAGGCCCGTAATACGCCAACCAAACAGACCGGACCAAAATTCAACTGCCAAAAGAAGCACGTTCCCCAGTAGAAAAACAGCAACCAATAAGGCGTAAACCCAAATGGGAAAGCAACTGCAAGAAATTATTTGAATAATCCAGGCAAAAAGCTGGATGTGGATGCTGCACAGAAAATGTTGCTTGCAGCAGTCCCGAAGTCACCGGCCCCAGCAGGATGTGAAAGGAAGTGTAACCAAGACAAAAGAACCTCCTGCGCGGTGGCAACTGCACGGCTCAGAAAACTTGACTGTCAGGAAATAAAAAAATGCAGAGCCAGCAAAAACAGTGACAGAAATTTTATAAGAAATAAAAAATCACAGCATATTGTATTTACAACAAACCGGTTTCGGCTGGCATAGCACAGCCTTCCTCAGTGTACAAAAAGTAAATACAAAGAACAATAGCTGAATATATAATGATAGCAACAATCTCATTGGTTACTCTTCACAAATGTTCATTGAGTCCTGGTGGGAACAATGCACCTAATCTAATTATCCATTTCCTTTCTTTTGCATTAAGAATAGAATGCCACTGGGATTTGTTGGCCCTATTGCCAAAAATCATGTCAATAATAATGAAATTAAATTTACTGGTTGGGTGCACCATGGTATGTTTGTACAAGGCATTATATATCTTCACCGACCCCAAAAAGGATACTTAGGTCTGCCCCTTTAGGCACAAAACTAGGCGGGGAGGATGGAAACACCGTAGAAATAGAGAACATTCAGGGTCTTCTGAACTTTGCACTGGCGAAATAACTAATCCATGTGACAATGTTCTTAATTTATCATGCTTTGAATTATCTGCTACCCAACTAAGCATACTCAATAAAGGTCTTTCTTTCATCCCAGGTTTTACTGTGTCAGAGGAATCTTTTGCATTGGATGTAGTGAATTTTTGTCGTTTGTTAAATTTGAAGTTATTCTTTGGTGATAGTAATGTGGATTATGATCATGATAGGTTTACATACCATAGATCGAATTTTTGTCCACCTATGCATCCGATGGTGTTACAATTTCAGAACAGTGTACTTAAGGATTTGCACTTTTTGAGTTCAGACATTTCACTACAACATAATAATCTTTCTTTGGATGAAAGACAAGCCATTTTTGAACTTCAAAATAACAGAGAAATTGTGATAATTTCAGCTGACAAAGGTGGGGCGGTGGTGGTACTAAACTGGTTTGACTATGATAAGGAAGCATTAAGACAACTCAATGATGTTAGATATTACTCACATATGGTGATTGACCCCACTCAGATGTTTAAGAAACAAATTGAGACATTTCTTAGGAAGGCTAAGGATGAGGCCATTATTTCTGATGATATCATGAATCAACTCATGGTTCATGATCCCATTAACCAATACATATATTTTCTGCCTAAAGTTCATAAGGATCTTTTACATCCACCTGGCAGACCCATTGTATCGGGTAAGGGTTACATTACGGAACCCCTCCCCTTATTCTTGACTAAATATTTAAAGCCTTTGCTTACCAACATCCGATCACGGCTACAAGATACAACGAATTTTTTGCAGATCATTTCTAACACACAACTTGATCTAGATTGGTTTCTATGTTCCCTAGACGTAAGTGCCTTGTATACCAACATTTCACATAAGGATGGGCTGTTTGCCTTGGCCTATTGACTAGAAGTCTCAAACTTATACGGTTCTGACTTCAATACATTTTTGGTGGATTTGGCACGTTATGTCCTTACCAGCAATGTCTTTTATTATAAAGAACAATGCTTTTGGCAAACTAAAGGGACAGCGATGGGGGCATCCTTTGCCCCCATATATGCTGATCTCTTCATGGCATTTGTTGAGAAACATCTAATTTATGATGATAAGAGGAACATATTTCTGGAAGGAATTGATATATGGAGAAGGTATCTTGATGATGTGTGGTTGGTGTGGAGAGGTGATGAAGGCTCACTATTAGACTTTGTGACATATCTTAACAATAATGAATGGGGTTTGCATTTCACTATTAATTATGATAAAGAAACCATCACATTTCTGGACGTCCTTATACAGAGGACACCTGATCATACATTATCCACTGAGATACACAGGAAGTTTCCAGAATACAATACAATCTTACATGCTTCGAGTTATCACCCACCCCACATTGCACGTAATATACCTAAGTCACAATTCATACGTGCGAAACGCATCTGTTCTGAGGACAACATCTACCTGAAACATAAAGCAGACATTACCAATAGATTTAGATCATGTGGGTACACAAGTGGTAACATTGCTATGGCTAGCAATAAGGTCAGCAGTTTGGATAGAAGTGATCTGTTAACATATAAGACACGTCCCAATTCTACTGGCCAACCCATCAGATTTACCACTACATTTGCACGGAATTCCAATTGTCTTATTCATAGTGTAAGGCGACATTGAAACATTTTACAATGTGACATGGAGTTAAATACCATTATTCCAGAAAGTTGTCTCTTTTCTTACAGAAAAGGGAAGAATTTAAATGCCTTTTTCAATCATTACAAACACAAAGACAACTTATCATCAGAATTGATACAAACAACATTGACAGGGGAGCCCTTACAGGGTTGTGTTCCTTGTGGACATTGCAATAATTGCAAATACATACATAAGTCCAAACAATTTTCCACACGTAACTGTTCTATGGTTTTTGATTTAAAATTTTTTTCCAACTGCTCTAGCGATTGGATAATTTATTTAGCTTCATGCAGTTGCTGTGCTTTTTATGTTGGACAAACATCCCGACCCCTCAGAATTAGAATTTCTGAACATCAAAGCAATATCAAACAAAAAAAGATATATAATGCCTTGTACAAACATACCATGGTGCACCCAACCAGTAAATTTAATTTCATTATTATTGACATGATTTTTGGCAATAGGGCCAACAAATCCCAGTGGCATTCTATTCTTAATGCAAAAGAAAGGAAATGGATAATTAGATTAGGTGCATTGTTCCCACCAGGACTCAATGAACATTTGTGAAGAGTAACCAGTGGGATTGTTGCTATCATTATATATTCAGCTATTGTTCTTTGTATTTACTTTTTGTACACTGAGGAAGGCTGTGCTATGCCAGCCGAAACCGGTTTGTTGTAAATACAATATGCTGTGATTTTTTATTTCTTATAAAATTTCTGTCACTGTTTTTGCTGGCTCTGCATTTTTTTGTTCCTCACTATTGAGTCTCCAATGACAAGTAAACTTGGTTTTTGAGTGTTATGTCTTATACGGTTGGTAAGTGAGACACTGGTGTTGCTATATGTCATAGGTGCTGTGGGGACTGTGTTAGCTGTAGCAGTCTGGTGTTTTGGTAAGTTTTTCAAGAGAACCACCACATATGTGAATTTACGTGTTTACTGCCAATCATTAGCAGACCGGAGTTCCACTGTGGTGACCCCTAACCAGGAAAAGCCAGAAGAAGAGAGATGTGTGCTATGCATATGAGTAGTGGTATCTGTATGAGTAGCAGTACTATATGAATATGTAGTGGTGGGTGAGTTGACAACCTTCTCCATGTTACTGTTTCGAGTGAGAGAGAGATATCATGAATTCTAGATACTTGGTATAAATAAATCTCTCGCACTCTGTGCTAGAGTGTGTTATTAGTAGAGGATGTCTGTGTACATGAAGCAATTGCTACACTGCCTTAAGAGACCCAGGTCAACAAGGTTGGAAGGAGAAACAAGGGTAGACCAACTGTCCATAATGCTAGGTTGAAGACTGTTGACACTAGGGGTGGCTTTTCAGAAACAATCATGGAAGAGCTCAGTGGATGGATATTTCTTCCTGGGTTTTAGGGAAAGTTTGTTGAGTTTAACTGTCTGGCTTTGGTGCTGACTAGGCAATGAAGTTCATTAACAAACAACGCTAGACAGAAACTCATTACCTCATCTGGGCATAGTGGCAATCACACCGATTCAATACCATTGTATTGTCAGGGGATGAATTCGGAGTAACCTATCCACTAGAAAGATCTTATTCTGAGGGAGTTACAAGGATTTCTCTGTTGAAAGTAGCAAGAGCAGGATAGTCGAGACTGTTAATTTTTTGCTCTGCTTACGACTTAGAATAAGTTGATCCAGTGTTGCACCTCTAATACTTGCTCTTATGGATGCCCACTGCATAAATATTTAAAAAAGGGTTAACACATTTTTCAAAACCAAGACAAAAAGCTGCAACCCAGAGGAAATAGTTAACCTCTAACAAGGGAAAAATTAATAGTTAAAGTAAGAAAGGAACTTTATCTATTACATTGTTTATGAGTAACTATGGTGTTACTGTATGGACCAGTTTCCAAAAGGACTTGGGTAAAGAGTAACATGCCTTATCAATTTTATCTTTTTCAAGAATATGCATCCCATTTGTGCATAGGGACTTCAGACACCTCTGTCTTCTGGATGGCAAATGTCCAGTCAATATCATTCTCTGGGGACCATGAAAAGATGTCTACACCTGTGGATTTCACATGTGGGTCAGTGTGTGTTTGCATGAGTATCCTTGTAGACCCTGTGTCTGAGAGCTGTCCACACCTCCATTTAGTGGACACATACATGTTGGTTGCTGTGTTGTGACTAGTCTCACCCAGTGTCATAATGACAACAAGTATGGGTGTATTACCACTGCACACCTTCTAGAAGCAATGTGCTGATTGCCAGTGGTATTGTGCCAATCCAGAGACTCCTGCCCACCTCCTTTTTTGCCCATGGCCATGTTGTGACCTATATATAAGAAGCATTGTTTCACATGTAGCATATCTTGCAGTGTGTCATGCATAGGCTACTGTGTACTCCTCCAATGGAAAGCAACCTGAGTTTCTTGAAATCATGTTGATTTATTGACAGTAAATAAAGTTAATACCAAAAGACCAAACAACTTTTCGTGAATTTCAAAGGTACTTTTTGTAGTGAGGGAAGCCTCCCTTACCCCTCATATGGAGGAATACTCCCCCCACCCTCCAAACTTATATAGAGTGACTCCAAGGTGACACAACAGTAAGGAAAAGAGAAAACTTCACTTTCACTGAAAGTTGTTTTGGCAGCATTCATAGACTAACACATTCTAACATGTCTGTGTGTTGTGCTGTCAGGATGACCCCCCCCCCCCAACCTGGAAAACAATGTGTCATGCAAATATGCTATATACTCTGTGTCAGGGTGAGCCCCTAACAGCTGCATAATTACCCGTTATGTCGTTTTCTGTGTTTTTTCTTTTTGTCAAGGTGTGGATGGAAACCTGCCATGCCCATGTGCTATGTCACTCACTCACACACACACACACACACACACACACACACACACACACACACACACACACACACACACACACACACACACACACACACACACACACACACACACACACACAAACCTGTCATGCCCATGTGCTCTGTTCTCTGTCAGTCAGGAACCTATAATGCTCATGTGCTATGACATCTGTCAGGGTGAACCCCACCACCCCATATTTGGACACTAACCTGTCATGTCCTTGTGCTCTGCAATGTTGCCTCACCCAATCTTCTGTTTCCTATTTGTCCCTGCTTACTGCACTGTTTAGGTACACTACCAGTTGTCTTATATTCTTTCAATATTCCTACATTGCAGGACAAACAATTCTCCATTAAATCCTTATTCCTGACTTGCTTTTCCTAACACGGTCTCCTGCAACAGGGCAAACCACTACTTTTAGTGCACTACAGCAGACCTTGTAGGACAGAGATTCTGACAATGAGGTAACGTACAGTAATTGTCTCTGTAGCCCTCCCATAATGTTGTGATAACACACCATGTCAGTGCTATCATGCTCATTTCCATCTGTTCCCATGCTAGGAAGACATGTGCACACTATGTTTATGAATATACACTGTGAAACGAGTAACAAAGCCAGTCTGTGCTAGTAATGCTTTCCATAGTGCAGCCTTGCTGCCTGATGAAGCATGTTACATGGCATCTATAACTTGTAGATGTCCTTTTATATCACTGTTGCAGTATTTTTCATAGAAGGCATGTCCTCTCCAGGGCAGCCCGATGCTTAGCCAGTATGAAAAAGCTTAAAAAAGATCTTGTAAGCACCATACATCAAATGTATGCTCCCCTCACAGAACGTAGGGCATAAAAAGGACATAAGGACACAACTAACTATAACTGAATTGCCCCAGAAGAGAATAGTTACCATATGACAAAGGAGTCCATGCACATCCAGAAGGAAAAAATGCAGAACAAACAAGAGGGGGTTGGAGAGAGGGACCGAATATTGCAACACTGATCTATTTCTATACTTCTTATGCAAAAGGGGGGAAAAGCAATGATTAATAGCTCCACTGCTGAACCATACACTGCCAATCAACTTTCAAGGTTAAGAACAAAACAGAATCTGCTCAAACTTAATTTGTCTTTGACATGCTTGGCAGTTAATGAAAAAAATACTTAATCTGTATTTAATAAGCAATTGTTAGTCCTCATCACTACATCTGGTTAATCATATGACTACTTAAACAACTAACTATAAACAAAATGCTATTTCCCCTACTTTTTACCTTGACTCAAGCACTCAAGAGGAGATAGTAGAGCTATAGGACGAAAGTTAGAGAAGTCATTGGAGTTCCCACCTTTATGTAGTAGGATGATATGAGAAATTTTCCAGATAGATGGGATAGTTCCTTCACTTATGGTTCTGTTAATCAGAATGGAAATGGGATAGGCAATGGCTTTAGCTCCTTTTTGCAGGTATTCTGCCGGAAGTTGGTCAGTTGAGGGGGTGGTAGGTTTTAATTTTTGGAGAAGGGAACAAATAAAGGAAGTAGACACTGGTTGTAACTGAAATGATGGGGATGGGCTTGTAGTAGAAGTAGGCAGATTTGAGGTATCAGGAGATAGATGGCTAGCAAGAGTTTGGATGGAGTCTGTGAAGAAAGAATTGAAGGCATTAGCAGTATGTGTGGGATTCTTGGGGTTAGAGCCTAGTGGGTTAGGTGTGATAGATTGACTTGGGTATAGAAGTTTGTTATTGCTAGTCCAAACCTTTTGTGGTTTCTTTTGGTAGGTTTGTTGTAATTGGAGGTAAATGTTTTTTTTTTGTCTAACAGGATGGCTTTTTTTGTATTATTTCTAAGTTGCCTAAAGGTTTGATGATCTGTAGAATTCTTAGTAGTACGCCATTTTGCCCAGGATTTGTTTCTGAGAAGGATTTTTTGCCTAGTAGCATTTGACAGCCAAGGGGCTGTTTTAGCTTTATTTCTAAAAGAGTGTGTTGGGGCGTGGTGGTCCAGGATGGCTAAGAATGTGGAACTGAAATATTCTACTGCTTCATTTAGTGGGAGGGATTTTAGTGGTGACCAATTACATTGCTTGAGTTCTGTCTGGAAAAGTTCTGGGTTAAATTGCTTTTTGGTGCGTACTGTCCTGAAAGTGTTTGGGTAAGTTAGGTTGGTTTTATGTCTGATAATATAAGTTAGTGAGTGGTCACTTAGGTTATCTGGGAGGGTCCCTACTTTGTATGTTTGATGAGGACTATTAGTAAGTATCCAGTCTAAGGTTTGTTATTGGGTCTATTAGTTCTGGTAGGGGAGTTAATAGTTTGTGAGAAGCCGTATAGGTTAATATGGGTGGTGGGGTGTGTATTACTACAGGACTTCCAGTCGATATTAAAGTCTCCTAGGACTATGGTTTCTTGTGGGAGATTAATAGAAAGCCAGTTAAGGATATTTTCAAGGGTATTAATGTTATTTCCTGGAGGAAGATAGATACAGATAATATTTATGGATTTACATGAGTTGACCTGAAATTTAGAGATGAGTATTTCAGCACTATTTTCTGAAAGTGGTCTATGATTTACAGTGCTAACTTGTAGCTCTGCTTTATAAAGGATTGCTACCCCTCCTCCCTTTTTGGCTATGCAGTCTAGTCTAAGGATATTGTAACCAGGTGGGGTGACTTCATTGTCTTTAACAGTAGGTTTTAGCCAAGTTTCAGATAAACATAGGATGTCAAATAGGTGGACATCTAGGAGGGTGTGTAGGCGGGCAATTTTATTGTTAATGCTGCGTATATTGAGATGTGCTATAGAGCGTGAGTTTAGAAGGTTTGGTAGGGGCTTGGGTACTAGTGTTATTAGGGTTGCAGTTTACAGTGGTAAAGGTATAGTTTGGGCTAGGGTAGGATGAATGTCCCCATCTAGTAAGGAGTGGAGGTATATTCTATTTTTAGGGTGGTGAAGCTTACAATAATAGTCAAATAATTTTCTAATATTTAGATTGGTATACTTAATGTGTGCTAGTCTGTGATATTTGGCTAGTAGGTAGCTGGGTTTGGATATGATGCTTATGAAGTTTAGAGAGATAGCTAATGATGGTGTCAAAGTGAGCTTGGAGGGGAAGAGAAGGGTGGAGTATAGTGGTTGTTCGTAGGAGGTTAGCAGATAGGCATTTGTTAGAGGAGGAAAGAGTGAGACCAAGAGTAATAGTTGTATTTGGTGTGGGATGGGTGATATAGACATTATATTGGATTAAGAAGTGGGAGAAGAATGGGAGGTAAGGTTCTGTGAACAGGTAAGGAGATATATCAATAGGTGAGGTGATGTAGCAAGGAGGGATGGAAGGTAAGGTAATAACAGGTGTGATGTGATAAGGAGGGTTGGGAGTGCTAATGAAGTGATCTGCTAGATTGGAGCAGATGTGATGGGGTGTGGCTTTAGAGGTATAAATGTAGGAGTAGTGGGGGTGTGTGGGAATTGGGGGCAGGGTAGGGGAGCAGAGTAAGCCCGAAGGGCGAACAGAGCAGGTAGAGACAAGAGAGAAGACTGTCGAGGATGACAATCAGTGAAGTATGAAAGTCTGCAGGTAAGTCTGAAAGTAAGAGATGTGGAAGAATGTTAAGAGGCTTGCAAGAATAGACTTTGGATGTTAGAGGAGTAGTATGTGATTAAGATATACTGGGACAAAAATGAGATAGTGAAACAGTAATCAGAAGAAGACTGGGAACTGAGTTAAGTAGATTTGGTAAAGAATAGGTAAAGAAATTACAAGACAGAAAGCTTATATTATGGTGCCACCTAGTGGTCAGTGACTTTATTACAACAAAGAAGTCCCCTAAAGGGGATGTCAGGCTAAGGGAGAGGGGGGAGATAACCTGATTTGAGATAAAGAGCGTATACACTGGGAAGTAAGGGTTAATTAAAATGCTAAAAGGGGGGTGGCTGCTGGCTAACCTGGCTGGGAAGCGTGCCTAACCTAGCAGTATCTTTATATTAATGTTATTGTTACAGTTACAACACATACTTTCACTGTGTTTTTTTCAAGGAAAAGTCTCTCAGGGAGCTGGTAGGTTAATTCTTTAATCTGGACTATTTTCTTAGGCATCCAGCAGGGCACATTCAGGTGGGCTAGTGCAGGGACATGCAGGAACACAAGGTTTCACTGTCTTTTTTCAAGGAAAAGTCTCTCAGGGAGCTGGTAGTTTGATTCTTTAATCTGAACTATATTAGTGCTGATACATCTTTTGAGTGCATCGCTTGCTGTTAAAAGCAGTTTGCCTTAGTTACATTTCACCAGCTGACACACATGCATTCTTCTTGTATTTCACTTCTGTTTCATTTAAAGTTTATGTGACACTAGCTGCCTTTCATAGTTTATGCAGTGATTTATCGCTCTTATTGTTGGTGTAACATTGTAAACCGGAACACTCTATATTGGTATAGTGGTATAGAGCTGCAAGTCAGAAAGTGTTTAATCACAGAAATAGTTTGTAAGTCTTTTCTTTTATAACAAGAATACATGTTTTACTGTTGTGCTGTTCTGCACTAATGCTCTCTATACTGTATTCGAGATCCTTCTAACTCTGTGCTAACTGCTACATGCACTATCTTTGCCACCTTCCTCACTCCACTCTCAATCTTACTACTCCACTTACCCATCCCTCCACACCCACCTTACTCTCACCTCTCTATAATCACACACAGACTAAAACTCAACCTCTTTCCTTTTTGCTTTCTTCCAGCTTGCATGGCTTCAACACCCTCCCCATCTAGGAAACTAAAGGAACCCTCTGTGTCACTGACACCTTCTGTTGGACCAAGTTTCCTCAGAAGACAAGTGTGTTGTTGCTACTAAATAAGTGTAAGCTCTTGTGGGCTTTAATTTTGCTGTTCCTCTGTCCAATATCTGTTTGTTGAATTAAGCTTTTGTTATTGTACTGTATGCCCCCAACACTCAGAGGGACTATTCCTCCTCCATCTCACTCTGCTGTAACTCTGTACTTTTCCAGTAGGGGCAGCAGAGCTCCATTACCCCCCCCCCTTTGACCAGTATCACAGCCTGTTTTTTTTTTTCTTTTCAGGTGCCTGCTGTTCAGTTACCTTATAGGGCCCTTACAAAACTCTAGCAGCACCTCTAACTACTGAAGCACACTGCAAGTAAGTGCTACTGGCCCACTCTTACCCATCTGCTCCCCACTCTACAGATCTACTTGTTATTCCACTACCAACTGAGTGCTATTCTTACCTGCTGCCACTGATACTCTTTTCTCTGCTCACCTGTGCTGGGGGTGCCACCTCCATTCGCCCTGCGGGTTCACTCCACTCCCCACCCTGTCACCATTTCCCACCTGCCCCCACTACCTGCACATTTATCTATCCCTAACTCCTCCCACAACTTCAACTACCAAATCAACACAATCTCCACCTACCTTTCACATTGTAACAACTTACAACACACCCAGCAACAGTATGCCCCAATCCTTACCCCACCTACACTTAATAGCATTCCTAACACTACTTACCACCCTCACCTATCTAATGCAACTTCCACACTCTTTCATTACTCCACCTTCACATCATTCAGCCACCTTCCAACACACCAATATACCATTCTTCTCATCTATTCCTCCTGAACTCTACCCCTCCAACCCAACCCTGCTATATAAGCCTAAAATCCTTCCACTCCTACCCTCATCCCACTTTCCCTGCAATACTCACCAAAACAAACCTACTCTCTATCCCTACCTAAAATCTTAATCAACTGTTGACCTCATAACACACCTACTATATCAACTCTGCATATCTATCTCTGGTGATATTCATCCCAACCCAGGCCCCAATAACTCCTCATCCACCAAAACTACCTTTCCCTCACATCCTGGCAAGCCCAAGTCAATTTGCTTCATCACAATTAATGCTCAAAGCATTCATAATAAAATCCCTTTCCTCCATGCCTGGTTTTCCTATAATCATCCTGACTTTGTTGCCATCTCAGAAACCTGGCTTAAGCCATACATATTACCACCCGGCTACCAAATGATCCATAATAGCCAACCCAATAAAAAAGGAGGTGGCATAGCCATAGTCTACTCCACTGCCTACACAGTTACCCCATTCACCAACCGCATTCCTAACTTTGCAAACTTTGAAGTAACCACAGCCCACCTAAAAATCAACAATTACAAAGCAATTTGTATACCTGCTCTCTATATCCTCTCACTAGCAATAACAACAACCTTCCAATACTTGAAGACATCCTATCATGGTTCTCCTCTAACATCATTAATGAAACCTACATCCTAGGTGATGTAAACATTCACTGGTCTACCATCATCTCTCAATGCCCCTCTCAGTCTATCAGCCTCTTTAAATTCACCTAGATAATTAACTCTCCTACCAGGGCCAACAAAAATGGATCCTCTGGCACCATTCTTGACTGGATTTTAGTATCTCAACCTAACCTTACCTCTACTTCAGGTACCCTACCTGACCCTATCAGTGACCACCTACCAGCCTTTGCTGACCGGCACCCTTCTCCATTTCAAAAGCAACACCACTATATTCAAACCCACAACCTCTGTAAATTCAGCCCACAAATTTTCACTGACTGTCTAAAACTCATTAACTGGACCCCCCCCCCTAAAAAACTTGCCCCTCAATAATACAGTCAACTACTTTAACAAAATCTTTTTAAATCTAATCAACAGCCTTGATCCCATCAGAACCAAATGGGTCAAATCCAAAATCCTCCCTGGCTATCAAAAGAAACCAAACAAACCATGCTCCTTAGAGACAGAAAATGGAAACAATACCATAACAACAAACTGCCCAATACTCTACAAGAATTCAAACAACTCCACAATACAGTAAAAAAAAACTAATAACTAGAGACCGCAAATCATACTTCACCAAGCTCCAATCTGAGTACTCCACCAACCCCAAAAAGTTATGGAACACTATCTCTTCTCTCCTCCATCCCGGTAACAAAGATAACCCTTAACATAACCCTAACCTCACGGACCTAGACACAGCCACATTATTTAACTCCTTCTTTGTGGAATGCATAGCAAAACTAATCACCACCTTCCCACACCCTCCTCCTACCCTACTGATAATATACAGCTATTCCCCACCTTTAAGCTCAACCCTATTCCCAACTGCCAATAAAAAATCCTTCTCCAGCTAAAACCTTGCTCCATTGCACAAGAAAATTTTATCACTCTCTTTCTCAAACTATCTGCTGACAGCATTGCCCTGCCAATCTCCATTTTAATCAACAGCTCCATCCAAGAATCCTGTGCTCTTTCAAGTTGGAAACAACTTTCATTATCTCACTTCATAAGGGAGGCAAAAACTTTGACACCACCAACTTCAGGCCCATCGCCATCCTTTCCCAACCTCAAAAATACTTGAAAAGTGTATTCATACTCAATTGATGTCTTATCTAACACACAACAACCTCCTCACCCCTACCCAACATGGCTTCCGTCCTGGTCACAGTACCATTACAGCCTTTTGGTCCTTTCTCGAATCCATCAATCAAGCCTGTGACTCTGGCAAAATCATTTCTACTCTGTTCCTGGACCTATCCAGGCTTTTGATACTGTCTCCCATCCCTTACCCCGATCTCATCTCTCCTCTTTCAACATATCTGTCTCCCATCCCTTACTCCGATCTCATCTCTCCTCTTTCAACATATCTCCCTCTACCATTTCCAGGTTCTCTTGCTATCACTCTGAAAGACAGCAAGCTGTAAAATGGAAATCTTCAACCTTCTCCTTTTTACATACACCCACTGGCATTCCCCAGGGTTCGGTCCTTGGCCCCCTACTTTTTAACAAATTCATTAATAACTTTCAACACACCATCCCCAATACCTCCCTTATCCAGTATGCAGATGATTCTACAATCATCTGCACTGCTGGCTCCCCCTCTGACCTACTAGTAAATACCCAGGCAGCTTTTACCAAAACTGAAACTTGGATGCACAATCACCACCTTGCCCTAAACACAAATAAAACTAAACTAATGATCTCCTTCTAGAACCTCCTCCTTTGACTATTCCTCCTTTTCCATATTAAGTGAAAACAATACCCTCATCGAAATAGTATCTCACACCAAGTTACTTGATGTCATCATTGATGAGCATCCAAAATTTGACATCCATATTCAAACAGCCATCAAAAAACCCCCCACCAAAACATAGGGCTCAGGTACAGACACAATCACTACCTCACTCCCTCCACTAGAATAACCTTAGCCTCCTCCTACCTTCTCCCATCTCTCACATATGGAGCCCCACTCTTCACCAACCTCCAACTTGGCTTACAATCC
Organism: Protopterus annectens; assembly: GCF_019279795.1. Taxonomy (NCBI): domain Eukaryota; kingdom Metazoa; phylum Chordata; order Ceratodontiformes; family Protopteridae; genus Protopterus; species Protopterus annectens. The sequence continues at coordinate 1,583,475,814 of NC_056731.1, read as the reverse complement.
AAACTAGAATCCTGATACAACAAAATCAGCAAATTTGACACCAACTCCAACAATTCTTCCCATCACTGTTTCTTCCTCCAGTCTCTACAGTGGCTAGAATTACCCAACTACCTTAACCTACTTAAACTCACCATTGCCCATAAGCTCATCTTCAATCCATCCATCTGTCCTACTCTCTCCAACATCTTAACCTCCTATATTCCAAACCACTCACTTCTTCTTCTTTCGGCTTTTTCCGGTTAGGGGTTGCCACAGCGGATCACCTGTCCGCTCATGATTGGCAGTGGAGTTTTACGGTGTCAAGTTGCCAGCCTGGCACCCAACCTTCCACAGAAGACACACACACACATTCACTCACACCTAGGGCCAATTTAGAGTGTCCAATCCACCTACAGCATGTCTTTGGGATGTGGGAGGAAACCAGAGCACCTGAAGGAAACCCACGCAACCACAGGGAGGACACGCAGACTCCGCACAGAAGGCACCCCAGCTGAGGATCGAACCAGTGAACCTCTTGCTGTGAGGCAGCAATGCTAACTGCTGCACCACCGTGGCCGCCCCATATTCCAAACCACTCACTCCAATACGAAAACCAAAATCTCCTAAACATCCACAAATTCTCCCGGCTCTCTGGCCACCTTCTGCTATCATACTCCCTTGCCAAACTATGGAACTCCCTTCCCTCCCATTTGAAATACTCCTAATCACACCAACTTCAAATCTCTTCTACATTCCTACCTGTCATCTAAATGGATATGCCCCTGCTCTTCCCCCACTTGAACCCCTCCTCATTCTTATTCTTTCTTCCTTCTCCTGCTCCTACTTGTCCCTGTCCCTCCCTCTTGACTCCATATGCTACTCCTCTAATCTGCCTATTTCCACTGGACTGCTTTTCTTCCCTCATTTTCATTTGATCTGACAGTTATATTTATATCTTATAAACATTGCAACTGCTTCCTTGAATATGTACTCCACAAAGATTTTAAAATGAATGTTCACTGTCTCTACAGCTACAATGTATATAATGTTTATCTCTCCATACTTGTTAATTGCACTCCCAGCATATGTAATGTACTCTGTTTGTTATGCTTGTTGTTATTGTTATTGTTTCATGGAGCTTTACTCCCCGGGCCTCCACCGAAAATGGGCTCTTCTTGGCTCAGTGGACTTCCCTGGTCATCAAACTGTAATAAATGAATAAATAAATACATATTATGTATGCCTTGGAATCGTATCTGTAATCCTAATAATCATTTGTTCATGTATGTGCTCACTAGTTCAGGTGTACTCTGAACTGTAAAAAAATATAGCTCACTCTTTGGCTTGGATCCATAGATAACTAGAAAATATGCAGTACCAATCAGTGGTCATTTGAATAGTGTAGGGATGCAAAGATAATGCACAGTATCTTAGCTGTGAATCCCCCTGTGCATCAAACATTCAGATACTAGTGCTGTACAAATACACAGAAGTCATGCATGAATCCCAGTCTTCATGTAAGTACTCAGTTAATTGTTCATGTATGTACTGAATTATTCAAAAATTGTAGTGAACAGTAACAAAAATGTATTGTAACCTGATATTAACATGTTCATATATGTAATCAAATTATAGGTGTATGTCAACATTTGCTTGTTAGGAGCTCTCCCCGAGTCCATTCTTAAAATGGGCATTTTTCATTTAAGGCCAACGTGGTCATTAATAAATACATGAATACATAAGTAAGCAAGCAAATAAATACAAGCATGAATATAATTTTCCATTCTCTTCAGTTCTTGAGAGAAGAAATTCAAAATCCGTTCATATTGTTTAGAGAACAAATTATTAAAATCCATCTTGCTGTTTGAAACTTTGCTCTTGTTCAAGATACCATTTTTTGAAGTTTGAAGTTCTTGAGTCTTCAGTTTCTAATACAAATGAACACTGACTCTTACTGCTGATTGATATGAGTTGAATATTATTTGGATTTTGCATCCTTTATGTTGAGAAGTTTTCTGGAGGACTGTATATTAGAAATTTTATGAGAATAGCAGTGTTGTGGCAGAAATTGATATTTATTATACAATGCTTAGAATTACACTGTGTGATTCCTCCAATGAAATCATCAGAAAGAAAGCTGAACAAAATAAAAAAAATGACAACAAACAGAACATATAATACCATAGCTTGACTTGAGAATGCTTTTATATCTTTTATTATCAAAGACTTTATCAGTTTGATGGATTCTTTGATTGAAAAAAAAGAGATGCAAGCACTCACAAGTGAGGTCAGAGTTTTCTGCATTATTTTGCTGTCTTTTATATATATATATATATATATATATTTACTTATTTGTATTAGTACAGGGGAGGCCTGGGCGGCACTAATATTGACTAGTGGAAATTTAGCCAGGACACCTGCACTTTTGTGCAAACTGTGGGGGGGGGGGGGTAAGAAAAACATCATTGATTGTCAACTGCAACAAGCTGAGGAGGAACTTGTTTTGGATAGAGTAACAAGCTTTTCCAAGAAGAATATGTGGCAGGAAGATGTGAAGTACAGAGCAACCACAGGACCCATATGCTGCAGTAGTAGCTTCCTGAGGTAAAAATGAAACAAAATTCAATAAATGTGATGCAAATTAAAATCAAAAAGGAAAATGTCTTTGGCAGATACTTTGTAATGGGCAATATAATCATCCCTTTTTGGCGTGAAAGCACAGGATTTGTGATCATTTATATATTTAGGAAAGGAAACTTTCTATTGTTTCACTTTTGAGACCTTTTCATTAATGGGCATGTGTTCAGCAGCTTGTAAAAATTAAAGTAATGTGCTTCCATGGAATGAGCATATTTTTTTGGCTTGAACTGTAACTGTAAAAAAAACACTAAATGTTATTGATGTGACAGAAACAGCTAATATCACAGTATTGTTAAACAAATCAATCAGCTCTTAATAAACAGTGTCACACTCCTTAATACCATTCAGGAAAGTATATAATCCAAACAAATGAGGAGGACAAAGATAGTAAACAATGGATTTTTGTTTTACATTTATAATTTAAGTAATTATGACCTTTCTGCTGTTCAGCTGAAGGTTCTCATTAAGGGATTCACCTTTTATTCATTTTTTTAAAGTTAACATTGTGAGTTTAATTTTAGATTTTGCATTATTTGCTAGGAAATTAAACTTTTATTATTTATTAAGTAATGTGGTTTCTGTGTCTAAGAACTCAAATTGTTTTGCTCATAAAAGAAGTTTAGTTAATCTGAGTCTTTGTAATACTTTAGAAGTTTTTTTCTAAAAGTTGTGAAAATGACTTTAGAGTCATATCAGCAAAGCATGAAAATTGTAAATGATATAATTTAAACAAAGACAAGACTGAAGCTTTAAAGCAGCTTAGATATATAAAAGATTTAAGATATTTAAAAGCTGAATAGGGGAATGGTATGGTCATTATGAAATGTGCTGAAATACTGAAAAAATGAACAAGCTGATATTAATTGTTACAGAAAGGCTGATTGAACATTTATTGAAAATAGATACAATTACACTGGTTTAATTTTATTGGATTTGTTTAATCAAGAGTCACATAATTTGGAAAATGTTTATTTTTTAAAAATTAATTATCAAAAGTAGGCAAGTTTTTTGGTATTCCTAAACTACACAAACATGTTTTTAATCCAGTGTTTAGGCCCATAATGGTTGCCGAACCAGTAAAACCAGTGATTTTTTTAAAATATTTGGACTCTATTTTGAACCCCGTTTTTCTGAATTCAAAATTTTATTTAAAAGACTCCTGGATACTTTAGATGAATTGTTTCGCTATAAATATAATGGTACAGAAATGCTTTTAGTCATGATAGATGTAATGTCGTTATACAATGAGATTCTATAGGAAGAAGCTGTGGAATGTCTGAGAAAGTATTTAAGTGAGTACGCCAGTTTTGATAATTTAGAGTTTAATAACATTTGGTTACTTATGGATATTATAATTCTAATTAACTTTTAAATTTGACAGAGTACTATATCAACAAATTAGGGAAGTGGCTATGGGGGCCAGTGTAGTACCATATTTTCCTAACCTGGTCATGACTTGGTTTATAGGTTTATAGATTAAATTAAATGTATCCTTCCTGCTGTCTGAAATTTCTTTCACCAAAATGTCAAGTTTAGGTGGTGGTGGAAGAACACGTTTTTAGTGACCCATCGTTTTCTTTGGTCATACTGTGCAATAGTTATATTGATGATTTCATTGTTTATGGAATGGTACCAAGAAATGTTTGAACATTTATTTTATGGTCCTAAATGCTAGTGTAATTTTTTTGAAATTCAACCTCAGTGGTTTTGGGAATAAGATTAATTTCATGGATATTAACATGAAAATAGACATAGACAGAAATAGGTTTCTTAATAATTACTACAGAAAGGATACTTTTGTTAACAACTATGTAGATTATTCTAGTCAGCACAGTGCCTCTTAACAATTTAACATCATGAGGAGGCAACTCATTAGGCTACGTAGATTAGTTACATTGTCAGTAGATTGGCAAAGACAAAGATTTTGAGAAGGAGATTCAGTTTTTGATTCATTTGCTTATAGACAGGGGTTATCCACCACCTAAACTTGACATTTTGGTGAAAGAAATTTGAGACAGCAGGAAGGATACATTTAAGCCCATACTTAGGTCTGTGCTTCAAGCTAAGATTACCCATAAAGAAGATGGTTTATTAGAATATAGCCAAGTTTTTGTGGTTTCTATTAGTAGAAATTCTGACCATATTAAGGAGAACTGGAAAATTATTCAAGGAAACAAAGCATTGGTAGAAACAGTAGGGGACACCCCAAGATTTACATACAAAAGGGGTACTAATTTAAAGTGGTTATTAGAACACCCTATACAGGAGTTGAAGGATAAGACTGGCATGTTTCCATGCAAAAGACATAAAACCTGCAGGGTTTTCTATTGTGTTACCTCACAACCAGAAGGAATATTTAGCAAAAAGTTTTTATACTTGCAACAGCAGAGAAGTCATTTATGTAGCCAGGTATGGACCACTAGGAAACTCTCACGAAGGATATATGAACATAATTTGGCTATTAAAAAATAGGTATGCCAATAATGCTTTAGCAAAATCTACTTTACCAGTAAAAATTACCATTAATTGCTGTTTTTTTTTGGTGGTGCAGTGGTTAGCGTTGTCACCTCACAGCAAGAGGTTCTCCTATTTGAATCTCGGCTGGAGCACCTTCTGTGTGGAGTCTGCATGTCCTCCCAGCGGTCAAGTGATGTTAAAGACATGCAGGTAGGTGCGAGCGTGAATGGGCGTGCCTTTGTTGAAGCTTGATTGTCGGGCTGGCAACTCGGCACTGTAAAAATCTATTGCCAATCATGAGCGGACCAGAGTTCCGCTGTGGCGACACCCAACCGGGAAAAGCCGAAAGTCTTTTATGGAGCAAGGGAAGATGGATTTTAAAGAATGCAATTTTAACACTGAATTAGAAAACAAAGATATTAAGTGATAGGTTTCCTCAAAAGCAGATTAATTTCCAGTGTTAAATGACATTATTAACATCAACTGCTTACTTAAAGCACAACTGTATGTAAATTGGAATTTAAAGCATTTTTACATACTAAGGTAGTCATATTTATTTTAAGTAATTTATTTTCATGTATACTGTTCAAATGTAATATTACTAAAATCTTAATTGTTGTCACTTTATGGATTTTTATGAATGCTTGCCCTTTAAATGTTGTAGGCAATAATGCATCATCAGTATTTTGTTCATGTATTTTTATTCAAATGCTATTTAAGTTGATGGTTTACTGTTTTAGCATTCTAATCAAGTTCTGTTTGTTATAAGAATGAAAGCGTTAATATTATTTGGTTTGCCCAGTGCTCTCATTCTGTGATTGTCTTTTTCTTATTAGTCATTTGCTTAAAAGCTCAACCTTTGGGTATTTGTCATTTGAAATTTAGATGAAGCAGATTATTCATATCGACAAATAAAAAATATTTGCATCACTGGACAACACTGATGACATTGTTTTAGGGCAAAAAACAATTATAGGTAAATAAATGATAAACGAATTGAGAAATAATTAGGATATACTGGTTTGACCTTAAAAAAGAACAAGCGTAAATGATTGGGATACACTGTAAAAACTTAAGGTGCATATTTTTCTGTAACAGAAGCTGCAGCATTAAATTTTAAGAAAATAATTTGAAGATATTTTAGAGAAGTAAGGGATATCAGTTTACTATGAAAGATGTTTAAAGTGTCTTAGTTTTTCTTTCAGGAGGAAAAGTACAGTTAATAAAACCAGTGGCATTAGGTAATATAGGTTATGCTGTAGATTTTTATATGTTTCCAGCAGATAAAGAAATTTTATTGTAACTTTTTTTCTATTAATTGGGGTTCAAAGTTGAATTCAGTAAAAAGGATTATATACATTAAAGTGGAAAGGGAGGTTTATGCTTAATTAATCTATGTGTATATCTTGAATCGTTGCATTTTTTCTGAGATTTGTACTGCTGTAATTATATACAATGTACTGTTGAATTAATATGGAAATATTATGAAAGTTTTGGGGAATGAGTGGGTATACTTAAAAGAGAAAAATAGTTGTATGATGAAGAGTCCACAGGAGGTCAAAGAAAATTGTAATGAAAAATATATCTTCAAGACATTGATAAAGATAGGAAGTAGTGGGACAAGACCATTATTTATTTATTTATTTATCTATTTATCAACAATTGATTAGTGGGTAAATCTGAATGGGTACACATCCATTTTCAGTGAGGGCCCAAGATGAAAAGCTCTAAAAAAATAATTTTTACAATCTTCAAAAATAATACAACTTTTACTGTTTAAATAATTATAACAAATTAGGCATAATGTGAATACATTGACTAAGAAAAGATACATTTATACCCTTGCTTAGGAGGTATGCAACACAGAAGGCTTGGCTTTCCTTACCACTGTGGACAGTTGATGATCAAAGTTAAGGCTGCTATAAACTTGTGTTCCTAAATCCCTCATCACTGGGTTTGAACTTAGGGGGGGCTATATTAATGCTGTAATTAATATGGGTTTCTCCTTTGCTGAAGGAGATGATAATGCATTTTTTGTGTTTAGTTTATGTCTGTGGTTTTGACACTATTCATTTGTCTGTGTAAGCTCATTTTGTAGTATGTTGACATCTTTGGGGGATTTGATAATTGCACCCAGTTTGCAGTCATCGGCAAACTTGGTAAGCCATAGGCCATCTACTTTCACCTGGACTTCTGAAAAATAGTAAACAGTAAAGAACCTAACACAGATCTTTGTGGAACACCACTGGTAACAGGTCTGCTAGAACAGGTGGCATCCCCAATTTTGGCTGTATGTCTTCTGTTTGTGAGCCAGTTGGCAACCCATCTAGTGATGTAAGGGTTAATCCCAAGCTGGGTGAGTTTCTCAGTGATGTCTGAGTGAGGGATTGTGTCAAAGGCCTTGGCTAGGTCAAGATAGGCAGTGTGAACTGTTTTGCCTTCATCTAGCGCATTGGTCACATTCTCAAAGAAGTCCACCAGGTTTAGCAGGCAAGATCTGCCTTTAATGAAGCCAAACTGGCTCGTGTCAAGAGTTTGAAGGTCACCTATATCCTTGTTGATAAGATCCATGATGATTCTCTCTATAGCCTTGTAGATAAGGCTGGTTAGGCTTACGGGTTTATAGTTCCCAGGGTTGGTTGATGCACCCCCTTTGTGTAAGGGGATTACGGTTGCTGTTTTCCACTCAGCTGGGACAAAGCCAGTGCTTAGACTGAGATTGAAGGGTGTGATCAGTGGTTCTGCTAACTCCTGTTTTAGACCATTTAATAAGCAGCCTGGGATATTGTCCAGTCCCATAGATGCTGTGTTTTTGGCCTTGGAGAGTGTGGCTATGATCTACTGTCTGGATATACTAGGCAGAGGATTGGAGACAGGTATGTTATGGGGTATGATTGGTGGGGACAAAGGGTGAAGTTTTCTTCAAACCTGTCCAATAGCAGGTTGGCGATGTCCTCAGGTTCAGTATGAGTGGTACCATCCACTATTAGTTCAGCACAAAGCTGGGTGTTCCTTTTAGATTGCAGACATAGCTAAAGAATGCTTTGCAGTTTTCCTTGGCTAGGGATGCTAATTTAGTTTCGTAATTAGCTTTAGAGGACTTTACAAGATGAAGGAAGTTCTTCCTCTGCTGCGACCATTCCCTCTTGTTTTTTTTTTAACAGCAGTTTCTTTCTCTTATTGTACAACCTATTTATGCTGGATTTCCACCAGGGTGACTTATTTTTTCATGAGGATCCAGAGCATTTGTGTTAATAAAATCCAGGAACCTCTGGGTAAGCACTTTTGTGCTCATATATGTTACATAATCGATGGAAGGATAGTTAGTCACCTATGACCAGGATATTTGGATGTACTGTGAGTGACTCAATTAGGTCCAGGTAGACTGTGTGGTTTCCATGGTTCATGGTAGGGGACCTATAGCTAACAATGACATGCAGGGGGATATTTCCTACAGTTATTTGAACTTGGAGTAACTCTAGGGAGTCGTACTGTCTAACCAGTCTTGACATGTGTTTGTTTTTAATGAATGACAATGATTTAATATTTAAAGAAAATTTAGCCAGTTTAGAGACATTAAAGGCAAGTCAGTATAATACAAACAAGAATTGCAATATGAACTGGGAAAAAAAGGATTATGACATATTTAGATAGAGAGTCACAGGGAGAAATTGAAGTGAAGAAGTGAGTAAAGAAGGGCAAGTTAAGACATGTAAGATATGAAATAAGGTACTTGCTCATATTTAGGGATACAGTTTATCCTGGGGTTGAGAAGGAACAGGGCCAGATTTGTTGCCTACATTTCTTAAATCTGAACAAGGAGAAAGAGAAGAAGAGAGAAAGAAAAAAAAAAACAGGAGCAGATATTTATATTAGCATTCCCATTATACTTAAAAATAACTGAAAAAGATTATAATGTGCATAGAAAATCATGCACCATTTAAATAGTACTATTAAGAAAACATTTTGTTTTACTTACAGTTAACTTTTCTCTCTTCTTCCTCTCTCCTAAGTATTTTTCTGAACATTAATGACATGAAGTAGGACATATGCTTTAGATTCCCCTACACGTTTAACAAACTCCAAAAAAGGTCCAATATTTCCAGATTTTTTTGTTCTGTCATGTTTCACAAATATAATTATTGCCTTGTAATCCCACATTTGTCACTTTCCAAGTTACTGAAGAATACATCCCTGTATTCTTCCCTTATAAGACCCATTATTGAGTACAATGCCCTTTTCAGCATGTACGTTACAAAGCATGTGCAGCAGCTGGAGAGACCACAGAGGTTCCTCACCAGGAGAATCCAGGGCCTCAAACATCTACCCTACACAGATAGGCTAAAAGCCCTGTCCATCTACTCAGTCTCATACAGACTCCTCAGAGATGACCTCTGTCTGGCATACAAAGCAATCTCAGACCCTGCCTTGATGGGACTGCTGCATATCCACAAGTCAAGCTCCACTTGAGTAACCTGCACCCGCAACCTCAACCTGGTCTGTGACATCAACAGGACTTGGTAGTGGGACAGATACGTGTCCCAAAGACTCCCCTGTCTGTGAAATAGACTCCTTCTCCACATCAAGAAGAGTACCTCATTAACCCTTTTTAAGCACAACCTGGATAACTGGATGGGGAACAGAAAATACACCCCTGGAATTCCACCTGTGTCCCTGCTGGACAGGAGCATTGACTGCTGACTTGTTGGAACATGGGCTAAATTCTTGGCTAGGCTTGTAAGGGCCCCAAGGCCAATAGCCTAGTGATTTCCTATGATCTTATGATCCTATTCTCCAAATATTAATGACATGAAGTAGGGCATATGCTTTAGAGGCCCCGACAAGTTTAACAGTCTAAGAAAGTCCAATATTTCCAGATTTTCATGTTCTATTCATGTTCATTTCCATCTCCCAAACCCTGTCACTGCTTCATTTCCAATGTACTCTCAATTCTTCAAGTAACTTTTTTTTCCCCTTTCTCAAGCATTTTCCATTGAAACACTGGAAACGGTTTCAATGGCCCAGTCTCTCTGTAGTCTTTATTACCAAAAGAACAAGAAGCAAAATCTCCTTCTGTTTCACAGCTCACTTTTCGTTGCCAAACTTTTGTATGTCTTCATTAGCATGTACTTCATCAAAAAAATGATTTTGTTCCTTCAAGGAAAAAATATTTTGACGATAGCTGGGTATAGCTTGAATCTCATGCCTGCTTCTTGACATAAATGTACTCCTCTCCTGCCTGGTGTACAATGAGGTAGTCATCCACAAATACTCTGCTGCACGTTTAGTAATTTGCCTTCTGCCTTAGTTTTGTCAGAATCAACTTATTCAGCTGATAAGATTGCATCTTTATTATTAAAGCTCTAGGTTGTTTTCTCATAGTCAGGTTTGGACCATACAAACGATGTGCCATTTCAATTAACAATTCCTGTTATGGAATACCAATCCAATTGCCTATTTGTGCTTTCATAAAATTAATACAGTCTGTTCCTTCCAGCTTCTTGGGTACAGCAAAGAGTCTCATGTATTCCCTATGTGCATTGTCTTCTAATTGTATTATTTTTTTAAACATCTCTTCTTGTGCAGTCTCATATTAAGCCAGCCTTTTCTTCATTTCGACCTCTGAGTTTTGCAGTTTTGTCACCTTATCTGACTGTCTGTTTAAAGCTTCTTCCATTATTTCCAGCCTTTTATTTTTTAAGTTGACATGCTCCATCAGTGTTTAATTTATTTTAATCAGGTCTGTCGGCAATTGCCTTATACTTTAATCTAGGTTGCTGGAGGTCGTGTTTGGAACTTGCACTACCTTTTGCTGAACAACCGAAGTACTTTTTTCATCACCTTTTGTAGCTGATTTTCCTTCAGGTCCTCTGTATTTCTTGCATCCAGGCAGTGCACTTACTATCCAGTTACTTAAATTTACCCAGAAATCTATGTCCACTGGCTTTCCATGCTAAGTTTCTATTTTCTCACTGGGAGAGCTAGAATTAAGCTGTTACTCAATGTGCAGCCATTGTGAAAGTCAGGAATCTGTATTTTATTGATGGCAGGTAGTGGGGAAGTAGGAATCAAGAAGTTGCAGGGCTGCAGGATATTTAGTAGTGGTGGAGTCTGAAGGCTAGTAGATTGCAGGCAGTAAGGAAAGAAGGAAGTGTTTTCTAGGAATAAAGAGAGTTTGGCTGTCCTGGTAACTTCTCTTATGCTCTGAAATCTTCTCTTATTTATTTAACATTTATTAACCGGGAAAGTCCGACTTGGAACAAAGCCAATTTTCAGCGGAGGCCCGGGAAGAAATGCTCCAGATGCATGCCTTTGTAATGTGGGAGGAAACCGGAGCACCGGGAGGAAACCCACATGAACGACATGCAGACTCCACACAGAAGGAACTCCAGACGAGAATCTCTTGCTGTGAGGCGACAATGCTACCACTGCACCACTGCACTGTCTTATACTTCTGAAATGTGAGAAATAGGGGGTTTGAAAGGACGGAGTATGAGGATGTAGTTAAGACAGAACGTAATGAAATGAAGAATAAAAGAATAATAGGTATTGTGGTGTGCAGTATTCCAGTGTTCATTGACGCTTTCTGTCCAATATGCTGTTCGAATGCTGCCCTACTCTTTCATGGTGTTGTGATGTGATTAAATATGAATTGATTAACTGCTGTTTAGAAAGGAATAACAGAAAGGAATAACTGTTACTTACAAATGTGTATTTTGCCCAGTTTCACAACACTCCGAGTGTTGTAATGTATGCTACTGGTCATGCTCAGTGTTTGAACGTTTGCTAAAATAATACCATGAATAAACCAAGACATTGCAGGAGCAATACTGTACAAACTAAACATTTTGGCATGTTATAACAATTTTAATACCTGTTAGAATTAAGAATCATGCAAGACTTACTTTCAGTCTTGGGATCAGACTTCGTAAGTCAAAATTAAATCCTTGAAAAAAATTCATTCTCTGCAAGTCTATTAACATAAGCTTGAAAAGACACATAAACAGGTACTTGAGACACCATTCTTTCCAACAGCCTTTCTGCAATTTAATCAATATAGTAAATAAGAGCTAATGCTGCATAAAAGCGTCTTTAACTTTTGGGGCTCATAACATACCTCTCAACCTCTTAGGACAAGAAATCTGGACAAAGCCTAAAATAATGGGGGGGGGGGCACAAAAATATGGACATATTTTAAATATCTCTCTAATAAACTTAGAAAGTTGTTAGAATAACAGGATTTGTGTTAGCATGCATTTTTTTATGGACATGAAGTCTGAAACTCGAGTATGTCATTATTTAGTGACTTCAATCCTCAGTGATTTGCCAGAAAACCACACATTTTATGCCGAACACACCAACAAATAAGAGTTAAAAATCTGGACATTCTGGGAAAGTCTGGACAGTTGAGAGGTATGGCTCATAATCTAATTTCACGCTTGAAACTTTAATATTGTTTCAGTAATTTGTTTTCTCTTTGGAGCTTTAACCCTGGTGATTTAATGACTGAGTCAGACAGATCTCTTTCTAATGCTGTTAGTTTTTAAATACCTAGCACTTTTAGCTGCTGGCTATCAGCATGGGTAAGTTATCCTATTTTAAGGACCTACTTTCAGCCTTATATCCTCTCAGGTTTCCACTGGCTGACAGTGGATGTGTCCTGATATAAGCTATTAGGTGCGGGGCAAGCATGGGCTTGTCTTTATACACTCTGAGTTGGGTGGTCTTATTAAGACTCTGATAACCACATCCCTCAGGTGGACAAAACATATATATCAGAAAAATGTTTCTGTCTTATTGTAGTAGCTCAAAAAGCAGTTATTGGACAGCAGTTGTTCCCCAGTGATACTGTTCTTGGCCCTTTTAATTAATACCAGATTCATTTATAGAAATCCCAAAATGGTGTCTTCAGAGGTGGACCTACTGTTTATCATAGATGTCAGATTAAATTAAAACTCTGGACCTTATTTAGCTGCATCCGTTCTACCAAGTCTTCATGTTTTTCACTGCCCTCAGCTGGGTTTAGTTGTGGAGTTGCAACAAGATAGGTAAACTTGGGAGCACCAACACTTTTGAATATGTCTTCATGTCAAGAGTATATTAATGATTTCTTCTGTTGTACTATCTGCCTACTTATCTAGGGACAGTTCTGCAACAACTGTATGACTTCTTTATGCACACAATGCAGGATTACTCTGGATGGCTAATCTTTTGTGATTTCATGCAGTTATTTATTTATTTGCATTTGTTTACTGGAAAAGTCCAGTTAGGCCAAAAATATCCCTGTTTTAGTAGAGGCCCAGGAAGAAAAGCTCCAAACAACATAGACATAGAAAATACAAAAACATTGCAGGTTACATATTGCTGTGAAGCAAAACCCACTCATTTAAGATACATAACAGGAATTTGATTATACAAGTCATAAAAGCTGTCTTGGAATGTATAATATAGCAATAACCGACAATGTGGGTGTGATATATTGAAGATTTACCAACAATTGGTTTAATCACTGAATAAACAAAGCCACGGCAATACCCAGATTTGCTCTGAGCTACTGCACAATGGTACCTCCTATACTGAGCCAACAGATATTGCCAGTATATTGGCCGACAGATTCAGTGCCAAATTTACCCCTCCCCCCCAAGGGACCGGACACAATACTAGTAGATTGCCAGGCACCCAGTATTACTGCTGCACAGGTTAAAGCAGCACTGTCCAAGGCCAAGAATACAGCTTCTATGGGACCTGACAATATCCATGGCTGTGTTCTAAATGAACTACAGAGTGAACTGGCACCTCACCTGTGTGCCCTGTTCAATCACAGCCTCACCTCAGGCTTTGTTCCTACCAAATGGTGCACTGCTACAGTCATCCCCCTCCACAAAGGAGGAGCGACTACAGACCCTGGGAACTATCGCCCCATTAGCCTGACGAGTCTGATATGCAAAGCTATGGAACGCGTCATCATGGACCTAATAAACAAAGATATTGGGAATCTTCAAACTCTGGATCCTACACAGTTTGGTTTTGTGAAGTGTAGATCATGCCTGCTCAACTTGGTCGACTACTTTGAGTCAGTCACCAGATCACTGTGGATGAAGGCAAGGTGGTTCATACAACCTACCTTGATCTGGCCAAGGCCTTTGATACCATTCCCCACTCAGGAATCATAGAAAAACTCACTAAGCTAAGCATCAACCCCTATATCACTAGGTGGGTTGCAAACTTGCTCACAGGTAGAACTCACAGTGTGAAAGTAGCTGACTCTAAGTCAGACTACCGACCAGTCATGAGTGGAGTCCCACAGGGTTCGATCCTAGGTCCTTCCTGTTTGGTATCTACTTCTCTGAAGTCCAGGCCAACACAAAGGGACTCTGGCTGACAAAGTTTGCAGACGATTGCAAGTTGGGAACTATTATTAACTCCCCAAGTGATGTCGACATCCTAGAGAAAGGCCTCACTGAGACCAATGACTGGTGTTAGAACCATGGCCTTAAGCTCAATGCCAAAACATGTGCCGTCATTCCCTTTGGGAAAAACCCAGTTCCCATGAATTACCACATCAATGGTAGTCCACTGAACACAGAAGGCATTATAAGAGATCTGGGAACACAAGTTGATAGCCAACTCTCTTTTGACCACCACACTGCCACTGTGGTCAGAAAGTCCTTCTATGTGGCACATCTCATTACTAAGGATTTTGCATCCAGGAAGAAAGAGGTCATTGTCTCCTCTACTCTTCCCTCATTAAGCCTGTCACTGAGTACAATGCCCCATTTGGCATGTACCTCACTAAACACCTGCAACAACTGGAGAGGATCATATGCCTTAAACATTTGTCCTATATGGACAGACTCAAAAAACTCCAACTATTCTCTGTCTCATATGCCTACTTAGAGGCGATCTCTGCTTGACCTACAAAGCCATGTCTGATCCAGCTCTGTTAGAAATGCTACATCTAAAGAAATCCCAATACCTCCACACCACACACTCCAGAGACCTCAACCTCATTACCACAATAAACAGAACATGCTGGAGGGACAGGTTCATAACCCAGAGACTGGCCATGCTATGGAATAGACTTCCCATACATGTCAAGCAGAGCACCTCACTGGCCCTCTTCAAGAAAACCTTGATGAGTGGATGGGAAACAGAAAATTCACCCCAGGGATCACTCTGGCACTGGGAACTAAGGTCGGGTGGCATGATGCCAGGGTAATCTTAGGCTTGTAAAGGCTACAGGGCCATTAGCCTAGTACACACCTATGAACCTATGAACCAGCCATGGATAAATATTCAATATACCACTCCATGGAGTTGGTTATTGCATTTAAACAATGACATTATGTAAGAAAAAAAATGACTTACTTTTATTAAATAATGTCTTTGTATAATGGCGCTGTGGTGTTCTTTTGCATTGTTTCCTGATTCTACCTTTTGGTGATGTAATGCGCATGTGTATGGGACTTGTGTTCCCAGGCTTACACAGTACATCACTGCTTTAACGAACAAGAAACAGAGAAAGGATGAGTTCCATTGCTATTTTTTGAAAGAAATAAAAACTGTAACCACCTGACAGTTTAGTGATTCCCTCATTGTAAGCAGGGACTTGAAGGAATTTGAAGAGGTTTTGATGTCTTTTGCTTTTATCATCCATAAAATTGTTGGGTCTTTAAAAAAAAAATAATAGGCCACTTCTGTCACACACTAATAGGAAAACACAGTAACAGTACTGAGTCGGCATTAAATAAGCATGTGTATTGTTGAAGTTGCTGTAAACCCATACTGAACACTCCTCAAGCCACACATTCCAGCATTTTCAAAAAGTAATGCTTGTGTAATAGATAGCCGTTTTAAAAAAAAAACAGTCTGGCTGCTCAATGATACCTTAGCAGCCAGACTTTTTCCGTTGGTATAGTCTTGATTTACAATGGGTTCGCTGGCTGGGCTGACCAATCAACATGCTACTTTCTGAATTTTAATGACCAGCCGTTGTATAATGTTACATAACTAACAGTAAATAACTAAATAGAAATATGCCTCGTGGAAAAGAAGTTAGTAGACAAGTGAAGCAAGGCTGAAAATAGGAGAAGTTGAGAGTTAGGCAGATGGCAGTAAAGTAGAAGTTGAGAAGATTTTAATGCCTAAAATGATGGCATTTCTGCTAAACATAAAGGACAGCTTCAGTTTCACTTAGGTGAATATCTCTGCCATGCATATGCAAGGCCATTTTATCTATTCTAGCTAGGTCATGTTACTACTGATCTAGTGGTGGAGTCAGTATTGCACTCAGACCAATACCTAGGTCTTTTCAGTGTGGGGTTTCCACTGATTATGCTATGTTGGTCCGCTATAAGGATTAACAGAACATCTCTTGCTGGATATTGATTTCCTTAGTGGAATCCTTTAGTGGGGATTTAGTACTAATAGTTCAGATTCTCCCGTCATTGAATCTAATATGGCTGTGCCTGACGATTTATCAAGTCAACGCAAACCATGCATTCCCAACATCAACTGTACTACCAACTGCACTGTTTTTCTAATGATACAGTCACGGCCTTTATAAACTCAGTCAGAAAGGGTGAAGGTAGAACACACATGGAAGAAAACATGCTCAAGGACAAACCTAGTCTGGAAACTTATTATCATAGTAGCATATTATTATGGGGAGTACAATGTAGAATAAATACAAGGACCATTTACGCCTAGCCAGCACCCACCCTCAAGAGGCACCTCCAGTCTACAGATTTGGGTGTGCATATGTAGGAGGGTGTATTTATGGCTACCTACCTAATTTTCAAGATTCTTTTATAAAGCTAGTCAAGATACCAATCTGTTTAATAAATATAGGTAATATATTCTAGAGACTGGGTGAGCAATGGGCGATGAATCTATCCCACCAGTGGGTTCTATTTGCTTGCTAATGGAAATTTAGATCCTTTGCATGGATGTTTATGGTGCCATTCATTTTGTCGAGCTGAAGGAGATCGAGGAGAGTAAAGTCCATAGAGGCATGAAAAGCCAGACACAGGTCACTAATTAGGAATCTATAAGTGACATGGACTACAGGGATAGAGTTTCAATTCTGTCTTAGTAGTTTATGTGTTTAAACCAGTGATATATATATATATATATATATATATATATATATATATATAATCTATATATCTATATCTATATATATATATAATCTATATATCTATATCTATATATATCTATATATATATATATATATATATATATATATATATATATAGATATAGATATATATATGTGTATATATACACAGTATTGGTCAAGAACCTGTCATATCTTTCTAGCTATCTTATGTGTTTTGATTGATACATGCTAAAAGTGGTACTGTATTATATATTTGCTCTGATGAGGACTACATATAGAGGAATGATAATTTATTTAGATTTAGATAAGATACCCTTGAATATTAGCTGGGCTATACAGAAGGATTTATTTCCCATTTTACAACATGGTAGTCAAAGGATAGGGACTTGTTTGTTTAGTTATCATAATCTCTGATGGCTGAATCAAACTGTTGAAGGGTGTCATCTGTACATTAAGTACCTGTAAAGTTATGTTTGCCAAATTTGACAATATTGCACTTTTCTACATTTAATTTTAGTCCCTTATCTTTATACCAGTAATCTGCACGGTCTAGTCTTTTTTGTAGCATCACGCTATTAGAAGCTGCTTGAACTACAACACTCAGTGTATAGTAATCATCAAACATAATTAGCCAAATGTCCTAGTTTGTTGTTTGAAGATTAGAGACATAGATAGTGAACAGAAGGGGTCCAAGGATGAAGTTCTGAGGCATCTTATTAGGGTGATTTGGAGTCTGCATGTCCTCCTCGTGGTCGAGTGGCCTCCGAAAGACATGGGTGAATGGGCGGGCCTTCGCTGAAGTTTGGGCATCGAGCCGGCAACTCGGCACCATAAAAATTGACTGCCAATCATTAGCGGACCGGAGTTCCACTGTGGCGACCCCTAACCGCGAAAAGCCGAAAAGACAAACAAGGGTGATTTGGACCACAGTAAGCTAAATTTGTGGGTTGCTGAAAATACTGACATCCTCAACAATTTCCCATAAGCCTGAAAACATGACAGTCATAGAAACTTGATGTAGATGGAGTGCTATATTTACAATGAAAATTATTCTGCTTTCACATATATATATGAATGTGGTCAACTGCAGGAGTGTTTCAAAGTCACTTTGGACATTGGGGACTGCAACATTAATATGGTCAGGAGTAAGAATGTTTGTGGCCTTTTTTGGCTATTTTTAAGATGTACAGTATTTGGACTTTGCTTTAAAAAGGCATCACGGGTTTAACAAAGGTTTTTGCCAATATGCAGAAGCTATGGCACAAAAGATACAGGTTATCCCTTGTGAAACAAGTAGATCTGCCAGTCAGCTCATCCAAAGCTGACATATACTGCACCATCCCAAATTATATCAGCTATTTAGCCAGTTGATAAAGCCAACTATCTTTTCCTTGCATGAAGGTAGGCTTCCACTTAGGACCAGAGTCTTACGTGCATTAAACAGATACACAGCAAGTTACAACATGTCTCTGGCTTGAGTGCCTTAAGTCATTCACACCCACATGGGCCATTATCATTTCATAGACTTACTTGCCTAGAAAGAAGGACTAAATAACCCTTTTAATGTCATGGATCCAGGAGTTGGAAAGACAACTGTCACCCTATTCTTATCCAATTTGGTGAGTGCAGAATCTGTATGTCTAATAGGACATTAACATTTGTGAATGCAGACTTAGTAGAAAAGAAAGGTTTAATGTCTGCAGCTTTGTGCCTCCCTGAATTACATGACCTTATCCTATATTTGCAGTCTGAGGTATGTAGTGACATTATCCTATATGTGCAGTGTTAGGTTTGTAGTGGCCTTATCCTATATGTGCAGTGTGAGGTATGCAGTAACCTTATCCTATATGTGCAGTGTGAGGTATGCAGTCACCTTATCCTAGATGTGCAGTGTGAGGTATGTAGTGAACATATCCCATATGTGCAGAGTGGGGTATGTAGTGACCTTATCCTATATGTGCAGTGTGAGGTATGTAGTGACCTTATCCTACATGTGCAATGTGCGTTATGTAGTGACCTTATCCTATATGTGCAATGTGAGGTATGTAGTGACCTTATCCTATATGTGCAGTGTTAGATTTGTAGTGGCCTTATCCTATATGTGCAGTGTGAGGTATGTAGTAACCTTATCCTATATGTGCAGAGTGGGGGTATGTAGTGACCTTATCCTATATGTATAATGTGAGGTATGTAGTGACCTTATCCTATATGTGCAGAGTGGGATATGTAGTGACCTTATCCTATATGTGCAGAGTGAGTTATGTAGTGACCTTATCCTATATGTGCAATGTGAGGTATGTAGTGACCTTATCCTATATGTGCAATGTGAAGTATGTAGTGACCTTATCCTATATGTGCAATGTGTGGTACGTAGTGACCTTATCCTATATGTGCAATGTGAGGTATGTAGTGACCTTATCCTATATGTGCAGAGTGGGGTATGTAGTGACCTTATCCTATATGTGCAATGTGAGGTATGTAGTGACCTTATCCTATATGTGCAATGTGAGGTATATAGTGATATATTATTGTTTTTGTGGCTGAGACTTTCTTGTTCTGCTTCTTAAGAGGCTTGTGGAGTGATTTATTGACAACCTCAGCATATGCAGGTTTGATATAGTCATGTAGAGGTGTGGTTGAAAGGACATTAAGCTCACCTTTTGTCTGATTTTGTGAGAGGTTGGCCTCCAGGTTGTGAAGATATTTATACCTCTCACAGATCATATAATCTGATCTAGCATTAGCTGGTTGTCAATGTGCATAAGACAGTTTGTTCAATGCCTACGAATACTAAGCTCTATGAGGCTGGAAACAGAAGGGGCAAATATAGGCTGAGCTTTCATATTGGCCAGATAAGTTGTTTGGTCAGGTTACAGGTGGTTTGCAGATAAGGTGGATATATTATGTACAACATAAATGATAATTTAAGTGTACAGATTTTGTAACAATTACAAGTGCAGAGTAGGATCCCTAACAAATGAGGACATGAAATAGAAACACCAAATAAGATTAACAAATACTACTACGGGTACAATATTAACTGGACCAATAAGAATGGGAGCTGTACAGTAGTAATAGTATGGTATGAAAACAATGTACACTATAATGCACACAGACTCACTCTACAGTAAAATAAGGGACAAGTACAAACAGTATTACACTAATAAGATACCACACAAGTTGATATAGATGTCAACGTACCAACAAACTAGCTGGATAATAACAAGGAGCTATTATAAACAAAGGAATGTTCAAACCAGCACAACAACAAGGCACTATTGTAGACAGCAACTGCAAAACTGCATACACAAGCACAACAGTGAGCTATTATATACAACAACAACAAATAAGCATCAGTAGCAACAGGAGTGGGCAACCCAGTGCAACACTGAGGAGCTATTATAAACAAGAGAAGTAGCACCACTTGTAGTCTTCCTTTTGTAGCAATGAAAAAATAAGTGTAGGTTAAGATAAAAACAACTACTTCTGACTATGAATTGCATATTGAACCCTGCTGTGCTATGCACAGCTTGTTGAGACTTGCAGAAAGTCAAATCAATCTGGTAAACAAATGTAGCAACTATGTACAGCTCAGAGCAGCAAAGCCAAACAGGACACTAGGCTATGCCATGCAATGCAATATAAAACTAAAAGTTAAAAAAAATTAAAGCTAACATTCAGTCAGAAAATAATCTATATTAAGGCACGGAGCAAGCTGACGCACAAAAAAACATTTATTTTTCTTAAAAGCAAAAACAGCAAATAATACTATGAATGCGATTTAACACAAATAATCAAAAGCCACAGATTAGCAATATTTGCATCTAGCATACAGATGGCAATGTATCTCAAAACAGTATAAGGCCTTCAGCAGGCAAATGCTAACAATTTTCTTTCTCTCACAAGCAAAATCAGCGAGAATTCTAGCATAAATAAGCAGTTACTATTTGTACTTAAAAAACACATAAATGTCAATGGATATTAAACTGTATAAGGCCTGGAAACATTAGGAACCCTATCAATTTTCTTCTGTTAGAGATGATACAGCAAAAAGTAGACTACATTAATAAAACTCTGTCACAAATAAGCAGTATTAGAAAGTTGCAATGTTTGCACTTGAACAGCAGACAGGAGACACTAGATCTTAAAAGAGTCACTTCCCTGGTGTTGCTTGGACAGACAGAAGGTCAAATCAGGTAAAAGCAACTCTAGCAGTCTATATGCAGGTCAGAGCAGCCCAACAAAACAGATACTAGATCACACTATACAGTACAATATAAACCACAAGTCTAAAATCAGCAGCCAATCAGAAAGTAATCTGTGTTAAGGTCTGGAGCAAGAAGATTACAGAAACACTAACACATTTCATTCTCTTATATGGAAAAAACAACAAAATATGTTCTAAACAAATATAACTCTGGTGCAAATAATCATTAGTCAAAAATTAGCAGTATTTGAATTAAGAGAGCACACATATGGCAGTGGATCTTACAATTGTATAAGCCCCGGAGCAAGCAGATTCATAGATTACTAACAATTTTCCTTCTTGCATAAACAAACATAGCAATAAGTGTTTTGATATCTGACAAAAAAGTAGCATTCACAGATTAGCAACATTTGCATTTAAATATCACACAGAAGGAACTGTATCTCAAAACTTTGTAAGACATGGACACGCAGATCCCCAGAGCACCAACACTTTTCCTTCTCTTACAAACAAAAACAACAAATGTGTACACAGTATGCTACTCAGAACCTCATATGAGAAGGAAATGTTTATGTCCTGAGAGAACAATGCCACACCAAATGATCCAGCTACACCTTTTTGCATGGTTGTGTGGCTATGCAGCTCAGTTTGTGTGACTCTTCAAAAGGTCTTTTCAAAATTTTCAGCCACATAACAAGAGGCACATGCACAATTTTTGGATAAGATTGTCAAAATTAGGCATTCTCATCCCAAGATGTGATTATTATTCATTCCATTGTCTCCTGTGTGGAATATCTAGATTTCTGACTATGAAAATGCTATATGAGCTACTTCAATTCTGTGTCCACCATAACATGGGCTAGATCAGGCACAGACAGGATTTACCTTGAGTCCTTTGATCCAGTAATCTACCAAGTCATTCATTCTTTCTGATGATGGAGTCTTTTCCACTACTGCATTTGAAATGTTTATGTCCCCTGTCTTTAGAAGACCTTATTTAGATTAAAATAATTTGAAAAACTACTTATTTCTGACCTGCCTTTTTGATGAACATGATAATGCACTCATATCTTGAATCAGGCATCAGAGAAACCAACATAAATTCACAAAAGTTCATATTCTATCATTACATCCGTTATCTCATTAAACATACCATCTTGGACTTCCTTCTGTATAGAATTTTGGGCATAATCTTACTTTATCTAGATCATTAGTTCTCTACTTATTTTATTCTAAAGTGAAAATTGTGCTAGTATTTCATATTGTGAGGATTTCCTTTTATTTTTGTTTACCTGGCTAAAATGGGTTTATTTCAGGAAAATTACTTGTGGCTTGCTTACATTATGATACTCTATTAAACCATTCCTTTTTGATACTATTAAACCATTTATTTCAGTGACATAACATTTAACTCCATAGGTTATTAATACTTTGATTTATTAAACTTATTGAGAGTTTAAAACTCTAAGATGCACTATTACTAAATTTATAACTACTAATATTAACTATCTAGGTCAAATGACTGTTAGCAAAGTCCAAACTTCTTGTTGATTTTAGAATTTTTACTTTAGTCATAGACACATGAAGTGAATTTAATCTAAAGTTAGTATTATTTTTTTGAAATTGCTAAATACCTGTCCATAGAATCTTTAAGATTCCTAGTTCAATCAGGCCTAATTAAACTACCTTCATCTAAATTGTTACTCAAAGAGAATTTAGCTTGCCTCCATAAAGAGCTTCTGCAATAGTATTCGACATTCTCATCAGATTTTTTTTCTTTATTTATCTGTATGCATCTGTAACCACATATATTTCATCTCTCCTTTTACTTCTTTCTTTCATTTCTCATATCACCTATTAATTTCCCTCTTTATTTTCCTTGTAATGTTCTGTTTTAAATGTTTTATTTATCCCATTACCTTAAATTCAAGCTAATTTACTATTACATATTATACTAGTTAAAAGCTGTTGTCTTACTAAGAATATACAGATAACATTTCCCTGCTTTTGTATTGTATGTTTGTGAACTGTAAGATGTAGTATTAATATTCTTTTATAAATCATACTGCCTAGTTAAAAAAAATGCAGCATAACAAAGAAAGTGATATTTTTTATACAGGTAAGAGAATTTAGTGCATGACATTAAGTTGCAGATAGAATACTTTTAAAAAACCTAGGAAGTACTTCAAAGTAATATAGAAGCTATCATTAATAAAGTTTAAGAAATCAACAAATAAATATTAACAAGCCTAAGAGAAAATACTTGTATAGACAACTGACAGTGCCTGAAATAATTTGCTTTATAAAAAAAACTAATAAATTATGCATCTCTTTTACCAAAGAGCTTTCAAAATGCAAGACAATTTTTTCTTCATATTTGAGATGAGTACCTCTCACTAATCTCTGTACAATTCTGAGTTCAGTTATGTTTGTATAAAATCATTCTCCCAATCCATCTCTGATCAAGCAAACCATCAAGATGTTCTATAAATCAGGGGGCATGGCCAAGATGCCAAACTGCTAGCAGCACTGAACATTAGCTCTGCTTATAACATTTTTATTCTGATAGGAAATTTAATCTAACTTTTTGGAAATACTAATCCAAAAGTATATCAGAGGATTTGTGAATACAGATCCTTTATTATTTTTCAAACATTAGTACTAAAACATACAGTTCTATTATTTTTTCCTGTCAAGAAGTTTTTCCTTAAGAAATCCAAGTATGAGTAACTCGAAGAACTCTCATCAGGACAGTGTGCTAAAGAAGGAGCTGCAAACATTAATAACTACTATTCAAGAACTATCTACAAAAATGGACAAACTAGAGAATAAAATAGATACTATTAAACAAGACTGTACTAAGCAGCAGGACATTCTTAGTGAAATACCTAAAAAGCATTCTGAACAAATTGCTTCTATCAAGGAATCTGTAATAGATATGGATGGCAGACTGATGGAATGTGAAGGTCAAAATGAGTTCATTTTGAAACAGAATACAAAACTAACAGAAAAGCTAGAAAGTAGGTCACAGAGAAACAGCATTAGAATCTATGGAGTACCAGAAAAGGAAGAGGGAACTGATATGATACACTTTCCTACTGGCTTCCAGCAGCACTAAATCTTCCTGAAGCCCTTTCCTTCGGTATAGAGAGGGCTCACCAGTCTCTAGCAAAACCTGCTTCAACAACAGTTTCTCCTAACCCCAGATCCATCATTGTTAGATTTTTGTCCTCCCAAGATAAGGATTTGGTTTTGAAATCTGCATGGAATAATTCTCCCATCAAAATAAAGGACAAACTCGTTTGTTTTGACAATGACTATGCTTCTGTCATATCTAGAAGGAAAGAATGTGTTCCCTTGATAAAATCTCTTAAAAAAGTTAACATCAAAGCAAAAATTCTCTTTCCCTCCAGGATAAAAATATTTTTACCAGAAGGTGAGAAGATCTTTAGCTCTTTGTCAGAGGCTTTGGACTTTATTCACAAGAAAAAAATACTAACTGATATAGAGGACATGGAATGGTCTACACAGAGTCTGAAAAGACATGCAACTAAAAAAATTTGGACTGTCAAAGAAAGTGCAAATAAAAAATTAAAAGACAAATAGGATTGTTATCAAATAATACTAAATACTTTCTTGCAAAACTCTTTACTTAATGTTTTATTGGAATATATACACAAAGCAAGGGTAAAGTGTCTTTATTTTACATAATATTTTATTGGAATACATATACAAAACAAAGGTCTTTATTTTGCATAGGCATATATCTTTGTATGTATACATGTATGTAAGTGTGCATGTATGTATATATATATATATATATATATATATATATATATATATATATATATATATATATATATATATATATATATTTATACATGTGTATATGTATGTTTGTATGTACATATGTGTGTCTATATATCATCATCTTCTTTCGGCTGTTCCTGTTAGGGGTCGCCACAGCAGATTATCTGTTTCCATTTCTTCCTGTTCTCTGCATCTTGCTCTGTCACACCAACCACCTGCATGTCCTCTCTCACCACATCCACAAACCTTATCTTAGGACTTCCTCTTTTCCTGTTGCCTGGTAGCTTCATCCTTAGCATCTTTTTCCCAATATACTCAACATCCCTCCTCAGCACATGCCCAAACCAATGTAGTCTTGCCTCTCTGGCTTTGTCTCCAAACCTTCCAACCTGAGCTGACCCTCTAATATACTTATTCCTAATCCTGTCCACCCTCGTCACACCCAGTGCAAATCTTAACATCTTTAACTCTGCCACATCCAGCTCTAACTCCTGCCTTTTCATCAATACCACTGTCTCCAACCCATATAACATAGCTGGTCTCACTACCCTCTTGCAGACCTTCCCTTTCACTCTTACTGGTACTTGTCTGTCACAAATCACTCCTGACACTCTTCTCCACCCACTCCATCCTGCCTGTACTCTCTTCTTCACCTCTCTTCCACACTCACCATTACTCTGAACTATTGATCCCAAGTATTTAAACTCATCCACCTTCGTCACCTCTACTCCTTGCATCCTCACCATTCCTCTATCCTCCCTCTCATTCACACACATATATTCTGTCTTAGTCCTGCTGACATTCATTTCTCTTCTCTCTAGAGCATATCTCCATCTCTCCAGGGTCATCTCCACCTGTTCCCTACTCTCACTACAGATCACAATGTCATCTGCAAACATCATAGTCCACGGGGACTCCTGTCTGATCTCGTCTGTCAACCTGTCCATCACCATTGCAAATAAGAAAGGGCTCAGAGCTGATCCTTGATGTAATCCCACCTCCACCTTAAACTCATCTGTCACTCCCACCGCAGACCTCACCACTGTCACACTACCCTCGTACATATCCTGTACCACTCTTACATACTTCTCTGACACTCCCTACTTCCTCATACAATACCACAACTCCTCTCTAGGCACCCTGTCATATGCTTTCTCTAAGTCTACAAAAACACAATGAAACTCCTTCTGACCTTCTCTGTACTTCTCCATCAACACTCTCAGAGCAAACATTGCATCTGTAGTGCTCTTTCCCGGCATGAAACCATACTGCTGATCACTAATCATCACATTCCTTCTTAACCTAGCTTCCACTACTCTTTCCCATAACTTCATGCTGTGACTGATCAGTTTAATCCCTCTGTAGTTACTACAGCTCTGCATATTACCCTTATTCTTAAAAATCTGTACCAAAACGCTTTTTCTCCATTTCTCAGGCATCCTCTCATTTTCCAAAGTTTTACATATATGTGTGTGTGTATATATATATATATATATATATATATATATATATAATTTTTTTCTTTTTCTTTCATACCATATGTTTACTATAATCGGGGCACAGTTAACTTCATTATATATTTATTTGGGATACAAAAGTCATGCTTTCTTACTATTAATTCATGATTTCCAAAGTAAAGCATTCATGTGTGTTAGTGGTGGGGTAACACTTTAGAGTTTACTGTTTAGTCTATTATGATTACACTGTATGGAATTCCCACAACAAAAGTGCCCTTAGGAGATGGTTTACTTAAGATAGTTTTGTTTCCTCTTGACATTTTTGAAAGATGTTCATATCATGATCAATATATATGTCTTTACTTAAAATCTGCATTTTTTAAGTGTAATATATCAACATTCAGTACTTTACATTAACTAAATGCTCTAATTTTAATTCTTAACCTAATTTAGTTTAAGGAATGTAAATTATTGATTTATGGGGAAAATCTTACTTTCCCAACATTTTTAGAGAAGGGCTGTTCATGTTTTTCTTTCACTGTGGAGGCTGCTCATGCACGTTTTATGCTTCTTTAGAATGGAGAAAGCTTAGTTGTTTGAAATTCCTGACAAAAATGCCTTTTCTAAGCCTCTGTGACTGTTTCTTCACATGCATGATCATCTACAGGGCACTAGCAGCAAGCTAGAGAAGCTGGAAGTAAGAATACAGTGAGCGATGATATCACATGACCTTTGAACTCATGCATGACTCAGAAACCAGGAAGTAAAGCTGACAATGAAACTAGAAGAAAAAGTAACTGTTTTTTTTTGTTGTTTTTTTTTTTCATTTCTTTATGCATTTAAAGGTATGGAATCACTTTAAATATATATTTTTAACAAGCTATGACTTTAATGGAGTGATTATTTTGCTAGTCTAATGAGGAAAATTGCATTTTAATGCTACTGTATGTCTGTTGCTTTGAAACACTGAAGTCTGACAGGATACCATTCTTTGCTTTGATAGCATGCCCTAAATGATAATATATTAATATTTGACTACTTAAACAACAAATTTCTTTAATATTCTGAATGCAAAGATATATATATATATATATATATATATATATATATATATATATATATATATATATATATACATATAGGATTGAGTCTCCTTTTCCTTCTGCTGTTTTCATGCTTAAGCAACTTTAATCTATATTAGGTATTCTCATTGATGCAGATTTAAAGCAATATAATCAGACTCAGTTGCAATGATAGTTATGATAATATGATTCAAATCTTTGTATGACTACATACACTGTAGGAATGGATTGTTAAAATGTTCTAGGTCACTCTATTCTGTTCAGTTAGTATTAATAGGCCAACATATGGTTCCCCCCCTTTTTTTTCTGTATTGCTATAGTTATAAACACAAGAGACTGCAATACAGGTATAAAATATATAGGTATTAGAAGCTTATGCCGAAAAAGCAACTAGGTTAATTGGTGAAACTGACTCCTTATTTTCCAATACCTAGTAGTGGTTTACACAATATTGCATACAAATCCACTATGATTGTCTGATGGACTTTTTATGTTCATATTTGTTTGAGTTACCTTAGAAATGCTTTACTGTTTACTATGTGTGTGAGATGGTGTTAAAGGGTGGTTTAGTTAATTTATTAACTAAACTTGGAACTTTAGGTTCCATGTATGTATGTTTTCTTAATTATTGGCTTCAGAATTTGTTTCTAAAGATTTTTGACTCATCCATGATACATAACTTCATGAATTACTTCAAGTCATTATACTTGGAAGGTATTACTGATGCTCTAAATATAACTTTAACAAATGATAGGTTCAGAGGTAGGTACTAGGCTATCGGCCCAAGGGCCGATGTAAGCCTAGCCAGCAAGGTTCCATGGCTTACGCCACCCAAGAAAGTTATTTACCTATGTCACTGTCGAGCAGAGACACAGAAGTGATCTCCGGGGTGTATTTCCTATTTCCCATCCACTCATCAAAATTTTTCTTGAAGACTGCTAATGAAGAACTTTGCTTGCCATAGATGGGTAGCTTGTTCCAGAGTATAGGAGCTCTCTGGGACAGGAATCTATCCCTCCAGCATGTCCTGTTTATTGTGGTGACAAGGTTTAGGTCCCTAGAGCATGTAGCTCAGAGGGATTGGGATTTCTTTAGGTGTAGCATGTCCAACAGGTCTGGATTTGACATAGCTTTATATGTTAGGCAGAGATCACCTTGGAGTAGGTGATATGCTACGGAGTAAAGCTGGAGTTTTTTGAGGCGGTCAGTGTAGGGCATTTGTTTGAGGCCAGTAATCCTCTTTGTGAGGTACTTCTGTGGCCTTTCCAGCTGCTGCAGATGTCTTGTGAGGTACATTCCAAAAGGGGCGTTGTACTCTATAATGGGTCTAATGAGTGATGAGTAGAGGGGAACAATGACCTCTTTTTTCCTGGATGAGAACCCTTTTATGATGAGGTGTGCCATGTAGAAGGACTTCCTGACTACTGTGGTGATGTGACTATCAAAGGAGAGACTACTGTCCACCTGGGTCCCAAGGTCTCTTATTACACATTCGGTGTTAAGTAGATTGCTGCCTATGTTGTAGTTCATGGGTACAGAGTTTTTACCAAATGGGATGACACTGCACTTTTTGACATTGAGCTTGAGGCCATGGCTCTGACACCAGGCATCTGTCTCAGTGAGGCCCTTCTGTAAGATGTCCACATCATTTGGGGACTTGACTATGGCTCCTAGTTTGCAGTCATCTGCGAACGTTGTTATCCAGAGGCCTTCTGTGTTAGCCTGTACTTCAGAGAAGTAGATACCAAACAGGAGAGGTCCGATGACGGAACCCTGTGGTACTCCACTTGTCACTGCTTTGAGGTCAGATTTGGAGTCTGCAACTTTTACAGTGTGGGTTCTGTCAGTGAGCCAGTTGGCAACCCATCTTGTGATGTAGGGATTTATACCTAGTTTAGTGAGTTTAGCTGTAATTCCAGAATGGGGGATGGTGTGAAAAGCCTTGGCGAGGTCAAGATAGGCTGTGTGAACCACCTTACCCTCATCCACGGCTTTGGTGACTGCCTCAAAGAAGTCGGTCAGGTTCAGAAGGCATGATCTGCCTTTCACAAACCCGAACTGGGTGGGATCCAGAGTTTGGAGGTTACCAATGTCTTTGTTTATGAGCTCCATGATATTACGTTCCATGGCCTTGCAGACTAGGCTCATCAGGCTAATAGGTCGATAGTTCCCGGGATCAGTGGTGGCTCCCCCTTTGTGGAGTGGGATAACTGTTGCTGTGCGCCATTCAGTGGGCACAAAGCCTGATGCAAGGCTATTATTGAACATGGTTCTTAAGTGGGGAGCCAGTTCATTCTGAAGTTCATGTAAAACGCAGCCTGTGATGTTGTCCGGTCCCATGGATGCTGTGTTTTTGGCTTTAGAGAGTGCAGCTTTTATCTGCATAGTTGTGATTACAGGGACTCTGCATTCTTCCTGTATAGATATGGGCCCTTTAGTGGGTGACAGGGGGGTAAAGTTAGAACTGAACCAATCTTCCAGGATGTTGGCAATATCAGTTGGTTCGGTAATTTTCGTGCTTTTGTGCTGTAACGCAGAGCAGATCTGGGTGTTGCCATCTAGATTATTGACATAGCTATAGAATGCTTTGTGGTTGTCCTTGGAATTAGTGGCGATTTTGTTTTCATAGCTAGCTTTGGAGGATCTTATAAGGGATCTCAGCTTCTTACTGAGGCTGACCAGGGAGCTCCTCCACTCATGGGATTTTACTCTCTTTTGCAACAGTTTCTTCCTTCTGTTGTACAGTTTGTTTATGGCAGGGGACCACCAGATTGGCTTCCTTTTTTGGAGGATAGCATCTTGTTTCTGTGATGATATATATAAATGCTTATCATTAAATATTAATGGCTTAAATAACAATGTTAAAAGAGCTGGTTTAATTAAATTCATTAAAATGCACACAGCTCAGATAATCTTCTTGCAGGAAACCCACTTGCTGGAGAAGGATTTGCAAAAATTATCATTTAATTTTCTTACAGTACTCACTAATTCCTGCTTTAGAGGCAAAAGGAGAGGTACTCTTATACTATGGAATAATACTTATACACTACCTAAAATTTTAAACACCTTTTCAGATAAAAACGGAATGTTAAGCTTAGTAGTGCTAGAAGTTAATAAGAAATGCTTCACACTGGTCAACTCATACTGGATTCCTGGTCTAGGAACTAAATATGTGAAGAAATACTTGGATCTCGTTACTTTACATGCAAAGGGAGAAATTATTCTGGTGGGAGATTTCAATTGCTTGTTATCAGATAAAGACATCTCTAAAAATAGTAAGGTTAAACTAACGACACAAGCTAAAAAGGTAAACAGTTTTATAGCCTCAATGAATTTTAGAGGCATACATAATTTAAGAGTTCAAAATTAACTTCAGTACACTCATTATTCTTTCTGATTTGGCACACAAGTTAATATTCATAAGATTTTTGTGTCTAACACTCTTTAATCTAAAATAAGTGATGTTGCAATACAGTCATATCCACTCTCTGACCACAACGCCTTTTTGTTCAGCTTGACTGTGAAAAAAGATGATATGATAATTTTTCAAAGAATTCCAGCCTATGTTACTAAGTTAAAAGGTTTTAAGGAGTGGTCATTTAAAGAAATAAATGCATTTATGTAAAACAACAATAATGGTGAAGTAACAAATATCATACTCTAGGATGCATTAAAACTTTACATCTTTAGTGGAGGTAAAGCTTGGTATTTTCAAAGGAGAAAGGAATGGGACAAGGAACTTTATGATTTACAAGCCAAAATAGATAAGTTGAAATTAAATTTAAAATCAAATGATAAAGCAGTACTTACTGAAATTTCTAAGCTAAACCACAAATATTTAGAAATATTGAATCATAAGGTTGCTATAAGCTTAGAAAAGATTAAACTACAGTCCTATACAGTAAACCCCATACATTTACATAAACTAGCTATCAGATCCAAACAAATTAATAAACAAAATCACATTAATGAAATTAAATACAAGAACAATAACACAGTAAAAAGAACAACTGATTTAGGAGGTATATTAGAAGCCTTTAGAAATCATTATCGGTCAATCAATGACATGCAATCACCACTAGATTCAGACTATGTAATAGATACATTTCTACAAGAAAATATCAAGACTAAACTATCAAAACAACAACATACTACCCTAAATAAACAAATAACCTTAGCAGAAGTAAAAGAACAAGTTAAAAATCTGAAGGATAATAAAGCCCCAGGGTTAGATGGGATAATCCCAGAAATATACAAAATTCTTCCAGAGCACACAATAACGTTATTATTAAACACATTTTCCATGGTTAAACAAAACTTAATTTTCCCTCCCTCATGGAAGTACTCAATAATTTCCCCCATTCTGAAACAAGGTAAGGACCCCCAACTATGTGCATCCTATAGACCCATATCATTGTTAAATATTGATTATAAAATTTTCATGTCTATCCTGGCCAAAGACTAAAGAATATATTATCCAATCTAATACACTTTGATCAAACTGGCTTTATCTTACATAGAAAAGTACGTGACAATATTATTAAGCTACTATCTCTAATAGACATTGCAAACAAAACCAAGAAACAATTCACTATTATTAGTCTGGATATTGATAAGGTGTTCAATTCCCTTAGTTGGTCATACTTACAAAAAATCTTTAAAGAATTTAACTTTACTTCATATTTCACTAAACGGATATTAAATATTTATAGTGATTCTAAAGCATTTGTTAAGATTGGCTCATATCTATCATCCCCAGTAAAAATTCATAAGGGAACTAGGCAAGGTTGCCCTCTAGCCCCATTATTTTTCACTATCAGTGGAACTTTTTGCTTTATTTATTAGAAATAACCAAAAATAAATCAAAGGATTTCAAGTTAATGAGGGATACTGTCCAAAAGTTCAGCTTTTTGCTAATGATATTTTACTAACATCCAGTGACATAGAAGGCTCTTTACAACATATCATGAATTCCATAACTCTATTTTGAAAAATCTCAGGGCTCAATTTTAATCAAAATAAAACCAAAACACTTTTAATCAATAAGAAAATAAATAGCAATTTGCAAAAATGCAATACATTCAACTGGGAAAATGATAAGATAGATTATCTAGGAATAAGTATTAAGTATAAATGGAATGAGACTATTAAATTTAACTTCACTAAACTGGTAGCTATAATCAGTGACTTGACTAAAAAGTGGAACAAATTTTTTTTCACCATGGAAGACAGACTTAGATTAATAAAACTGATTATTTTGCCCAAGATTTTATTTTACATACAATCACTGATTTTACTTCCGCCTAAGAAATTCTTTAAACAAATAGATTCCCTATTACTAACTTTTCTATGGTTCCCAAAGAAACCAAGAATAGCCTATAAATGGCATGTTAGAGCCTGGGACAGTAATGGAATTGACTTTCCCAACATAGAATTATATTCCAAATCTGTTATTTTTAACATAATACTACACTGGATTTCATCCATATACACCTCTAGCTGGAAACAACTACATGAAATACATATAACTTTCTCTGAGAACTCAGAAACCCAGTTTAAGGAAACCTTTGGAATTAACAAAATATTTTGGATACTTCATGAATATTGCTTATATAATAAGAAATGTAGCCACTTCTTACATGGTATAAACCAAATATTTTAGATTTTCAAAAATATAATCGACAACAATTATAGTCTAAAGAACACCGTTTTCATTACATTTCTCATAGCTTATACACCAGATTGCCTAGATACCTTCAATATCAATACGATGCAGAATCTTAAAG
Organism: Protopterus annectens; assembly: GCF_019279795.1. Taxonomy (NCBI): domain Eukaryota; kingdom Metazoa; phylum Chordata; order Ceratodontiformes; family Protopteridae; genus Protopterus; species Protopterus annectens. Next base: position 1,583,442,276 of record NC_056731.1, on the reverse strand, counting down.
AGAATAATCTAAAGTTTTGGCATCACTTTATAGACAATAAGAACATTTTTATTTTATTTATTATTTTTATTTTATTTGTAGTTGTTTAACCAGGATAGTCCATTGGGCCCAAGGAACCCATTTTCAATGGAGTCCTGGGGAGAAAAGCTCCACATACAGATTATACAAAGATTAAGTTCCACACATAGATTACTTGATGATTACAGAGTAAACATTATACAATTTCAGGTTATAATCATGTCAAATATATTTGAATCAAAAGTAATACATGCAATAGTATTTAATGTAAAAAATTTTTAATGTAAATTTTTTTTTTTTTTTTTTTTTTTTTTTAGGTAGTTAGATGCAGTAGGCTGATAGGTAGTTAGATGCAGTAGGCTGATAGGAAGTTATATGCAGTAGGCTAGGAGATTGTTGGGTATAAGTAGGGAAATTATATACTACAAGCAAGCTTGAAATGTCTATCTGGGATTTGTAAGAAGGGAAGAGAAGAAGAGTGGACAGTAGGCTATGGGCGATGGGAGCAGGAGCATTGCCATGCTGATGTTAGATGACAATGAAGTTGTTTTTTAAAGTATGAGAGGCTAGTGGTAGTACGAATGGAGGGGGGTAGGGAGTTCCATGAGCGAGCTAGTGAGAAGGACAGGAGGTTTTGTCCTGGGGTGCGGAGGGGTCTGTAAACCTCAATAAGGTTTTGATTGTTTGATCTTAGAAGTCTTTGGGTGTGGTGCATTTTAAAGGTAGTTGAGAGGGAGGGACAGAGGTATGGTTGGAATATGAGTTTATGGACATAGGTAAGCTGGGTGTAGGAAAGGTAGTTGGGGAGTTCTAGCCAGTTGAGTTTGTGAAGAGGTATACAGTGATGGGTTGATGATTTGTTGCTGGTGGCAAATCTGGCTATTTTATTGTAGCATGAGGACAGTTTGGCTTTGAGAGATGAATGTAGGTTTGTTAAAAGAGGGGCACCATAGAGAAGGGAAGGAAGGAGAAATGTGGTAGAAAGAGTAAGTTTAGTAGTTGGGGTGAGGAACCGATTATGTCGGTAGAGCATGCCGAGTTTTTGATGTTTTTTTTTTATGTTTAGTAGCAGATGGGAGTTGAAATTAAGCTTGTCATCGATTTGGACTCCTAGTAGTTTGGTTTCAGATACCAGCTCAAGAGGTGTGTTATTTTGGCTAGTGATAGAGAATAATTTCCTGTCAAAGTTATTAGTTTTAGAGGGAGTAAATATCATTAGTTTAGTTTTAGCAGCATTAAGTGCTAGATGGTTGTCTTTCATCCACTGTTCAGTGGAGGAGAAGGCATCTTGAGTAAGTTTTAAAAGGGTTGGGATGGATGAGGCAGCACAGATAATTGTTGAATCATCTGCATATTGAATAATGTTTGCAAGAGGGACAGAGTGGAAAAAGTCATTAATGAAAATATTGAAGAGGAGGGGGCCCAGTATAGAACCTTGTGGGACACCAGTGGGGGTGTTGAGAAAGGAGGAGGTGGCTTTTTTCCACTTAACAGCTTGTTGCCTATTAGAGAGATAGCTGGTAAACCAAGTAAGGGATGATAATGTAAGGTTTAGTTTAGATAGTTTAGTAAGAAGTTTAGTTTAGATAGTTTAGTAAGATAGTTTAGTAAGAAGTAACATCCAACCAATGAACTTTCTCTTAGCCAGATATAATGTCTGTCAAGATAATTGGCTCTGTATTCAATCTTTAAGACACCTTGTTGAAAATAAAGTGAGAGTGTCAATAAATCTGGAAACTGATATAATACCAAGATTGATACAACTATTCATATGGTGTAGTTCGATGAACATTGAACATAAATTAAGCATATCACCTGTATATAAAATCCTACGGGAAAACTTGATTACTTTTGACCAAGCTTTTTGGAATTGCTCCATAAAGATTAATGGTGAACCTTCATCTAATGATAATAAGAAACAGTTATTAAATTCAATAAAAAACACTTCATCATCTTTATATTGGAGAATATATACCTGGAGATTTATTCATAGAAGCTTTTACACTCCACAAAGAATTGACCTTATAACCAAGAGTAATGAAAGCAAATGCTGGAGGTGTGGTGATATTCTTGAAGCCAACTGGGTTCATATGTTCATCGAATGTAGAACTCTCACACAATACTGGAGTGATTTTAGACATTTCGCAAAAGCCCTGTGGTCTGATAACTGTCAAATTACTAGCTCTTTGATATTATTCAATGTCCCTACCCCAAGTGTAATTCCTAGACATCAGTTACTCGTTATTTGGTTAATTCTAGCCATTGCTCGAAAAATAATTACATTGAACTGGAAAAAAAAGTAAGATCTTATGTTTACTGAGTTTATTTTAATAGCAAAATCTGTATGTAAAAAAGAAATGCAAACTATCAGAGATCATCAAATGTAACACACAAAAGACTAGCTTGCCAAAAATTGGAGAGATTGTTAGATAAATATTGATTACCTTTCTTGGATAAAGCAAATGTTTATCATGGATGTTTGTTTATAGTGTAAATAGTTATTATGTTTTATATTGTTTATTTTTAATACTTTATGTCCATGTTTATTAACAAAATGTAATAAAAATGCTTTTGGAAAAAAAGATGTTCTATAAATCAAAATCTGACCAGGCAATCTATAGCACAAATAGTGACCATTCTGCAGGCTGATAATAGAAACCAACCTTCAGCTAGGAATGTTCCTGACTACAACTTTCACTATTAATCCTAGCAACACATGTGATTGCTTCTATCTGGCCCTATTTCCAAACTTTATAAGCAGCTTCATGGGAACAAGACAATTCATTGTGATTTCAATAACTGCCTATATCCCACAGTGCACTAATGTAACCACAAACCCAAGACACTGGTTGCTCGAAATATCAAATGTCCTTTCATGCACACGTTTTACCTATGTAAAACAATGCCAATACAAAACATGCAAGTAGCTGAGTGAATATGTAGTAAGCAATGTTAACCATTAACTGTTAGATATGCAAATGGCTTCCCCTTCATCCATAACTTCCAATGCAGACCAAGCTTGAGTCAGGGGAAAAGTTCATGGTTCAATTATTTTGACATATAACTAGTTACCCATATATTTTTTTAAAGGGACAAACTGACTATGTGTCATTTATGCACGCCTTCTTCAATACAATTTTCAACATCAACTCGTTGTTTCCTACAAAGGAGCTAAAGAAAGGTACCTACAAAACAGGAAGTTTAATTTTCCAGAAAAAAGTCGTGAATGCTTAGTGACTTCCCATCTAGTTCAACATTTCTTCACTAAAGTGTGGACATTAACTAACCTACATATCTAGGTTAAAAAGATCACTATATCAAAGCGCATAACAAAACCTAACACTTTGAATAAAAATGTGAGCATCAATTGAACTCTGCAATATGTCAGCAGGAACAAAACTTCCAGTGAGTAATATAACATTTAATAACTAATCAGGTGTTGCATAAGTTATATAATATCACACAAAAAATCCTGAAATAAATAGTGGCAATCCCAATACATTTGTCTATTTGTACTTATGAACTATTACTTTATGTTAGGCATGCTTGTCACAATTTGTCAAATGTCGACACCCCTCTATACATATAGACAGTAATGAAATTAGTAAGTCAGAATATTTAAAAATATAGTTAATTTATGACTTAAAGACTGATCATCATGAAAAGCCAGAATGCTTTAAGACATTTTAAGGATTTATCTTGTATTATTTTTTAGTACTTTTTGCTCCCTTGCTTCATCCAACAGCCTTCCCACTCAGTGCTCCATGTCCTTGCCAGGTCTGCCAGCTTTTCCATTTCCCCCAGAGTTATCCCAATGCTGCTGGGGCTGGTTGCTGAACTGTGGTCTTTGTGGTTGTGTCTGAGGGGCAGGTGTGCAACATGGACATGCAGTGTACTGCCCCACCTATGTGGCAGCTCAGGCATGCCTACCCCCTTTCCTCTTTTTGGACAATGCACCCCAATGCTACATCCCCAGTCTCTACCTGGCATCTCTGCAGGGGAATTCCCATGTAATCACCCACCACTGTGATGGGCATACCCATCCTTCCCTTGTCACTCCATCAGTAACCTGAGCTGCATTTGACTTAATTGTATCACAAACTGGTTGAATTATTAACCATTAGCAAGCACTGGAAATTACTAACTGAAAATTGCTGCTTTAAATCTAAACAGTATAACATAGCTAAGCAACAGAGTCTTAACATATTATTTAACAATCAAAACACATTTTACTTTTTTATTCCTGTATTGTCCATGATGGAAAAAGATGTAGACAGTTGTCTTTGTTTCTCATTTACTTCTGACCAGTTATTGATACCTGTAAATCTTTTCATGGATGTGGAACAGTCCATTTCTTCTTGAAGCAGGATAATGTTATTATTTTAAGTAAATCTATTTAGCTCCTCAAGAGAGTTGAAGCTTCTTTCACTGTTAGGTAAAATATTTTCATATTGGTTGGATATAATAAATGTGCTTTAATGTTATTTTGTTTTAGTAATTCTATTAAAGGCCAGAATTCTGTGTTTTTTCAGTTGTCTTGGTCCCATAACCATTGTTAAATCTGACAGTATTCTGACTTAGTTTAAGAGGAGATTTAGCCCAAGCTGCTTTTAAAACTAGTCCTTTGCTTAAATAAGAGAGAATCTTTAATATGACTGATCTTTGTGGAGAAGTTGAATTTGTAGGCGCAGGTTTGCCAGTTTCCCTGTGTGTTTTCTCAGTACCTTATGATAGTTATTATTAATCAAAGAAGTAAGTTAACCAAGATGTCAGAAAGGAAATTATATCTTTACCTTCTGTGTTCTCAGGGACTCCAAATATTCTTATATTAACTCATCTGTCTCTGTTTTCTAGATTTTCTATTTTATTCATCAGCCAAGTGTTTTGGTTTTATCAGAAATCCTGTCTAGTGTTCTACTTCCTTCACTCTGACATTAGTGTCATTCAGGGCTGTTACCATATCCTGTATTTGGAATCTTTGTTTTTCATCCCTTGTTTTAACATTTCAGTCTGTCTGAGACTAGTATCTCAAAGGGTTTCTAGCTTAGTTTGGAAGTTATCTATTTTCATTGTAAATTCTGGCAGTGTAGACAATACCCATTGAAAGTCTAATTTCAGGGATTAGTCATCATATATGGATTTTGAAGAACTCATTTTGTGCTATTTTATTGGAGAAACATTTATGTGAAATTTGATAGGAAAATTTTCTGAAATCTATATAATCTTTTGGTAAATCTAGAGTATAGTTGTTCCTCAGAAGAATTATTCCTTTTAGGCTGATTTCCTGCCCTTCCCACAAAAAAAAAAAAAAAAAATGTTAACTCTGCACAGCTCTTACTTGGTGCTTCATCTAGAATCCTCCTTCTTCCTTGGATGGAATTTTGTTGACAGACTTAACCTTCTGAAGACTGAGGCATTACTGATGCCTGACATACCATGTATCTTCTCAGATTCATCTCCTTTCTTACCTTATCTTCTGCATGAGAAGAGTTTGCAGCCTATAGAAATGAACTGGCTATGTTCCTCGGCATTAGGTCTGACACATAAAAGGTATCTTTAAATGATATTTAGAATAATACCCATTTCAAATGTTTTTTTTCAGACTGCAGCGGTACATGTATTGGTATTTTCTTGACTTATCTACTGTAATATGGTACACCTGTGAGTTTACGATGGTGATCTACCTTTGTTGCAGAATCTGACATGACTTTTTGTTGTAATCAGATATATTTTAAGATTCTGGTAACATACTGGGTCATGTTTACTGAATAAGGCTTCTGATACTTTATTTCCTAGCAAGGCCATTCAGATCATCATTGAGAGGCTGCTATTGTTCCTAGGATTTAATTGGAGAACTTCTGTCAGACTTTCCTTTCCTGTCTTCCTTTAGTCCTGTGGGACCGATGACCCTCCCTGATACTGAAGTGCAAAAAGTGAGGCTTTGATGCAAAGGTCTCTTAACTGCTGTCTGTTTAAGAAGGTCTACCTAAATCCATAGAGTCGCATATTTTTTATTTAGTAATTTATTCAGTTCCTGCTATGCTATGTACTTTCCTAATTTCACTTCTACTTATTTATCTGTTTTAGTTACTGTGTATGTTGTCTGGGCATAGGCATATTAATAATGACCAAAGAATACATACCCAATCAGCATATGTGCTTTATTAATTCACTGCAGCAGGTGTTAGTGTTATACTCAGTATCTGCTCTTTTTTCTGCTACTGTATGTGCTGAGTACACTAAGTTTCCAAAAAAATCATGAGAAAAAGCAAAAATGAATCTCCACTGGTAGCTCTGCTGTGATAGTGGTCACTATTTAATTTCCTCTTTTATTAAAAAAGATGACCCAACTCTGAACTCAAAAGCAGTACTGCAATGTTAACTCATCAGCACATAGCCATTGTTTTAGGTATGATAAAGAGAACATTCAAAGTGTGTTGCATTATGATCACATGTTGATGAGTCAAATTAGGATTGGTGCACTGTTTTGCTTTGAAATCGGGAAGTGACCTGAGTTTCTTTTTAAAAGGTAAATAATTGGATGTGTGAAGATAGATGGGTTATTCCATGGGGCAGTGTGTGTGTGTATATGATATGATCACACAATTGTAAAAAAGAAAATAAATTACAATGAATTACTCAGTATATTTTGTGTGTGTATATAAGTAAATTTAAGAAACAGAAACTGGTAGAAATGTAAATGTAATTTGTATAACAAGCACTCTTTTCTGCATATCAGTGGGTTAATTCTTTATATCAGGAAAATGAGTTTATGAGTATTAAAGTTCACTCTAGTAAGGAGGTTATTGGCATTTAAAACTGAAATTATTGAAACTGTGGACTGCTTTTCTTTTTTAGGTCTTATAGTGGACTGAAAAAAATAGAATTGTTTTATATGAAAATAGTTGTTATAATATTTGGGTTTGCAATAGCAATTGCAAATGTTTAAAGCATTAGAGGCACTCTACCAGCTGGAAAGTGATTTAGCATATGGCACAGAGAAAGTCTCAGGTTTGAAGGTAAAGACAGAAAGATAAAGAAGGTAGTCATCAGACATCTTCATAAGGGATGCTAGCAACAACCTGCTCACTGGTCTACAGAAAGAAAGACCTACAGAAGATGCTCTACCCCTTATACAGTCTACAATGAAAGAGGAAGAAGCCACCCCCCCCCCCCAAGGAGAAGAAGAAAGAACAACACTAAGGACAATTAAGTAGGGGAAAGCAGCAGGCTCAGATGAGGTTATGGCAGATATGATCAAGATGTTGGGTGAGTTAGTGGAGAAATGGCTCTAGAGGATACTCATAGCAGCATGGACAGAAAGACATATAACAGATGACTGGAGAATAAACATTCTAGTGCCAGTGCACAAAAAAGGGGGGGACATTCATGGCTATGGGCAGAAGAGAGACATTATACTCCTTTCACACTGCATGAAAATGCTGGAAAGGGTGGTTGATAAACAAATACACAGACTAGTAGAAAATAAGATGGGAGTTAAGAGGTTTGGATTCAGATCAGGATGCAGCATAACTGACCCAATGTTTGTAATGAGACAGATCATTGAGAAAAAGCTAGAGGTGAGGAAAGAGTCCAACAGGACATTCCTAGACTTGGAAAGAACACATGACAAGGTGCCAAGAAAGAATTTTTTGGGGCATTTCTGCAATGGCTCAATGACCTGGAAACATTGGCAGAATTAAGGCAGGCTATGCAAAAGGACCAAGGAGTGCATCAGGGTTCAGCTCTGAGCCTACTTCTGTTCATACTGGTGATGGACTACATTAGCAAACATGCAGGTTGAGACAGGTCAACAAAACTGCTGAATACATACAATGTGACATTGCAAGGAGACTCTAAACAATAACTTCAGTAAATGATAGGGCAGTGGAATGCACAATTGAAAGCAGTTGGGATGAAACTTGAGTACAGACACAACAGTTGTCATAACAGTAAATACGGAGTAATCGGAAGAAGCTGGAAATTGAGATAGAAAGGAAAATAGCGGAACAGGTTAGCAGCTTCAAATACCTGGGATGGGTGGTTGAGGAGAAGGGAAGTCTGAATGAGGAGGTCAAAGCTAGAATCAGAGGGGCTGCAGCCAAGTGGTATATAGTGTCAGGGTAGTGTGTGACAGAAGAATGCCAGAGAAGCTAAAACGTAAGGTATACAAAACAGTGATGTGACCAGCACTACTGCATGGTTCAGAAACCTGGGAATCTAATGCAGAGTGGTCGAGGAAGCAATAGGTGATGAAGATGAAGTGCCTGCCTGAAATGGGTGGGAGAATGCACACTGTGGGACAAATGAAGAAATGATGACATCAGAGCAGAAAGAAAAGTAGCTCCAGTTGCTGCGAAGGTCAAAGAAAACAGATTATAGTGGTTGGGGAACATATGTTAAACAGCAGAAGACAATCTGGTGAAGAAAATTGAGAGAGATAGGAAGAAAGCAAAAGAAAATAAAGGTGACCAGAAAAGACATGGATGGATTGCATGAGAGAAGACCTGCAAGATTCAGGCACAACCATTAAAGAAGATAGGACAATGACACTGAATAGAGAAAGATGGTGACAGTTGACCCTATGTCCAAGTGTAGAACGTGGGAAAAAAGTGGGGGTGATGAATATGATGACTATGGTAAGGGTTTACATTGGTTAATACCAAGTAACAAAGGCTTAACTTGATAAATTACGAGTATTTTAATTTTATCTTTGTGCCATGCAAACTGGAATGTAATTGCATAGTTTCTGAATTAAGGCAGAAGTATTATGCCAATGTTTACTGTAAGTTATTATATAATGTTAAGATTTATTATAACAGTATACAACTGCCATGTTTATGGAAGCTGTCTTTTGTATCCTCTACCATAAAGGCTATTGATAAACATATTGTTATGTTTTAAACTGTATGCTGATCTTCTCTCGCAGAATGTGATATCTCATTTTCATTATGCATGGCAGTGATACAACCTTTGAACTTCAGGGAGCTATATGACTTCAAAATGTAATTTTAACAGCACATAAATATATCATGCATTAGAGTGATTCTGTAGTAAAATATTTATATACATATCTTCTTTGGGATAATTCATTCATATTAAGTAATGTAAAGAGCTAGTTTCAGCATGACTAGTAAAAGATAAAACAGGCTGCTTTTATTATTACATTCATGTAGCTATTGTATATATAATGACTGCTTTCCATATAAAACCATGAATTGCAAAACACTAAGAAACCAAAACACCAAACACAAATGCCCAAATTACCCGAAGAGTGAAATCTCCAACTGCAAGCTTTTTTGTAAGTGGCTTATGTATAGACCAACTCTATGTTTGCACAAACATAAAGGGAGAAATAAAGGCATCACTGCTGGTGCACACTTAGAAGCCACACTACTAGTGATTTCCTTTAGAAAACAGCAATTGGCATTCTGTTCCATGGCATCTTGTGGCTCAGGCACATGACACTCAAAGAATTTGATCTCGGCCACCTGCTGACATACTAAATCCCCCGGATTTACTAATCTGCCGTGCAGGACTAAACTAGTCCTGCAGGTAAGTGGCAATTTAAGAGGAGGATGGCAGCGCACCGTGCATATTAATGAAGGCATGCTGCCTGAGCTCCAAACCCTACACTGAGCATGGACGAGTGCAGGGGGGCATGTTTGAGAGCAGAGCTCTCAGAATAAACATGCCCCTGCAAAGTAGAACAGAAGAATGTGTAAATAAATGAATGAAACCGCTCATAGGTGTCTGCATATTCCCACCAACAGTCCCCGTGTGTTCAACAGCAACAGTACATTGAAATAAAATGAAGAAACCCTTGTATTTATTTTTTTTAAAACCCCGAGTACAGCTAACTGTAGGTGCGCAGGTTTGCCCATTGCTTAGCTACGGTTAAAGCAGCTGAAAAGGCTGAAGAGGATAACAAGGAATATATATGCAAATGAAGCAGCACAGCAATAGTGTAGTGGTTAGAGCATCCACCTAACGAAGAGACATTCCCAGTTCAAATCCCACTGCAGCACATATCATTTTCCATGTGAAAACTGTATATGAACATACATTTACATATTTTTGCCACATAACCTACATAATAACATTTAAATGTGAACTGGAGTACTGCATGAAATGCACATGTGAAGTGTCAATGTCATAATGAATAAGGCACTAGTAAGCAGGTTTAAGCACAAATAAGCAGTAGTAAGGATGTCTAAGTGCGTTTGCATGGGGATAAGCATTGTCTACACAGATTAAGCAAAGTAGAAGCTAACAGAGTGTAAGAAACTGTAACCGAAGGTTAGCAATGCTTACCACTGTGCAAACCCATGCATAACTGCTTACAACTGCTTTAAAGTGCCTTAATCACTCTGGATCCAATGGCCCATGTTCTGCCCAGCAACAACATAAACTGTCTTTGCAAGGCTCAAACTCAGGCCCCTATACACAGTAGTTAACCACTAAGCCATCATAGCAATAGATATGCATGAGGTATCAACAAACTAATTTTCACCACAGGAAAATCAAACCAAACATGTGAACTGAATCTATGTACAGTGTGAAATGGTATAAACTGCTACAAAACATAAATATGTGAACTAGAGTACTGCAGTAAGGCCAGATGTGAGGTGTTATTGCAATAAAGTGTTGAAGTTCCCAGGACCCCATACAGCGTATGTACATATGAATCAAGGATACAAGACACATATATAACATGTAATGAAGAAGACATCAATGCTAAAAGGCAAATATCATGCAAATTGAATATTAAGCACCACTAAGCGTTGTACAGCACTGATACCCAGATGACTGGCAGGATACTACCAGTGGGAGAAACAGTGTCAACCTGCAAAGTCTAATCTTAAACAAACACATATTTGTCCCTAGCGGAACGACCCCAAAAATTCTGCTAAAAAGATTCCTCGGGGTAACATATCATGCCTTACAGGTAAGCAAAGAAGGGTATGTATGTTTGTGGACTGAATGTGTGGGAACCCTGAAGATCCATGGGGTGAGACAACTTACATGATGGGTCCCGAGAAGTGGAGAGTGGGCAATGCGTAGTTGTGTGGTGAGATTTGGATGGAACCTATAGGAAGGATGATTGATGTGGAGGAGGGAGGGGGTGGAGGGAATGATGGGTAAGACATTATGGACCTAGGCGTGCCCGGGTTGGACGGACCTGTTCTAATAGGACCGCCCCATGAATGTAAGCGAGAAAGGAGGGGAGGAAATAGGAAGGTAACTGAGACATACCATTTCCCATGGCAAAGCATGTTAATGAGTAATATGTATGTTGCATAATCCATGGAATAACATACATATATGAACTGGAGTACTGCTGCCACGAAAGAACATATCTATACATATATATATATATATATATATATATATATATATATATATATATATATATATATATACATATATGAACTAGAGTACTGCAGGAAATGGACATGTGAGGTGTCAGTATCATTATGCATAAAGCAGTAGTTAGGTTAAGCAGCAAGAAGCAGTAGTAAGCATATGTCAGCACTAGCAAGCGAGTTTAAGGCCATGTGTGCGCGTTTGCCCGAAGGTAAGCATTGCTAATTTCCAGTTACAGTGTTTTACACCCAGTAAGCCTCTAAATTGCTTAACCTGTGTAGGCAGTGCTTACCCCCATGCAAACCTGCTTACAACTGCTCAAAAGTACCTTAATCACACTGTATCCAATGGCCCTTGTTCTGCCTAGCAAAAAAATAAACTGCCTCTGCAAGGCTCAAACTCAGGATCCTGCACACTATAATCACAGTAGTTAACCACCAAGCCATCATCGCAATAGATATGAATGAGGTATCAGCAAACTAATCCTCACCACAGGAAAATCAAACCAAACATGTGAACTGAATCTATGTACAGTGTGATGTTGGACAACCTGACACAGAACAGAAATATGTGAACTGGAGTACTGCAGTAAGCATAGATTTGAGGTGTTATTGTAATAAAGTGTAGAAGTCCCCATACGGTGTATGTACACATGAATCACGGATAGCAGACACATATATAACCTGTAATGAAGAATAAATCATTGCCAAATGGCAAATATAGTGCTAATTAACTATTAAGCAATGCTAACTGCAGCACAGCTCAAGTTAGTAAATGTAAGCTATGTGTAGGGGAGCCAATTCAATCTGTCTAGTGATATACCGCTTTAAGCCATGCCAACTTCATGTAAGCAGGTCTGCCCATAGCTTAGCCTTTTCAAAACTGTTCAATCATGGCGAAGTGTGGGAAAATGGCCGTATTTAAACCCCACAGGCGGGAATACTACCCATAACTGGTTGTAGCTTCCTACTGCAAGCAGAATGGTTGGTGTGGGTGAAGGCAATCGATTTAGAGTGCAGCACTGGGGCATCCAGGAGTCAAAAATCATGGTATGTCTCCTGGTAAAAGACCATGATCAGAGACTATTGCAGGGCCAGTACCAGGGCTCGCAGTATAAAATGGAGGCCTGGGACAGTCTCGCCCGTGACCTCACCAGTGTCACAGGTATCCCCCGGAGTGGTGAGCAGATCAGGCACCACCATGCTGACCTGAAGCGGTGGAGGGGGGATGTACTAGAACTGTGGATCCAGGAGTCTTGGCAGATGCCCAATGCCCCAGGACTGAGTAAGTACTCATTCTACTAAGTAGTAAATAATTGCCTAGCTTGTGTATACTATGGATAGGTATGGCTAAATATCACCACATTTCTCTGACAGCTGCAGATGAGCGGGCTGCTAACCAGCAAGCCCATGATGCTAAGCTGCAAAGGCTGCAGTGTGAGGCAGGTTAGTAATAAGTCTGCATGTTCTGTCATAACAAATAAATATAACAGCCTTAGAAAGTGTTGTACCAGTAGAAATAAATGTGTAATAGTCTGTGAATAAAGGTATAACCCCTGGAATGCTTCTGTTTACTCTTGTCTCATATGTTGGCGATCTGTTCCATACTATAAATAGTACTGTTGTATCTGAAGCAGTGTCACCCACACCGTGGTATGCATATAAAATGGGCATGAAATCATGCATAACAATGTTGGAAGTGCCAAGAGGTCAGTTATATTGTACAAGTTAGGGAGACTTAGATAGAAAACAGTCAAAAGCTTTACATCAGTTCCCTGATAGCACAGTGTACTGTGATGTTAGCTATAATATTTTATCACACACAGCAGGGGTTTGAATCCTGGGAATGCTACTAAGTTGTATGCATAATCATATTCCACAACTGTACAGATTTTGATACAATGTTCAGATAGAAAGCTGTATGCATACTTACACCCAGCAACAGTACAGAATTTGCTAGAATGTTCACATTGTAAGTTGTATGCATATTCATACCCCACAACTGTTCCAATCTGTCCAGCATGTCCAGATAAATGTCCCATACCACCAGCTTGGTACCCTGTTCCCCTGAAAATCCAGTGTGATGTTCCAAGAATTGTAGGCAGCTGTCAATGACATATAACTGATATTTAAACGTGTACATAGTCAGAGAATGTATATGGAAACAAACCTGTTATTCTAGCGCCTCACCCAAAGTGTATGACAGCAATTCTCATCATATGTTGCATTAACACCTGCAGCCTGTCATGCCTGTATGTTAGACACAGGTCACGTACATAATAATTTATAAACATACCAATGTACAATATAAGGCCATGTAAGGGAAAGACCATTTCAATGACTAAGAATGTTGTAAAAACTACAAGGATATATTAGTTAATTGAACTCGCTCTCTCACCCCTACCATATGTGCATAATAACCCAATGGCGCTCCTCAACTGGTATGTGTACATTCCAAACATTTGTTGAGACATATGTCCTAATGGTTTATAAATATTCACATTTGTTTCTATGCAGGTGCCATGTGAAAATACACTCATATTGGTGGCCTGTTGCCATCAATGAAACCTGCATGCTCCTATAATGGCCACTGTTGTTCCATATATGCATGTGTTCTGCTTGCTCTGCAACTGTGTTAAATCTGGTGTGTTGGGTTAATGGGAATACCTATGCATGCTGTTATAACTAATCCTGAATGCTGTTGACTGTTACTAACCCATATCTGTCATACACCTGTGACAACACAGCTCTTATGGGAAGGCCGGTCCCAGCGGATCCACCTGTCCCACCTCAGCTGGCCATGGCACTGGGCACCAGCACATCTGGGGCCCAGCCTGGGACCTCTTCCACCATGGGCCCTGCGCCACCTTCAGGTGGAACAGCTGCAGGGGATGGGGCTCACCCCCCTGCCCTCAGAACGGGCGTGGAGGGGAACCTGTCACCTGTCATCAGGTCCGGGTCATGGTGCGTAAGGAGCTCGAACTGGAGTATCTAGAGCGGCTATGCCAGCTTGAGGGCCGAGTGGCACTATCAGAGGGTAAGCCTGCCCCTCCTACACAGCCCCCAGCACAGCCACCTTCGGGGTCGTGAAGGTGCAGTGGTGACTGTCCATGGGTGGGGACCTCAGTCCCACTGTTTCCAGTTGGGGGCTCACCTCCCCATCCAAGGTGTTTACCCCCCACGTGTCATATACCGGCCCTGTGTGCATCTTGTGTGTCTTGTCTGTTAACCTACCCAACCTACCTCCCCAAATATAGCTACTACCCCTCCCCAACATCCCACTCTTACCTGAAAAAAAAAAAAAAAAAAAAAGGGCAATCTCTTCCCAGAAAAAAATCTCACCCCATATATAGCTGTCCATTTCACACACGTGTCCACTGGACACATGTAATTTGGTCTAATTGGCATCACAATGAATATATGTTGTCCTTACCCCTTTCCCAGGGGTTTGAGGGTCCAAATGTGCCTACAAATATAGTGTATATGCACAGCTGTTGCTATAGAAAAAATGGGCAGCTATGGACCTTCCCTATACCCTTCCTGCACATGCCTAGCTATTTTCCCTACTGTCTTTCCCTCTTTGTGCCCCGTTTTTCACCACTGTCCTATCAACCCCTTTTTCTTTTCTTTTAAAGGAATTAGCGTGGGAGTAAGTGGCAGTAAGCACTGTTAAGCAGCAATAAGTGGGTTTGCGTGGGGGTACACTATGCCTACAAAGGTTGAGAGATTTGAAATTAAATAACTGTAAGAAAACATAAGCAGAGGTTGGCAGTGCTTACTGTCACGCAAACCCTTGCAAACCCGCTTACAACTGCTTAAAAGTGCCTTAATCACTCTGTAGCCAACATTCCTTGTTCTGCCCAGCAACAAAATAAACTGCCTCTCCAAGGCTTGAACCCAGGTCCCTGCACGCCATACACAAAGTGATTTACCACTAAACCATGGCAGATATACATAACCTGAAGTTTTCTCAAATGTATCATGCAGCACAGTCAACAGTACATGAGATGTATTATTATCACATCACATAACCTGGTAATGCAAGAAGTCTGGACAAAGTATGCCACACTGTGGGTACAAATAGGGATATATGTCAACTAATGCTCTGATACACTTAAAATGTTGCTAGATACACAGTTATATGTATTAGAACACATATGTAAAAGGAGATGAAGTCTGAAATACAAAAGTGTTGCCACTAGTTACTGTCTTCAATGCTGCAATCATGCATGACAATTGCCAAGTGAATGAGGAACAGGCCAAAATATGAGTCGAACATGCATGGACATATGGACAGATATATATCTGTAAATGTAGACAGATAGACAGCTATATGTAGATATCTATATTAATGTATGACTCACAAATAATCATATAACATCAATTGTATATAGATACATACATATGTTCATACGTATGCATGTATGTATATATATATATATATATATATATATATATATATATAGAGAGAGAGAGAGAGATAGATATAGCCATATGATATATATATATATATATATATATATATATATAGGTACATACACATATACAACACACAAAAGGTATCAGTAGCCATACATATGTAGAAGTAGTGTGGAAGTACTGGGTGCAAAGTATATCCCTCAGCCACAAGCCCTTCAACTGGTACCTGTGAAATGTGTAGTGTGGCAACCATTCCCACAAATGAGAATACTGACATTAAACATATACCCACCCACAATTTGTTTACTATACAATAATGTATGCCAGTAATGACACAACATAAGGTTTGAAATATGTAATCAGTCATGAATGCAAGGCCCACACAAAACCATACTATGCTGTCCAGGCCAAGGCCTTCAATTAGTACAACAGTAGAAACAGGATTTGCCTCCAGGATACGTAACAATCAACAATTACAGATGTAGTTCAGCAGCCACCAATTACACCCTGTAGTCAAGCCCTAGGGGGGAAAGTAGAACTTGTGTTAATGTCACAGTATCTTATACATAACATTGCTTAACCTAACATTTCACTATCACACTGAATGACCCTTGTCTTAACAGTTATATCCCTGAAAAGGTGCCATAGCCTAGGCTAATGGCATAGAACCCCCCCCATAAAAGGCTGTACAAGGGCAAGGAACACTGTGTACCACACGCTTACCTCTCGAATGTACAAGGGCACATATGTGTTCTCCAGCTGTTGCCCCCATTTATATGGACTTGGCCCAACAGTTGGTGTGGGAGTCCATGACATGACTGGGATGATAGCAGTAATGTTAGCGGTGAATAATGACAGGCCATTACCTAACAACCCTTCCTGTATCACAGCAGTACAAAGACTGGCATATATGTGGAGGACAGAGGCAGAAACATAGGGCCATATTTGCATTATTGCTGTTACACACCCTGGAAATTGCTAGTGTTACAGGATTCGATGCAGCATACACTTATGCAGGGATACAACATTGAAATACAAATGGATGTAGAAATGTACTGATAGCACTCAACAGACAGAATGCCACAGATATATCTGGGACAATACCTGTGTGGTGCACAGACAAAACCTAACAGCCAATCCCCCTGGTATCATACGGATACACCCACAGTTGAGAGCTATGCAGACAGACAACATTCCATGAAAAAGTACCATGTACACAGAAAATCTGTAAGAACAGCAAGATACATTGCACACAACAACATTTCTCACTCTGTCTGTAGGTCTGAAACCTTACCCAAATGTGGATTTGGCCTGTGTCTGCAGGTTCTGCTGTAAGAGGTATAGCTACCTGCTGTCTATAACACTGATGTCCACACACAGGAAGAATGTCATCCATACTATAAAGGTGAAGGGACAACACCCACAGAAGGCAGCAATTTATAGTACAGGGTTGCCATGGCAGTGGTTATCTGAAGTACTACACAGCAGGCTGCATGCAATTAGCAACTAGTGGACATTGACTGGTGCAGAGGCCACCACCTAATCATGTGCAATACCAACTAAAGTATGCTGAAATCTATTCAAACCAGCTCAATCACTCTACTAGAGAGACTGAGAGAGAGAGAGAGAGAGAGAGAGGAAAAAAAACATTCAAGAAAGTTCACAAAGCTCAGGGTTGTGTTACAGCGGAAACAACATAACAGGTATCTGAAACAAATATGCATTTACTGGCATGTAGTATATGACATAGAATAATAGGATGTATACTGTGAAAGGATGTATATGTGCCATCAGTACTTATTCCTGTAATGATGTTCTGCTCAACAACTGCACTGGACAGTAGTGTCAGTCCCTGTGGGCAGTGGGACATACCTGTCAAATGTGCAGATCAGCAGTGAATGGCAAAATTTGACTCATGATATCTGTGTTCTGTAAATTACTGTGGCCAATGGCTGGTGGGGGTATTAATACTGCCATGATAGACACATGGATGAGAGACCACACCACCTGCAGGACAGTTATGTTAAAGTGTAGCATAGCATGCCCAACTGCCATAGCAGTATAATATGCTTATCTAAAGTTTGTCACCATATACACCCCCCTAATGTTAGTCTGTGTTGCAGCAAGGCAGAACAGTTCAGCTGTGAAGTAAAGAGGGTACATGAGTGTGGTCCAGATGTTCGTATGCACCCTACATACAGAAACATATATGTGTGATACATATTATCACAGCTGTGAATGTGTACAGAACCTCGGACAGTTATACATTTATATAGGTATATAAACAACACAAAATTATATCTACACATACATGCACATATGTATATATATAACATGTCCCCTGCCATGACATGTGTGAGAACATCACACACCAATACACAACATACCTACACACCAGTACATGGCTGCAAGATGGAGTGTGGAGTGTGGTGTGTAACCCATGTTGGAAACACATCGCAATTGTATGAGATGGTGGGATATATATGTTGGTGAAGGGTATTAGGCACATATTGGTATGTAGGTCTGGTTGGGTGACAAACAAGGCAGCATACAGGGCCGGTATATGACACATGTGGTGGTTAAACACTGTGGACGGGTAGTTACATTTGGAATGTGGAGGCCATTGAGCTCCCACATGGGAACAAACAAACATAGTGCCCACCCATGGACAGTCACGACAGCATCTACATGGACAAAAAGGTGCCTGGGCTGTGCGCTGGGCAGGAGGGACATGCATGTTGAACCTTGTGTCTGTGTACTGCAAGCCTCCAGGTGATGTAGCACATACCCCGTGTCTCTGTGGAGATCCCTATGCACAAGACCCTCGACCTAACTGGGTGACAGACACATGTCTGTGTGTGCTCCATGGGGGGGGGGCACACCATCCCCTGAGGTGGTTCCACATGAAGGTAGTGATGGAACAGTAGATAATGAGGTTCCATGGTGGGTCACGGATGTGATGTGGACTGGTAACATGTGCACATTAGGTTGGAGTGGTGTTCCTGCTGGCATATAACCCCTACACATACTGATGTGTAATTGTCATGGAACATATGTGGGCTGTAATAGTCCACACAATCCCTGAACATGTCCAACAGCATGCATAGATATCCCCTATATCACAGAATGGCAGATGTGTAGCAATCACATAGCAGGCCTACCACATGCATATGTGGAAACATAGTGGCAGTGACAATGGCATGCAGGTGAAATACCCTGTAACAGCCCAGCAACTCTAGTGTCCCCACAGGGAGCATGTCTATAAATACATAGCAGAAAGTGTTGTACAATACAATATATGACCCAATGGTACACATACCGGATGGATACCACTAGCGTAGTGTGAACATTATGTTGGAGTTGATATGGTCGCAGGAGACTGATATGTATATGGTATTATGGTAAACTTGACATATGAGTTGCTCAGACATATTTCAATCATTATGTCTTTCAGGGAGTATGACACATCTGAGGAATCCCACCTACATTGCTGCTGAGGAGGGGATTATAATCACTAGCATCATCCACAACTACCAGCTGTTGTTCTCACATACAAGCCAGGACCAGCAGGAGAGAACAGCCATGTGGAATGATGTGGTCCGCATGGTGAATGAGGTGGGGATGCACAGCCGTACATATGAGCAGGTCTGCCACCATTGTAGTGACCTGCTCCGCCAAGTATGTTGCCATGCCGCTGCTGTGCAGGGTGACCACCTTGCAACAGGGGGGGGCATAACATCCATCCCCCCTCACCAGAGTGAAGGAGCTGCTCATGAGCCTGGTAGCACCTGCCCACCTGCAAGAGCTACAGACTTATACAGTCATGGAGGTGGGTGCTACGCACACACCAGACATGGAGCATGCAAGTAAGGTACCAGGGCATATCAGTAGACTACTGTAGTGTATGCAGTTGTACAGGTAGATCATGCATATGTGAGATGTGGGGTCTGTTACTGTGTAGTACTGATAAGCAATAATGCATAATCTGTAGTACTGTGGACTTCAGCTGTTGTTGTACTGTAATATTGCAGCCACCTTGTAGCAATGCCACAGCTGTGGCCACTGACATCAACTCTATCCCATCTCAATGTAGGTACCTCTGGGATACCACCAAGGCAACGGCTGGATGCCGGTGAGTATGGTTTAAGGTTATGCTTGGCAACTCACCACACACACAACACAAACAGCACACACAAAATCCCCACACCCCACACACACAACACAAGCACCAAACCGGTCCTTACAAGCCCACACACACTAAACCTACCCGCTTCCCCTACCTACGTCACTGCTTAAGCCACTACCTACCGCCTTCCCTAACCCTAACTCACTTAACCCCCCTCCCTCCCACCTCTGCTCCCTTAACCCCACCCCTATCCCCTCCCTAGCCCAACCCTAACTGGCTTTAACCCCCCCCGCCTCTAACCCTAACTAACTTAACCCACCCCTATCCCTATCACCACAGATCCACAACTCCCACTACCATCCCGTTCAATCCTCACGACTTCGCACCACTCACATACCCCACACAGCCTTCCCCATTCCCCATGGCTCGGCGGCGTGGGTGACGTCGTGTCCGGTCGGTCTCGGTGTTCTGCCATGTGCACCGATGCGCGTCCGGTCTTCCGTTTCTCTTCTTTTGATCTTCTGCCCCGCTCGTATTCTCTCGTCTTCTAAACGCCGAGTAGAACCCCTCTGAACCTACCACCAAGGCAACGGCTGGATGCCGGTGAGTATGGTTTAAGGTTATGCTTGGCAACTCACTGTGCATGTCATAGCTAAGGTGTAGGCCATGTACACATCTAACATACTTACCCATAATGCATGCTGTACATGTGCACTGACAGAGCACACCCCTCACTAATGGGATTACCAGCCTCAAACACATGCAATACACAGTCCATCTCAGACAACTGTGGCTACACTCTAGTGTACATTGCCCAGGCACAGCTGACATCTGTCCAACATACACAGCTATGTCATACACAGAGCAGTTGAACATGCTACATAAAAAGACATCCCACTCCCTCTGCTAACACACGCTCCAGGGTCGTAAACCTCATCAACACATTACACAGAACATACTGGAGGGATAGGGCCTTGTCCTGGGGAATCCCCACACTCTGGAACGGACTACCCATACATGTCAGGCAATGCTACTCATTGGCCCTCTTTACAGAAACACTTGGCAATTGGATGGGAAATGAGGAATTCACCCTGGGTAGTATGTCTGTGCCACAGCCTGACAGGGGCACAAGGGAATAACATTAGTGGGTAGTGCATGGCTGGGAACCGCTGTGGCTAGGCTTATGTAGGCCCCAGGACCAATAGACCAGTACTCACCTATGAACCTATGTGTACCACAGGCAACATCAGCCAGGGCTCAATCATGGTCAATAATGGTCTCTACACTCACCATAGGTACAGTACATTGGGTCTGTGGTTGTTCTAATGGTAGTCTATCACTCATACATGCACCACTGATGATGACATCTGTGAATAAACATCAAGCATTCACTAAACACGTGTGTCCACATGTGATCCAGAAACACACAGAGGCTGTGAGAAGCAGTGGAAACACAACTGACACACAGATACGCATCCTGCAATGGTGTGTACAACTGTGAGGTATGGTGCACAGTACATGCCTGGGTGCTGAACAGATGGACAGCAATGATGTGGACATGGGTGCAGTGAGTTCCAGGGGGAGGGCCATCACCTACTTACAGAAGCCATGCATTACAGCCATGCATAATGTTGGTAACGGGGATTGACTACAGTTGGACTGCATGCTGTTGAGTGCCACATGTCCTGCATGCTGACATGTGTGTAATTACAGGTTTGTGTGTGATACTGTACTGCAATATCACCTGATATTGTGTATTATGGGGGTGTGGGAGCTATCTGTAGGTGCTGTCTGGTGGAGTTTATGAGTTGCCATGTATGTCAACTGCATGTGTGTATGTCTGTGTGTGTTGCCATGTCTGCACATGTGTGTGTGTGTGTGTGTGTGTGTGTGTGTGTGTGTGTGTGTGTGTGTGTGTGTGTGCGTGTGTGCGTGTGTGTGTATGTTTGTGTGTGTGTGTGTGTGTGTGTGTGTGTGTGTGTGTGTGTGTGTGTGTGTGTGTGTGTGTATGTACTGTTTAGCAGTGATGTACAGGTCTTACAGTCTGTTCTCTGTTTTCCCCTCACAGGTGGTGAGGTGGGGCTGGGTACCCCCCGCAGGGAATCTGATGTCACTGATACAGACAGTGACCATGAGGATAGATGTGTTGAGGCACAGGAAGGGTCGTCAGGGGCTGCCGCTGGGCCACCAATTGACAACCCACATGTATCCACCCCAGCCACGCACACAGTCACACCACCTCTACATACCTCATCACCGTTGGCCTTAGCTGAGGGATAGCCTATGGCTGGCATTGGCCAGGACAGTGTGGTATCTGTGGCACATGTGTCAGGACACAGCAGCCATAGCCTGATGTCTGGTGGGGTATCACATAGGCAGATGTTTAGGGGGTGCTCATCGGAGCACTGCTGGTCATCATGCCCCTGGCAGACGTGCCACATCTATTTCAACCACATGCATATTCCAAACTGTCATGGAGGAAGAGGCACGAATGGAACGGTACACCAGGCAGGGTCGCACAGGGATCATCACACCTCTGTAACTGACAGCATCCATGACCTAGCAGGTGCCATCCATAATTACACCGAGGTCATGGATAGATGGTGGGGTGAGACACTGAATCTCATCCACACTGTCATGTCCATGCGGAATGGTTGTGACGGCCACATGGACATATGCCAGCAACACCAGCAGCTGGAGGTTGCCGTGGACATCCAACCAGTCACAGCCACTCCCACAGTGGCAGTACCAGCCCCAGCAATGTGGGGGAGTTGTCCAGAGACCATCATAGCAGACCTCGTGCACGTGGCCCTGGCCAGTCCCACCCACTCGGCCTTCCTGAGAACACTGGAAAATATGAAGGTCTCTCCGAACACCATTATATTGGGCGACTTCAACTACCCAAACATAGATTGGGAGCATTACTCTAGCTCCAACACCCTTGCCCAAAGGTTCCTAGAATTCATAAACTCAAATGCTATGGAACAACTTGTTACCACTCCCACAAGAGGGGAAAACATACTGGACCTGATCATCACCAACATGGGGACTCTATGCTCCAGACCAGAAGTGTATCCCTCACTGGTAAGATCAGACCATAAACTGATCTCACTGGATATTCACATCCCGACTCCACCCCCTGCCCAGAAAACCACAGTGAAAAACTTCTCTAAAGCAAATTTCACACTCCTCAAAACCGAGGTGGAATCCTTCAAAGCCCCCAGGCCTGTGGAAAATACGGCCCAGACCGCAGAATCCTTTATAAATGCATTCTATGAACACCTTCAGGACTGCATGGATCATGCAATCCCAAATAAAACCAAGACCCAATCCTACAAAGGCAGACGACCTGTCTGGTGGACCCCAGCCATAAACAAACTATACAATAGAAGGAGGAAGTTACTACATGACAGAGCAAAATCCCAAAAAGGGAAGGCATCTCTGATCAGTATTAGCAAAAAACTAAGGGCACTCATAAAATCAAAGGCCAGCTTCGAGAGAAAAATTGCACAGGACACTAAGGATAATCACAAGGCTTTCTTTAGTTATGTTAGGAACCTGGGTGGGAATTCCCAGGTATGCTCAGAATTAGTCCAAAATGACAAAAAATACACTGATCCCACAGACATTGCCAACATCCTAGCTGACAGGTTCAGCGCCAAACTTCCCCTCCCACCAAAATGGCAAATATCTATCCCAGCAGAGTACTGCCCCTGACATCTCAGATGCTCAGGTGGGAGCCGCCTCTCCAAAGCAAAAACACAGCATCAATGGGACCAGACGGTGTCCCAGGCTGCGTCCTACATGAACTCCAAGAAGAGCTAAACCCAAACATAAAACTACTGTTCAATCTCAGCCTTACTACAGGATATGTACCAAAAGAGTGGCATACAGCAACAGTGGTCCCTCTCCACAAAGGTGGTGCCTCAACAGACCCTGGAAACTATCGCCCCATAAGCCTGACTAGCTTGGTCTGCAAAGCTATGGAAAGGATCATCATGGACCTCATAAATAAAGATATTGGGGACCTACAGACACTGGATCCTACCCAGTTTGGCTTTGTTAAGGGCAGATCCTGCCTCTTAAACCTGGTTGACTTCTTTGAAACAGTCACCAAGGCCATTGACGAAGGGAAGGTGGTCCACACAGCCTATCTGGACCTCGCAAAAGCCTTCGATACAATACCCCACTCGGGCATTATAGATAAGCTCACCAGCTTAAATATAAACCCCTATGTCACTAGATGGGTTGCAAACTGGCTCAAGGACAGAACCCACATGGTTAGAATTGCTGGAGCCATGTCAGACTCCAAACCAGTCACAAGTGGCGTCCCACTAGGCTCAGTCCTGGGACCTCTCTTGTTTGGTATATATTTCTCGGAGGTACAGGCCAACACGGAAGGACTGTGGCTGACCAAGTTCGCAGATGACTGCAAACTGGGCCATAATCGACTCTCCAGCCGACATAAGCATCCTCCAAAAGGGCCTCATAGAAACAGACAACTGGTGCCAGAGCCATGGCCTCAAGCTAAATGCCAAAAAGTGTATAGTCATCCCCTTTGGCAAAAACAGTGCCCACAAATTACCACATAGGTGGTAATCCATTAAGTACAGAAGAAGTAATTAGGGACCTGGGGACCCAAGTTGATAGCAATCTCTCATTTGACAACCACGTGGCCAAAGTGGTTAGAAAAACATTTTATATAGCCCACCTAATCATGAAGGGATTCACATCTAGATTAGGGGAGGTCATCGTGCCTCTTTACTCATCCCTCATCAGGCCCATAATTGAGTACAATGCTCCTTTTGGGATGTACCTTACCAAACACCTGCAGCAACTGGAAAGACCCCAAAAGTACCTCACCAAGAGGATCAAAGGGCTCAAACAGATGCCATATGCTGCCCAGTTAAAGAAACTCCAGCTCTACTCAGTGGCATACCGCCTGCTCAGAGGTGACCTGTGCCTGATGTATAAGGCCATGTCCAACCCGGAATTAAGGGACATGCTGCACCTCAAAAAATCCAAATCCCATCGAGCTACACGCTTGAGACTTGAACCTCAGCACTGAAATAAATAGGACATGCTGGAGGGACAGATTCATAACCCAGAGGCTCCCTTCACTCTGGAATAAAATCCCAGTCCAGGTTAGGCAGAGTCCCTTATTGACTCTTTTCAAGAGGAATCTTGATGAGTGGATGGGAGATTGTAGGTTTACCCCGGGTATCACTTCTGTGTCACTGTTAGACAGAGGCACAGTATACTAACCTCGAAAAAGGGCATAGCAAAATTAATTTAAAATGGGTGGCGAAAGCCAAACATACTCTGGCTAGGCTTATAAATGCCCTAGGGCAGATAGCCTAGTATGAACCTATGAACCTATGAGGGACCTGGATCCAGTGGACATCTGTCAAACTCAGGAAACAGTACTCGGTCTGGCTATGTACCTAATACTGCCTGTAGCACCCCTGCCAGGCACAGGTCCCATGTACGTGGCCGGAGATGGTGAACTGCAAACCCTGCCAGGTACAGTCTGCAGCTGTCTCACAATTCCCTGTATAGGGCAGCCACATGGAGGAACTGTGTGCATGCAGACACACACACACATAAAGAACGAACCAAGGGCGACCACATACCTGCACACACGACATCACCAGTGGCCCATAACAGTACTCAGCCCACACACACACACACACACACACACACACACACACACACACACACACACACACACACACACATGCTGTCAATTGTATGGCTCAGCCTAGGCCTCTGGCAAACCAACAACACACCCTGTCCATATGATAATACCTGTGCCATTCCATGACATCAGTAACATTGATGCAGGGACAGGCTAACATGGTGCTGATGCACAGGGTAACTGTACAACAGTGTAGCAATGGAATGATGTGTAGCATGTTGTCAGCAGTAAAGTGAAATGCTAATATCTTGGAAGGTGTAGCTGTGCAGCCATGATGCATCATAGCTGTAATTAACAATGTTGTATTGTTGTCACCAGTATCTATTCTGACTGTGTTGTGTTTTTCCATGTGCCACATGGCTGATGGGTGTAGTGGTGTCAGCAGGCCTTCTACAGTGGACACCAGTAAGTGTAGTGGGTGGTACACATTCCATCGCTGGGTACAACACACAGTGCCTTTGGTTAGGATGCAGTACAGGTACAAGACTGTACACATGGAGGTATGTCCCCGTTCAGGTAATGCATCTGTTGCACATGTAATCCCACCAAGACAGGATAGGCACAACCACACAGTGCTATATATGCAGTCTGCAATGTGGATGACACTGAACATGCTAACAGCAGAGTGTATGTCCCTCTCCCCACTCTACTGCGATCCTCACCTAAGTAACATGTGTGTGCCAATGCCGGTGGCATAGCCCTACCCTTAGGAGGATGCGAGGTGCTCATCTACTGTGAATGGTGTAAACAACAGCTAACAACCTGATTACATACACTGTACAGTATTACAGACAGCTATGTTTGGGGACAGATGCAACAGTAACTGCAATAATGGTGGTTGTGTCCACAACAGCCACACCCAGTGAGTTATATCAACCCCAGTAGTGCTGCACACCTCAACAGTGTGGAGGAGGGCATTAACATGTCTATGACCTGTGAAGGATTGTATGTCCATGGGATGGCACATGTGGAATTTTGGCATATGCCAAGCAGTCCTAGTGGAATCATATTCTGTGAATGGGGGTAGATCCCTTAACATCTACACACATTCCTACATGTGGGATGGTGTACAAAAGCCTGATATGATCTACATAGGCACTGTGCACCTCCTAACCCTCATCTACACCTATGAGTGGGTAAAGGAGGTATACCAGGTTCAGGTTGTATTCTCTGCCTTTGACAAGTCCAACATTGGTGGGTTCCCATGTGTTAAGATTATCAGTGACATTGGCCATGGGTTCATTGTTGATATGTTCCATGTCCCTGCAGACCAGTGTCATCAGGCTACTGGGTGGTAGTTCCCAGCTGACATGGTGGATTTGTGGTCGTCCCTACCAGCATTGGTGAATCCATTGTCAGGTGTAGGCCTATTGGATCGTATGAGGGATTGCAGCTACTTACTGCACCTGCCCAGGGGGCTCCCCCAAGCATGACAAATCACTTGACTGTACTGCATGATATGTTAGTAATGCCAGCCTGACATCCTACAGGTGGGATGGAGTACTGTTAACATGTAATGCCCTTGTCGTGTAGGGTCCTGCTTATGGGATCTGCTAAGGTTGGCATTGTATTGCAGGCCAGACATGTTTGGCTGGAGGGGGAATACCTATCTGTGACAGATGTATGTTGTTTGGGTCTCTCAAACCCATCAATGGTTCATGTGGACATATATGTTGTGGTTATGCTCCGAGTTCCATCTACAGATGTATGTCCATATATACGTATATTGATATATATGTGTGTTCACCTTTGACAGAGAGACAATCATTCCTTTGAATGGCCCTTTCTGCAAACTGAAAGGACAAACCCGTCATTTCTTACTTAACCACAGTTCAAAACACAGCAGTTCTAAAGACACCTTCGCTGACTCTCGAACTGCAAGTTGGAATACATATCGTAATGCCGGGGGGGGGGCATGCCCTCCTACACCCACTGTCTGGGGGGCTGGGCCCCCCACAACCCCCCTACTGTGATATACTAACTCCTAGTTTGCACTACAGTGGGGATAGGGAGATATTCCCCATCCCCACTATAGTGCCATCCGCAACCAAATTGCCTAATCTGCAATGAGCGAATGCATAGTGACATTCGCTCATTGCACATTTGATGCATGTATTGCAAGATTGTGCAATATTGAGAACATACTTTTGGCCTTCCAGCTTTTGGACACATGGATTTTTCTCTTTGAAAGGTGAGCCATATATATGCTGACATATATGCATTCCTGGTGCTATATATATGTGGACATGTGGAAGTATACACATATAGCTATGGATGTATGCGTATATATATATATATATATATATATATATATATATATATATATATATATATATATATGTCTATACCTATATCTACATATATAGATATGTTATATCCATTTAAAGAAGAATATATATACATACACAAATACATCTACATGGCGGAATACATTCCCTGTAGTGTTGTATACCTGGGCTGGATGATATGTATATGAAAACATCATGATTATGCATGTCTGCCATGGCTTAGTGGTAAATCACTTTGTGTATGGTGTGCAGGTTCCTGGTTTCAAGCCTTGCAGGAGCTGTTTATTTTGTTGTTGGGCAAAACACAGCCCATTGGATACAGAGTGAGTAAGGCACTTTAAATCAGTTGTAAGCAGGTTTGCATGGGTTTGCGTGACGGTAAGCATTGCTAACCTCCGGTTACGTTTTCATACACTCAGTTAGCTTCTAAATTGCTTAACCTGTGTAGGCAGTGCTTAGCTCCATGCAAACCCGCGCAAACCTGCTTACAACTGTTTTAAGGTGCCTTAATCACTCTCTATCCAACGGGCCGTGTTCTGCCAGCAACAAAATAAACAGCTCTTGCAAGGCTCAAACCAAGGACCCTGCACACCCTAAACAAAGTGATGTACCACTAAGCCATGATAGATACACACATATTCAATGTTTTAGAAACATATCAGCCAGTCCTGTCATGCAACAGTACAGAGAATGTATACCAACATCTAGATGTCTGCGTGTGTAACTATATTACAATCTTAACAGATACAACATACCCATATACGTGTAGATATACATATATATAAATATATATGTTTTACTAACTCTATATACATATATTTCACTATCTATGCAGATATACTTATATATCTGTTAGCAGATATATATATATATATATATATATATATATATATATATATAGGTATATATGGCCATACATCTGTAGATAGCAATTGCAGATTAACAAATACATCTATGTTCACATGCACCATTAATGGGTTTGAGAGGCCCCACACACTATATGTCTTGTATGAATATGCATCCCCCCCACAGCCAAACACATGCGCCCTGCAATACACTACCAAGTACATTCTGCCTCCCATAGGACATGTAATATGTGGAAGCCATCAATGTCCCCAGGATACAGATACACAGACACATATATGCAGATACATATATATATATATATATATATATATATATATATATATATATATATATATATATATATATATATACATACATACATGCGACTACACATACACATGCAGATATATGTACATTAAGATACATATGTAGGAGGTGCACA
The DNA here is from genome assembly GCF_019279795.1 of Protopterus annectens. Taxonomy (NCBI): domain Eukaryota; kingdom Metazoa; phylum Chordata; order Ceratodontiformes; family Protopteridae; genus Protopterus; species Protopterus annectens. The sequence goes on along the minus strand of NC_056731.1, from coordinate 1,583,413,073 downwards.
CAATATGGAACAACCACTATGTCTACAGTTAACACCTGAACAACTGGACACTGTATGGGCAACAATCATTGCCTGCAACATATACCCATAGAAAGGTCATAGGAAAGACACCACACACAGGTTTGCAGAAATGGGAATCCTTTAATTGTGTACTATAACAGTTCTATATGTCATATCATATAGCTGTTCAAATACTGACAACCATATAAATGGAGTACTGCAACTGTGAAACAGTTATACTAATACAGTAGTCTGGAAAGATTCACAACTGTTGCTGTCCAGGCCAAGCCCTTCATAATGTACAATAGTGCAGACAGACTGGGCCACAGGGTACCACACAATAAACAGTATATACTGCAGGTGTGTGGTTCAGCTGCCTCTATCTACACTCTGTACAAACTCCGTAGGAGATAAAAATGTTTTGTGATCAAATGGGTTGTACCTGGTACATAAGAAGGCAAAATGCACAGAACAGTCTGTATGGCAGGAGGCAGTAGACTTGCAGTACCCCAGCTCATGTAAGTAATGTCAATATAGGTGGTGTATTCGGTACTGTACATCCACATACCTTGGCAGCTCACCCCTGATACCCCCACATTTTGTAACAGCCTAGGTCATTTATGGTGCTCCCCACCTAGACTCAATAATACAAGCCCATATACCACTGTTACATACACTGGCCTCTTCAGTGCATAAGGGCGCACATGTGTTGTGTAGGTGATGTCCACACATATATGCCCCCAGCCCCACTGTATGTGTGGGGGATACAACAGCAGTGGACTAATGGCAGCAATGGCAGTGTGATATACTCACAGCCCACTACAGAACAACCCCCAACAGCATGACATATGTGCAAAGCCTGGTATGTAGATGGGGAACAAAGGCTGGAACACAGGCACATATGTGGAACACTGTTGCCATACACTAAGCAAGGTGCTGGTGTTACAGAATAATCTGCAACATACCCTTATTCAGGGAATTGAGGTTAGATATAGACATGGATGTAGCCATGTACTGATAGCACACAACACACACACTGCCAGTGTAATATCTGACACAGGACCTGTGTGGTGGATGGACAACACATGATAGGCATACCTCTGTCCAGCAAGAGGTTAGGCCCGCAGTAGTGAGCTATGCAGACAAATTGCATTCCAAGGTACACTAGTATGTACACACACACGCACACCCTGCAACACCAGTACTATGCAAAGCATTACACAACTCTACCCACAGTCTGTCTGTAGTTCCTGATCCTCCTACAAATATGTGGCTGCTCTGAGTGTGCAGGTTCTCCTGTAAGAGGTATTGCTACCTGCTGCCTGTATCACTGATGCCCACACATAGGAAGGATGTCTATCACACAGGGAATGTAAAGGGACCACGCCCACATGCTGTAGGGATTTATAGTGGGTGGTTGCCATGACAGTGGTAATTCAATGTAGTACACATGTGTAATTATATATATATGGCTATCTGGATAAGTATATGTACATATATTTCCACCATATGTCCTGGACATGGAGTGTAGCCATACACCAGCCCCTACAGTCCCAAAGTCATAGTGAAAGGGGATGACAGGTATGTATAGCAGGTATATTACTAGACTGTTGCTACTGTCATTGGGATTGTCTTCACAGACATGGTGTGTGTGGATGCTGACATCTGCTTATAATATGTGCCATTGGCTACTGACAGACATCCTAAGGAAATCATTGTAAGGTACTGTTGCTAGCATGTAATGCCCCTGTGGAGTGCAGCAGAGATATTGGCCACTATATGTGGAACTTTGGACACACTCTGTACAGTCCAGAGGTATACACATAATCCCTTAGTGCACCACATGTGTACCAGGCCTGAAAATATGGATGTAGACAGCCATGTAGATGGGTATAACACATAATGACTGGTATACATTTGGCACCATAGGTGTTGGATTCACACACTCCTGTCTGGCCTGACACATAATGACTGCTGGTAGAGGGGTGCCGTGGACACATACCACCCACTAAATATTGACATACATCTATACAGCATCCCACTGCTCTGTCTGACATACATGACGTTTAAGGGAGGCCCAGCAGCAGTACATCTGGCAAGTATCTGCACATGACATCCCACTGGTTAAGTACACTAAGCTGCTAGGCATGTAACAATGCACTGTGCAGGCTACAGGCAGACTGGCTCAACACTGGCCTACATCTCATAAGGGGGAATGCACATGTACCTGCATATATAGCAGGCTTGACAGCCATGTCACAGCACAGACTAAGATACACCTGTGTGACAGTGCATAACCACAACCAATGTGAACACAGCCACAGCCACATATGGTAAGCTAGCATAATATTGCAGTATATGGACTATCTGTTCTACATCATCCTCATATATGCCACTCACAGAATGTCCCTACATATACTGGGCTGCTACACAGTTTGTTATGATGGCTGTCTGTGGTATGGGACAAGTGTGTATGGCCCTACAAACATGTATGGCAAAACGGTACCATACAGTGGGGCAGCATGTAATATCTGATAGAAGGGGAGCTAGAACAATGACATCTACCACAGTCTGTACGCAGGCTGAAGTAAATATTAACAATACACACACTGCTGACATTCACCATCACTACACAGACCTCAGTACTGTACAAACATCCACAGAATGTTCAGCTTATGTCATGAAATATAACCACTACTGTACATGACGTGTAGCAATCTGATATATCACTGGCTTGTTTTCAGATATGATGACTGTATTTATGGTGTACAGCACATATGCACCACTTCATGCACGCCATATTTACAAAGGTTGACAGAGGTGTGGCTGACAGCACATACACAGGGCCAGTATAGACATGTTGCTGTGATAACCTCATATATTTTCCATTATAACAGGGTTTGTTGCAGCATATGTCCTATGAGGGATATGAAGTCAGTAACTGTCACGGCCTTCACCATCTACAGACTGCAATCCTCACACTACCTTCTGCATTCCACAGATTGATGCACTGTGGCTAACACATGAGACCATAGGCAAAACACTGCCCAGTCTGCAGATGACCCTGCAGATGGGGATTCCTTATATACATGGAACTGACATGGGAGGTACTGCGACATGTACGACAGGCATATCCAGACAAACACTGTTAAACCACCATTACTCCAAATGCAGTATAGCAGCACTTACAGTCTGTAGTCAGGTCAGGCACATCCCCTCCTGTTGGTTGCCCTCTTTCCACAGTGTATGTTGTTAGAGGTAAATCCCCAATCCATCTGGGATGCTGTTTGCCAAACATCAGATCTAGTTCCTGCTCACAGTGACCGCAAAGGCCCAACACCACCATGATGTTCCTAGGTATTGGAGTGTGTTTCCATGCAATTGTCTATGGGATTGTTACCACAGCTGTTCCACATGCAGTCAGCTAGGGGAGGGCTGCAATTCATGCAGAGGCCATCAGCTGATCATAAGCATCACGTAAAATACACATGCTGCTGCCTAAGCAAGGCAGGTGTGGGTCTCCACAACCACCAGAGAGGGAGTGGGAGAGGCAGATACATGTCAGGAAGGGGTGGGAGGGTAAAACTGAAGCATGTTTGTGTCACACACCTACCAGCACAGGGTATCAAACCCCCAACAACTATATAGTGCTATCACAGTTCGATGCAGTTATTGGATGCACCACATGGGTTACCTAATGTGGAGCACTCAGAACATATATGTGAGGGTGAGTGACATCTGCAATAGGGATACAGTAGATATATGGTAGCTGTCATATACGTGCCTGTCTGCATGAACAGGTGCCAGCGTCAACACAGGCATACTCACACAAGGACGCACACACATTGACACACTTGGCAGGGCCAGGAGTGCAACTCATCAGTAGTGGGATTGCCACAACACATCAATGTGCAGGTATCACATGCAACACACGGGATCATACGGAGGCCATGTGGGCAAAGAGTATGAGGAGATGTCAGACATCAGACAGCATGCTTCATTATGCCCTGGGGGGTTGTAGTGAGAGTGGATATGGACATATGCACCATACAACGAACACACAGGGTGCCAGTTCTGACATGCATGGGTGCATGTCTACATGGGTGTGTGGTGGTCAACTGTGCCAGCAGGCTGTACAAGGATAGGCAATGGGTATACCATGACATCAGTCCAGATGACAATGGTCTGCATTGTAGCTCAGGCTTGTAGTTACTGCATTTGCCCACACATGTGGGTATTGGATATCCCATCCAGTCAGCTGGGTGACTATTGTGTGTGGCCAATGCTGTACACCACATGCCTTATATGTGTTCCTTAGTTCATGACATGGATGATGTCTGGGATGTGCACACCTCCCACATGCATGTACAGTGACATGTTAAACTGTACCTGGGGTGTCTGGCCCATGTTGTGAACACAGATTATCATCAGATGTGCTAGTCTTGCCCACCTGTGGCAAGAACTGGTAATGGGCAGCAGGTTTACCCTTCACCTACATTGATAGCATGACAACAGCATTCCCTGATGTCAGTGTCATCTGTCCATACAAGGCATGTTGTCAGGCATGGTATGTCCATTGTGAGTCACATGTGAAGGCACCACAGGTGGTGCCGGTGTCCATTGGGGAACATGGTGGAGGTGCACTGTCTGTATGTATGTGCATATTGGACAGATGGGCAGGGTGACATGCCCTCTGTAGCCCACTGCTATCACTGCATAGTTACTATCAGTGGCCAATATGCAGTGTACTTCCCACATATTGGCTGTTGCCTAGGCATGTGTGTGCGGATGACACATGGGTTGAGTGTGTGCTCTGGGTAATAGAGGGGGTTGCTAATTTGGATTGGCTGGCCTTGATGTCACATGTATAGGTACGGCTTTGCACCCCAGCCTCCCAGCTAATTTACATCTGTTATCCCTGTATGGTTGAAATTGTGATATATAGTAAGGCCACCATAAAAGTAATAAGCAAAACCCCCTCTACATTGGCCACAGGTGTCACACACTCACCTCTACACAGGATACGAGTTACACACACACACGCACACACCTGTCATGTCTGGGAGTTGAACCCCTACCTAACTAGTTTATTACACTACAGCACTATGCAGTTATAGTATGCACCATGGACATAACTGGAGTACTTCTTCCCCAAAGGTGTATTTCACAGTGACTGACATCAGCAGGATTACCAAAGCAGGGCATTTCACCTGTACTGCGAGTGACTAGCCTAAAATGCATTGCTTCCTACACAAACAGTGAGGCACACAGAAAACATCCACAACTGTCATGTGTGGGTATAGAACCCCTGACCAAGGCCCATATATCACACTACAGCATGGAGCTGTTATAGGACACATCACAGGGATTACTAGAGACATCCTTCCCCAAAGGTGTATTTCACACTCAATGACATCAGCAGGTTTCCCAAAGTAGGGCATTTCACCTGTACTGCGAGTGACTAGCCTAAAATGCATTGCTCCCTACACAGACAGCGAGACACACACAAAACATCCACAACTGTCATGTCTGGGTATAGAACCCCTGACCAAGGCCTATATCACACTACAGTATGGAACAGTTATAGGTAGCACCACAGGGATTACAGGGACCTTTCTCCCCAAAGCTGTATTTCACAATGAATGACATCAGCAGGATTGGCAAAGTAGGGCATTTGAAATGTACTGCAAGTGAGTAGCCTATGATGCATTGCTCCATACACAGATATTGAAACACACGCAAAACATCCAGAACTGCCATGGGTGGTGATGGAACCCTACCACAGTTCTAAATCACACTACAGCAGTACACAGTTACAGGACGTGCTACAGACATTACTGGGCTATGATTCTCCCAGAGGTGTAGTTCTAAGTGAGTGACATCAGCAGCCTTGCCAACGTTGGGTATATGAATTCTAAGGCGTGTGTGTGATCTACAAAGCATTGTTCGTCACTCAGTCACACACACACACACACACACACACACACACACACACACACACACACACACACACACACACACACACACACAAAACACACACCAGGTCTGGGGTTAGAACACCTACCTAACTACTTTCTCACACTACAGCAGTACACAGTTACAGGACATGCTACAGAGATTACTGGGCTATGATTTCCCCAGAGGTTCATTTCAAGGTGAGGGACATCAGCAGCCTTGCCAAAGTTGGTATATGAATTGCACAGAGTGTGAGTGGCCTACAAAGTATTGCTCTTTACTCAGTCAGACACACACAGATTCACACACAAACACACAGCTGCCAGGTCTGGGGTTAAAACACCTGCCTAACTACTTTATCACACTACAGCAGTGTGCAGTTACAGGATGCACTACAGAGATTACTGGGCTATGATTTCACCAAAGGTGTATTTCTAGGTGAGTGACATCAGCAGCCTTGCCAAAGTTGAGTATATGAATTGTATGGGGTGTAAGTGGCCTAAAAAGCATTGCTCTCCACTCAGTCAGACACACACAAGCACACAGTTGCCAAGTCTGGGGTTAGAACACCTACCTAACCACTTTCTCACACTACAGCAGTACGCAGTTACAGGATGCGCTACAGAGATTACTGGGCTATGATTTCCCCAGAGGTGTATTTCTAGGTGAGTGACATCAGCAACCTTGGCAAAGTTGTGTATATGAACTGTACAGAGTGTGAGTAGCCTAAAAAGCATTTCTCTCTGCACAGGCAGTGACAGAGAGACACGCACACAAACACACACTCACACAGTTGGCAAGTCTGAGGTTAGGACTAATACCTAACTAGTTTATCACTACAGCAGTACGCAGTTATGGGACGCGCCATGGGGAATACTGAGCTACAGCTCTCCCAAAGGTGTATTTCACATTGGATGACCTCAGCAGGCTTGTCATGATACTGTTATGGGGAGGACGGTGTGTGCATGGGCTGTAACCCATTCATGTAGGGGTTGACATGCCACATGTGGGCACACATGGGGTCATATGCCACAGGTACATGTATACAGCTACTATGTGACTACTTCCTTGTACAGTCATGTTGCACAACATGCTGTCATGCTGACAGATACTTTTGGCTAGTATCTGCAGTGAGTGACACCTGCACCTCATGTGTTTGGGGCCCTTTGCCTGTGTGCTGGGTGTGACAGGCCCAGATGGCTCCTTGTCATGGTCACCCTCTTCCACACATCTATGTCCATCTACCTTTGGCTTATTATAGTGTGTTGTCCTTACATATATGTCTATATTCCTATTTAGATCCCCCACCATACCCCAAGATTTTCACTACACCTTTCTAAACATACTGGAAAATATTAAGATAGAACCAAACACCCTAATACTGGGTGATTTTAACTACCCTGCCATTAACTGGGAAAACTACTCATGTACCAACACCTTTGCCCAACGGTTCTTGAAATTCATAAATTCCAATGCCCTGGATCAACTAATCCATAGTCCCACCAGGGACTCCAATATCCTAGACCTGGTCATTACCAACATGGGAAATCGATGCTCCACACCTATGGTCACCCCCTCATTAGTCAGGTTTGACCATAAGCTAATCACCCTTAACATCCACATCCCACCCCCACCCCCACCCCCCAGTAGGGAAACCTCCATAAAAAACTTCTCCAAAGCCAACATCATGCTACTCAAGTCAGAAGTGACAAACTTCATGACACCCATGTAGACGGGAACTGAAAGTTCAACTGCTGAATCCTACACTAAGGCACTGTACAAGCACATCCACTCATGCATGAATCGTGCCATCCCAAATAGAACCAAGATGCTCTCATCCAAAAAAAGGAAGCCAATCTGGTGGTCCCCTGCCATAAACAAACTTTACAACAAAAGGAAGAAACTGTTGCAGAAAAGAGAAAAATCCCAGGATGCAAAAAACTCCCTTACCAGCCTCAGTATGAAACTGAGATCCCTCATAAAATCCTCCAAAGCTAGTTACGAAAATAAAATTGCCAAAGATTCCAAAGACAACCACAAGGCATTCTATAACTATGTCAAGAATCTAAATGGCAATGCTCAGATCTGCTCTGAGCTAAAACAAAATGGCATTAAATATACTGATCCCAAGGATATTGCCAATATCCTGGCAGATCGATTCAGTGCCAACTTCACCCCCCTCTCACCCCCTAAATGGCCGATCTCAATACTGGAAGATTGCTAAATTCCGATAATAATGGTCACACAGGTAAAAAACGCACTCTCCAAAGCAAAGAATACAGCATCCATGGGACCAGATGACATCCCGGGCTGTGTACTACATGAACTACAATATGAACTGGCACCTCACCTAAGTGTCATGTTTAATCATAGCCTCACCTCAGGTTTCGTGCCCACTGAGTGGCGCAGAGCTACAGTTATCCCACTCCACAAGGGGGATCCACCTTGGATCCTGGAAACTACCGTCCCATCAGTCTGACAAGCCTTATCTGCAAGGCCATGGAGCGTATTATCATGGAACTTATAAACAATGACATTGACAACCTTCAAACACTGGACCCCACCCAGTTTGGGTTCGTGAAGGGCTGATCTTGTCTCCTGAACCTGATTGACTTCTTCAAATCAGTCTCCAGAGCCATGGACAAGGGTAAGGTGATCCACACAGCCTATCTAGACCTTGCCAAGGCCTTTGACACCATCCCTCACTCAGGAATCATAGATAAACTTTCTAAGCTGGGCATTAATCCCTATGTCACCCAGTGGGTTGCTAACTGGCTTACTGATAGAACCCACACTGTAAAAGTAGCCGACTCCAAATCTAGCTCCAGACTAGTGACATTTGGAGTACCTCAGGGTTCAGTCCTGGGGCCGCTCTTGTTTGGCATCTACTTCTCTGAAGTACAGGCCAACACTAAGGGACTCTGGTTAACAAAGTTCGCAGATGACTGCAAACTGGGAGACATTAGTGAATCCCCAAATGATGTGGATACTCTACAAAAGGGCCTTACAGAAACAGATGCTTGGTGCCAGAGCTATGGTCTCAACCTCAATGTCAAGAAATGTATAGTTATCCCCTTTGGGAAAAAACATGTATCCATGAGTTACCATATAGGTGGCAGTACACTAAATACCAAAAGTGTGATAAGAGACTTAGGGACACAGGTGGACAGTGGTCTCACCTTCGATAACCACATCACCACAACAGTCAGGAAATCCTTCTATGTGGCACACCTCATCACTAAGGGCTTTTCATCCAGAAAAAAGGAGGTCATTGTCCCACTGTACTCATCCCTCATTAGATCCATTATAGAATACAATGCCCCGTTTGGTATGTACCTCTCAAGACATCTGCAACAACTGGAAAGGCCACAGAAATACCTCACTAAAAGAATCACAGGCCTAAAGCAGATGCCCTACGCTGACCGCCTTAAAAAACTCCAGCTATACTCTGTCGCATATCGTCTACTCAGAGGCAATTTCTGCTTAACATACAAGGCCATGTCAAACCCAGAGCTGTTGGGCATGCTACATTTAAAGAAATCCCAATCCCTCAGAGCCACACACTCCAGGGATCTAAACCTTGACATCACAATAAACAAAACATGCTGGAGGGATAGGTTCCTGACCCAGAGACTCCCCAGACTCTGGAATAGATTGCCCATACATGTCAAGCAGAGTGCCTCTTTGGCCCTCTTCAAAAGGAACCTTGACGACTGGATGGGAGAAAGGAAATTCACCCCAGGGATCACGTCAGTCACCCTGCTAGACAGGGGTCCAGGGAAGTAAATAGTGTGGGAAGAAATAACCAGGGAATTGTTATGGCTAGGCTTCTATAGGCCCTAGGGCTGATAGCCTAGTACCAACCTATGCAAGGCAGGAGTGGTGCATACTGACAAGTGTCTGCACTAAGAACTGCAACTGCCATATATGTCTGGTTCACTGGTGTTTGCTGACATGGCCTTCATGTGTTTGTGTGTGAGCATGCACAGTATGGCCTTTCAGTATGTTGTTGACTGACATTGCCTTCATTCATCTGTGTGTGAGAGCATGCCCAGTATGGCCATCTATATTGCATGTGTGGATCAAGTCCAAGTAGTTTGTACTGCAGTGCTGACCTTAGTGTTGTACACCAACAGGTAGCATGCTGTGTCTGCAGGGTATACATCGGTCATTGGGCATTGACTGTTGCTACATTTCTGCATAGTGGGGGGGGGGAACACCTGACTGTTTTTACACTTCTACACAGGGGGAGGGGCACACCTGACTGTTACTATAAATGTACGTAGGATGGTGGGGCACACCTTACACTTTTACACATTTGCTAGGACTGTACTGGTATGTTGGGTACACCATTTCAGTCTGTAGTCTTACCTATCGTGCTGGCTAGAGGCATACCAGTGTACTATAGTTCTTAGCTTTAACTACCTACATATTAGTTTCTGACTTCCTAGCCTTTACAACTTCCATCCAACTGGCTGGCCTGCTGTAGTCTGCCTGTGTAGGTCTGGGGTAGGGGTTACCCACAGGGCTCATTCAGAGGCCATAGTACAGCATTTATTTGTGTTTGTCTACACCTATCCTGTTGGCTGTGACTGTTGTTGGGTATGTGCCCCCCCCCCAACTGGCATGTGTGAGTCACTTACCTTGTAGGTGTCCCAGTATTGAGGGTGGTGCTGCAGGGCTGCCTATGTCGAATGCACATAGTACACTCCCTATACATGGTTGAGCACAGGTAGTGTCATGTTTGGCATCTCTTTTACTGTATGTGCGAGTTGGAGAGAGGTGTTATTCCCTGGGTCCCTACTGTGTCAGTGCATGTGCTATGTGTTGCCTCTTTGCCAAAGCCAGGGCATACTGGGCATGCATCCTTCTGCCTACTGGAGCAGGCTCAGGTTGTTCCAACACCGAGTCACTCTGCACCTGTGCAGGACTTGGCACTGGTGGGGGGCTGTGTGGCCCTGTCCCATGCTGTTCCTGCTGCAGCTGTTTCCACAGGATCATATTGTGTAGCATGGCACATACAAGGACAATCTGGGTACATGTAGTTGGTAAGTACTGTAAGACTCCACGGGATGTGTCCAGGCACAGGAACCATGACTTGAGCATCCCAAACACACACTCTATTATGATTCATGTTTGTGCGTGTGCCTCATTATAGAGTTCTTGTTCGGGTGTGTGTGCATTTCTGATGGGTGTCATCAGCCATGTGTCCAGTGCATATCCAGCATACCCCACTAGGTGACCATGTGGGATGTCCCCATTGACAAATGTCTGGTACAGCTGCGTCAGATGCCAGATATGGGAATCATGGTAGCTTCCAGGGCAGCCGGCACACACATTCATTATTACGCCCTGGGCATCGCACATGACCTGGCAGTTGATGGAGGGGAAGCCCTTGCGGTTGATGTATACCCTACTCTGCTCATCTGGTGGTGCTTTAATGCATATGTGCATGCAGTCTCTTGCACCCACTACCTCAGGGTATTCTGCTATTTGGTGGAAGAGACACATATTGCTGGCCAACGCCTCACGGGTGATGGGGAAATATACATGCTTGCCAACATGTGCTGACATGGCATCCAGGAACTGGTGGAGTACCCTGGATGCTGATGCCTATGAAATCCCCATCATATCCCCAGTTGGCCTTTGGAAGGTACTTGTAGCTTGTATTCTTAGGCCTACACATACCTTGGTATCCACTGGGATGGGTTTCCCTCTGTTAGTTCTTTGTATCAGACGTGGCCGGCACAGCTCAACAATTTGCTGTTGGAGGTCCCTGTCCACCCTATAGCGCTCCACTATCTCCAGCCCATGTAGCCTTGGTAGGTTACCCAGGGGCTGTACACTGTTCTCTGTCTTCTCATTGTGGGTTGCTCAGCAGTATTCACATCCTCACCACTTTCAGCCTCTTGCACATGCTGGTTTATGATAGCAAAAGCAGCCCCTAACATTTTTTCTCTTGCTTTCATTTTGTAAAATTTCCCCATCTGTATACACCAGTGGTGCAGAGTTTTTTGGAAAAACAAGGGGGAAAGGTGTTTGCATAATTTATAGTGGTGTGCTGTGCTGTGCTGTTCTGTGCTGGGCTGCTGCCAGTGTAATTGGCTGATTCTGATACATTTCACCTGTCAGCTAAGCTAGTTCTCCTTAATTACCTTCCTACTGCTGTTTTCCCTTCCCATTGCCTCCCTGTTTAAGCCCGTGTGTGCTCCACACAGATGGACTGCTCAAATGTGCACAGAGCTGCTTTTTCCTGGTTTAACTTCCTTTTTCTTCCTGTAAAACCCAGTGTGTGGTGCGCACACCCACTTACACTTTGTAAAGAGTGCTAGGCAGGTTTAGACGCACCCCTAGCTTAGCTGTGCTAAGCTAGGAGCAATCCTGAGCCACAGGTCTCCAATCCACTTACAGTATGCCTGACACCCCCCTAAAGATGTCACCTGTATCCTAGTCTTGCACCCAACTATTTATACTCTTACACTCTTGGGACCTGCCTCACACCCTGGGAAAATCTGGGATACACTAACATTTCCTTCATTTGCATAGGATTGCCTGCTAATGCATAGTTATATGTCCCACACAGAGCCTCCCCGTTAGCAACCATTACTCACTGGCCAGGTTGTCTTCTGCCTGCCATTCACTTGCATGGCAGAATATTGATTTTAGTTAGAATGCTTATTTTAGGTTTATTTTATTATTTTCCCCCCAATCCCATTTGCGCTCCGCTGCCCTATGCTTAAACAGGCGAGATTGGCGAAAAAAAAATAAAAGTTTTTTTTTTTTTTTTTTTAAACAGTTTGCAATGCCAATGGCCTTCTACTTGGCCATTGGCATGCTTCCTCAATGTTATGCAGCCTTTATTTGGAGCTGTCATAGCTCCGTTTTGTAGATTGCAGAAATGTACTCGGTTAGTAACTGAGTACATTTCTGCACACTGCACTCGTCCTTCATGGTCAGCTGCCAGCTTCCTAGATCGCATATTACCCTCATTTGCATGGTTTTCACCTGCAAATAAAGGTAATTTGCATACAGGAGCTCAGTCTGTGCAGGATTAGTCTAAGAGCTCACGTGCACGTCCCGGAAGCTCGTTCCTGGATCGCACGTCGGCCATATTGCCGAAAAAAGCTCTTAGACTAATCCTGCACATTTTACAGGGCTTTGTAAATCAGGGGGAATATCTATATTTTAAAATGTTTATAGACATGAAAATATGTTTAAACCATTTTATTTTAAAGATGAAAATCAAATAAATTAATGCATGCTTCTTTCAAGTATTAGGTAGCCAGCTCTGAAACAAATGAGAATTTTTCCCCCAGCACGGGTTCTGGTTGTTCACATTTAATTAGTGTGGTAAGGTTGTGTCATTTGCAGTTTTCTGTCTTGTGCTTTAGTATTCTAATGTAACTGACATTTCACTCTATATTCCCTAAAAGAATGTATTAACATTATGGAAAAAGCTGTAAACATTCAAATGATAGGTAATGTTAGTTAAGAGGTGACAAATGTAAATTGACATTTTAGCACTGACATTTTTACATTTTTTGTGAGCTTGCATATCAAACAGGAAATAAGGAAATTACCTATATGTTTAGATTAATTTACTTCTCAACTCTGTTATACACCTCAAACCAAACAAAGGAAGTCTGACTCAGACAGTTGACATGTACAGAGCAAAAATTTTAACATTTTTTGTGAGTTTGCATATCAAACAGGAAATAAGGAAATTACCTACATGTTTAGATTAATTTACTTCTCATCTCTGTAACAGAGTTGAGAAGTAAATTAATCTAAACATATAGGTAATTTCTTTCCAGGGTGTGGTATTTGCTGGCATTCTGTCATGTAAAAATACTTTTCAAAATAACACCTGTGGCATTGTCCAAAAGTTTTGTTTTTTCCTGATATTCCTGCTATGCAGCATTGTTTTCATTTCTGAGTAGCACCTTGTTTCAATATACAGTACAGTGTTAAGGAACATTACAAAAGAGGCACTACAGAACACATAACCACAACTTAGTATATACTGGTAGTAGATTTACTGAACCAGCACAGCAACAAATCTATTAAGGCATATCACCCATCTTAGAAATGGACAATGGGAGAATTTCAAAGTTTAGCAGGAATATCACTAACACCAAAAGTTATTTTCAGCTAGAGAAAATGCAAAATGGATGTGTTAGTGGATCAATGAGAAGAGAGGTATCCCTTTTGATGCAAGTGGAGAAGCCTTAGTGGTCCCAACAGCAAAATGGCAGATATCTCTTAACTAAAAGTGATCATGGTAAACAAAATAATACAATTTTAACAAGATATATTCAAAGATAAACTGTTTATGTCTGATGCAAGTGATACTACTTATTTTTTCCTTTTGGGGTGAGGGATTCAAGAGTGGAAAGTTATTCCCAGGATAGGATCAAAACCATCTGTAAACTTAAGGTACAGCGACTCTAAAATATGGAATTGTACTAAATTGAGCCCTTTTGCAGATGTGGAAATACATTTTCATTTTGGCATGTGCACTGAGGGTACCAATCATTTAAGAGAAGAAACCCAGACACGTAGTCCTGCTAAGTTATGCACATGCCATATCTGTAACTACCCCCCTAACTGCTACATACAACTCTGTAGTGATAACACCTTTAGAGAAGATAGATAACTTTATTTTATTTTTTATCTGTATTTATTTGTTAACCAGGTAAATGAACTTGTCAATCATTACCCTTTTTGGCCATGATCCAAGCCACAAGAGAAAGGATAAATGCAATATACGTGTACAGTTTACAGTAGTCAGTCAAACAGCATGTTTTGGGGATGGTGCAGGAAAACTAGAATACCTATAAAAAGTATACAGACACAAAGAGAACATGCAGATACCATATGGTAACTGACTAGAGAGCAGAACTCAACTCCTGATCCTGGAGTTGTGCCAGATATCTTAACTACTGAGCCACTGCACTACCTCCATCACCTGGTATGAAAAGTAATTCCATTGTGGTAATAATAACACTTATGATGTCAGCTATAATAGTCATTTGGACTGCCATCATTTCAGTGGCATAAAAGGACAATGACTAGTTACCGCAGGCCATGTTAGTAGTAGCGCCACTGGACTATTAGCATCAACCTTTTAACCATTGTTCACTGCCAGATAAATATTGGAATGTTTATTCTCATTGGGTTTTGAAATAATAATAATAATAATTGTAACAGGAAAAAACAACTTTGCTGAAAGAAACTCCTTGGCTTCAGTTCAAATAAAACTGTCCTGGGAGTTTCAGTGAAAGGATCTTACCTTGGTAATGTCCAGATTTCCCATCATATCCACACTGAAACATCAGAAGATGTGGCAGGGTGACAACACTCTTTAATTCATTTTCAGATTACCTGCTTTAACAAAGGTCAGGGTGGAGCTGGAATCTATCCAGGCTCCCATTGGGTGCAAGACATAAAAAACAGTCCTGGGTGTGGTACCAATTTATCTCAGGAAACAGATGCACAGTCACACACAACTCTGTCCCACAGGGACAATGTGGATGATCATCAGTTCACCACTAGCATATCTTTTGGATAGGGGATAAAAAAAGAGCATCCACCAAAAAACTAACTGAACTAAGGGGGACATAGAGATTCCACACAGAAGGCACCCAGCTGAGAAATGAACTGGAGAATCAAGCACCGTGAGACACTTTGGATTCCTGTGGGGTACTTTGCAATACTGTAAGATACTCTGGAATACAATGAAAAACTTTGGAATTTATATAAAGAGCTAAAAAAAACACAAAAAACAAACAACCAAAAAAAAGAAACGGAAAAACTCAAAGTTATTATTGCAGGGCAGTTCTTACCATATTTCAGCTGGAACTCACATTCATGGTCTGAAACATTCTTTGACTGGAGAGCTATAAGTGCAGCAGATGCTCTGCCTAATGTGGGTTAAACAGCTCTGACTCATGAGTATGCAGACTGGGGTTTGCAAAATAAAGGTATGCAAGCATAAAAGAAGGCAAAAGCTCCTTGTGTCTCAGGATTTCCTGAGGACCAAAAATATTGACTAAAATCTTATGTTTCTCTAGAAGCAAGTGAGCTCCTATCATCAGCTATTTGAAGGAGAAGGAAGACAATATCCCATTGTGAAAAGGGAAGTATGGACCTGAGAAAATAAGATTTTGATAAGATAAAAGGACTTCATGAATCCAAAGTCAAAACAATGTTCTGTCATCAGAACTCATGTATCTTATGTACTGAGATGGAGAAAACTCCAGTGTCTATCATAATTATGTCTAATGATAGTAGAATGTAAATTGAAAAGTCTGAAGCAATTGGAAGTGACCACAGTGCACTTTGTTCCTTATGGGACACTTAGAATAGGCTCTCCCTTTCTGCTGCATTCATATTAGGCCCTTTCCTAACAAGCTTATCAAGGCAGTATTAGCTTAGGATTCTTTCTCTTTTCCCTGGAATCTTGTAGAGAATTACCTAGATTACCTAGTTTTTGAAACTATTTATAAAAATATTCACAGGTTTCTTTTGTGATGTGTGTACTATTCAGTACATCACCTAAATAAGGACACCAGACTTTGTTGAATCCTACAGGGTAATTATAGTCTTCTCAAACTCGGGATCAAATAATTCAGTGTCCAAGAATGGACATTGTGTGTCCATTGTTGTCTATCTGCAGTGAAATGTAGGACCTTCTAGCAACATATGACAGCACATACATAAGACATCAAAGAATGATTCCAAAAACCAGAATGGCAGTAAGCTGTCATCTTCTTTATTAATCCATGTATTCGTGGAAATGGACATCCAAGTTAAGGTTCAGATCAGAATAAATCTGTTTTGATTTTAAACACATTTTTATCAGGATTAATCTGCCATAAGTTTGAACTGTTTAAATACAATACTAATAAAGACACAGATCTTAGATAATCCCAAACTGTATGTGAACTATTTAAATTCAGTACCAACAATGACATCATCTTAGAATGCCCAGAAATGTGTGTGAAGCAAAATGTCATCATAAACCAAAAACATCTTTATCAGTATTAACTTATCATAGGTTTAAACTGTTTAAAAACAGTATCAACAAAGAGCTCAACTCTAATTGCCATGTTAATCTTTAGTATTTACTTGCTAGAAGTCCAAAATGTTTAAATGTAAATAAAAAATGACATCATCTTTAACCAACTAAATGTATGTTTGAGCTGTTTATTTACAATACCAACAATGGCATTATATTTTATACCCCAAACTGTGGGTGAACACGCACATTATGTCATGAACCAAATTAATATTCATCCATGTTGGCTTACCATAAATTTTATCCATCTGGATATAATACTAAAAAGGACATCATTTTGATCAACCAGAAATATATGTGAGCTGTTTAAATACAATAGAACAATGGCATCATCTTTGAATACCTAAAATGTGTGTGGACCCACAATGACATCATAAACCAGTGATCAAAGTTTCCAAATTATAAACTATAATAAAACAGAAAATTTTCAAAAATATTTAAGTCAAGTTGGAAGTAAACCACCTAACAAAACAATTTACATTTTTAATTGCCTAATAATGCCTCCCATCCATGTTTAACTGATTCGCTCCATCCATCCTCAACCCCCTTTCCCATTTTGCACATGGAGTCAGGGTGTCACTTCCACAGTGACAAGCATCTTGAGCCAAGGTTTACATTGCCAGGTGGCTAGCCCTGCCATGATAGTCCATTCACACCAATCACTCACACATACACTCTCATGTATGGCCAATTTAGAGTGTCCAATCCACCTTTTGTATGTCTTTGGAATGAAGGAGGAAACTGGAGTACTCAAAGGAAACCCACATGACTGCAGGTAGGACATGCAGACTCTGCACAGAAGGCACCCCAGCCAAGAATTGAACCAGAGAACCTCTTGCTCTGAGGCGAAAACACTAACAGCTTCACCACTGAGGCCATTTAAGTGATTATGATGGAGTAATCCTGTTGATGGCTATAAATATAAAAGAAGCTGTTGGATGTTTACATGTGTGCATTAAATTAAGCATATTTGCTTCCTTTTTTACAACATATATCATTAAGATGTACTGATACACATATTTTAAAAATTCATGATATTTCACTAATATTAATAGCACAGTTTAAGCATGTAAAACCACTCACTTATACATGTGTTTAGTTGTTTAACGTCAAATACCTTGGACTTTACTAATAAAAATATTATAATTATTAATATGCAATAAGAATAATTCTAGCAAGGAAAACAACAAACCAATGGTGTCCCTAGAAATATGAGCTGCACAGAATATTTCTCAGAATGTTTTTTGAACAAGTTAAACTACTCTCCCAAAGTTTTACCTGCTTATACACACAATTACAATGACTGGGCAACAGTGAAGAAAGTGTCTTACTTGCCTACGTATATGCCAGTATCTATCACTAACCTCCTGAGCTGTATATGCTTGGAACCAAATATTGTTACAAATGATAAATCTAGTTTTCTGCCTGAACTTTTTTCATATATGTCAGCATATAATTCATGTTTGCCATAACCTCTGTTAATAAATCTGTTGATCAAATCAATTAACAAACATTCATAATCTTATTCTGCAGGATATATATGTGGGATTTAAGTGTATTGTGTAAAATGTGTAGCGGATGACAGCTATTTGTTCTAAGCAAAGAGTTTTATAGCAGGGCTTTTTGTAACATCTCAGCAAGAAATACATGCCTGATCAAATCTTAGTGCAAACTTCAAACTCCAGCTATTGGCATGCAAATACTATGCAAACTCCATCAGTTCTGCTATATCTTTAGTACAAATGAACCCAATGTCATCCAAAAATCTATTCCACATGTTTAGTTCATATAAGAAAATATTATGACTTTCATCATAAATTATAAGTTGCCAAAGTAGCTCATAAAAAGATCAGCATAAATGGGGCAAATAGAGGCACCGTCACAATACCCTGGACCTGTAAATATCATTCATGGTTACAATAGAAGACATTTTTGTGAGTACATGTTCCATTAAGCCTAGTAATAGTGGACTGAAATTTGGGCTACGTAAAGTAGTTCTATTTAGCCAATATTCCAAAGCTTCAATGTCTGTATAAGCTGGAGTAGTACAGTATAGTGACTGTAGGTCTAATGTATACAGGTACCATCCAGCCACAGTTTGTTCTTTATCTATAAGATCCAGAAATTGTGTAGCATCATGAAGGCAAGATTTAACATGCTGCAGTCGGTGAGAGAAGTAAATTGTGAAAAACTTTGATAGGGGTTCAGTTAATGAGCCCCTGCCCATCACAATGGTCAAGCTGTACATGTCTAGTATCCTTATGGAAGCAAGTAAAAACATTGCTCTTTTGGATTTTGTACCTTAAAATCCCTCACTGTTGTGTGAGGAATGGGTCCTCCTTCTACAGCCAGAAACAAAACACTCAGTGTACCTTACTTAAATTTCAAAGTAGGATTCAAAACTGTTTTTATTTAATACCTATGGTCAAACAATTGTGTAATAACTTCAGTGTAATAATCTGATGAATTTAAAGCGACCACTCCACACCTCTGTGCAAAGGAATAATAAAATATTTCTGTTGTTTTTAAATTGTTTAACCACTTTCTTTTGTCTAATGTTAAATTCTCAGTACTGACACACATTCATTGGAGGGAGGACAAAATGTGGACACTGAAACTTAACTCTGTCCTTCACACCTGATGTGTTATGTTTGTCCTTAAAAAAGTAAAACACTCAATAGTGAGCTTACTACAGAAAGGCCTAACATCCTGTACCAATTGTACTTCAGAACTGTAAAAATTAGGCACAAAATGTAAACCTTTATTTAACAGTCTTGTTTCAACATCAGAAAAAGCATAATCAGATATATTAAAAACTAAGTTGCTTGTGTCCACATTTGTTTCTGTAATATAGTCGCGTGGGTTTCCTCCGGGTGCTCTGGTTTCCTTCCACATCTCAAAGACATGCTGTAGGTGGATTGGACACTCTAAATTGGCCCTAGGTGTGTGTGTGCGCGTGTGTGTGCCTCCTGTGGAAGGTTGGGCGCCGGGTTGGCAACTCGACACCATAAAACTCCACTGCCAATCATGAGCGGACAGGTGATCCACTGTGGCTAACCTTAATCGGGAAAAGCCAAAAGAAGATTGTGACATATTTTCACAATATCTAACTGGGTTCTGATTTTTCCTGCAGCCACTTTAATGTTGCTTAAGGGGACATTTCACTTTTTATTTACTGGTCAAAAATTCATTAATTCCTTCAATATAGGTTTCACCTATGGAAGGTGCATCAACCACAGACAGATTAGTTTAAATGGAATGTTTGTCCTGAACAAACTTTCTAGTTTTTTTTTTTGTTTTTTCAGATCCTCTCTTAAAGCAAACCTCTTTTGAAAAGTGTATATATTTTTAAATTTATACCAATGGAGTTACCAATCTACTTTTCAGTCTTGCAGGTCTTTATTGCATTTCATAAGTTCTCTTTTTTTGTAAATCCTATTTTAATATGAGCATATTCTTAGTAAAAAGTTCATACTTAGTCTGGAAATTATCAGCTTTCTTAAAATGTTCTACCTGACAAATTTAAGCCATTGACTTCTGATTGTTGTTGCATTCATTGTTATTCATACAATTCAATCAAAACCTGTATAAATAACGTGGAAGCTGTCTGCTGAAGTTGCTTGCAATTTTTGAGAAAACAATCCTTAAGGTTAGAAACATTAGTTAATTCATTACCATCTTGGTGCCATATCTGCAGTTTTATATGCTTTAAGGGGGCATTAGTGTCATACAATGCTTTTGTTTTTCAGCGAGAGAATTCAAATAAAAAACATATGTTGTTAGTATTGTTCATGTTTGTATGCATAACCACCAACTCAGCCCAGTTATGCCATTTGTAAACAAACAGAAATCATCACTGTCAACAGTCAACCCACCTGTTGTAAATCCATGACTGTGGATGAAGGATAGCAGCTATCCTAGCCACTGATAAAAGGAACATACCAGCATAAACAAACAGAACCAATATTAAATCCAGGCAGAAATCTATTGCATGCATGATGAGTATAAAATGGCTGTACAGCCAAACAATCAGCAAAACAATATCACCAAACAATGATTCTGCAGTTCAGAATGTCAGTATGGCATCTTCTTCTTCTTTATTAATCTATAAATTAGTGGAAAAATAGATATCCACATTAAGGTACAAATCAGGAGTAAACAATTTTCAGTGTCAAACACACCCGCATCAGTACTAACTTACCATGAGTTTGAACATTTTTCTACTCATTATACATACAATACTTAGCATTCCAGACTGGGTTTAATATTAGTGCAGGTATATGGCCATAACAGTACACCTGGCATTCTTACCTACTAAGCCACAAATCATCACTTTGTAGAATATAATGGCAATTAGTACAAGCTGAAACTCATCTCCTTTTTCTGAGTATCCTATGGCAAATTCTTGCTAATATATCTGATGGCTTTCTAAATTTAACTTTGTTGGTTGACTGTGGGAAACATGATCATCTTGACAAATGCTCGGGACATGTAAATATATCATTTTGTGTCACAGCAGCATGCTGTGAAACTTACTTTCTGGGATGATCAAAATCTTATCATAGCAATACTTTGCTTAGAACAAGTAGCTGTCACCCACCAAACATTATACTTACTATTCCTAAGCCACAATTTATTAGAATCAAGCATATATATCCAGCAGAAGATTATGAACACTAATTTGATTTGATAAACAAGTTAATTATCAGAGGTCATGATAAGCATGAACTGTATAAGGTTAAATCTGAGGCTGACAGTATGCAAAGAACAGATTTACTAACATAAGAAAAAATGCTCAAATTGAAAATGGGACTTATCATTTGTAACATTTGGTTCCAACCATAAAAGGCTTGGGAGATTAACAGATAACCAGTGGCATACTCTTCAGGTAGATAAGGCACTTTCTGCATTGTTACCCAATCGTTGCAATTATGTGTATAAGAGGGGTAAAACGTTGGGACAGCATTTTAAGTTGTTAAAGCATTCTGAGAATTATTTTGCAAAACTCACATTGCAAGGGACACAGCTGATTAGTTGTTTTCTTTATGGTAATTGTTCTTTGTACATGTTAATAATTACAAATAATTATTTGTCATCAGTAAACACATCCAAGGTAAGTGACATTAGACTATTTAACATGTATAAAAGTGAGTGTATCTTATTTAGCTGCATGCACATGCTTAATATTTTACACTGGAAGACATAAATGTTTAAATATGTATATTTGAACAACTTATGACATATGTTCTAAAAATAGAAACACAGGCTTTATTTAGATGCAAATATCCAACATCCCTTTTTATGTTTACATCAAATGGTAGGATTATTCCATTATATTCAGATAAACATGGTTGGAAGGAGTTATTAGACTACAAAATGTGGATTTTTTATATTTTTTTTCTACAACTACTTAAATATTTTTGATTTTATTCTATTTTATTACTGTTTACAATTTGGAAGTTTGAGTCATTGGCTTACAACAAATTTATGGGCATTCAAAGATAATGCCATTGATATATTGTACTTAACTCACTCACAGTTCTGGTCAGTCATTGTTCATATTTTATCTAGATAGTTCAGATGTATGCTAAGCCAATACTGATGAAGATTAGTTTTGTTCATGACATCATAGTGGGTTCACACATAATTTTAGGTATCAAAAGATGCTGTCATTCTTGGAATTGTACATAAACAGCTCACACACACTTTTAGGAGACTAATGATCATGTACTTGTTAATATTACATTTAAAGATTTCAAACTTTATGTAAGTAAATACTAATGATGTCAAAGTAAAAAAAGTCAAAGTAAACTTTATTGTCATTTAGAACTACACATGTGTGGCCTAAACAAAATTTCGTACATGAGCTCAATTCTTGAGATTACAAAGGAAAGTGAAACAACACATACAAGTAGAGGAATAAACATAAGTAACAAATATAGTACTACTCCCAATACACACAAGAAACAACAGAGGCATTTAATAACATTCATATATGAAAAGAATACCCTCCCCTGAGTTAAATTAACTACCCTATTTAAAGTACTACAAAATACACTACAGATTGAACAATGCCTAAGTTATTTGTCTAATATTGCACTTGAGTGGGTTAAACAATCCTGACTATAATAAATAAATATTGTATTTACTTGGAATATATGTGAGAATATATTGTGCAAATAAATAAAAATTGACTTATTATATGTCTAGACCCCTGGGACAAGTGCCTGAGTTCAGAAGTCTAATCACTGTAGGGTAGAAGCTGTTATTGAATCTTGTAGTCCTTCAGCGGATGCTGCGATAGCTCTTGCCCGATGCCAGATGTTTAACCAGTCCATGTGCAGGATGCATGTT
Organism: Protopterus annectens; assembly: GCF_019279795.1. Classification (NCBI taxonomy): domain Eukaryota; kingdom Metazoa; phylum Chordata; order Ceratodontiformes; family Protopteridae; genus Protopterus; species Protopterus annectens. The sequence goes on along the minus strand of NC_056731.1, from coordinate 1,583,389,684 downwards.
GTCCTGTATTATTTTGGTGGGCCTTTCAGATGCTTCTTGCAGAATAAAGATGTTGTATTAATGGTAGCCTGTAACCTGTTACCTTCTCTGCAACCCTCACACCTCTTTGTAGTGCCTTCCTTTCTGTAACTGTGCAGCTTCCAAACCACATTGTGACGTTGCAGGTGAGGATGCTCTCTATTGCAGCTCTATAGAAGGTGGAGAGAATATGAGGAGGAAGCTTAGCTTTTTTCAGCCTTCTTAAAAAGTGGAGGTATTGGTGCACGTTCTTGACCAGTTTGCTGGTGTTTCCTGACCATGAGAGATCCTCTGATATGTGTACACCCAGGAATTTCATATTCTTAACACTCTCCACACTCTCACCATTAATTATGAGCACTGCATGGTTTGTTCTCCTTTTCCTGAAGTCAATGATAATCTCTTCAGTCTTGCTTACATTTAGGTCAAGGTTATTCCTCTCACACCAACTGATCAGAAATGCCACCTCCTCTCTGTCCGCCCTTTCATTCGACTGTGGTGTCATCAGCAAACTTGATGATATGGTTGGGCTTGTGCTTAGCATAGCAGTCGTGGGTCAGGATGGTGAATAACAGTGAGCTGAGAGCACATCCCCATGGAACCCCGGTGTTAATCGTGATGCACTTTGATGTGTTCTTCCTCAAACATACCCTCTGTGGTCTCTCAATCAGGAAGTCCAGGATCCAGTTACAGAGATGTTTACTGAGTCCTAACTGTGCCAGTTTTTGTATCAGCTGCATTGGTACCTCTGTATTAAAAGCAGAGCTAAAGTCTATGAACAGCATCCTGACATAGTTGTCTTTGCCCTCTAAATGCTCAAGGGAGATGTGTAGTCCTACTGATATGGCTTCAGTCATGGATTGGTTATCTCTGTATGCAAACTGCAGAGGGTTAAAATCAAGAGGTAGGTAAGATGAAAGATGCTTTTTGATCAGCTACTAAAAACATTTCATACCAGTGGATGTCAGAGTGACTGGTCTGTAGTTGTTAGGGCTGGAGGGAGTGGTTTTCTTAGGTAGTGGAATGATGTTAGTTTCCTTGTTGCATGAGGGTACATTCATCATGGCAAGAGAGGTGTTCAATATTTCCTTGGGCACTGTGCATAGTTGATCAGCACAGCCTTTTAACACCTTGTGCAGTATGCTGTCTGGGCCAGCAGCCTTCCTGGGGTTCACTCTCCTTAGTTCTCTTTTTTCCTCCTCTGTGCTGAGGCTGAGTATTGCATCCTTTTCATTAGTGGGTAGATTTAGTGGCAACCTGTTGTTTCTTTCCACAAATCTACCAAAGAAGATGTTCAAACTGTCTAGGAATTCTATGCTGTCCTCACCCTGTGATGAGCTGATTTTTCTAGGCAGAGATCTCCTGTATGCCTTGCCATAGTCTTCTTACATCCTTCATGTCTTCAAAGTGGCTCTGTACCTTTCTGCCATACTCCCTCTTTGCCTCCTTTATACCCCTCCTCAGACTACTTAGGTCTGCTTTGTCCTTAGCCCTGTAAGCTGCGTTCCTCTCCTTCAGAAGCTCATATACCTTAGGGGTAAGCTGTAGCTTCTTGTTAGTTCTAATAGTGATACTCTTGATATTTGATACCCCATCAATGCAGTTTGAAATGTATGCCATCACTACCAAAGTCTATTCATCAATGCTCAGTGGCTGATTCACTGTGGCTGTCTCCTTGAACATATCCCAATTGGCTCTTTCAAAGCAGTCTTGGAGGGCTTCAATAGCCCCCTCAGGCCATAACCTGATTTGCTTCTTTGTAGGTTTGTTTCTAATCAGTGCAGGTTTGCAAGCTGGCTAGCAAGGTGGTATAATGGTCAGAGTTTCCCATTTGTGGAAGTTGCACTGCCTTATAAGCTTTCTTTAAGTTTATATACACCTTGTCCAGGATATTATCGCCTCATGCAGGAACACCCACATAGGAGTAATTCTTTCAGATCTGCTTTATTAAAGTCACCAGCTGCCACATGTACAAAGTCAGGATATTTGCTCTGTAGCTCACCCATGTGATTGCATAGTTTATTTAGAGCCTCAGTAGTATTAGCACTAGGTGGGATATACACCACTGTTACACTGACCCCATTCAACTCCCTGGACAAGTAAAATGGTCTACATTTAATGGACAGGGACTCCTTAAGTTCTCACAGCAGTGTGATAGTATGATTTCACAGTTGCTGCACCATATTTTGTTAACATAGATGCAGACTCCACCTCCTATGGCCTTTCCACACAGTGTATCTTTTATGTCTGCATGAAATAGCGTAAAATTCTCTAAGTTTACTGCACTATTATTTATCTTGTCATGCAACCACATCTCAGTAATCAAAAATAAACAAGTATTTCTCATCTTGTTCTTGTTGGAGAGCTCCCGTCTCAAGTACTGCATTTTGCTATCCAGTGATCTCACATTAGCTTGCAGTATAGTTGGTAGTACAGGCCAGTAGGGGTTTGCTTTTAACTTTACATCAACCTCTGCTCTGCAACCTCTCTGACATCTCTTTATCTTTTTCCTTGTCCATCATTCCAGAAACCCGTTCTATCAGTTTCAGGCAAGAGTATGAAGAGTTAAAATACGCAGCTAGTGAAGTTCTATGCAAGTAGTACACCCCAGATACCGTGCAGACTTTAAAACATCCAACCAGCAACATGTAGATGTTGACTGTTTAATTTCTAGCAACTCTGAGTACTATAAGACATTATACCTTCAACTGGAAGTGCAGAAACTGATTTTTTTGAGATTTACTGTGCAAAAGAATACAAAATATGCATATCTCTAGAATGAGCTGACAGAGCCGCAGCCACACAGGGTGTGCCTTTTATGCCAAATCCACCCAGTTACTAAGATGATATAATTGTTGGCATTATATTTAAATAATTTAAACTTATGGCAGATTAATACTGATGAAAATTTATTTGACATCAAAAATTGTTTATTCTTGATCTCAGTGGCGTAACTGGCTTTTATATTGCCTAAGGCTGTTTTTCAAATTGGCACTGTGCCTCCTCAGCTATTCATTTGAAAAAGAAAAAAGAAAAATGATCCATTCTATACTGTTCTAAAGCCAGAAACATGCCCCTTCCATGCCCCAGCTCTTCACCACTGGAGGAGCAAAAAAAAAAAAAAAAAATATATATATATATATATATGTATATATATATATATATAGAGAGAGATTTTATATATATATATATTATATATATATATATATATATATATATATATATATATATATACTCTGCTTTGAGAGACTGTCTCTCCAAGCCACTCAGAATGCACACACACCCTCCTTCCTCCAACTCTTCACTGGAAGAGCAATACAAAAAAAAAAAAGGTCCACTTTCTTACTCTATCTTTCCAAGCCAGATACACCCCTCCCTGCCCCAGCTCTTCATTGGAAGAGCAAGAAAAAAAATAAGGCCTGCTCCACTCCAAAAGACTGGCTGTCCAAGCTAGCCAGATACATGCCCCTCCTTCCTCCAGCTCTTGATTGAAGACAGAGAAAGAGAGAGAGAAAAAAAAAACAGAGAGCCCACTTTCTAAGCCAGATAATCATCTCTTCTTAACCCCAGCTCTAAAGAAAAAGAGCAAACAAATAAATAAAGAAAAATAAATAAATAAATAAATAAATATGTTGCTTTTTAAACTTTAGCAAGCCAATTGCTACATTTGCAGTAATCATCTTGCTACATCTACAGCTCTCACCCTCACAAATTGCTAATCCGCTCTACTACCTTTCTGTACCAGCATTCAGAAATGCTGGTAAAGAAAGAAAACTGCAGGAAATGCACTTCACAATTGTACCCCCTAACACCTTGTACCTGGTGCAGCTGCCCCTTTGCATCACCCTTGTTATGTTACTGCTTAATGTGAGCCTTAAGTTGAATGTCCCCTCTTTTATGGACTTGTAAAGAAGAGAAACATTTAGTGGCATTCTGGTTTTGTGGAATCACTGTTGTGCGATATTGCTGTGCTGATTTTTGGCTTTATGGACATTTTCTATTTAACATGCACACAATACTTGGATATATTTTCCTTTTCTGACAGGTTTTAATATTAGCACAGGCATGTGCCCTTAATAGTGCACCTGGTATTCATACCTTCTGAGCCACAAATCATCACTGTGTAATGTCTAATGACAGTCAGTACAAGTTGAAACTCATCTCCTGTTGCTGAGTACCTTCTGGCAAATTCTTGCTTATGTATCTGATGGCTTTCTAAACTTAACTTTGTTGGTTGACTATAAATGATCATCAGTATAAATGCTAGGGATGTGTATGTATATCATTTTGCATCAGTGCAGTATGCTGTGAAATTTACTTTCCCAGATGTTCAATTTAGTCACTTTATTTTGGAAACCTGGCAATCATAATTCTATAATTTGCATTCTTGCTGCACTAGTTAAAATGCACACTTGTATGACAGTTGTGAAGACTTTTAAGTGGCTAGATTATTTTAAATACATTTGTTTTATTATTTATGATTTATTTATTTAAATTTGTTAACTAGGGTAGAGCTCTGATTCATATTAAGTGGGAGCCAAACATACAAAATAGTGACAGGCGTTGTAATTTTTATATGTTTATATTTTTAATTACACTGAACATGCAGCATATGAAATTAATATATAGCCAAATAAAAACTGAATAAACCAGAACAGGAACTCTGGACTCAAAGTACTAAAAATGGTTAAGCTTTTCTGTCATTTAACAATAGATGAGAGGCTGCAAACTCAGACCACCAAATAAAAACTAAAAAAAACCCTACTTGACATATGAAAACTATAATCTCAGCCATATTTGAAATGTGAAACTGTGTCACAAGCCCCTGCCAATGTGAGTTGTTACACTCAACCAAGTGTGACTCAACCTTAGGGGATTCAAGCAAGTGAGTGGAAGTCATCAGACCAAGTGGACTGAGAGTACATCCAGAGAATGGGGTGATGATAATGAAGTGTGCCAGATGGCAGCCGTTCTATAGGTTCATAGGTGCTTACTAGGCTAATGACCACAATGGTCTTTTTTAAGCCTAGTCATGCATCCCAAATCTCTGACAAATTCTGGTACCCTTGATAAGTGTAAGCAGGGGCTTGGGAGATGAACATTTACAAGCAGGGGCCTGGAAGATGAACCATTTACAGGTTGCCTGTGACCATTAGTGGCATAGGTGCCAAGCCAGGGATTAAATTTCTGTTCCCCATCCAATTGTCCAAGTTACACTTGAATTTGGTTAGGGAGGAACTCTGCTTCCCATGGATGGGGAGCCTGTTCCAGAGACGGGTAGTCTCTGGGATACATACCTGTCTCCCCAGCAGGTCCTATTTATATCACAGGCAATGTTTAATTCTTTAGAATGGGTTATTCTGGTGCTGTTTGTTTTGCAGACATGCAGGAAGTCCATCAGAGTGGGGTCTAACAATGCCCTGTATGCCAGACATAGATCTTACGTCAAAAGCCTGTAGAAAACAGAATACAGGGATAGGGCCTTGAGGCAGTCTGCATAGGACATTTTACTTATTTCCTGTATTCTTTTAGTGAGGAACTTTACTTACAACCTGCATTATTTTAGTGAGAAACCTGTGTGGACATTCCATTTGTTAGAGATACCGGGTTAGCATAACAAATGTGGCATTGTACTCAATTATAGGTCTGATGAATACTGAATACAGTGAAACAATGACTTCCTTGACCTAGCTGCCCTACTTTTGTTTATAAGTTGTGCAACATAGAATGATTTCCTCACTACTGCAGACAAGTGATGGTCAAAGGCTAGATTACGGTCTATGTGTGTCCCTAAGTCCCTGACTACTGGGTAGGCTCTAAGGGGTGGATAACTTCCAGAGGAATACTATTATGCATTTCTTGGTATTTAGTTTTAGTCCATGGCTCTGATACCAGATGTTTGTCTGTGTCAGCCCTTCCTAGAGAACATTTGTGTCAGTGTGAAATTCAATGAGAGCTCCTAATTTGCAATTATCTGCAGATTTAGTCAGCCAGAAACCATTGACATTAGCCCTAACTTCAGAGAGATAAATGCCAAAAAGGGGCAGTCTGAGGACCGATCTCTAAGGGACTCCAGTTGTGACTGGCCTCTTTCTATAGGAGGGCTCCCCAGTTCTAACTTCCTGGGTCCTGTCTGTGAGCCAGTTGGCTATACACCGAGTGACATACGGGTTTGTACCTAACCTCTTGAGTTTGTCAACAATGCCTGAGTGGGATATTGTGTCAAAAGCCTTGGCCATTTCACGGTAGGTAGTGTGAACAATTTTGCCCTCATCCATTGCTTTGGTGACTTTCTCAAAGAAGTCCACCAGGCTGAGTAGGCATGAGCGGCCTTTGATGAAATGAAAACTGGGTTGGATCCAGTGCCTGGAGGTTTACTATATCATTATCGATCATTTCCATAATAATTTTCTTCAATAACTTTGCATACAAGACTAGTGAGACTTATGGGTCTGTACTTTCTAGGGTCTGTAGATGGCCCACTTTTATGCAGAAAGATGACTGCTGATGTTCTCCATTCATGAGGCACAAAGTCTAGTTGGAGAATACAGTTAAACAGCAATTCCAGAGGGCCTGATAGGTCATGTTTCATGCTATTTAGAAGGCATGCGGGGATATTGCCCAGGCCCAATGATGCAATGCTGTTGGCATTAGAGCGAACATTAAGGACCTGTTTCCTAGTGATAGCAGGGTGAGTTACATTTGATGGTATTTCCTCAGGGAAGGCTGAGGAGGAGAGAGGGGTAAAGTTGGAGCTGAACTTGTCGGCCAGTAGATTTGCTATATCTTCTGGCTCATATAGGTGGCTCCATTTACAATAAGCTCTGCAAACAACTGTGTATTGCCTTTGAGGTTGTGGACATAGGTCAAGAATGCCTTGTGGTTGTCCTTGGCCCAGGAGGCCAAATTTACCTCAAATTTGGCTTTGGTAGATTTTATTTGTCCTCTGAGTTGTTTATTTCATTTGATGAGAGTGCTTTTATCCTGCTAGGTGCTGCACCTGCTAATTTTTGCCATGACTTTATTCCTTCTGTTATACAGCCTATTGATTTTGTGATTCACCGGGGTGGCTTGCTGTTTGAGTTATTTCTGTAGCTCTTCCTGATGGGTACAGCTGCCTCTGTGCAGCTATTAACGTGCTTGTATAGGGATTGTGCGAACAGTTCTGCATAGGCAGCAGTGTTCTCAGTTTTTTATTTTTTTTTTGCCAGGTTATCACTTAGTAGCAGAAAGTTAGCCTTAGAGTAGTTCCTGAATATTTCATGGTTAGCTGGGGTTCCAGTTTTTATTTTTAATTCAAAGGAGATCATTTTGTGGTCTGACCTTACCAGGGAAGACAATACACTATGGTGAACTCTCCCATATTAGTGAGGACCAGATCCAGTATGGTTGCACCCATTGTTGGTGTATTGACAATCTGGTCCAGGGAGTTTGTGTTTACAAAATCCAGGAATCTCTGTGCCTGTACGTTTGGTATCGTATAGTATTCCCAGTTAATAGTGGGGTAATTAAAGTCCCCCGTGAATATGGTATTGGGCTGGACATTGAGTGTTTCCAGTAAGCATAAATACATGCTGTGGGTTTCCTAGGTCATAGATGGGGATCTATAGCTTGCAAGGAAGTGGTATTGGGTTTTGCCTATGGCGATTTGAACATGGAGTTACTCAAGTGCACTGTCCTGTTTGACCAGCCTTGAGGTATATTTATTTTTTATGTAAATCGAGATACCTCCATCTTTAGTCCTTGTCTGTGTAGTAGCTGGTCTAAATGAGTTGAAGGCATTATGGCCTTGCACTACTGGTGTGCTCTCTGTGGCTTTAAACCATGGCTCAGTGACCACCTTAACATCAGCATTCTCTAGAGTGTAGAGAGCTTCTAGGGACTGGAGTTTTTTGTTTAGACTTCTAGCATTGAACAGCAATACCTTTATATTTTCTTGGTTTTGATTTGCTATGTTGGAAGTACTTTCAGTTTGGCATTACCTAAAAAAGCACTATGGGGAAGACAATGTTTTAGCTAATATTTGAAAGCCTAGAGGGGAGAGGTACAGGTCATCCCTGGTAAAGCAGGGTGGTCTGTTGACTATCTCCTTCCATGCTGACAAATATGGCACTCCCTTAGAATGATACCAGAAACTAAGCCAATTATTAAAATCATTCATCTTTTGTTCATATTATGGCATCATCCTTGGGAAGGTAAAATGCTGCTCAATGCTAGGCTGATACTACCCTGGGACACATATTCTGAGAGCTCCATGATGTCTCACTTCATATAGTCTAGGGAGGTAATTCTCAGGTAATTTAAACCCACATGTACTATGACTGAGTAATACTGGCGCTTGTGGTCCAATGACCTGAGTGCATGCATAGTGTGGTGGATCCTAGCCCTTGATAAGCAACTGACAGTGACTTTCTCCTTACTCAGCCTGGTGAGAGGGGCATCAGTGTGTCTCAAAATGGAGTCTCCAATGACCAGAATGTTGGACTGTGTGGTGGCTTGCCTTATGGGCTTAGAAGTAGAGACTCCATAATATGTGGCTGTATGTACTGATGTGTGTTGCTTTGAAAGAGTGCATTCGAGGCTGCTGAGAGTATTTGTTATGTGTACTTCATCTAGAAGGCCTTTGGGGTTTAGGAAGTTTACATTTAAGTGCCTCAGCATATGTGAGTCTATATATATATATATATATATATATATATACGGATCTACCTGACTACATCGAAACATCAAAAGAGCGAAAACGACTTCACTGACACCACATAATCGACAGTTCACAAACACGACACCTCATACACTCGACACATCATAACAACAAACAAAACAAATCCCCTATCCAAAACCCACACACACAACACAAGCACACCAAAATCCTTACAAACCAACACTAACCCATACATACACAACTATCTACAACCCTAACCCAAACCCTTACCCTAAGGTCCGTCACTATCGCACACTCACCTAACCCGCGCCCTAACCCTAACTCACTTAACCCGCCCCTAACCCAAAAACTATCACTACTGCACCCTTACCTAACCCGCACCCTAAACCTAACTCACTTATCCCACCCCTATCCCTACAGACCGCCAACATCGCACACTTACCTTACTCGCACCCTTACCTAACCCACGCCCTAACCCTAACTCACTTATCCCACCCCTATCCCTACACACCGTCAACATCGCACACTTACCTTACTCTCACCCTAACGTCCGTCACTACCGCATACTTACACATCCTTTCCCCATCTCAGTGTTCTCAGCGTCGGTGTCTTCCTCCGTCGGTCTTCTGCCTTGTCGATCTTCTGGTGTCGGTGAAGTCATTTTCGCTCTTCTGAAGTTTTGACGTAGTCAGGTAGATCCATATATACACATAGGTTTATAGGTTAGTACTAAGCTAACTGCCCTTGCGAGCCATTTTAAGCCTTGCCAATTATCCCTTGTGAGACTTAAACCCTGCACCTTGTGTTTGTAAGGCAAACACCTTAACCATTAGGCCACCCTCCTTTCCCATATGTATGTATGTATATATATATATATATATATATATATATATATATATATATATATGTTTTGAATTGTGGGTGTTGGGTACAGTGTGTGTACTACTGACAACCTTACTGACATTAGGAGTACTTTTATGTGAGAGCCTTGCCTCCAGTGACATTGTGTAAATACATCTCTCACATACCATATCAGTTTGTTTGAGAATTAACTGGCTGTCAGTAAACATGAGGCAATTTCTACATCACCTCAGGATGCCCATATTCACCAAGCTGGTAACGGAAATAGTGGTAAAGTTCATATCCATGGCAACAGACCCTTTTTATTAATTAGACAGTTGGAGTGAGAATATAAAGTAATGTCAGAAGTATTCGGTTTGCAACTCTGGGGACAGTGCTTGTCACTGCAAACTAGTTGTCCTTTGTGCAACTAGGTACTGGTAACATTTCAATTTTGCTTTTACAGGAAAATTGTCACTCAAGGTGTCTGTATCTATACATGGCAATGCCAAACACTTGAGAAGAAACTAATAAGTAGACTTTGGAAATTTAAGGATAAAGTATTTAGGCAGATATTCTGAAGTCAGAAATACATCAAGCAGTACTCCTTACCGAAAACAAAGAATGACAAAAAGAGGGGACTCATGCGACTGGCTACTACTAGTGCTGCTCTCACCACAGCTTCATTCTGCTGGGATACAATGCTCCCTTGTGTCTTCTCTCACCAGAAGCAAAACGTTAGCACCAATCCCAAGATGAGAAGCAGGCCACAGCCTGTTTGGTGATTCACTGTCTTGTCCCAGATGATGCAGGGATCTGTAGGCTTGTTGTAGCCTTTTCCTGGTATATGCCTTGAATAGCAACCAGACCAATTAGGAATATCAAGCACAGACACTCACTGCCCAACCAGAAACAGTCAGGAATCAATGCTCTCTGCTTCTTCTTTCACCAGGAACAGAATATAAGCATAAATTCCAAGCTGTCACCTATGAAGCAGTTATTAGGCTTTCTGGTGATCAGCAGTCTCCAGGAAATAATGTAACTGCACTCTTTCTCTCACCAGGAGAAAACAGAAGCACTAAATCCAAGATGACTACTGAGAGGCAGAATGTGAGCTCTCCAATAACTGGTGGTTTTGCAATAGATGTTGCAGATTTTAAAGGTAAGATGGAAAAATGGGTTAATATCCTAAGCACTGCAGTGCACAATAAGTAGTTAGATATGAAAGAGGGGTAACTTAAGCTTTAGCTAAGTGGAGAGCCACTAATTTTAAAAGAGCAAGATAGACTGAAAGGGGGTGTGCACTTTGCATTCTTCCAGTTCTATGGAATATAGTGGGATGGCCAATACATTTAAATAGTTGAAGGGGAGTGATTTCACAAAATGATAATTTTGTGCTTACTCACAACAGCCAAAGAAAGGGGAAAGGGAAAAAGATATGTGGTCAAATTAACAAAAAGGCAGGCAATATACCTCTCAACCTCTTATCACAAGAAATCTGGAGAAAGTCTGACATAATGGGAGGACAAAGGCCCCGAAATAGGGGCACATTTTAAGTATTGTTCTTATAAACGTAGAAAGGTGCTATAATAACATGATTTGTGCTCGCATGCATTTTCTGATGGATATTAAGTCTGAAAGTCAAATGCATGTCATCATTTAGTGACTTTAATCATTAGATCATCCCAGTGATTTGTCAAAAAACACAATTTTTATATGAGGCAAAAATCTGGACATTCTATAAAAATCTGTACAGTTGAGTTTAAGAACACAACTTCACCAGGGTGGGAAAAACTTCTTTGTGAATCACAAGAGACACCGCTGTAGTCTTTTTCCTAGTTTTAATATGCAGTTAAAAGCAGAATGCAAGTAAAACACAATGTAAAGAAAACAAGTCACAATATACAAAATAGAAGAAGGCAATAAATTAATACAAAATACAAGAAAGCAAAAGCAAACTAACCTTTTTCTCACAAAAGGTTGTGGCAGCATCTGGGTGAGCTTTTCCAGTAAAACTGTTTTTGTATGTACCTCACAAGCCATCTACAACAACTGGAAAGGCCACAGAAATACCTCACAAAGAGGATTACCAGCCTCAAACAGATGCCCTCATGAACCGTCTCAAAAAACTCCAGCTTTACTCTGTCGCATATCACCTTCTCAGAGGTGATCTCTGCCTAACATACAAAGCTATGTCAAACCCAGAGCTGTTGGACATGCTCCACGTAAAGAAATCCCAATCCCTCCGAGCTACATGCTCTAGGGACCTAAACCTTGTCACCACAATAAATAGAACATGCTGGAGGGATAGATTCCTATCTCAGAGACTTCCCATATTCTGGAGCAAACTACCTATCTATATCAAACAAAGCTCCTCATTAGCACTCTTCAAGAAACATCTTGATGATTGGATGGGAGATAGGAAATTCACCCTGGGGATCACTTTGGTGGCTCTGCTTGACAGGGGCACAGGAAAATAATTTTCTTGGGTGGCAAAAGCCAGGGTACCATTTGGCTAGGCTTATATAGGCCCTAGCGCCAATAGTCTAGTACCTACCTTTGAACCTATGACTACATGGAGACCAAGGATAACCAAGAGAGGATGCTAAAAGACTGATTACAGAACAAAGAAAAGGAGATCCCATGGCGCAGGAAAGCATACAGGTTTAGGGCTGAATGAGTAGGAAGTGGAAATTACAACAACAGAACTCAAAAGGAGATGATAAACGTTGGTTAGGAAAAGACAAAAGTGAGTGGATAACTGGGGAGGATAAAAATCAATTACAGGGATTTTGTCACCCTGTACCACCCTACTGTGTGCAAATCTTAACCCTGCATCTCCCTGTAACCTCCACCCTACATCTTACCTTATCAAAAAACCTTTCCATAACATTTATCTAAACAAGACAATCATACATATTTCATATAAACCAACACACATGCATAACACTAAATCTACCCCCTTCCTCAAGCCCTTAATCTATCCCTAATCTTCAAACAAACACAGTCCCACCCTAATGCCAAAGCATTTGTATATCAAATCACAAACTCACACTTACTATAAGAAGCACTCAGTCTTATACCTTATGACACCTCCAGTACTAAACAAGGATTGCTTTTGATGCATTTCCAAAGCAGTCCAGTCTGCCTACAAACTGACTATTAAACAGAGTGAACTGCATCTGTATATATGGGTGTAATCAGTATTAATGAATGCTGAAAGGAGCAAATGTTCTTTTAGTTATTATTTTGCCTGTCGGCAGCCCTGTGTGCAAGACTGCAGTATAGCAGAGTTAGTTTATACAATTAGCAGAGGGTATGTAGGGTACAAGTGAGGCTTGCTCCCCTGGAAAATATTCGTTTTTTTTTTTTTGTTTTTTTAATTTTTTAAACATTAGCTTGAGCTTTTGCTAATAGCTGGCACACTCATGTATGCATTATATATATATATATATATATATATATATATATATATATATATATATATATATATACACACGTATATATCTATCTATCTAAATATATATATATATATATATATATATATATATATATATATATATATAGTATTCTACATCGAATGGATGAAGTATCAGTGTCCACGTCAATGTCTTATGTCAACAACACAATGTTAACAGGTAACTGTGTATGCACCCACCAAATCAAAATGCAGGTAAGAACTAATGAATGACTGAACATGAAGATCATAGGTAGACACAGAATTTAGTTAAAACCAATAATATAGATTTAGACATGTTTATCTCTGTTGATTAATGCTGCTTATTATGCTTATAGAACCATTAACTATTGACATAACATGTTGTTTCAATGCTTATGATAGCATAAATAACATCCTGTAAGTGAAATAAAAGGTAGTGCAATAGCTGTAGAAAGAAAAGCAGGGAAAATAACAATATGGTTAGTTACATATGCTATTCCAACACTTTTATTTGTGTGGGAACATATGAAGAGGATGATAGCCAGATGGTTCACAGACAGAACCAATGAAGTTAGAATTAGAACTGTAAAGTGCATCTATACAAAAGAGGCCAGTCACAAACGGAGTCCATTGGGGACTGGTTCTGGGACTGATCATTTTTGGCATTTACTACTCTGAAGTCAAGGCCAATGTCAATGGCCTCTGGTTGACCATATTTGCAGACAATTGCAAATTAGCACCAGTCACAGAATCCCCCATCAACATTAATCTCCAGGAAGGGCTGGCACAAATTAATAACTTGTGTCAGAGCCATGGACTAAAACTAAATGCCAAGAAATGCTCCATAACAGTATTCTTTGGGAAGTCATCCACTCCTGGTAACAATACTATTTACAATACACACATAAGAGTTGATCCAGTAGTCAGGGACATGGGGATATACATAGACTATAATCTAGCCTTTGACCATCATGTGAGGAAGCAGTAAGGAAATCATTCTGTGTTGTGAAACTTATAATTAAAGGTACAACATCTAGGTCCAAGGAGGTCATTATTCCATTATATTTGGCATTCATCACACCTATCATTGAGTACAATGTCTCCTTTTTTTGTATGTAACTAACCAGGCATCTCTAACAATTAGAATGTCCACAGAGGTTCCTCAGTAAAAGAATACGTAATAACTAACATGTCCTATGCAGACCACCTCAAAGCTCTATCCCTGTATTCTGTCTCCTACATGCTGTTGAGGGGAGATACATGCCTGGCATACAAGGCATTGTTGGACCTCCTAGTGATGGACCTCCTACATATCTGCAAAACAATCAGCACCAGAATTAACCATTCTAAAGACTTAAACTTTGCCTATGATATAAATAGGACCTGCTGGAGAGAGAGAGGTATGTATCCCAGAGACCACCCCTTCCTTGGAACAGGCTCTGCATCCATGTGAAGAAGAGCTCTTTCTTAACCCAATTCAAGTGTAACTTAGACAACTGGATGGAGAACATGAAATTCATCTCTGGTTTGGCATCTATATCTCTAATGGACATAGACAGCATGTAAATCATTCGATTTGGGATGCATAGCGAGACTTAAAAAGGCCCTAGTGTCATTAGCCTAGTACACACCTGTGAATCTATGAACCTATATGTTAGTGGGAAGTTATAAGTTAGGGGAAGAGAAGTTCTTAAAAAATGGAACAGTTATTTTTACAGCTACAGGTGAATAAATGCTAGCAGTAGGGATTGAGGGAAAATGTGTACCAACATCAAGATGGACAATAAACTGAAACCAACATTGAAGTGTGTTGGAAGACTTTGAACACACAGATAAAGACACTGTCAAACTCTTACCATATATAAAAAACTGAGTAAATATAATAAACTGCTTTAGAAGAATAAAGGAGGATAAAAACATGTAAAAGAGATGGAAATATATATTTAAAAAAAACATGGAATGCTTATTCTGCTTGGGACTAGTTTACTGCATTAACAGAGAGGGATTTTTTTTTTTATTCAGAAACATAAGCAGAATAGAGTTGCAAGAAAAGGAAGCTCATGCAGGGATATGTACACTGATTGGAAGCTGAAGACATTAGGGAAGAGGAAAGGGGAAGATGAAAAGCTATAAATTAGTTAACCATTAATAGGAAGAAGGGTGAGAAAATCATTGGGAGAAAAACACTGAAAACATATCAGGAAAAAATGAGGGCTTGCTGATGTAGACAGAATGGGAAACTGGAGGAAGAAGGGAAATAAAATGGATAAAAAAGAAAGAATGACTGAGAGGAACCGAGTTAGATTAGATGGGTAAAGAAGAGGGGAACTTGGTACACTGATATATTATGTATAGCCTAGCTTAATATCAGACATCAAGGGACTTAGTGCAGCCACAGCAACAAAAGGCAAAGGGATATCTGTTCAGATCACTGGCAGGGAAGGTTGAAGTAGTAAGTGCCTTCAGAGAGACAGGAAAGGTGAGACAGTGATACCTGGAATACAAGAAACTTGTTGAACTCATTTAAAAAAAAGAGCCAGAGTTCTACTTAAGTTAATACATCAGGAAGGGCACAAAAAACGTTGATCCAATAAATTAAGTTAAAAATAATACTGTAGATGAATTTCAAGGAGGATGGAACATCTGATGATAGAGGCAGACTGTGTACAGTGGGAAGAAGAGTGGCTATACTTCTTAAGAAAGGCTTGAGGGTGATGACCACTTATCTTTTTTTTGTATGTTTTGTTAACCTCGTTAACCTTGTTTCTATCCTTTGGATAAGACATTAAACTGAGGCCTCATCTGCCGGAGTTGGGGGTAACTCATGTGGATGCAAAAGATTCCACAGCATTTACCAAACTAGTAGAGAAATTTCCTCAGTATCCCGGCCAAACTTCCCCTAGTCAGAATGAATACCACCTGGGGTCCCCCATGAAAAGTGACCATTGGCTGAGTTGACCTAACCTGGTCAAAAAAGTGTAAGTAAATAAAACCTTGTAAGTGGAGTGAGTACATATGACCAGAGCCAGGTGCTGGACCATATGGAAAGGGAGATTTTAGGGGAATGTGTGAAAGTATGAAATATCCATGGGCCCACTAAGGATGAAAGGGATTTTATAATAGCTTTTTCTAATCAGTGGAAGGAAAGCAGGGACATTCCAAGAAGACAGATATGGAGCAGTACTTTAGTCTCCCACTGTGCAGTCAGAAGATCAATCTGCATGGCACAGTAGGATACAGTAGAAAGAAAATGGGAATCTAGCAGAATGTATGACAAAGAAGAAGGGTGGATGTTAGGTGGGATGTATATCCAGAGAAGAGCCAGATCCAGCACTGAGCGACCTAGGCAGTTGCCTAGGTCCCACTGGCTGGGAGGGACCTCTGCTGGCCAGAGGGCTGTCACATTTACTTTTTTAATTTAAAAAAAAAAAATGACACATTTTTTGTAAAGGCGTTCTTCTTTAAGAACGCCCTCTGCATCCGTGCGTTGTCATGTGTCCCCTTTGTAGATTATCTCACACACCTGTTGCTTGCTTCTTCCTTTCCACATGTGGAATTTAAATACAAGAATAAAACAGTGTAAGAAACTTCTCTGTGTGGAAGATTTTCAGTCCATATATTTCTAGTTAATCACTGTATATTAATCAGATCAGACAATAGTAGTAGAAGGAGCGAACGTAAACTCGTCAAGTCAAAAAGTAATAATAGAAAATATATAATTCTACACATTACTAAGTATTTGAAAGTAATCCAAACAAGGCAGGCAGTCTGTTTCCAGTCGAAAATCCTTTATTAAGTACACAAACAAGCGATCCAAGTAAAACAAAAATAGAGTAATAATTTCCTCACAAGCTTTCTAAATATATATATACTTTTTATCAGGCATGGGAGTGGTTTATTGTGCTGTAAAACAACATGTTATTGGTACACATGTTAAATTCACATCCCTTCCCCCATCAGTGTGACATTCGAGCTGGTCCTGCCCTACCTAGTAGCTGTCATAATAATATATAGCCCTAATGTACTTTAATGGTACATCTTATTTAACCAAGTTATTAAGTAGATTAAGTCTGTGATTTTATACAAGGCAATATGCTACATGGCTGGAAATATATCAACCTTAGTTCATTTTGCGATCAAAAATTATATATAAATATATACATATACATTTTGCATGTAAAAATCAGTTTCTATTTTCATAACCTATTGTTAACAAAGATCGCTTTCGTCCTTCTACACTTCTTCAGGTCTGTGTACAAGAACCCTAAAAACCTATATAATTGTATAATTAGTTAGTATTGTTATTACCATCATTTTGAATAATGTGGAAACAAGAGAACCAGAAAAAATATATAATATAATATAATATAGAACCAGAAAAAAAATGTATGTATGATGATGGAAACAAAATATACACTTAAATTTCAAATGATTTAAAATGGTATTTAAAACCAATTTGTAGAAAAAAAAATAAAATACAATTAGTCATGTAAACAATGTGGCAATTTTCTAAGTTCCAGTGCACTTTTAATTGAACAGTAGTAGTTTAGTCCAATTATATAGGTTTTTAGGGTTCTTGTACACAGACCTGAAGAAGTCTAGAAGGACGAAAGCGATCTTTCAGAGAAAGTGGGCTTTAGTCATCTACAGGATAAAGTGAGAAAGCAAGAGATTTAGCAGATGCTAAAGTAAAACTGAGAAAATACCCAGTAAGACATCTGAAAGTGAGAAGGTAAAATTTATGGCTCAAACCTGATAAAGAAAAAGGGAAAGAATGTAGAGAAAGAATGGGAAAGCGAAGCGGCAGCAGGGTTCTATGAGGAATGATGTGCATCAAAAACAAGAGGAAGGGGGGAAGAAGAAATGAGAAGAAAGGAACACATGCAAGTAGAAGGAAACAGATGAGGAAGATCAGCAACGTCTGCCTAGAAGAAGTTGTGGTGTGATGGCAAAATCTGTTTGACGTCTGAGAGAGGTAAAGCTTTAAGAATAAATGCATTTTCAGTAGAGTTTTAACATAAGGGAGCAAAAAAAAACTTAAAAAGAGTTACGCAAGATTCATAACCCGAGTGAGGTAAAGGGAGGGGATAATGTAAATATTGCAAAAAGGAACAGTGGTAATACTTCCAAAGGAAGGAGGTGAATAAAAGGACTCCAGGAACTGCAGACAAATCACATTGATTAATGATGATGCAAAACTGTAGTTAAGGTACTGGCAAATGAAGAAAGTACTACCTAGAATATTGGATTCAACACAGGCTGGATTTAGGAGGAGGAGGCAGCCAGTGGAAAACTGGTGGCTCATGACAGGTTTTATGGACAATGCAGAGCTAGTGAAACTAATGAGGCAGTGACATTCATGTGTGTATCATAAAGAAAATATTTTTTTTACTAACACTAATGCCAGAGTTAGGTTTGAAAAGACATTTCAAGAGATGGAAGAAAGCTGTGTACCGTAAGCACAAGATTAATATGCTGGTCAGTGAAGTCTCAGCTAGGAGAACTAGAAGTAAAAAAAGAAGACCGTGTCAGGGTTGTCACCTGTCTCAGGCCTGTTCTTGTTGATTATGCAATTGTTGGCAATGAGCATAAAGGAAAGACTGAAACAGAGGGAGTATGAAGGGAAGACAACAGACATCTTTAGATTATTTACAGATGACCATACTAATAGCAGAGAATACCAAAACAGCATTGCAACAGGTACTGCAGACATTACGCAAATTTAGGGTGTAATTGGTCTGGAAAATAGCAAAAAGAATAAGTAGAAAGAAAACAGTACTGCAAAGGCTGGGGAGAGACTGAAAGAAAGGTAGTTGGGAGAGAAAAAAGGAGAAGTGGGGATGAAATACTTTAGAGTTGGAAGTGTAGAGACCAATTAAAGAAACAGCTGGGTGGAAAGGAAACATTAAACAACAGGAATGAAAGTCATTTAGGGACATGGATAGGTAAGGCTGGGTCTGTCACAGAAAGACCCGAACATAACTAAAACAATGGTACACTGCTTAAAGTGACACTTAATTCAATATACCCAATAAGGCACAAAGAGTATAGCAAAGGAAGTACAAAATTGTATGATAAGTATGTGTGGGACAGCAGAAAGCTACATCAGTAAAATAAAGATAAAAGGGGGAGGAGACAGTTATGAAACTAACAAGGGATGAAGAAGGCGGGAAAGGGAGGGGAGCAGCTTAAAAGCAGTATGAAAGAAGAGCAAGATGGATAATCAGACCAGTAATATTCCCATAATAGATGACATATTATCCCGGGCATCTACCAGTTTAACCTATGAGACACTAATTACAGGTGGCACTAATATTAATTGTAGCTCCTGCAATCCCTCAGAAAATTCCAGTGACACTTATAACCTTTGTCACCTCTACTCCATCACCCAAATAATAACTACCCCAACTAGATTTAATGAATTCTGTAAAACTGAAACCATAATAGACTGGAGTCTAACGAATCAACCTAAAATATATCTCAGTCGGGTGTGCTACCTGGCTCCTTAAGTGATCATCACCTCACATTTACCCTTCATATTCATTCTAGCAACACTAAACTCTAATTTCAACAAAGTCACTTTTAAAAATATTCTAGCACAATACAAATGGAACATATTAAATACTCTCCCCTTGGAGGAAGCTGTTGCACATTTTTCCCAAACATTTTTATCACTTCTAAACACACATACTACAATCAGGGAAAAAAACATGTCAAATCAAACCCTGCTCCCTTGTTATAACTACCTGTTAAGCAACATAGGAAATATAAAGAGAAAGTGGCATACCTGGAAAAATAACAAAACCCCCTACCTCTCTTCAAGCCTATCATACTCTAAGAAAATCCCTACTTGTTCTAAATATGAAAAAAATACTTCACTAACCAATAAAACATTTATTCCAAATTTCCTCAGAAATTCTGATCATGTTTATTTCAGCTCCTCAACGCAGGTAACCCACCCAACCCTGCCCAAATCCTAATGAATCTGATTACAATTTAGATTGTGCTTTCAACAATAACTTCATTAACTTTGTTGTTTCCTTACAACTACTAAACCTTCCCTCACTCCTCCTAATGCTCCACTGACAGGCACTAATTCTATCCCTTTCTGCATCCAACCTATTCCTACTTCAAAAATACAATCATATCTAAGTTGCAGTCAACAACACTTGCCACAGACAATTTACCTGCAGAATACCATAACTAGCTGCAAAAGTGATTGCACAGATGGTGTTCAATCTCATCAACAGGTCTGTCTGTGATTCATATGTTCCAAACATCTGGAAACAATTCTATGTCATACCATCCTACAAAGGTGGAACCTATAATGAGTTAACATCAGATCCACAGCCATACTATCCCCATTATCTAAAATCCTATAGAATATGTTTTAACAAATAACCTTCTCTCCCCATCACAACATGGATACTGTTCTTCTTTCCTTTATAAACACTATTTACTACCACAGAAATAACAATAACCTACTATCTGCAATTGTTCTTGATTTCTCAGAAGCCTTTGATACTGTATCACAATACAAACTGCTAATCAAATGCCATACTCTAGATCTCTCTAATAACACAATGTCTTGATTTACATCATACCTTGGAAACAAAAGTCAAAGTGTCAAATGGAAACAAACTACATCTCCCTCTCACCCTGTATCTACAGGATTTCCATGGGACTCTTTTCCTGGTCCTCTAAAATTTAACATCTTCATTAATGACCTGCTTGTAATTCTGTAAGTGCCCTCTCCATTCAAAATGCTGATGATTTCACAACTATCTGTAAAGCCAAATCAATCTTCAAACATCAGAAGTTCACTCAGTCTGCCTTCACATCTGTACAGACTAGGATCAAGGACTCTAATCTTGTATTCTGTGCCAAGAAAACAAAACTCATGCTCTTTATCCCAAAGAACTATTTCAATAGCAAAAGCAATTTATCCTTCATCTCATCAAATGGGATCACTACACTACACTACGAGGACTTACAATTGATGATCAACTACACTTCTGCATTTACACACAGAAAGTCACCATAAAATCTCACCAAAAGCTAGTTATGCAATATGCAGCCAAACTGTACCTTACTAACTATACCAAATAACACACAGCATCAGCTTTTTTTGCTTCAAATCCTCACATAAGCAGTAGCAGTACTAACTAATCTACATAAAATACAAATCTTCTAAACCTGACCAAACAAACAGCAAAACTGATACATTTTCAACTGTCTCTCCTGCTCCAACCCATCACTATGACCCACTTAAAGAACATAAATGGCTTGAATTTCCTAACTCCCTTAGCTTCGTTCATCTAAACCAATCCCCCAAAATACCTTGCTCTCCTCATACTGTACTGCTCTCAACTCACTGTTATCTTGGTACCTTCCAGCCAAACTCCTTAGATTCCCTGGAAAGTCCTTATTTAATGAAACCTCAATTACTAACTCACAAGGCAAAGCTCTCTATTCACACTGCATGACTAAACTCTAGAATTCTCTTTCATTGCCTATTTTTGGAATCTCCTACCCTGGACAATTGAAAATCAAAATAAAACCACACCTTCATTCTAACTGGATATGTCAACGCTTTTCACTCACATGTGCAATATCCTCAAATTCCAAAACACCCGACAAAATGTTCCCTAATTCACACCCATTATTAAACAATCATCCACATACTACTCCCTAATTACCCCAGGGTGACTACTTCTCAAAATATCCCACTTCATTTCTCCTCTACGGCTTTCCTGACAACCACCAGTATCATCTAGCATTACTAAACATTTCTCCTGTTTTCAGTCATTTCTATGTTCGGTTACTTCCCAGAGTATCTATATGTGCACTAACATCTTTCTACTGTACTTTTTTCCATATAACTAAACATGTTTCTCCTCTATTCAATTGACTTTCTGATTTAAAAACTTGAAATAGTAAATATGCAATGCTTTCTGTTTTTTATTGTCTGTGTTGTACTCGGAGCTCCTGGAATGTTTTGCTTTAGTCTCTTTTATTAGCTATATTCATCAATATGTAGTTGAACTGTTTTTCTTGTAAATGTCTATTAAGGAGTTGGAGCTTTTAGGTTCATAGGTAGGTACTAAGCTATTAGCCCTAGGGCCTATATAAGCCTAGCCAAAAAGGTACCCTGGCTTTCGCCACCCAAGAAAATTATTTTCCTGTGCCCTTGACGAGCAGAGCCACAGAAGTGATCCCTGGGGTGAATTTCCTATTTCCCACCCAATCATCAAGATTTTTCTTGAAGAGTGCTAATGAGGAGCTCTGTTTGACATAGATAGGTAGTCTGTTCCAGAGTATGGGAAGTCTCTGGGACAGGAATCTATCCCTCCAGCATGTTCTGTTTATTGTGGTGACAAGGTTTAGGTCCCTAGAGCCTGTTGCTTGGAGGGATTGAGATTTCTTTAAGTGGAGCATATCCAACAGCTATGGGTTTGACATAGCTTTGTATGTCAGGCAGAGATCGCCTCTGAGTAGGCGATATGCGACAGAGTAAAGCTGGACTTTTTTGAGACGGTCTGTGTAGGGCATCTGTTTGAGGCCAGTAATCCTCTTTGTGAGGTATTTCTGTGGCCTTTCCAGTTGCTGTAGATGTCTTGTGAGGTACATACCAAAAGGGGTGTTATACTCTATAATGGGTCTAATGAGTGATGAGTAGAGGGGAACAATGACCTCTTTTTTTCTGGATGAGAAACCTTTTGTGATGAGTTGAGCCACGTAGAAGGATTTCCTGACCACTGTGGCGATGTGATTATCAAAGGAGAGAATACTGCCCACCTGTGTCCCAAGGCCTGTTATCACACTTTCAGCGTTAAGTAGACTGCCACTTATGTGGTAGTTCATGGGTACAGAGTTTTTACCAAAGGGGATGACAATACACTTTTTGGCATTGAGCTTCAGGCCATGGCTTTGACATCAGGCATCTGTCTCACTGAGGCCCCTTTGTAATATGTCCACATCATTAGGAGTTTCGATTATGTCTCCTAGTTTGCAGTCATCTGCAAACTTTGTTAGCCAAAGACCTTCTGTGTTAGCCTGTACTTCAGGAAGTAGATACTAAACAGAAGAGGACCCAGGACTGAACCCTGTGGTACTCCACTTGTCACTGGTCTGAAGTTGGATTTGAAGTCTGCGACTTTCACAGTGTGGGTTCTGTCCATGAGCCAGTTGGCAACCCATCTTGTGACATAGGGATTTATACCTAGTTTAGTGATCTTATCTATAATTCCAGAGTGGGGAATGGTGTTGAAAGCATTGGCGAGATCTAGATAAGCTGTGTGAACCACCTTACCCTCGTCTATGGCTTTGGTGACTGCTTCAAAGAAGTCAATCAGGTTTAGGAGACATGATCTGCCTTTTACAAACCCGAACTGGGTAGGGTCCATTGTTCGGAGATTACCAATGTCTTTGTTTATGAGTTCCATGATGATACGTTCCATGGCCTTGCAGACCAGGCTCATCAGGCTAATGGAGCGATATTTCCTGGGGTCCATCATGGCTCCCCATTTGTGGAGTGGGATAACCGTCATGGTGTGCCATTCAGTGGGCACAAAGCCTGAGGTGAGGCTATGATTGAACATGGTACTTAGGTAGGGTGCCAGTTCATTCTGTAGTTCATGTAGAACGCAGCCTGGGATATTGTCAGGTCCCATGGATGCTGTGTTCTTGGCTTTGGAGAGTGTTTTTTACCTGTGCAGCCATGATTACAGGAACTTTGCATTCTTCCGGTATAGAGATGGGCCCTCTAGGGGGTGAGAGGGGGGTAAAGTTAGCACTGAACCTATCTACCAGGATGTTGGTAATATCAGTTGGTTCTGTATATTTAGTGCCATTGTGCTGTAACTCAGACCAGATCTGAGTGTTGCCACTGAGATTCTTGACATAGCTATAGAATGCTTTGTGGTTGCCTTTAGAGTCAGTGGCAATTTTGTTTTCGTAACTAGCTTTGGAGGATTTTATGAGGGATCTCAGCTTCTTACTGAGGTTGACCAGGGAGTTCCTCCAGTCATGGGATTTTACTGTTTTTTGCAACAGTTTCTTTCTTCTGTTGTAGAGTTTGTTTATGGCAGAGGACCATCACATTGGCTTCTTTTTTTTTGGAGGATAGCATCTTGGTTCTATTAGGGATAGCATGATCCATGCATTCATGTAAGTGCTTATAAAGTGCATTTGTGTAGGATTCAGCAGTCGTACCTCTATTGTCCGTCTGCATGGGTGTCTTGAAGTTTGCCACTTCTATCTTAAGAAGTGTGAAATTGGCTTTGGAGAAGTTTTTTATGGTGGTTTCCCTAATTGGGGGTGCGGGCGGGAAAATAAGTTGCCTATCTTGGTACTTGAACCATGAATACCAACATGTAAAGCCACAACTCTAACCACTACACTATCTCCCTAGGACTCTGCAGAAACAGGGTTCTTATGACACAGTTAGTCTTTCGTGATAAACAAATGTAAATAAATAAATAAATGAATATGAAAGTAGGTTTGGGAAAAGAAAGGGAAAGAGAAGCTCTAGGACAATGATAAAATAAAAATAAAGGGATGAAGAGCTAGATACCCGGAGTGGGAAGGGGTCAGCATTATCAAGGTATGGCAATAGGGGTTGTGACAGAGAGGCAAATAATTTAGTAAACGACCATTTGAATAGTTGCAAGAATAATGGGAATTCAAACAAATCAAATGAAGGAGATATTGACGCTAAAGTAAGTATTTGGAGCCATGGTGGGATAAAGATAGGGACAGGAGGTCAAGGAAGCATCAAAATAGCATCAGAAAGGAAATTAAGAAGTATTGGTAAGAAAAGATGGAACAAAATACACAGGGATTTATTGAAACAAGAGAAGAGAATAGTGACATAAAGATGAGGTTAGCCTGTGAAAGTGAGGAAAAATATTTTTGGAAATCAGGAAAAATGAGAGGAAAACTGTGAGGTGTATTATCTTTTAAAAAAAACTCTGGATCTATTTGGAATCAGTAATTGAAAATATTACTTACATAGATTTATACATCGCTGAAAAATGTTGGGGTAATAGTCAACATTTAGTTAAGTTCAGGGTTTAGAACACAGGATTCAACAAGGGACAAAATGTATACAGAAGAATAAAGGAGACTTTGATGGGGTCAGGAGGCAGAAGAGGAACAGGAAGGTGAATGCAGAGATTTATTTGGATCTTGTGGTACAAGAGAAAACAGTAGCACATAGCTACATTTTCAGCTGGCTGGTTTCATTACACAGTCTGTCTGCCAGCCAGATATATTCATATGCATGCCAAACAGTCATATTTTCAGAGATAGTCCATGAACTTGGAACTTCAGCTGGAAGGCTACCAGAAGAAAATAATAGCTAATAAATCTGAAAAAAGGGAAGAATACATTATAGGTTTACATGTTAGTACTAGGCTAACTCCCTTGTGAGACATTTTAAGCCTAGTCAATTAGCCCATGTGAGAATCAAGCCCAAAGTAAACCCCTTAACAATTATGGCAACTTCTCAACCATAACATGGTAAAACCAAAGCACCTCCAGAAACACCTCAGCAATGAATCTTGTAGTCATGCATCAGAAAAGCAATATAATATAAATATGTGGAAGAACTGATGCTGTAATGACTGGTGGCATATCCAGTGATATGACATGCTTCAATGGTGAGCTCACATTATAGTTGTTTAACCAAACCAGGGGCCATGTGAGCTTTGCCTTGTCCCAACATACAGTCTATGTTTACAGTTCAAACAAAACAATATACTGTCCCTTATACGTTGTCATGCTAACACACAGCATCCCAGTTGTGTGTACTCCCATACTCAAAAGAGTTATTACCTGAAAACACTGGCAACAATAGTCACTGAACTATCTTTCAGCATTCATTCCTCACCCCAGACAACTGACCACACCATATGCATGCATAACTGAAAAATGTGTTTCATCATCAAGGCTAATCATGTGATACAACTGTGAACAGACAGATGCATAATCACATACATGTGCTTATTTGTTAACTGCTATACATGCCAACTGATTGAATACAATTACTTTTTGAATAACACTTCTGCAGTCATTCCATAGATCCAGAATACTGACAGTCCACCAAGTCAATCTGTGCTGCGCTTTCAAACTTGATGTCTCCCGAATCGCCTGCCCTTAATATAAATTTGTCTTTGGAAACTCATCCTGGACTCTTCTCACCTGCTCATATTAGTGAGTACTAGAAAATCAAACTAGGCATATCCTTCCTTTGACTGCTAAGGCTTCAGATACCCCCTACTTCATATACCTTCATAGTGCACAGTGCAACACTAAGGCTTCAAATACCCCCTACTTCATATACCCTCATAGTGCACAGTGCAGCACTAATGCTTCAGATACCCCCTACTTCATATACCTTCACAGTGCAAGGTACAACACTAACACTTCAGATACCCCCTACTTCATATACCTTCATAGTGCACAGTGCAACATTATCACAGTCCATCTGTAAGAGATGTAAATAAATAATTCATCTTGAGGTTTCCAGCTCACCTAAAAACTTGCTTTATTAGCTTGATAGACCCCAGTATAATCCTTTAGTAATCACACCAAAATGTCTTATGCTGAGGCTGTAAAATAAGAAGGCTAAGCCTCAGCAGACATCAGACCACTCCACCACGTCATGCAAACCTCCCATAAACAGTCGCCCTGAGTGAAAACACTCCAGAACAGGAATAGAAATGTTTTAGTGACAGGTGACTGTATTATCAGGCACACTGAGTCATTATTCACAAGGCTGGACAAAGAGAGGGTTACAGCGAACTGTCTTTCAAGTGTAAGGCTCTCTGATGTTACAAGGTGTCTAAGAAATAACTCTTGACAAATATAACTACAGTGTGGTAGTGGTACACATAGGAGTGATGAGATGTAAAACCCTGAAGGACATGCAGACAGTCATGTCAGAGCTTTCCATGCATGTTACAAATGCAGG
Organism: Protopterus annectens; assembly: GCF_019279795.1. Taxonomy (NCBI): domain Eukaryota; kingdom Metazoa; phylum Chordata; order Ceratodontiformes; family Protopteridae; genus Protopterus; species Protopterus annectens. Next base: position 1,583,362,750 of record NC_056731.1, on the reverse strand, counting down.
TGAGACACTAGTCGTGAATGGAATCTTTCCTTCAACTTGAATGAAGCCTAGATACAAAGAAAATAATAATTGGCTTCAATAATTGGTTAAATAACTGGTATCATTCTGGGGAATCCAGTATGTGTCAGCAAGGGATGCTAGATACTGGCTAAACCTCTGTTTTTGTTTTTTGTTTTTTTGGACAGAGTCGACTTGATGGATATTCCAACATAACTAACATATAAATCCCCAAATCAGATCACTTCTCATTGCAATGTGTCTAAACATTAAATTGCCCAATTATGAGGCATTTTTGCATTTAGAAAACATTCATATCTACACAATCAATGAGACTTAGTTTAAATATAAAGAAAATACTCTCTTTATAGCATGATTTTGCACTTTTATGCCTTCAGACCCATTCATAACTGTGGTGGAGACTCTGTATTTGCTAAGAAATATATTGCTTCCAGAGAGATCTATGGGGACCCACATCACTCAGATAATCACTCACATAGGTTCCAAGGAGATTAATAGGATAACAGCTTAAGGGACCTTATAAGCCTAACCAATATAACCTGATTTTACCCAGTATATGGCCCCTAGGAGCAAGAGGATGGTATGGATTTGTGCCTGTACATTTATTATCTTACAGATTGCCCCTGTCAATAATAGAAAATTAATGGAAATTCCCTGACTGGGAATTGAACTCAGGCTGTGGCTGTGAGAGCACAAAATCCTAATTCTAGACCACCATGATTAGTTATTAACTAATAGCTTGTTATACAACATCTTTGTCTCCTGATGATAACATAAGATTCCTTAGTGTTTTAAATGATCTCCTTGTGAGCAAGAACTCCATTATTTTGGGTGGCTTAACTATCCTTCAATAAACCTCCAATGCAGGCTATGTCCACAACTTCTTAGAGTTAATAAACAAAATTCTCTTGAGCACTTTGTAAATAAACCTACTAGATGACACAACATTCTTGACCTGATTCTTGCAAATATGGTTGCCTCTTGCACTACTGCTCTATCTCACTCCCTGCTGACATCTGACCCCAAACTTGTAACCTGCTCCTTTAAACTTCCAAAAGTGCTTACAGCAAACCCCACTACATTTAAAAACTACAGACATGCCAATCTCAATGTATTCTATAAAGAAACATCAAAATTCACTTATGAATGTACCTAACCTGACCTTAATACAGAAGCAAACTTCACTTAGGAATTCTACAGACATTTAGAAAAATGCATAGCGCTAGCAGACCCTACCAAAACAAAATATCATGGGAAATTCAAAAACAAACTAGCCTAGTGTACAACTGTCAAAGGAAAACACTTCAAAGACCAATACACGTAAGGTTCAGTTAAGGAACTTTAATTTACTTGCAGCAAGGAGACAAAAACATGCAAATACAAGGATTTGTCTAGCTACTAACAGGAAGTATGTTCATTCTTATACTGTTTTACAAGACATGGCCTTCTAAGCTGACGTAATCAAACACAACTTTAAGCACTGTACTACAGCAGGTGTTACTTCAGATTTTCTGCTGACATGACTAGATTTGTGAGAAACATTTTAGAAAAACAACCTGGCCTTGGTGACCAGTACTTCGCTTACAAGCCTCTATTGTACAGTGTTACATTTCAATGTACTCTTCTAATACAGATACAAGCAAATGCTGATTGCAGTTCATATTTTCAAGCAGGCTTTGTCGTAATTATCTGTTACTTTTACAGTTGTGTATGTTCTCATAGCACAGCGGAACTTCTTGTCTGAGTTTCATATAAGCAGTATTGTTCTATTCATTATTTTCCTAACGCAAGCAGAAATCATCTGCTTCTCAGTAAATTTCCAAGGCACATGCAAGATTTAGCTGACAGTACAAGGTCAGAAAGCAACTGAGGTTTGTACAGATTTATGCAGTATGAAATAGAATAAATGTGTTAACTCTTTTAGGCTCTGAATGCACTATGCATATTACTAATACACACATTAATACATATTTTTCTAACATTTCCCCCTATTAATACTTTTATTCTACTTTCAAAATAAGCATAAACAGTTTGTTTTCTTCTCCTAACCTCTTCCACTCAGGATTTGCAGTTAAGAGAGTCATTCAGTTTAAACATATGAAAGCTTTTTAGTCTTTGAACAGTTCTTCAAACTCAGTACTTTGATATAAGGTTTCAGAAGCTGACATGTCTATAAAGTCTTTGATCAGTCTTTTCATGCAGGGGATACCACAACAAACACATACTCCCAGTAGGAGCATACCTACACAAATGGCAATCAGGATGTTCATTAGGACGGTACCCCACCCCCCAAACCATTTCTGGAAAAAGTCCATCAGTGAGTTTGGGCCTGGTTTGGTCATGGCCGACACTTGTTGAATTACCTCAAGATGATTGTCTAGCTCGTGTTTATGGTCAGGAATATACGAACAGCATTCTTCTTGGATTAAAGCGCACGTACCACCTCTCGCCGCTAGGGTGAAGTCGAGAGCCATGCGGTTTTGGAGCACTACAGTTCTCATAGCATTCAGTTCATCAGTCACCAATTCGAGAGCAGAAAAAGTTGCGTTGCTCATTACTTCGAGAATGTTTGACAGTTTTCTCAGCTCCCAAATCGATTTCACTGCTCCATATGCTGGTGATATGCCTGCCCACGATATAATGCTATCACTCAAGTCCATATGTGTCAGCCCTTTGCCTAGGGAATGATGGTCTTTCTAACATGCATTGATTCATCCCACAGGATTCTTAGGTTTCTTGACGACCTCTCGGACATTTCAAATTTTTCCATGAGGCAAAACTGCAGTGTGTCGTATGGCCGGAACCAGGTAAACCAAAAAACAACTGCCAGACCAATTCTCAGGTAACCATTTGTATGCCTTTCTGCCACACACAAAATAACAGTCCTCTACTTTAGTAGTAACCCTGCTATGAATATACACTCGCCCTGCATGAAACATTTTTCTATCAATTATAGACAGCTGTTTATAAAGAACAGAATTATGTTTTACTTCATCAAGTGTTTTATGCATCAATCCAAGAAATGAATCATAGTTTTTATTACAATAAAGATCTACTTTGTTTCCTTTAGTATAACATCTATAAGGAACAGTCACATTGCAATTGCTCCAACCCACCTGAACAGTATCATTTTTATAAAAACACACAGTTCCCTTTTGTGGAACAGACAAGTGCAATGCTATTTTATCTTGCGCTGTAATGGTTGAGGTATCATAAATCAAGTTTTCCCAGGTCTCATTGACCCCTAGGGGGACCGTAGTCATTAATAACCCCCCGTATGCTGTCGGCAAAGCTGTGCAAATCCAGCAATTCGAAACATTGAAAGTCTCAGCATACACATATTTAATTGCCTGGTAAGTGTTAAAGTTTGGATGCCAGTTTATGAGTAACACTTCACGTTTATTCAGTTCAGTCTGTGTGGCTGGGAAAAGGAAAGGCCACAGCAAAAATATTATTGTCACTAGTACAGTTAACAGGATGATTATGCAATACTTCTGAGGAAAGGGTTGTTCTGCATTCCTGTTTCTTCTGGACTCTGTCATTTTTACTCTTGGCATGTAACAAGATTTTTGTCCAGTTCAAAGTTTTTAACTAATTTACAGTGCATCAGGTGGATCCAAGAGGCACGTTCCGCTATCTTGACTGCAGTGGGTGTTGACAAAAGCACTTGATATGGACCTTCCCACTTCGGAGACGCCCAGTTCTTTTTCTTAACCACTTTCACCCAGATCCAAGTTCCGGAGGACACTGCCACTTCTGACGGTCCGGTTCATTCTTTATCTGAAACAGAATTTAACTGCAACAAATGTTTAGAATTTAATAACTTACGCATATACTCTGCTAATATACCATCAGCTTCCTGGTCTGCGGGCATGAGAGATTTCCACTGAGGTATATGATAAGCCCTTCCAAAGAGCTTTTCGAAAGGAGTCAATCCTTTTGCATTTGGAACAGTTCTCATGCTCAACAGTGCCAGGGGCAGACAGTACACCCAGTTTCTCTGCGTTTCTAATATTAACTTCCTTAACTTACTTTTTAAAATTCCATTATGCCTCTCTACTAGCCCTGCAGATTGTGGGTGATATGCACAATGGTTTTTTAAAGAAATACCAAAAAATCTACTTAGCTGTTGTATGGTCTGATTCACGAAGTGTGTGCCATTGTCACTGTAGATCCTTTCCGGAATGCCGAATCTAGGGATGATTTCTTTGACAAGGACTTTGGCCACCATTGTAGCATCAGGATTTTTAGTCGGAAAGGCTTCCATCCATCTGGAAAACATATCTACAATGACAAGACAATACTTCTTATTTTCACATTTATTCAACTCTATGAAATCCATACAGATAGTATGAAATGGATACGGAGGTATAGGAAAACTCCCTTGCTTGGGTTTTAATGCCCCTTGTGCATGATGTTTATTACAAACGTGGCATACCGCGCAGAATTTTTTAGAGTAATTTGAGAAGCCATATGTCGTGAACACTCGGTTCACCAGCTGTGCCATCCCCCCTGTTGAGACATGGCTCTGCCCATGGCTCAACAAAGCTGCATATCTAAACAAATTAGATGGCAATATCGGTTTCCTTTCTTTAGAGATGTACAGCCCCTTTGCAAGAATTGCTCCTCGTTTTACCCATCTTTGTTTTTCAACTTTCGTAGTAAGTGTCTGCATTGTTTTTAACATTTCTAAGTCTAAAATCTCAGAGGGTTGTAATTCCTCATTCAAAAGAAATGCTTCTGAAGCTGCCTGCTTTGCAGCTGTATCAGCTCTCGCATTACCTTATGAATTCCTGTCCTGTTGCTTGGTATGAGCTGTGCATTTACAAATAGCTACTTTCTGAGGTAACTGAATAGATTCTAAAAGATCTAAAATAAACTGTGCATGATTAATCGGTTTGCCAGTAGATGTTATCATTCCTCGATTTTTCCACTGTTGCGCAAAAACATGTACAGTAGAAAAAGCATACTGGCTGTCAGTGAAAATGTTTACACACTTACCCTTTGCTAAGGTACATGCCCGTGTCAAGGCAATCAATTCTGCTTCCTGTGCAGATAAACTGTGTGGTAAAGATTTCGCTTCTATAATGTCTATGTCAGAAACTACTGCATATCCTACTAGGTTCTGTCCTGCAGGACCCCTTTTGCATGAGCCATCCATGTAATATGTCACCTCGGCATCATCCAAGGGAACATCCGTAAGATCTTTTCTAGGTAGTGTCTTTTGCTCAATCACCTGCAGGCAGCTGTGTGGTGTGTCATCTGCAGGGGTTGGGAACAAGGTAGAAGGGTTCAAAGTCGTACAACGTTCAATTGTCATGTGAGGTTAGCTCAACAATATAGTCATACAGGAAAGATGCCTAGCAGGGGAAAGATATGCTACCTTTTCTTGTAGTAAAATAATCACGACTGCATGAGGCACTCTCAATGTGAGAGGGTGGAACAACACTACTGAGGCCGAAGCCTGTACTGCCATTGCAGCTGCAACTACTGCTTGTACACAGTGAGGTAAAGACCATGCCACTAGGTCCAGCTGTGATGAATAATAAGCAATAGGGCGTTGCTTGTTCCCATGCTGCTGTGTTAACACTGATGTCATATAACCTTGCTTACAATCTACAGTTTGAAAAAAACGTTTTTGATAGTTTGGTAATCCCAAAACTAATGAGGACACTATTAACTGTTTCAGTTTGCAGAAAGCAGATTCTGCTTCTGGTGCCATTGTAACAAATCCTGTGCTGCCATAGTTTTTTTATAAATCAGGTTAGTCAGCGGTGCAGATTCCAAGGCATAGTTTGGAATCCAGCTCCAACAAAAATTAGTCGTACTCAGGAAGGACATCATTTCCTTCTTGGTAGTGGGTTTTGGTGCTTGCAAAATCGCTATTTTTGTGTCCTCATCTAATGTTCTACCCTCCTTGGATATTACATATCCTAGGTATTTAACTTGTTTTTTCCAAAGCTGCAGTTTATTTTTGTTTACTTTATGTCCTTCAGTGGCTAAAAATTGTAATAGCGCTATGGTATCTTCTTTACAATCTTGCTGGGTGGGGGCCGCTAGCAGGATATCATCAACATAAAGCAAAATCTGACTACCTCTTGGTGGGGTAAATCCCACCAAGTTGCTTGCCATCTCTTGTGAGAATATTGTTAGACTTTCACAATACCCCTGTGGTAGTCGCGTATACGTATACCTTTTCCCCTGAAATGTAAATGCAAACCAATACTGGCTGTCAGGGTGTATTGATATCGAAAAGAATGCATTGCTGATATCTACCACAGAAAAATATTTCTGTTGAGGTTTTAGATCATTCAACAGGATGTGTGGGTCTGGCACCGTAGGTGCCCTTGGTATTACTGCGTCATTTACAGCTTGTAAATCTTGGACCATACGCCACTCCCCATTCGCTTTCTTAACAGGAAATAAGGGTGTGTTACATGGTGAATCAGGAGATTCCACCAGCACCCCTTCCTTAAGCAAAGCTGCTATAATAGGTTTGATTCCTACCTCTGCATCTTTTCTTAAGGGATACTGTCTCTTTTGTGGTCTAAATGCTGATTTGGCATAATAGTAACTGGTCCCGCTGTACGAATAAGTCCTACATCTGATTTTCCCGTTGACCAGAGAGTTTCTGGTATATTCTGTAAGGCATTCTCTTCCTCCTTCAATAGGAGTGATAATCAGCTGTCCTTGCTAGACTGCAAGTGTACAGCTGGGCGGGTCTGAGTTATCCAATTCAACTTCTGCATTTGTATTCTCTGTTCTGATAGTTCTAACTCTGTCTGTTTCTCCCATCTCGTGATTTTTTCTCCTAAGTCTACCCATTTTACATTTTTGTCCTTAGTTAAGCTAACATGTGGTAATCAATTAGATTTACAGAGTGCAAAGAACTCCTGGGGCAATGAACAGCTGACTACACTGTTCCCTTCTGTGTCCCAGTACAGATTACGTAATACCAATCTGTTTGCATGGTTTCTAAACAATTCTTGCTCATATTCCTTATCAGGTCCTGGTGTATTACAATAATACAGAGTACAGTGCAACAAATGTTGTCTATCAATGTCAAGGGAGGGGAACTTGCTGATGGCTATGTTCATCATCTCCTCGGTCACCGCCCCTGGACCAGTTGTAACCAAGTCCTGGCTGTACCAATAAAATATTCCACCCTCCGATTGCACTGCAAAGGTGTCAATTTGTCGCTGTGCTTCCATACCCTGCATAGTCGGAACTACTGCTATACCAAATAGCTGCATAAGGTCTCTGCCCAAGAGGTTTACTGGGCATTTTGCAGATACAACAATTTTGCTTTTCTGGGTTCAATCCTGAAACGGGATCAGTTATCACAATATTATGGGAGAGAGGCTCCCGATACAGCTGTCCATTAGCTGCTTTCATTAATATGTAATCAGGTGACTCTGAGTTCTCTGGCAGCTTGGAGGGATGTATCAGGGTCCGTGAGGCCCCTGAGTCACACAAAAATGTGACTTCCCTCCCTTCTACCAGGAGTGTGACTTCTGGTTTTGTGTCTGCTAAATAGAGCTCTGAGCTAAATAAAGCCAAATCCAATATTTCATTTTCTTCACTATCCGTAACTTCCTGCACTTCCTCTATTTCTTCTGTCACATTCTCTACTCCCTCTATCACATTCTCATTTGTCCCTTCTCTGCTATCCCCTTCTAGTGATTCCTGACTATCATATAGCCAGTCCTCACCCGCCTTATCCTCCGTGGTTGCCTTCTTATTTTTCTTGCAATCCCTTGCCAAGTGTCCCTTTTTACCGCATTTAAAGCACTCACCCCTTTTCTTTCGCCCTTCAAAGTTCTCTGATCCTTGATCAGATTGTTTGTTTCCCTGGGCATTTCTCTTGCCCTTTTCCCCGGACTGTACTACATAAACTTCTGCTCCATCTTCTACAAAAAATACTTGGGCTTTCTTTTTCTTTTTGCTATTAAAATGCCTTTCGGCATGCCTAGTATATTCAAGCAATGACTGTAATCTGCTTGTACGATGATCTACCATGTGTTTTGTAATAAAACTGCATATGGGTGCAATATTGCCTTTCAAAAATGCATTCTTTAACTGCTGCTCATATGGGGGATCATGTATCTGGTCTACAGGAACCTGCATTCCACAATGGTTATTAAAACATTCTAACAGTCTGGCATAATATCTGTCAATAGCTTCACCTTCCTGTTGGATGCATTGATTAATGCAAGTCCAGTCTGCCCTAGGCTTTCATTTCTCTGAGATTCAGTCTGTAAGACCTTTCACTCTGTTGTCTAATTCTGCGCTGCTATGTGGGAGGGGCCTGAGCGCAATGTCACTGGGATTCCAGTCGCCATTAATCATGTGCCAATCTGGTCCCACAATTTGTCTAACTACTTTTTCTACCTCTTCTCCATTTAAATTATAACTCAGCCTCATTCCTTGCAAATCTTCTAAGAACTTTCTAAAATTAACTTTTGGATGGGGAATTCCCTCAGTGGCTTTCCAGATGTCTTCCAGAGTCCAGGGTCTATACACTAGAATAGTTGGGTCCTGACCTTCTTGCCCTGCCTGAGGATTAGGCACTTCTATAAGTGGGCATATTTCTTCTTCACTCATATATCGTGAATTTCTACTCATTTGATATAACTCAATGTCCCCTTTTGAGTTTCCTGCCCGTGTTCGAGTCCTGGTCTCGACGGGATCTCTAACAAACGGTTTCGCTTTTGTAATGTCTCCACTTGCAATGACAGCAGGATATCACAGGGGTGGACTAATTTGTTCACTTGTCTCATATTCTGGTAAGGGAGGCGGAGGGGCTGACGCTGTTACTAAGTTATTATCCTCATTATCTAAAAACATTGCTTTTGAATTATTACTCTTTTGTTCCCTTCGGTTTACTTCCTCAATCCACCTGTGTGCCTGAGGAATTCCTAATTGACGTTGCTTCTTTACCTGACCTTTAGAATTAGTTTTAAGCTGTTTGACAAGTTTGACAAGCGAGGATTTCTCTAGTTTACCATCAAATTCATATTTATTAACCCATTTTGAGTAATATTTAATATTATCAGCACGCTGTGACTGCATGTATTTCGCGTCTTCAGTTAACGGCAGATTTTGGGACCTTTTTGTACAATTATTACCCATTTTTGTTCTACCCTTTTAATCGTTATGTAACACCTTATTTTTACGTGGTACCACAGATATTTTTATAGTCTCTTCAGAATGACTGCCTACCTGCTCTGTTTCCCTGATCTATGACAAGACAATAATCTTTCTGTCCCTGACTTATAAACAAAGTCTCTAACAGAACAAATACAAATCTAGTCCCTGATCTAAAACAGAAAAAGAAGGTAGATTCACCTTACCTGAGCCGTCGTGACTGATCACCTGGTTCGAGTAAACCCGTCCTTCAGTCGCAGATCAGAAAGTGGCTGTCCTCTTTTGTATGACAATTCAGTCGGAGGACTTTTCAAATAAGAAGAACCGATGTGGTTTCTTCCCCGTACGGTTTCAAGCCACCTGGCCTGTCTGATCCGAGGCAAAGTGAAGGTTTCCGGTCCGAAGGACCAATCTGTCAAAGGAAAAAACTTCAAAGACCAATACACGTAAGTTTCAGTAAAGGCACTTTAATTTACTTGCAGCAAGGAGACAAAAAGATGCAAATACAAGGATTTGTCTAGCTACTAACAGGAAGTATGTTCATTCTTATACTGTTTTACAAGACATGACCTTCTAAGCTGACGTAATCAAACACAACTTTAAGCATTGTACTACAGCAGGTGTTACTTCAGATTTTCTGCTAACATGACTAGATTTGTGAGAAACTTTTTAGAAAAACAACCTGGCCTTGGTGACCAGTACTTCGCTTACAAGCCCCTATTGTACAGTGTTACATTTCAAGGTACTCTTCTAATACAGATACAAGCAAATGCTGATTGCAGTTCATATTTTCAAGCAGGCTTTGTCCTAATTATCTGTTACTTCTACAGCTGTGTATGTTCATAGCACAGCGGAACTTCTTGTCTGAGTTTCATATAAGCAATATTGTTCTATTCATTATTTTCCTAATGCAAGCAGAAATCATCTGCTTCTCAGTAAATTTCCAAGGCACAAGCAAGATTTAGCTGACAGTACAAGGTCAGAAAGCAACTGCAGTTTGTACAGATTTATGCAGTATGAAATAGAATAAATGTGTTAACTCTTTTAGGCTCTGAATGCACTAAGCATATTACTAATACACACATTAATACATATTTTTCTAACAACAACAAAGGAAAGAAACACCTTAAATTATTTAGTTGATCCCAAATCCTTTTTTTAAGGATAAAATCAAAAGCATTACAAAAAATGAAGAAGACTAACAGTTCCACTGAAGGAGCCTATGAACTTAGGCTGGCCTCTGGAGCCAAATTATAAAACATTCTTTAGCTATGTTAGAAAACTAAGAAACAACACCTTACAATATTCTGAACTTATTCATAATGATACCTCTTATTCTGACCCAACAGACATTGCCAATATCATTGTAAACAAATTTTTTGCCAATTTCACCACCAAGACATCTCTTCAAAACCCTGAAATATCTGAATGTCTTACTCCCCCAATTATCTTTACAGATAATTTATTGTAAGTACTAAACAAGACCAAAAATACTTCCTCCATGGGACCTAACAATACATCTGGTTGCTTAATTAATAGTGTAAACATACCCTTGAAGACACACTCCATAAGCTGTTTAACCTAAGTCATCTGGCTACTGTTTTTTGCCCTGATGAGTGGTGGACTGCAGTGCTGATTCCCCTCCATAAGCATGTCCTTACAATCAACCCAAGCAATTGCAGACTTATCAGTCTTACAAACCTCATCAGCAAAGTCATGGAATATTTTATGACTGACCTCATTAACTACAATATCAAGACTTTTATTAGACTTGACCTCAACAGTTTGACTTTGTGAAGGGTGTATCCTGCTGAGTGAATCTGATAAACTTCTTTGAAAGGGTTATGAATGTTGCAGTATACAGAGCGTATCTTGATCTGGCCAAAGTTTTTGACTCTATTCTACAGGATGGCATCATATGGAAGCTAAATGCTTTATCATTCAACCTGTATGTGCTAAGATGGATGGCAAACTGACTGAAGACAGCACTCATAGTGTGAGTTGCAGGTACCTCATCAGAAAGGGTGAAAGTAACCAACAGTATCCCTCGGAGCTTGGTGATGAGGCCTTTCCTTTTCAGCATTTAATTCTATGATTTCCAAGCAGAGAGCCATGACTTCTGGCTTACAAAGTTTGCAGATTACTCTAAACAGTGACTTGTTAATTCACCCTCTGACACCCAAATCCAGAATGAATTCTACATAGCAAAAACTTGGTGAGCTAAAAATACATTCAGACTTAATGCTAAAAAGTGTAGTATCATCAATTTTGGTACACTACCCCCTGCCTTATCATATTCTATAGACAACTATCCTGTTCAAAACAAAGATGTAGTCAAGGATTTAGTAACCTGAATTGATAATTCTCTCTCTATTGACCATCATGTGACAGTGATTGTTAGGAAAGCCTTTTATTTAGCACAGTAAATTGACAAATGAATGTCATCAAGAGGTAAAAAGATAATAAAGATAATATTGGAGCTTTTCTCCCCTGGCCTCCACTGAAAATGGGCTCCTACCCTGCTGGACTTTCCCAGTAATCAAATGTCAATAAATAAGCAAATAAATAAATAAAATAATCAGTCTGTTATGGTTAACATTGATCAGACCAGTTACTGAGTACAATACCCCTGTTGGGATGTATTTCACTAAACAAATCAATTAGAAAGATTACAAAGGTTCCTAACCAGAAAGATCACAGGTCTAAAGTCCCCGAGGTAATAAGAGAGACTGGAAGGTAAATCCCTTTATTCAGTGTCTTATAAATGTCTGAGGGGATATCTCTGCTTCACTTACTGCACAATTAGAGACCTAAATCTCCTGTATCTCTGCAAGTCCAATATCTCCACCAATAATAGAACCAGGAACCTAAATATTCCCTGTTAGATATATAAAAAACATGGTGGACAGGTTTCAAACCTCTAGAATAAAGTTAACCTGCATATTAAACAGAGTGGATGCATAGCCACAAATGTACCCCAGGATTGACTGGTATGGCTGTCTTGAATAAAGGAGCTGCGAGATGAGGGAAGGTGCAAGAAAGGTATGAATAGTCATAAAACTTTATGACGTTGGATTCATACCTCTCAACCTCCTAGCAGAAAAAATCTGGACAAAGCATGACACAATGGGAGGACAAAGGCCCAAAAATAGAGACAGATTTTAAATATTGTGCTTATAAACTTAGAAAGTTGCTAGAATAACAGGAGTTGTGTTAGCATGCATTTTTCTGAAGGATATGAATTCTGAAACACAAATGTATATCATTATTTAATGACTTCAGTTCACAGATCATCCCAGTGATTTGCCAGAAAAATCACAAATTCTATGAGGAACAAAACAAAAATATGAGGCAAAAATATGGACATTGTTAAAAATCTGTACAGTTGAGAGGTATGCAAGTTGCACTATCTATGAATAAGACACTAATCCATGTCATTACACATATCCACTGACACATTAGGTGTCAATATTACCCCTTAATGTGCCAGCTGTTATATAGAATCCTGTCAGCTGTAACATACTCATAACATGATTTTGTGAGAAAATGCATTGTCATCTGAGCATACAGGAAAGCAATAGTGTAACAGAAATCTATTTGCAAACAATGCTGAAACAAAGGTACAATTGTTCTGCATCCATCTTCCCACTCTATCATTACCAGTAACCTATTAATCCAATTTAAGATCATAGTGATCCAGAGTCGATTCCAGAAACACTGCTAAATGGGAAGATACACCGTATTAGTCATGCAAGTCAGTTCTTATAGTACCACTCAAATGTACACAGACAATCAGATAGATGCAGCCATACACACACACACACACACACACACACACACACAAAAAAATAGTGTTAAGATAAAGTAGCCAATTGCCTAAGCTGTATGCCATTATGCAAACATTGACAGAACACGCAAAAGATTCATATACTAATAAGAGATCAGGACTGTGTCCTGGACCCTAAATCATGGAACAAGGAGGAATGATAACCACTTGGCAAACAGTATTCTTTTACAGAAATGTGCTTTACATAAAGTGGAACAAAATTACTACAATCATTAGTATATAAGTAAGCTAAGCAAGTCTTCCATAATGCCTATCCCCCACACAATATGGCTTCTATCCTTTCCATAGTATTAACACTGCACTTCTAACCCATATAGATACTGTCAATAAAGCTAGAGATAATGGGAAACTAGTCTCCTTATTTCTAGACTTGTCTAAAGCCTTTGACACAGTTTGTCACAGCAAACTTCTGTTTCAAATGTCCTCACTAGGTCTTTCTCAGCCCACCTTTCTGTGGTTCAGAAGTTACCTGTCCAATAGGTATCAGTCAGTAAAATGGCACTTCACACTCTGTCCATACCTCCTAGTAACCACCGGTATACCATAAGGCTCTATCCATCATCCCCTCCTCATTAACATTCTCACTAACACCATCCACATCCACAGAACAGGTCTCCCTGATACAATATGCAGATGACTCCAAACATTTGCACATCTGGCAACATGGCACACCTTAAATGGTAAAACAGCTCAAATAGTATAAATTCCAGGTGCTGTCTTAGTCTAATAAATGCAGAACAACCTCCGCTGTCTCAACAACAGTTTCAAATAATAACCATCCAATAGATAATATCCAGAATTGTTTAATAAACCAAATGGCACACCTCCAAAAAATTACTCAGGATAGTTTAACAGCCACTGAAACATGACTTTGTAAATGACAACTCATGCTCGACCCAAAAAAACTTTTTTCATCCAAATTCCTCCCTCATGAAAAACAAAATTTAAAGTCCTCTCTCTCTTGATGATACAACCACTGAAGTCACTTATAGCAAATTATTAGGGATGATAGTGGATAATAGAGGAATGGTGAGGATGCAGGGAGTAGAGGTGGTGAAGGTGGATGAGTTTAAATACTTGGGATCAACAGTTCAGAGTAATGGTGAGTGTGGAAGAGAGGTGAAGAAGAGAGTACAGACAGGATGGAGTGGGTGGAGAAGAGTGTCAGGAGTGATTTGTGACAGACGAGTACCTGTAAGAGTGAAAAGGAAGGTCTACAAGAGGGTAGTGAGACCAACTATGTTATATGAGATGGAGACAGTGGCATTGACAAAAAGGCAGGAGTCAGAGTTGGACATGGCAGAGTTAAAGATGTTAAGATTTGCACTGGGTGTGACGGGGGTGGACAGGATTAGGAATAAGTATATTAGAGGGTCAGCCCAGGTTGGAAGGTTTGGAGACAAAGCCAGAGAGGCAAGATTACGTTGGTTTGGACATGTGCTGAGGAGGGATGCAGAGTATATTGAGAAAAAGATGCTAAGGATGAAGCTGCTAGGTAAAAAGAAAAGAGGAAGGCCTAAGATAAGGTTTATGGATGTGGTGAGATAGGACATGCAGGTGGCTGGTGTGACAGAGCAAGATGCAGAGGACAGGAAGCAATGGAAACAGATTATCCGCTGTGGTGACCCCTAATGGGAGCAGCCGAAGAAGAAGAAGTGGATAATAATCTTAAATTCGACTTGCATATGAAAAATTGCATAAGAAAAACTCATCAAAAACTAGGGATGCTTTACAGACCTAAAAACATCACCAACACAATTAGAAATACACTTGCCACTACTTATTTCCTCCCCACACTTCTTGATGGTGCTCTCATCCTTACTGACCTCCAGGCATCACAAAAATCAAAACTGGAACAATGCTATAACAAAGTTGTTACATTTGCAGCAAATACCCCTTTCAGAACCCACTACTGTATAGCACTGAAAAGCCTGAGTTGGTTAGAACTACCCCCATCAACTAACATATATACAGCTTCTTACCAACTATAAAATTATCCATCATTCATCTGCTTGTCCAGCATTAAATACCATTTTACACAACTATGTTCCCACTCAGTTACTATGATTCAATGACCAAAAACTCCTGTCTGTCCACAAACCTATTATATCTGCTGGGCATTGTCTGTATTCGTATCATGTGCTAAGGCCTGGAATTCCTTACATGTATCTATCAGGTCAAAAGCCTCCCTCCCGTCCTTCAAATCCATTCTGAAAGACTTCCCAGCCAAAATCTGTCTCTGTTTTTGCTTAACACCAGGATAAACTATATCCGTAAATGTGAACAAATACCTATTCATACCTTCTTCACTCACTTCCTTACTTCTATCAATTTCTCTCTCCTGGCTTTCTCTCTAAATATATCACAAGCCTGCCCCCCCCCCCCACTTCATATTGCAACTCCTGTTTGTATTATACTAACTTACTTTAATTTTTGAATAAACTGGCTAAAATTTCTCTAAATATTAAATTATTATCATATAGCTTGTATCTCTTCTTAACCAGTGTTTCACATTGTGTCTAATTTGGTATAATTATTTAAATTGTATATGTTTCTGCATTATTTCTGAAGTTTGTAAAATTATTGTTCTTAAAATGTTTTTGTAATACTTTGGCGCCGTATATCTGCTGAAATGGACCTACCAGTCAGACTTTCCAGGTAATCATATTTCAATTAATCAAATGTCAAGAAGTAAATAAGTAAGTAAATAAATAAAACAGTGTAAGAAACTTCTCTGTGTGGAAGTTTTTCAACTCCTGTATATCTAGTTAATCACTATATATTAAAAAGCAGAAAATGGTAGTAGACGTAGCGAACTTAAAAACACCCTAAATCAAAAAATAAAAACATATTTTGAAATATTATTAAAATTATACAGAATCATTAACTCTAGTAGGTATTCAGGAGTAATCCAAACAGGGTAGATAGTCTGTTTCCAGTCAAAAATCTGTTATTAAGCACACAGACAAGCGATCCAAACAAAACAAAAAAAGAAACTGAATGATAGTTTCATCCCAAACTTTCTGACTATATACCTACTTTCAGGTATGGGAGTGGTTTATTTTATTGTAAACAAAGAGTATTGGTTTACATGTTAACACATTCAAATCCCCTCCTCCATCTTTATTAGTGGGATATTTATTATTATTATTTATTTGACATTTGTCAACCGGGTTAGTCCATCTGAGCCATATGGTCCATTTTCAGTGGAGACCCAAGGAGAAAAGCTCCAACACTACAGAAACAAAAAATTACTAGACATCATTTAAATAAAGAGAACAAAATCTGACATTCAATACAGAAAAGATAATAATAAACAAAAATACAATGAATATGCCTCCCGTGGAGAGACTGCGTGGCTGATAGAAGAAAAAAAAGTACAATGCAATATACTACCAGTGGAGAAAACAAGTCAGACAGAAAAGATATACAAATAACATGAGCTAAAAGATGTGAAGATTTTAAAAATACTTGATAAATGTACAGAATAAGAGGAAGTAGTGTTAGTATTGACATAACTTCCATTGTAGCATATTATCAGTAAAGAAAGTTCACTAGATTAGGCAACGAATTCTAAAAAATAGAAGAGTGGTGGAAGTGAAAAGGCGTGGAGATGGAAATTAAGTGGAATTATGGCAAGGGCAGGTTCTTGAGTTAAGAAAGTAATTTTTGACTTTAGTTTTGAAACAGCAGGTACTAGTAATGCTATGGATGTTAGATTGTAGAGGAGTTAGCCACTTGTTTTGTTTGGTTTATAGATGTCAAGGAGGTGTTGGTCAAAGTCCTGAAGTGAACGAGCAGGTATATAAGGAGATACTTTGCCAGAAAGAGAGGGACAGGCAAGGGGTTTGTTTAGCAGGGAGTGTGTGAATTGCGCTGGGAAAGTAGTAATAGATGGGGGAATCTGAGCCATCAAAGTTGTTTCAGGGCAAGGCAATGATGTGATTTATATGGTTGGTTACAGGAGAATCTGGCTATAGTGTTGTACGTTTGTTCAAGTTTGGTGAGTAGGGCTGACTGGTGGGTAAGGATTGGGGAGGCATAGAGGAGACATGGAAGGAGGCAGGCATGGGATAGGGTGGGTTTGGAGGTGGGAAAAATATATATTTTTTGTAGTGAATACCCAGTTTCTGATTATTTTTTTTGATACAGTGTTGTATATGGATGTCGAATTTAAGATGGTCATCAATTATCGTACCAAGTAACAATGTATGGTTCTGCTTTGATGGGGCTATTATCAAGAGAAGAAATGGTAAAGGTGGATTTATGGTGGGAGAAAGATTTGGAAAGGAATAATAGGAGCTTAGTCTTATTAGGGTTAAGTATAAGCTGGTGGTCTGTGAGCCATTTTTCCATGGATGAGAAAGAATTTTGAGTGATGGAAAGAAGGTTGGTGATGTTGTTAGCACAAGAGATAAGAGTAGAGTCATTGGCGTATTGTATAAGGGAGAAGGTGGTACAGCAGGAGTAAAGATGATTGGTGAAGACGTTGAATAGGGCAGGGCCAAGGATTGAGCCTTGAGGGATGCCAGTTTGGATAGGTATGAAAGGGGTACAGGTAGAGTGCCTTCATTCAGACTGGGGCCTGTTTGAGAGATAGCTCGAGAACCACTGAATATACAGGGGGAGAGGTTTAAATCAGTTAGTTTAGCAATAAGCTTGAGATGGGAGACAGTATCAAAAGCTTTAGAAAGGTTGAGGAAGAGGCAGTATACAAGAAGATTTTTGTCTCTGGCTTCAGCAACAGTGTGAATGAAGGATAGAAGGGCAGTGGAGGTGCTATGATTTGGCCTAAAGTCATACTGCATTGGGAGTCAGTAGTTTTTCATTGATTAGGTATGTAAGAAGGTGGCTATGAATACAGTTTTCAAGGATTTTGGATAGTGGAGATAGGATGGCAATGGGTTTGTAGCTGGATGGATCTGTGGAGTTACCTCCTCTGTGTACTGGAATGTTGTAGAAAGATTTCCAGACATCGGGGACAGTGAATTCTTGGATAGATCTGTTTATTAGGACTGAGACAGGATAGGCTATAGATTTAGCTGCAAGTTTAAGAAAGGGGGGGTTATAAGTAGAGGGTGAGCAAGGTTTTAGTTTTAGGAGTAGGGACTTTATGTAAGCAGTGGAAACGGGGTTAAGAGAGAAAGGGATGGTGTTGCTTGTATTGTATATGGTAAGAGAAAGGTTATGACTTTGACAGGATTGGTTTAGTTTCTGAATAGCTTCAATGGACTGGGTATTAAGTAAGGTGGCGGTTTCTAGGGGAGAATTATTTGGATAGGGTTAGGGATGACAGGTTGACCAGGGTGCAGAATTTTACTGATGGTGTGCCAGATTTTTTAGAGTTAGAATTTTGTGAAAATTGGGGATTATAATAGGAGTTTTTCTTGTCTTTATGGATTTGTTTTTTGAGAGAGATTTCTTAGTTCTTTGTATTTTTGGAAGAATGCTGCAGATTTATTTTTTAGCCATTTTTTTCCAGCACTTATCCCTTTCTTTCATGAGCGTGAGGATGTCTTTAGTGAGTCAAGGAGAGTAATTTGTTTTGATTCTAACATGACTTAGAGGAGCTAAAAGAGTCAAGGATATCAAAAAATGTGTGATTAAATTGTAGAACTGCATCACTGAGGGGGAGGTACTTCAGGTGGCACCAGTTAATAGAAGTGAGCTGATTATTAAAGGTTTCAGAGTTGAAAGAAGAAAGGTTGTGACATTCTCTATAATGGTGGGATTTAGGTATTTGAATAGAATGTCACTGGACTTGAGTAGGAACGTGGTCACTTAGGGAGTCAGGTAGAGTACTGGAGTTATGATATAGGGTAGGATCAGAAGTAAGAATCTAGTCTAAGGTGGAACAGTGTGTATTGTTGTTATTGAAGCAGGTAGGAGTTGTGATAAATTGATGGAAGCCATGGAGGTTGACATGTAGAGTGGAACAGGTAGTAGATAGTTTTTGCCAGTCACTATTAAAGTCACCAAGTAGTAAGGTCTCATAAGGGATATGCAGAGAGAGATTCAGGCTAGGATAGATTCAAGGATGGAAATGTTGTTTCCAGGTGGGATATATATATATATAT
The DNA here is from genome assembly GCF_019279795.1 of Protopterus annectens. NCBI lineage: Eukaryota > Metazoa > Chordata > Ceratodontiformes > Protopteridae > Protopterus > Protopterus annectens. The sequence continues at coordinate 1,583,343,661 of NC_056731.1, read as the reverse complement.
ATATATATATATATATATATATATATATATATATAAAATGGCAAATGTTTTTGGGGGGGTTAAGGTGACAGTTTAAAAGAAGTAGTTTAGCCGGGTGAAAATTAGGTTGAGATATTGGCAGGGGGGATAGGTTGAGGTGCTCGGAGTACATAATTGCAACACCTCCACCTTTTTTTGTGGTTTTAGCTAGGTGATATATGTTGTAGTGGGGAGGTAACGTTTTAGTATTGGAAATGTGTGGTTTTGGTAGCCATAGGGCTAAGAAATGAGGGGAGTAGTGGGTGATCCAGGAGTGTAGCTCCATAATTTTCTTAGGTAGGCTCTGTATGTTAATTGCATAGACAGATAGTCAGGCTGGTATTAGTAGTAATTTATTTTTATTGTATTTATTTATTTTACATTTGTTGACCGGGATAGTCCAACTGGATACATGTCCATTTTCAGTAGAGGCCCGGGGAGAAAAGCTCCATAGGATGTATAGAAAATTACATTTAGAAAAATACACTTATAGAGGAATAAGAACACATAGACTTACAAAGGGCAAAACATGAGATACATTGAAAGACTAACAATGAGCAAAACATATTAGTCGGTCATCTGGTTACATTGGAACAAACATACATTGATACAGACATTAGTCAATCATATGTTTGAATAATAAATTACACAGACATTACGGTCTATCTGAAAACAGAGCAAATTTGGTCACTACATGTAAACCCCGGAGAGTACAAGGGTTTAGTACAGAGATATTATGAGAGTTAGGAGAGTATTTAATCAGGGTTAGTACAGGGGCAGTAACTGGGATAGAAGGGCCAGAGTTGAGGTGGATATCACCATCTAACAGTATATTGTCTGAGAGTGGGGTTGGTTTTGTAGTATGAAGGTAGAAATAATAGGGTATGTATTTAGGTTTCAGGGGAGTAGTAGAGATAGTGAAAATTTTCAATTTGTGGAGTTGAGTATAGGAAGAGTTGAAGAGAGAGGGATAGATTAGGAAGGGCAGGGGGGTTTCCTTGGGAAGTAAAGGATAAGAGTATGTTGGAGATGTATGTGAGTGGTTAAGTTTTGTATGATAGGATATTCAAGCTGGTACTGCCCTACTTACTAAATCTCCTAATAATTTAAAGGTTATGCACTTTAAGTAAAATAAAAAACAAATTAATAATGATGTGGTACTTCTTATTAAACAAATTGTGTGAGTTTATCAAAGACATTATAATACATGGTTGAAAAACATTAGACCATTTTGGCAATGAAAATATATATTTTGGCCTCCAGTAAAATACATTGCCCAAAACATAATCTATTTCCATAAATATTTGTTAACAAAGATTGCTTTCATCCCTCTAGACTTCTTCAGGTTTTGGACCCACTATACTTATATAGTAGGTTATTTGAGACTTAGGGGATACCACAGATATTACTTGTTTCTTAAATAAATAAAGTACTAGGCATCCACAGTAAAGAGGAGGAGAACCCACTGTTAAAGCTCCTGCCACTTAAAAGGACTTACATGCAGTAATTTGCTATTCTGATTCATGTGGTTTCATCATTCATTTCATGCAACTGTATAGTTTCAATTGTCCGATATTAAAGCAACGGTTCTGTTTCTTATATAGAGTTTCTGCACCAAATTAGAACCATTACTTACTCATAGAGATGCTGTAGTGGCTTTAAATCTAGGAGTAGTCCTGTTTGCCTTCATGAGTGATACTTTGGAAGATCTGAAAAGAAGAGCATGCTTCCTTGCAGGCTGATGTAAAGAACTGCGAATCATAGCAAGACTGAAAGGGTAATGAGTGCCAGGTAGGCTACATGAAAAGTTATATGTGGCAGATAATGCTTACTGTTAGAAGTATAACCTCCTACTGCAACTGACAAGCAAAAGAACCAGAAAAGTATGCAACAGGATAAATGTACTAAAGCAGCAGAAATGGCCATGTCATCTAATTTTAAATAAGGAATATGACAGGTATTAAGGAGGATAAGGAGTTTGTTAGCATACACTGAGAGTAGCTGGTGCATTGCCTGTAAGAAAATGGAACAGTGCCATTAAGAAAATGGAAGAATGCTATACTACATTTTATCTGCAGAGCTAATAAGACTCCATCTGATTTATTTTATTTGTTTGTTGTCTGGGTATGCCAAATGGACACAATTGTCCCTTTTTTGTCAGCAACTGGGATCACTGTTTGGTAAGCTACTTGCTCAGAGTCACACAGTAGGCAAATGATGATAGAAGGAATTAAACCCTGTATCTTTGGTATAGGAAGTTGATTATTAGCAGCTCTGTGCTTTAGTCCTCTGCACTAATTGTACATCCGCACAAACAATGAGGGAATATAAGTGGTCCATAACAGAAGAAATAATGTGTCACAAAATTTGCAATAGAAATCATGTGGAAAGAGAGACTAAATGAGCTTAATGTATATACAATGGAGAAACAGAAGGGAGCAGCAGAAGGCATGATAGAAATGTTAAGTACCTGAAAAGTAATTACAATGTTCAGAAGTGCAGTGTCTCAGAGAGGAAAAAAAGAGAAGTTTAAGAACAATGAGGCACAGTTTTAAAACACAGGATAAAAAAGCAGTACAGGGTCAATGTGTGAAACAGCATTGTGTTCACAGAAAAATGTGTAGTGCACAAATACCAAACCACATTCCTAAGGTAATCATTTCATAAGGAATGCAACATTAACAAAGTAGCCCTTCTGAGGAAAAAGAAAATGCCAGTCATTTCTTAACCATGCTTATACACTAGAAAAAATCATCTCAAAATTCTGAGTCAGCTGATAATATTCCCTCATAAGTAATAGGTAAAAATATGTACTAGGTTATATTTCACTGGATACAAAACTATATCTGCTTCACCTAAGACGCCACCATAAGTCTAAGGTGCCATAGCCTATGAAAATTACCCCCAATATATATATATATATATATATATATATATATATATATATATATATATATATATATATATATATACACACACACACACACACACACACAGTGGTGTTGTGGTCATATTTCTCAACCTCTTAGATAAAGAAATCTGGACAAAACCATAAATGATGGGGGGGGATCAAAGGCCTAAAAATAGGGATACTTTTTAAATACTGCTCTTATGAAGTTAGCAAGTTGATAGAATAACAGGTTTTGCACTGAAGTCTGAAACTCAATAGTCTGTCATTATTTTCTGATTTCAGCCCTCAATGATTTGCCAGTGATTTGGCAAAAAAACCCAATTTTATGAAAAACAGATCAAAAATATGAGGCAAAAATCTAGACATTATGCAACAAATCTGTACAGTTGAGAGGTATGCAAGTTGTGGCTGGTGCTACCATGCAGTGTCATTCAGTTAGTTACTCAGGGTTTTGTTTGCTGAGTTTTAGATCAAAGTCTTATGTTTGACTTTACATGTGGGTATCGGTTCCGACCTCGGAACTGAGCCGGCCATCTTCCAAGCTCGCTTCACCTACAAACTCTTGAGCTAAAACTCTTACCCAGAATTCCCCTCTCCCTGTTACCTCAGATTGAATTTGCAAGTCAAAAGAAGGTAGAGGCTACCTCTGGTCAAATGACCTAATAGAACCGGATGGTGAGATCCACGAGAAACCATAGGAGGAGGAAGGAGGGAGGGTCATAATGACTGAACGAGGATCAACAATACAGATGGAACGTTATGGTAAGACATAACTTATTTATCTGATATTGTTAATCCTCGTTCATTCCTTACATGTGGGACAGAGTCCCCAGCTACCTTTATTCCTGAGAGGCTCTCATGGAAGGACATTCCTGAGCACCATAGAACCAAAAGATGCTCTTCCCGTGGAGGCCAAATCCAATTTGTAATGACTGATGAAGGTATGATGAGTAGCCCAAGTTGCAGTTGCACAAATGTCGCGTAAAGAGGCTCTGGCATGGAAGGCAGCAGAAGTTGCCACCGACCTTGTAGAATGAGCCTTTATGGTAGTAGGTAATGGAATATTACGTTGTCTATAAATGAAGGTCACGCAGTCTTTCAACCATTTAGCTAATGAGACCTTAGCAACAGCACATCCTAATCTAGGTCCAGAATAGGCCAAAAAATAACTGGTCTGATTTACGAGAGGCCTTAATCCTGTTCAAGTAGAAGCGAATTTGCCTGTGAATATCTAGGGTATGTAGTCAATACTCTCCTTTGTTTGAATAATTGGGGAAGAAAACTGGCAATTCAATGGTTTGATTAATGGACATTTCAGAGATCACTTTTGGCAGAAAGGAAGGATTAGTTCTCAATGACACTCTATCTCTATTAAAAATCAAATATGGACTCTTGATGCATAAGGCTTGAAGCTCAGAGATACGTCTGGCAGAAGTAATGGCGACCAAAAACAAGGTTTTCCATGACAAATATTTGAGGTCATAAGAAGAAGCTGGTTCGAAATGTGGCATTGTCAAAGTTTGTAGGAATAATGACAGGTCCCATGGTTGAGTAGGTTCTCTAAAAGGGGGTTTTAGATGATTTACGTCTTTTATGAAAGCCTTGCATAATTTGTGTGATATAAGAGAGGAGTCTTGGACACCATCATGGAAATTAGATATTGCAGCCAAATGAACTCTAATGGTAGAGGCAGATAGACCAGATTGAAATAGGGTAGCTAGATACTCCAGTACTATCGACACTGGAGCTGAAAAAGGATCTACCTGTTTTTCTTTCAGCCAAAAGGTAAATCTTTTCCACTTGCTGAGATATGTAATTCTGGTGGAAGTCTTATGAGATGCAATAAGAATGTCACGTACTGGCAAAGAAAGATCATTCTGCTTGGCAATCAAGGGAATTGGAGGAGCCAAGCTGTGAACTTCAGGCTGTTCAAGTTGGGGTGAAACAGATTCTGCGGATGGGAGATCAACCCTGGGGTTGGATGGAGAATCTATGGTTGATCTAGAAGGTGAGGCCAAAGGAACCAAATCTGACGAGGCCAATATGGTGCTAAGAGGATTACTTTGCTCTTCAACCAGTGGGCTTTCTTCAGAAACTAGGGAATGAGGGGGAGACGTGGAAATGCATAAAGTAGACCCGAGGGTCAATCGTGGACTAGAGCGTCCCTGGATGATTGTCCTGGAGAGGGAATCAGGGTGAAATAGTTGCTGCATTTGTAGTTGGTCGGGGATGCAAAGAGGTCACAGCAAGGAAGACCCCAGCGGTTGAAAATCTCTGCCACTATCAAGGGATTCAGGGAACACTTGTGAGGTTGTAGTATACACCTGCTGAGTCTGTCTGCTATCACGTTGGAACTCCCGGGAATGTGCGTTGCTAGAAGAAAACAGTTGGTAGCCATCGCCCAATGCCATATCCTCATGGCCTCACAACAGAGTGGGGAAGATTTGGTTTCACCCTGTTTGTTGATGTACCAGACCACCATGTTGTCTGATTGTATCGCAATAGTCCCAGACGGTAGCAGGGGATGGAATGCTTGCAACGCCAGAAGCACCGCCCTCAGCTCTAGAAAATGTATATGCAGATGGGCCTCCATTTCGGACCAAGTTGAAGATCTATCGAGCACATCCAATCGTCTTTTTCCAAAAGCGGAAGGATAGACTGTATTGTGACCATCTGGAATGTTTTTACTTTTACAAACTTGTTCAATACACTGAGATCCAAAATTGGTCTCAAGTCCCCGGTTTTCTTTGGCACCAAAAATAGTCTTGAGTAGAATCTGGATCCTATCTGGTCTGGAGGGACTATTTGGATGACTCTTTTTCTTAGCAGTTTTGAAATCTCTAATGCTGCTTCTTCCCTTTGACTGGGTGGAACGTCGGGTAAGTTTGTTAGGGGAGCGGGACAAAGGTCGAAAGTAATATGATAACCTCTGGTTATTATCCTTTGTACCCAAGAATCGGTGGTGATGGTTAGCCAGGCAGAAGGGTACAAAGAGAAACGACCCCCAACCACTTCCAGAGGAAAGCAGTTGGGCCGCTCTTCAGGAGAGCTGGTAGGATTAGCCAGGGAAAGAATCCCAGGAACCCTGGTTACATGGACTCCCTCTACAGGAACATAATCTCTTCAGAGGTTGGGTTTGAGGGCTGCCAGTCACCTCTCTGTTTAAGAATTTCAAGAATACCACCAAAGGATACCTCAGAGGGTGAGCGAGGGGACCCTTCCCCATCATCAAAGTCTATGTCTTCAGTAATGGACTCCTCTGTGGAGTTCATGTGCTTCCTCTTGCATAAGCTCTTTTGATGAACTTCCTCAGAGGGAGAAGCTGGGGAAGACAGTGCAAAAGGGGTCTCCTGTGGGAGTATATCCTGAGGCCCTTGCACCCAGTGTCTGCTAGGAGTGACTTGTATACATTGCGGTCCAGAGGAGGGCAGGGAGAATGATAGCACAGGATCGCCAACCAATGCCAGAACCTTCTCCATTAGCTGGAAGGCTGGTCCACCTGAAGAGGGGTGAGTGCCCATGGCAGGGGTCACCCCTCTCCTAAGTGGCTCAGCCTGCTGACTCGGAGTCCCTGGATAGCTGTGAAACACCAAATTATGTACGCCAAAGCTGATATCCTGGGTCGTAGCAAAACTCTCCTGCCACAAAGGCAATTGTGGCTCCTTAGTGAGGTCCATAAAGGGAACTATAGAGGGGGAAGACTGTGCTATATCAAGGGGCTTCAAAGGCAATGAAGGAGGAGAATAAGTAGGGGTCTTTGGTAAAGGGTGATCACCTCCAGAGGAAGGATAGGTCCTGGGGGGCAGGATACCTCTGGCCAAAAGCACTTGATCCACAAGGTTACTGCTAAGAGAGACATAGCTTCTGATATAACCATTGTGAGGCCTGCGGTGGTTAGATAAAATCAGTACTTGCTTGGACAGTCCAGTCCAGTCAGAGCTTTTGGCGGGACCCCATTCCAAATACTTTTGGCTAGGGTTCATCTTGACTAGGAGGGTGGAAGAGGAAGCAAGCAGGTAGGTGTGTTTGATGATATTCCTGCAGATGTCCTGCTAGGGAATGACTTTGATGATGCCATCCCCTGCTTGCATGCAGTGACATGCAGTTAGGCCTGGAGACAGGCATGTAGATCCAGTAGCCTGGAGGAGACCTAGACAGATCTCATACCTGAAGCTGGGACTGGTGTGGTGCCTGTTTCAGAGAAGGAGTGATCCTGTAGCAGTAAGTCTAAAAGTGAGCCACAGCTGTTATTAGTTACTGATGTTCCCTTGAATATGGTAACCGCAAGAACAGAAGTAAGTGGTAGTACCCAGATTGACAGTGAGGCACAGCTGTCAGAAGTTACTAGGCTTTATGTGGAAGGAGAGCTGAGGAGGGTCACAAAGTTAGAATTGAGACAGGCTCAACTTACGGACCCTACATTACAAAGCTTGAGGGACGTGGCTAAGGAGGTACCTGAGGCTCAAGAAAGAGTGGAGTCTGTATGCTAGAAAAAAGATTTGTTGCATAGAGAGTGGGATCCTGAAGGTGGGCTAGAAGGTGAGGTGACACGGCACTTGGTAGTGCCTAGAGCTTACCATCTACCACTTTTAGCCATAGCACATGCCATCCCTTTTTCAGGTCATATGGGTTTAAAAGATACTAATAGACATATTATACAGAGTTTTTATTGGCATGGGATTGCAAAGGATGTGGTAGGATATTGTAGGACTTGTGAATAGTGACAAAAAGTTGGCAAGGCAGGGAACAAGGTTAAGACTCCAGTAATGCCTTTGACTGTTATTGAAGAGACATTTCAGAGGGTGGTCATGGATATTGTGGGACCCATGAGTACTCCAAGTTCTACAGGGAAGAAATATATCCTGGTGGTAGTAGATTCTTCTACCAGATACCCTGAGGTGGTGGCTCTGTCATCTATTGAGGCAAAGAAGCTGGCAAATGCTTTGCTAGAAATATTCAGCATGGTAGGTTTACCGAAGGAGATAGTGACTGACCAAAGAGCCAGCTTCATGTCAGATTTGCTGATCTGTCTCTGGAATGTTGTGGGGTGAAACATCTAAAGACCACCCCTTATCATCCCTAGACTAATGTTCTTGTGGAGAGGTTAAATTCGACATTAAAGACTATGCTATGGGCATTTGCAGACCAGTTTAAAAGGGCAATGTTAACCATTAAACCCAGTAAGTGTTAGGTGAATATGGCACAGGTCACTTACTTAGGACACAGAGTCAGGACTGGTAAGATTAGGCCAGAACCTGTCAAAGTGAAAGCTATTGAGGAGTAGCCAGTTCCTGTTACTAAAAAAGCAAATGAGACCATTTCTAGGGACAGTGGGGTACTATAGAAAATGTGTGCCCAATTATAGTAGAATAGCTGCAGCCCTTACTGACCTAACTAGGAAAAATAAACCAGATGAGGTAGTGTGGACTACAGATTGTGAGCATATATTCCAAAAACTTAAAGAGATTTTGGGAGGACCCCCTGTGCTAGCAAGACCAGATTATAGCAAATAATTTGTTGTTCAAGTAGATGCTTCAAATTATGGGGTGGGGGCTGTACTTAGCCAAGTTTCCTCAGAAGGAAAAGAGTTCACAGTGGTATATCTTAGCCAAAGACTTCAACCTAGGGAAGAATGTTATGCAGCTGGGGAGAAAAAATGTCTAGGCATAATATAGGCATTACAGAAACTGCAACCCTAACCCTATCTATATGGAAGAAAATTCACTGTACTCACAGATCATAGCCCTTTAACATGGCTAAATAGATTCAGCAAGCAGAATGCAAATTACTGAGGTTGAGTCTAGGGTTGCAAGCATATGACATGACAATACAATACCACAGTGGGGTTAATAATACCAATGCAGAAGGATTGTCCAGGAGAGGAGTGGGTTGATATATTTCCAGGTAGACCAATTTTTCTTGAGCTTTGTTTCTCAAGGGTCACTTGAAAATTGTGCTTGAGTCATGAGGGGGTGAGAAATGTAAAGAAATTAGACACTGTCATCTGTGCTAGCATGTCTGGCTGAAGCTTTGTACGTAATTTCAGATTAACCTGTGTATTATATGCCAGCATGACTATTTATGATATTGTAAATACGTTTTTACATGTTGATTAATATTTTGTTTGTACAGCATGTTTAAAAAAAGTTGAAATGTGTTCTGTTGCATGTCTAACTATGCATGTTTGTGCAGGAGATTCTAAATGCAGACTGTCTCAGAGTCAGCTGATCTACAGATGATGTCATCAGAATGTGTTCAGATGCTCTGTGTTTACTGTCAGAGACTGAAAGACAGGATGGAACTTTAATAAACAACTGTTTGCTGATTTTCAAAGAATGAAATAAAAATAAGAACTGGAACAGTTGAGACAGTTAACCTAGTTTATACAACAGTCTGCAGAAGACAGTTGGGTTGTTGAGTTATAGTTGTTCAGTTGAGTTGTGTTCACAGTTCACGGTTGTACTGAGCAGTACATAACCAATGGACTCACCAAGAGCTGTAAGTCTGCCTTTGCTCTGTTGTAATATTTAGTTTAAATCAGGGACAATGTTTCTTAGTTAGATAGAAATTTATAGCTAATTTGTGAGTTTTTTTCTAAATGTTGGATTTCTATCCTTCAATATTAATTTCATTTTCCTGGTGATTGAATTCAGTTTGTTTATTGAAATTTCTGTTTTGCATTTTTAGTCATAGGATGTATAATTATATGTATGACATCAGAAGGAAGAACCAACAAAATGTATTAGCCAAGCATGTTGCGGTCTATACAGACCATTGTTTTAAGTTCAGGGTATTACAGTTAGTCATTAAGAATACGAGGGGCGGGGATGATATGAATTATTTGCAGTTAGTTGAGTTATGTTGGATTTTTAAACTACGAGCGCATGTGGATCCTGGTCTTAATCAATTCATCAGTATAAAACCTATACTTGCTGCTCGCAGATACTGATGGTTAGTTAGTTAAATGTTTGGTTTTAATTATTATAGATACATGCAGTATTTCTATACTTTTATTTTTCTATTGAATATTTTAGATATTTCTGTTTAATTGTTCTATACATTACACTATATATTTTTTATATATTTTTATGTATATTATCATATATACATTTTTTTATACATATATATATATATATGTTTTTATCAAAATGGTCTACAGATTGATACATTTATTAATAGTTAATTAATGTGTTGTTGTTGTAATATATTTTACACACAGGCACATGTATTTATGCATTCTACAGAAGGTGATTTTCAGCATTTATTTTCATATATAGTATTCGTATGTTACAGATTTTATATATTTATTTATTTACTTACTCATTCGCATATGCTGTATTAATGCACTACTGATTTTTGCCGAATAATTCTATTGACTCAATTTGAATGAATTTTATGTTTAGTGTGATGAAATAGAGAATGTTTATGAAGTCTTAGTGAGTCTAATTTGGCTTAATTGATAGCAATTGAGTTAGATTGCGTATATATATATATATATATATATATATATATATATATATAAATGTGTAAATCTGAATGTTTTAGTGAAATCTAAAGAAGCGTGCCGAGGTAGCACGTGAAAGCGCTTATTCATCTGCAATAAACTTCGAGTTTTATGTTTCATTTTGTGGTGGTCTTATCCTGTTTTCTACTGATACTTGGTTTTCTTTTTCTGGATTCGGACCTTTGGACAGCAGTGGAACCTCCATACGTATCATTTTGCTTATTATTAAATATTTTTATTATCTTACATTGTGGCTGGAAAATCAGTGCATTCTTTAGTGATTTGAGAGTGCTTATACCTGCTGTGATAATTCCTGGGCCACCCTGAAAGCCTAGCTGCTTTAGGTCATATGCTACCATTTGTTTTAATATCTTATTTTAATAATTGGACACCCCTTTGAAAGGGGATGTAGACATTCTGATTGGTGGCAGCATTTTACCATATTATTTTGGGGAAGGGACACAGCTGGAAATCTGTGTCAGGCTTTCCCAGAAGTGTTTGGATGTGTGAGATTTAATGTATTTAAGTGTGAGTGTATCAGAGGTCTTAAACTGGGACATTGCTCTGGAGTGTGTAATAAGGAGTTATATTTGAAGTGGACAGAAGTATACAATCCAGTCCCAGGTTATAGAGCATGTTTCTGTTGTGCTCTTAGGGAAAATTGTGAAATTACTCCTGTTTAAGTCACGGTCTCACATTGGAGTCAGTGGCAAGGATTGAAGTTCCTTAGTTACTGACCCGGGTAAGTAGCGGATGTCACATATTGGTGGCAGTTCTGTGGGATATTAACCGGATGTCACAACCATATCACATGAAGTGATGTATTAATAAAATCTTGTTCAAACCTTGTAGTAGATGCTAAGTTGGGCCAAGAGATCTCAGGGTAATTTAAATCACCCAGTAATATAAGGTTTTTAAAGCCTAGTTTTTTTATCTAAAATGTTATTACAGTCCTTTGGCTATATTCTATTCATATTTGGAGTATAACACCATAATATTAGTTGTATTTCATTACTGATTTTATAATCTGCTGTTTGAACTATTACACACTCTTATTTGTTTAACTAAAAATGATAGAATGCTATTATGGATCCCCAAGATGACCTCACCATAGGTTCATAGGTTCATAGGTTCATACTAGGCTATCTGCCCGAGGGCATTTACAAGCCTAGCCCATAGTTTTGTGGCTTACGCCACCCCTTTAGTATGGGGAACTATACCCATTATTTTGCTGTGCCTCTGTTGAGCAGTGACACTCCACCACCCTGTTCTTTCCTCAAACATTCATATTTCACGTAATCTTTAATCTGATCATTTTTGGTAACCCATGACTCAGTTATAGCTACAATTTTATAATTTTCTTTATTGATTATCCCATTAAAATTTTGAAATATATTTCCTATGCTCTGGGCATTACAATAGTAATACTTTATAATTCTATCAAATTTGTCATAACACCTTTCTGACTAAGACACCTCTTTTTTTCTAAATAATGTATTAGATGGCTTTTAAATTTACTAGACACATGTGCAGCCCCATAATAACTTGTGTATTTTATCCTTAAAAGTACATTCTGTAATCATAAACACAATCCTCCCAATTCATAACAATTTATAAGTTGTAAATTAATGCTATTTGCCTCAAATGATTATTGAATTTTAAAGCCTTTGTATACATATTATCAGACCAGGCTTGAGATGGAGCACTGTAATGTTTCACATATTCTATGACATCAAATATTGAGTTTTTCATATAATTCATTGGAGTGTTTCCTTAGTCATTATTATCAGCATTTATAATACACATTCCATACTTTGAGTTATTAATATTTAACTTATTCAATACACCTAATTCGTCTATCAACTTCAAACCTGATAAAACAGACACTGTGATATGCTCCTTATCAATACCACTTATTTGTCTGACAGCTGGCTTTAGCAAAGATTCACTTAATATCAAAATATCAGTCCAGTTTTCAACTACAGCTGATAATCTATCAGTTTCATTAACTGATTTCTATTACTAGCTACAAGCTATTTTCTAACAGAAAAGCAACACTGCAGTGTCCCTTTACTGTGTAACAAGAAGGGCTATACAAAACTCTAGATGATTAGCTCTACAAACAGCCTGGATGAACTTCTAAAGGTCTGCTGTACTGCAAATGGTTCATTGAACGATTTAGCAGTGAAAGTTGTATTTAGAGTATTCAAACCTTTTGCAAGGATTCCTCCCATATGGAATGAAAAATTAGAATCCTAGCAACTCATGCATCACTCTCTGCCCCTCAAAACCTGCCTCCTGCTTCTCACAGGGTACACTTCAGGTGGTATCAATATTATTACTGCTGAGGTGTGAAAGCAGTTTGCTCAGTTTACTTTATTTTGCTAGTACTGCTGACCCTACCAATCAGCTGATGTGAAATCAGAGATAATTTTATAGGTCTTTTTATTTTCTAAGAGTGTTATAATGTGCTATGCTGTTAAGATCATCTTCCTTAATAACTGCTGTAGCTTCCGGGCTAAGCAAAATATCAAGCTACTTTAAATAATAAAAAGAATAATCCACTGGAGACTTTCCTATAAGGTACCTATCCTTAAATCTCTTCTTTCCCTATCCTGCATTTCTGTACACACACACACACACACACACACACACACACACACACACACACGCACGCGCACACACACACACACACACACACACACACACACACACACACACACACACACACACACACACACACACAAATCTGTTATCCCTGACCTCATCAGACTGGTCACTTCTTGTGTCTCTTGGAGATCACTCCATGCATAGATCATTCATGGTACATGCAGTGTAAACTGGGATCAAATCTTGTGTCTAATTAACAGGAAAAAATGACCAACCTGTGCTGTGTAAATGTCTTACCAAACAAATAAACCAGAGTAAAGTAGTCCAAAAAAGTAGAATGATGAGATGACACCAGGCTCTCAGCATAAAACGAACAATCTTTTATTGTAAAACAACATAAGTGCTTTCACAGCTTTTGCTGCTTCTTCAGATGTCAGTATAAAAATGCAGTCACACACAGCAATTTATACAGAAATCCAACTAGCAAATCAATCAACTCAGCAATTATGTATTAAAAAATACAAACAATGAATGTAATAAAAATTAAAAAAACAAGAGACAAACTTAAAATCAACTAATGCACATAAGTGTATGTAAAACTCATCTAAAAAGTGAGCGTGTTTGTAACAAAGGTTTAAGGGAAACTATCAGTTAGTCCTGAACCACAATCAGCCCTTAACCTAGCTATCCACCTGCTCTCTAAGCTTTCAATGGCATTCCTAACATCACCCAGCCTCTTAGTAGCTGCTACCTGTGCTATAACTTGAAACTTAAAACAATGTGTGTGTGAAGTGAGCTTCACATGTTTAGAAAGAGCACCGTACTCAGTACCATTATTTATATGTCTTAAATGTTCTACTATACGTTCCTTCAACTGTCTATCAGTCTTGCCTACATAAAACTTCATGCAAGCAGTGTAGCATGCTAAATAAACCACATGAGAAGAAGTGCAAGTAGCTTGAACATCAAATACATACTGTTTCCCCCGATCTGGATGTATAAATATACCAGTAGTGTCAGTATAACTGCAGCACTTACAAGTATGACATGGTCTAGTTCCTTTATAAGTGAAACCCATTTTATTCCTAGTAATTCTACCATCAATAAACTGTTTTGGATAACAAAGCATCTGTTTTAAAGATAGTTTCTTCTTAAAGATAAAGTTAGGTTGTTCACCAACTATCTTTTTAAGATAATTATTTGTTATTATAATGGGCCAATGTTTCCTTATAATATCTGAGGCGTACCCTATAGTATAAGAATAAGTCATTGGGTCCCTGCATTTGCCATCATTCAGACTCTTGGGGTGAATTGAAGGTGGATTTGAAGAAAAGAAGGGCCTGCCTCTACCTTCTTTAACATCAGAAACTTTGTTCAATACTTGTACATTACACCTTTTGCAGTCCACAAACGTATTCTCCAGGTCTTTCATTTCAGCCATAAAATTGCCATCACTGACATTCACCCTTGAGACTCTAAGTCCTTGCCCTTGTACTCTTGTTATCAAATAGATATTTAGGGTGCATGCTTGTTCGGAGTAAAAAATTGTTCCTGTAACAAGGTTTCCTGTACAGTAAAGTATCCATATGTCCACTGCTTGAAACTCTGATAAGTGCATCTAGGTAACTAATTTCCACCTTAGAATACTCAGCTGTAAATCTTAGAAATGTAGTACTAGCATTGATATCTTCTATAAACTTGACCAACTCATCTCGTGTACCCTTCCAAATTAAAAATAAATCATCCACAAAACATCTGTAAAATAAAATGTGTTCTACATATTTATCAACCAAAATGTTCTTAAGTTCCCAGATGAGCATAATGAGATTGGTGTAGCTGTTGACACATGATGTGCTCATTGCTATGCCATCTCTTTGCAAAAAATAATTACCATCAAAAACAAATACATTGTTATAGGTTCATAGATTAATACTAGGCTAACTGCACTTGTTGGCTATTTTAAGCCTAGCCAAGTATCCCAAGTGAGAATCAAACCCTGCACCTTCTGTATGTAAGGCAAACACCTTAACCATTATGTCAACCTCCCACCATAAACCAATTCAAGTAAATACTTTGTGTCTAATTAACCTGCCATCAAAGGTAGAAGTTAAGTTTGGTAATTGAGCTACTAATTACATGGGCTTGGATCTAGTGGTAAATAGCTAATTTGCTCATTATAGCTCTACTCATAGTATCATTCCAGAAATAGCAAAACCAATGGGTTTTGCTTCATGCTTTGACTCACAAACCTATTGAAGATATTACTAGAGCAATAATGCATTTCCAGGGGCGTGGTCTACTATGACTTAGTCATGTGATAGTGTTATCTCCTGAGGTGATTTCCAGGGTGTGTATTATATTATGACTTAGTCATGTGATAGGGTTATCTCCTGAGGTAATTCCAAGGGAGTTCACTTAACTTTTTTATACAATTTTTGCAACCCTGCCTGCCAACCATCAAGCCTTTCCTCAATCAGACAATATAATGTACAAGGAGGAGTCACCGTCCAAACAGCCATGTGAGTGTTTTCACCAGCATCCCAGCAATGAAAAATTCCTTTTCATTTTTGCCTAAGGCTGCCTGTAGTGATGAATTGAGTAGTTGCATCACAACAAGGGCTGCCTTTGCTTTCGAAACATCATGAAAAAAAAGTCGCCATGGGTTCTGTTCAAGCAGCTTTATTTTATACAAACACATCACTATAAAGGCTTACTGACTCTAACTTAAGTAATTTATATACGAGCTAACAACGGTGATTATGCATGCTCACTCTCTGACTACTCCTTCAAAATGGCACTAGGGATTGCATGTGTCTGGAATTTATACATGCACGTACAGCCTCGCATGCTTCTTAAAGATATAGCACACACTTTACACTCTGATCTACATCCTCCCTCTTTGAGGAAATAGATATGCAATTGTTATGAGATTATTTGGCATGAAGAAATCACAGGTAATCCTTAGTCATGCATTATACAATACTAAATACATATGTATGTACAATCAAATCCACATTTTGCTGCGTATTTCACACTAGGCTTAGATACTCATCCAAATCGTTTGACATAAAACTGGGAATTAGATTTAGCAACTGTAAAAGTTTCTGTAAAATGGTTGACCTGTGGAATGTTCGAATAAATTTCAGGAATAGACTCAGAATTTTTGAACACATTCTGGTGTGGAAACAATGTCTGACTCACTCTTCGATTTAGAGTTCGCATCACAGAAACAATGTTATGATTTCAATGATGATGATGATGATGATGGAAGAAGATGTCTGCGATTCCTGCTATAATCCACACCCTCAGAAATTACCAAGTAAGATCTCAGCTCGGCACAGATGCCTGTAATCTGTCCTATTCGATCAAAATCTTTTGTTGTCTGGATTCGTATCATCTCTCCTTCCCTCAACGGACGAAATAATCTGCTCGATCTGTCATAACTAGATTTCTGGATATTACTCTTCTTAAACAATTGAGTCTTGATAGTTTTGTTGTTCTTAGATTTAGGCTTCAACAAACTTGAAGAAATAGGTAGCATAGGTCTAGTTTGCCTGGAAAGATGTCTTTGAGCAGGTAAGCCAAGAATATCATCACGAGGAATGTTTCTGACATTAAGCAAATTCAAGAATACATCGGTATTGTCATGCTTTGACCTTTCTAGTAATTGCTTTGCACTCTGCACTGCACATTCAGCTAGACCATTGGACTAAGGATATTCAGGACTACCAGTGGCATGTACAAAGTCCCGTTCTTTTGCAAATTTCTGAAACAATTGGCTAGAAAATTGAATGCCATTGTCGGAAAAAGTTTGTGTGGACTACAATGAACTGTGAAATGATGTTTCAACTTAATAATAACAGCAGTTGAGGTTAGGTTAGCTAGTAGATCAATCTCAAACCAGTTCAAATAAGAGTCTACCAGAACTAAGTAGTGCTGACTGTGCCACTCAAAGATATCAGTTGCTACAGTAGACCAAGGTAATTCAGGAACTGGACTTAGCTGAAGTGGTTCTCTTTACAAATGTGATCTAGTATTATTGCATACTGAACAAGAAGAAAGAACTCTATCAATGTCTTTTGGTAATGAAGGTCAAAATACTAATTCTTTTGCTCTTCTCTTGATGAATGTGGAACCTGGGTGACCATGATGCAAATTCTGGATATATTCTTGCTGTAAGGAAGCAGGAACAGCAATTTTAGGACCTTTGAAAATAATGCCATCTTCCATCAACAATTCATCTCTGTAAGGAAAATATGTTTGCATTTCAGGTGATACACTAGATTGCTTTGACGGCCATCCAACATTAATATAGTAATTGAGCTTCTGCAAAATTAGATCAATCTGAGTGTAATCTCTTAACTCACCAAGTCTAGTAGTGGAAAAATTACGCACTGACATCACATTAAAGTCAAAAGTCTCTGTGTTAAGCTGTTCTATTGTAATTCTAGGCAATCTGGATAAGGTATCAGCCGGACAGAGCAATTTGCCTTTAGTGTAGACCATTTTGAAATTGTACTTTTGAAATTTGAGCATCATTCATTGTAATCTCACTGGCATGGAATGGATAGGTTTCTTTAGAATAGTAACTAGAGGTTAATGATCAGTTTCAGTCTGAATAGCTCGACCATAAATATAATCATGAAACTTGGAACATGCAAATAGTATTGCAAAAAGTTCCTTCTCAATTTGAGGATACTACATCTCAGTTTGGGTTAGTGTTCTAGATGAAAGTCTATAGTGTAGCCACTCTGAATTAACTCCCTCTCACACCAACGAACAAACTTCTTCAACAAAATGAATAAGAGGGAGAAACATGGCAAGAAGGATATAAGAAACTTTAATATGGTTAGCACTTTCACATCACAGATGCTTCTTCAGATCATGAATAAACCAAACTAAAACCATTTTAAATATACTTCATGCTCTATTGAATAATTATCAATTATTAATTACATCTGAGAAAAACAATTAAGTTAAAGGAACATGTAAATACATATCTACACAGTCTAGAAAATAACTGAACACGAAAAGTAAACAGAAAGCGTTCTGTGAACCAATAAAAGCTGCAAATACAGAACGCTCAAAACCTCTGTGTCTTGGGATGCCAACTCCACAAAATTAGATGAACCACAGCAGAATAGAACCAAGTCTCCACAGAAAAAAAAGTCTCCATTTTTTGATCAATGTGAAATACAATTCATGCAGCTACTAATCAAGTTTAATGATGAGAAGTTAATCAAACTTATGCATGAAGTTGAAGAGGTTAATGAATTGATCAGAAGTGATTTGTTGTTTCCACAATGGGAAAAACTGTATGTTAAACAGTTTAATATGGCAGATAATAATATCAAAAAAGCACATAATCGCAAGATTAAAAAATTGCATAGACACTGAACATTACAACAGGGGTAATGTATATCTCTGGGACAAAAACAAGGGAACTTATAATGATAAAAATGTCAAAAATGGATATTTGAATACATCTGTTAACACAAATCACAATTTTATACATCAAAGGGATGGAAATTCACATTTTTATTATGAGGAGAAAAGTGGGAAACAAAGAGATTGGAAATGGGGGGGGGGTTGGAGAAAACAAAATCAGGAGGAATACCAAGGTTACCATCAGTTTACAAGAGATATGAAGGCCCCTCACAAGAGGGAGGAAACGAGATATCAACCCCCACCAACCCTACTCATTATGAAGAGAGTATAGTCAAAGATGGTATAGTTAACACCTTTAGGAATTTTAACATCTACAATTACACAGATTATCCACTTTATGTTTCCCATTTTAACTTACTTTCTAAATGGATGAAATACATCCCTACCAGTAAATTCAGATTGGTTGACTGTCTTAGTGAATTTAAAAAATATATTAGGAAATTAAATCTGGCCATTATGTTTAAGGACAGTACAGTTTCCCAAACATCCCAAAAGAAGATATCTAAAGTGTTGCGAAAGAAGAGCACCTTTATGCCCCCTATGAATTCTATTATTTCTATATATGACAAGTCAGTTACTCAACAGATTTACCAGTTACAGAACTATGTTAATGGTAAAAAGACCAATTTTAATCTTCTGAAGGATGAATACAGAGTTTTACAAGAACTGAAGAAGGACAGGAATATTAGAGTAATGAAACCAGACAAAGGGGGAGGTATAGTGATTTATGATAATATGGAATGCTTCAAAAATGCATGATTTGTTATATACATCAGGGAATTATGAAATAATATCTTTGAATGAAATCAATATAGCTTATAGAAGCATAGATATGCACTTGGAAGAATTTTTGATAGATAAAGGAATCACAGAAGATACATATAAGTTCCTTAAGGTTGAACATCCAATATTAGCATCTCTGTTTGGGATACCTAAAGTGCATAAGAATATAGAAACCCCCCCCCTTTAGACCCATTATTTCGGGCAGTAAATCCAATGTTTTCCCTATGGGCACTGCCATAGATGTCTATCTTAAACACATTTATGAAAACATTCCCCATTTAGCCAAAGACTCATGGGAATTTTTAAAAAATTATCCTGTACAGCTTTGGAAAGAAGACCTAGTGTTTGTCACTATAGACGTGATAGACTTATTCTCCTGTATTCCTAAAGATGAAGGGCTGGAAGCCTTTGCCAACAGTATTAGGTTGTATGCTGACATTGAATGGGATGTAGATTGCCTCATTTTGGAGATGATGTCATTGGTATTAGAGCATAATTACATCTTTTATGAGGGAGAATATTTTAGGTAATCCCGAGGCGTAGCTATGGGAGCAGCGTGTGCTCCCATATATGCCAATTTGGTTATGCTAGATTGGGAGGTATCGAATGTTTTTAATAGAGAGTATATGACACATATTAAATATTACTCCTGTTACCTGGACGACATATACATTTTATGGGATGGTACTTCTATTTTATTAGAAAATTGTTTGGCATACATTAATAAGAGTAGTGTTTTTTTAAAATTTACTTCTTCTAGCAATCACGAGGGTATTCCCTATTTAGATACATATGTATCAAAAGGAGACAATGGTTTTAAATCTAGACTGTATAGGAAAATACTTTTTTCTAACAGTTATTTGGAATTTACCAGTAATCAACCTAGAAATAAATTTTCTAATATTTACAAAGGACAACTTATACGTGCCATAAGAATGACCTCACAGTATTCTGAGATGCTAGAAGAAGTGTCTTTTATCACTTCTTTATTTAGTGATAGAGGGTATGACATTAATATGATGTCCAGGGTGAGTAAAACAGTGATTAAGGAATGGGGTAAAAGATATATCCCTTTATTAGGTTATAATTATAACCATACAGACATCAATGAAAGCAATCACGACAAGCTTATAGAAGCAGGTAATATATAATGTAGAGCTTGTGTTTTGGAATATGGCCCACACACAGACAAAGTTAAGAAAATCATGGTTAATAACTGGAACATAATTTTAGTTGACCAGGATATTGTTAACATCTTAGGGACTTGTTCCAGGTTTGTTTATAAAATGGGAAGTAATATTAAAAGTTATCTTGAGAGAGGTTATTTGTATAATGTTTCAAGTCATACACACACTAAAAAATGTGGGAGCTGTAAACAATGCCATGTCATTTTGCAGGAAGACAATATTATGTTGGAAAATGTAAACAGGATGAATATTGGGTTTCAACAAGGTAATTGTAATACAATGACTCAAAGCATTCTATAACTATGTCAAGAATCTAAATGGGAACACTCAGATCTGCTCTGAGTTACAGCACAGTGGCACTAAATATACAGAACCAACTGATATTGCCAACATCCTAGCAGATAGGTTCAGTGCTAACTTTACCCCCCTCTCACCCCCTAGAGGGCCCATCTCTATACCGGAAGAATGCAAAGTTCCTATAATCACGGCTGCACAGGTAAAAAACACACTCTCCAAAGCCAAGAACACAGCATCCATGGGACCTGACAATATCCCAGGCTGCGTTCTACACGAACTACAGAATGAACTGACACCCTACCTAAGTACCATGTTCAATCATAGTCTCACCTCAGGCTTTGTACCCACTGAATGGCGCACCACTACAGTTTTCCTACTCCACAAAGGGGGAGCCACGACGGACCCTGGGAACTATCGCCCCATTAGACTGACGAGCCTGGTCTGCAAGGCCATGGAACGTGTCATCGTGGAACACATAAACAAAGACATTGGTAATCTCCAAACTCTGGACGCTACCCAGTTTGGATTTGTAAAAGGCAGATCATGTCTCCTAAACCTGATTGACTTCTTTGAAGCAGTCACCAAAGCCATAGATGAGGGTAAAATGGTTCACACAGCGTATCTAGATCACGCCAAGGCTTTCAACACCATCCCCCACTCTGGAATTATAGATAAGCTCACTAAACTAGGTATAAATTCCTATGTCACAAGATGGGTTGCCAACTGGCTCATGGACAGAACCCACACTGTGAAAGTAGCAGATTCCAAATCCGACATCAGACCAGTGACAAGTGGAGTACCACAGGGTTCAGTCCTGGGTCCTCTCCTGTTTGGTATCTACTTCTCTGAAGTGCAGGCCAACACAGAAGGTCTTTGGCTAACAAAGTTTGCAGATGACTGCAAACTAGGAGCCATAATCGAAACTCCTAACGATGTGGACAAACTACAAAAGGGCCTCACTGAGACAGATACCTGGTGTCAAAGTCATGGCCTGAAGCTCAATGCCAAAAAGTGTATTGTCATCCCCTTTGGTAAAAACTTTGTACCCATGAACTACCACATAGCTGGTAGTCTACTTAATGCCGAAAATGTGATAAGAGACCTTGGGACACAGGTGGATAGTAGTCTCTCCTTTGATAATCACATCGCCACAGTGGTCAGGAAATACTTCTACGTGGCTCATCTCATCACAAAAGGATTCTCATCCAGAAAAAAAGAGGTCATTGTTCCCCTCTACTCATCACTCATTAGACCCATTATAGAGTACAATGCCCCTTTTGGTATGTACCTCACAAGACATCTACAACAACTGGAATGACCACAGAAATACCTCACAAAGAGGATTACTGGCCTCAAACAGATGCCCTATGCAGACTGTCTGTCTCAAGCCTGTACTCGTAAACATATGACCTATGTACGTAATGTCTGGAAGTCTAAATTTGCACTTCAGAGGATTGAGCTTCAAGTTTACTTCACATGCTCTGTCTAGAACTTTCTTGAGGTTTCTGTCATGCTCTGCTTTGCCATTGCCTCCAACTAATAGATCATCTACTATTATGGCACACGGATAACCTAAAAAAATTTGTTCCATTGCACGCTTGGAAAACTTCACTTGCAGAATTTATTCCAAATGGCATTCTTAGGAATCTATAGTTACCAAATGAAGTATCAAAAGTAGTTAGAAATGAGAATTTGTGAGCCAGCATCACTTGCCAAAACAAACTCTTTGCATCTGAAACAGAAAATACAGTGGCATTCGGTATTAGAGCTGCAACTTTCTCGACTGTACGCATTGAATGATATAGTCTCTTTAACGCTTTGTTCAAATCTTTCGGGTCAATGCATATTCTGATTTCGTCTGAGCTTTTTTTGTGAGCAGCTGCCATGGGCGACACCCATTCAGTTGGCTCTGTGACTGGACAAATCACACCTTGCTGCACCATTTTATCCAGTTCAGACTTAACTTTATCTTGCATAGCTAATGGAACTCTTCTTGCTGGTCTGATTACTGGAGTGACCTCTGGGTCTAATTTTATGGAATACATAACTGGATGCTTACCTTACATGTCATCAAAAACATCAGCATACTCTGAGAAAATGGCTTCTGAAAAATTAGAACTCGGAAATGCACTTATGTGATGAATTTCTTTAGGAAAAGAAAGCAAATTCATTCTTATACTATCTTTGAGACCCAATAAAGATTGCACTGGTCTTCGGACTACATAGAATAACAAGTTGTGACAGTTTTCGGCCAAATAACATGAAAGTATCACTGAACCTTCAGTTTGAATTTCTTCACCTCCATAAGCAACAAGTCTTACGCTACTGGTTACATTGAGTTGTTCATTAGTTCTCACTCTAGCAAATGTGTCTGCTGATATAACATTACATACAAAAATACTGTAAAAAATAAAATAAACCACAAACAAAGCCAGGTCACCAACTTTAATAAAAAAGAAAAACAATATCTAGTGTCTCAGCTTTCAAGAAGCGTTCCAGGAGTAAAATACTATAAAAGCCACTTTCTTTTTATACATAAAAGAACCCTCCATATTCATCAGTCATATAATTAAAACAGTCAATCAATTAATTAAATAATTAAGCTACACAAAATATTTCCAGCAACAGTCTTTTATGTGTATAAAGGAAGTGGTGTTTATTATATTTTATTCCTGGAAGGATTCTTGAAAGCTGAGGAGCTAGAGATTGTTTTTTTTTATTAAAGTTGGTGAATTGGTTTTGTTTGTGGTTTATGATATAACATTACACTTTGAACCAGTGTCTACTTTGAGTTCTGTGGATCTTCCATTAATTCGGACAGTAAAAAACACTTCACTTCTTGTTAATAAGTTCACTGCATCAACTCTTTCACCAAGCTCTGATACACCATCTACATAGAAAGCTGACTGCTTCAGTCCTACTTGATCAACTTGCTTTTTTGTGTGACCTTTCTTTACAACTGTGTGAAGTTTACTTGATTTGCAAAACTTTTGGAAATGGTTTAATTTTTTACACTTGTGACATTGCTGACCAAATGCTAATCACTTCTCTCTTTTAGACTCATGATTCTCACCACAATTGCGACAGTTAATGATAAAGCTAGATTTGGGTTTTGCTGATTCATGCTTATATTGCACAGAGTTGACGCTGGAGCTTGCACCTTTTTTGGAACTTTGTAGAAAGCCTCGTGCCTTCTTTGGAAACCCTGTAGCTGCCATGTGCTTAGGCCTTTTCTTTTTTGCCATGTATTGCATACTATCTACATGTGCTCTGAAGCCAACTGAAACCATGCTCTAGTCACTTGCAAGCATAGTTGTGTGTTTCTCTGTCACCTCATGGATTTGACAAATTTCTATGGCTTTGCTCAATGTTTTCGAAATCCATCTGCCATATTAACACATACCAGCGAAGGATTTTGCAAATAAGCATAAACATACACACATGCACATATGCTTGAAACTAATGCCAGTAATTGTCCAATGCCTTTGTACTCTGAACTTATAACTTTGTTGGGCTTTTCGGAATTATGAGAATAAACAAACTCGTAGTACTTTCGAGTAACTGGACTTTGCAAAATAAACTTTTCGGGTGTTTTGGTACCTTTGTAATGTCGTGGTAAGGGTGAAAATGTTAAAGTCATTTATCATCATCTGCTGAAGTAATTTACCATCATTTTAAGAAACATTCGAGAACTTTATGATGCATGTTAATAACTCACAAGCACTGTGATACTCTTGTAATGTCATCTTTTGCAAGAAAACACCTCTTATCAGTGTAAGAAACATGTCAAGTAAATGCACAATGTGAATAAATCGAACATCTGTTGCCTTAAACTCAATAACTTTTTGAAGTAATTGCACTTTGCGAATAACTGCTTACAGCACTCTGAAATGTCCCCAAAATGACGGTACCTTGTTAGGCAACTCTCTACAGTAAGAGAAGCATTCTGTAATGGTGGCACTTTATGAACAGACACACCCAACACAAGACACTTTTCGAATTGTCTATACTTTGTATTACACAAAGTAGTTGCACTTTGCACACAATAAACTCATCGAAATACATGCACAGTAATAAGTACACACTGTAAGCACTTTTACACACTTTGAGATACTTTGAATAACTCTAGTTACACCCTTGATACAACACAAAGTTGTATTTATGCCCAAACACAGCACTGTACCAAAGCACATATAGTTGCCTTGCTTTATTTTGCTTAATGTGCCCCTTTTTGTTTCTTTTTATATTTGTTTTTATCATTTAAGCCCTTTTCATGCCCAATATATTTTTCTTGTGCTCGTTTTACTCTAAACATGCCCAACCTTGCCTTGAACACTCTTGTTTTGCTTTAAGCATGCTCATTTTTTTGTTTAAACTACTCATTTTGCTTTACTGTTAATCATGTCATTGAATACTTTTATCTTAAACATTTTATTTATTTATTTATTTTCAGTTTGATTACCGGGGAAGTTCACTGGGCCAAGAAGTGCCCATTTTCAGTGGAGGCCCGGGGAGAAAAGCTCCACAAGCAGTTGTGAATACAATAGGTTACACGATGCAAAAGGTAAAATACAAGTGAAAATTTTTTTACAGACAGGGAAATCACATGCATAATATATATCACAGACAGTGCAATACGGCAAAAGAAGAAAATTTTTTTTTGTCTTTCAGTGGCAATACAGAATTTACAGTATTTACATATTTATAGTCAAGTGAAAGTCAACAGAATCAGTTTTGGAGGAAGGAAAAAGAAACTTGAGGATAGAGTGGAGCAGGAGTATAGAGAACTAAGAGGGGAAAATCCCTAGAGTTTATATAGGGTGAAAGCAAGGACATTTCCATTTGGATGATAGGTATAAGTAAAGTTGGGTCATGAAGGATTCAGCGTTAGGTATAGTCCTAAGAGATGATGGGAGGGAGTTCCATTTTTTACCTAGACAGTAGGAGAGTAGAAGCTGTCCAGCGGAACGTTTAGGTTTGTGGATGGAGATTAGGTTTTGGTGTTCAGATCACAGAGATCTGTTTGGGATGTATGGGGGAAGGATGTTGTTTAAGGCTGGGCATTTATCTGGGTAGAATATTAATTTGTGAGCGGTGGTTAGTTGGAGATAGTCTAGATGGTTAGGGAGTTCTAACCAGTATAGAGATTGTAGGGTAAGGCAGTGGTGTGTTGAGGTTTTAGATTTAGTGGCAAATTTAGAGATCTTATTATATTAAACTTCAAGTTTTGATGAGTTGGAAGCAGACAGATTAGTTAGAAGGGGGGCTCCATATAGTAGAGAGGGTAGGAGGTAGGTAATTGCTAGGGTCAGCCTAGAGGAGTTTGAAAGAAATTGATTATTCCTATAGAGCATACCTAACTTTTGGTGGGTTTTCTTTATGTTTTGGTGTATGTGGAGATCGAATTTAAGGTGTTCATCTATGGTGATGCCTAGGAGTTTTGCAGAAGGGACCACTTCAATAGCAGTGTTGGTTTGGCTTAGGACCTTGAAAGCGTTTTTGTCACAGGAGGACACCTTGTTGGGGAGGAAAATTAGTATTTTAGATTTATTGGAGTTGAGGGAGAGATGGTTTTGTTGCATCCAGTTCTCTGTAGTGGAGAAAGCTATTTGTGTTTTGGATAGTAGTTCGGGAACGTTAGAGGTGGTACAAACTAGGGTAAAGTCGTTGGCATATTGGATGACTGTAGTGTTTGGGATGGCAGGGTGAAGGTTATTTATAAAGACGTTGAAAAGCATGGGTCCGAGGATGGACCCCTGAGGAACGCCGGTAGGTGTAGGCAAAAAGGAAGAGGTAGAGTTCTTCCATCTGACAGCTTGAGATCTGTCAGATAGGTAACTGGAGAACCAGGATAGAACATTAGGACAGAGATTAAGGTTGGCGAGATGAGAGAGAAGGTGTGTATGGGAGATGGTGTCGAAGGCTTTCGATAGATCTAGCAGTAGTGTGGATAAAAGAAGTCCAGCATCTCGGGCTTGATTGACTGTTTCTAGGAAGGATAGTAAGGCAGTTATGGTGCTGTGACCAGGACGGAAGCTGTGCTGGGTGGGAGTTAGTAGATGATTCTGAGTTAAGTAGGGCAATAGCTGGTGGTGGACACATTTTTCTAGAATTTTAGATATTGGGGAGAGTGGCAATGGGACGGAAATTAGAAATAGTGGTGATTTTGCCTCCTTTGTGAAGAGGTAGAATGTAGGCAGAGTGCCAAAGTTTGGGAACGTAAGACTCTTTCAAGGATCTGTTAATCAGAATGCTAATTGAGAGGACAATACCTTCATCTGCGCATTTGAGGAAGGAGGAAGGTATGCTGTCAGGGGCATTAGAGCATGGCTTTAGTTTGGATAGTAGTTTTTTTATAAAAATGGTGGACACTGGTTTGAATTGGAAGTTAATAGGACAGTTGTTACGGTTGTTAGCAGTTGAGTAGAGGGAGTTGGGTGGATTATTGTTTGGGAATGTTTTGGTTAGCTTAGCTATGAATTCTGTAAAGAAAGTGTTGAAGTGAGAGCTAAGCTCCTTGTCAGTTAAACTAGGGTCAGGGCAGGGATTATTCTTTGTCCCAGGGTGGAGAAGGGAGTTAACAGATTTCCAGAATTATTTTGGGTTGATATTATTGTTGGACTGGAGTTTACTATAGTAGTTTTTTTTTGTCCAACATAATTAATTTTTTTACTTGGTTGCGGAGTTGGGAGTATTGGAGGAAGGCGGAAGACAGTTTGTTCTTCTGATAAAGCTTCCATGATTTGCCTCTGTGGCACATGATTTGTTTAGTTTCTTTGGTCAGCCAAAGAGCAGAATTGTCTTTGATTCATTTGTTTCTTAGAGGAACTAGGGAGTTAAGAGCATCTAGGAGGATAGAGTTAAAGTGCTGTACAGCGTTGTCAAGGGGGAGAGTGTTGAGGGTTTGCCAGTTAATTAGTTTAAAAGTGTTTGAGAAGATTGAGGGGTTGAAGTTGCTAAGGTTACGAGTTTGAATGTATTGATGTTGGTATTGGGTTGAGTTAGTTGAGTGATGAAAGAAGGCAGGGATATGGTCGCTGAAGGTGTCAGGAATAGTGCCAGAGAGAATGATTTTATTTGGATGGGAGACAAGAATCCAATCTATGATGGACCCAGGGGGGTGGTTTTTGTTAGGACAAGTTGTAGAGTGGATTACTTGGATGAAGTTGTAAAGGTTAATGGATAGGGGGGGAAGGTGTATTGATTTTATTCCAGTCAATATTGACGTCGCCTAGTATATAGCAAAATAAATTTAAAATGGGTGGCGAAAGCCAAACACATTCTGGCTAGGCTTATAAATGCCCTAGGGCAGATAGCCTAGTATGAACCTATGAACCTATATACGTTTCATATTTTATTGCAGTTGAGGCCCAGTGAAGAATGTTCTCAAGGGTGGAGATGTTATTGCCTGGGGAGATATATAAGGAAATTATGCAGATATTTTTGTGTTTGTTTAGGCGGAGGACACCTGCTGTTATTTCAGAATTTTTGAATTGAGGGGTTGGGATTTGAAGAGGGATGAGAGAGAGAAGGTTAGAGTAGATTAGTGCAGAGCCTCCTCCTTTTTTATTTATTCGGTCACTTTTGAGGATATGGAAACCTGGAGGTAAGATTTCAGAGTCAGTAATATGGGGTTTGAGCCAGGTTTCAGAGATGGCTAAGATGTCAGGTTGGTTGTGATTAATCCAAGCTTGTAAATGGTGAGTTTTGTTGTTAAGGCTCTGGGCATTGATGGTGAAAACCTTAAGAGTGCTAAGAGAGGAAGCAGGAGAAGAAGGGGAAGGGGAGGAAAGGGTTGTTTATAGTAGGGGAAGAAGGGGTGGAGGGGAGTTGTTTCTAGTGAGGCAGGGGCCAGG
This sequence comes from Protopterus annectens, assembly GCF_019279795.1. Classification (NCBI taxonomy): domain Eukaryota; kingdom Metazoa; phylum Chordata; order Ceratodontiformes; family Protopteridae; genus Protopterus; species Protopterus annectens. The sequence goes on along the minus strand of NC_056731.1, from coordinate 1,583,315,047 downwards.
GTTAGGATGTATGTCTCCAGATAAGGCTAGGACATTACAGGTGATAAATTTAAGCCTTTTAGGTTTGTATAGGAGGAAGTTGTTTGGGGTTAGGAGAAGTTTAAATGAGAAAGTTTTTGTTATGGTGGAGAATAGCTTAGGTTGGAAAAGGTGCAGTGAGTTGGGCTGAATAAGGGAGGAGGATATGGAGTGGAAGTGAGAGACTGGAAGAGGATGTAGGTGAGTGTAAGCAATAGTTTGAGAAGAAGGCAGGTATGGGGGAACTTTAGAAGAGTAAGAAGTAGCATGGTAAAAAGAAATTAGTAAGAAGAGAAATGAGCTGGGGAGCTGGAGATTATGGGGGAATTGGGAGGGCATGTTTAGAATGGGTGGGATATGGAAGAGATAAATGTGTAGGAAGTTCATTTTTTAATAGAGGAGAAAAAGGTAAAGAAGTAGATGGGGAGATATGAATTTGTAGACAGGGGAGGGGAAGAAAAAGTGTAGAGAGTATAGGAAAATTGGACTGGGAGGAGTAAGACTGGGTGGGGAAATGTGAGGAGGACTGAGATTGGTTAATTGAATATAGGAGGGAGGGGTAATGAGAAGAGGACTATGATTGGTTAATTGATATGGGGGGAGGAGTATGTGGAGAATAAATGTAGAGGTGCTGGGGTGGGTGGAATTTGGGGATAGGGTAGGGGAGCAGAGTGAGCCCGCAGGGCGAACAGAGCGGGAAGAGCCAAAGGAGGAGAAAGTGAGTAAGACAATCAGTAAGCAGTCAAAGGTTAAGTTTTGCTGGGAAGTGTAAGAGGTAGAAAGACTTAGAGAAATGGAGTATTGGGAAAATATATAGACTAGTGACAGTGGGAGAGGTAAGAGGCTTTTTGTTTTACTTTTTTTTTTTTTTTTAAAGGATAGAGAAGGGGGTGTTTTGAAGCGAGGAGTGTGTGGGTAGTCCTGGGACAGTAGTGAGGGAGAGAGCAGAGGAAAAGATGTCAGGGGGCTATTGAGGGGAGATAAGTGGGGAGTAGGGACAGCAAGAAGGTAGAGGAGCACCACCTGGTGGCTAGTTAGTCTAATGCAGTAGAGACCCCAGGGAGAGATAACAGGTAAGGAGAAGGAGGGAGCTGTCATGGTTCAGGAAATGGAATATAAATAATTAAAGGGAGAGCTAGGAATTCTTAAGCAGCAAAGAGAGGGGAGAGTATGGCTGCTGGCTAGCCTGGCACGGAAGTGCCCTGCGACCTATTAGAATCAAATTAGTTGCTACAAGGTGTTTTCTTTAGTTAAAAAACTTTTTATACCTTCCGCTTGCCTGATAATGCAGTTTGTGCCCTTGTAATGCCCCTTTTTTGTCTTTCATATCTTTCTCATTACCTTTGATTCTTTCTGGTTATATTTGTGCTGTTTTCTCTCGGTTTTACCTTCACTGTCGTCTTTGCACCTCATGGCTCTGAATATTTTTCTCTCTTCTATCCCGGTTCTGACACCATGTTGCTTTCAAGAAAAAAGAGTCTTTGTTGGTTCTGTTCAAGCAGCTTTATTGTATACAAACACATCACTATAAAGGTTTACTGACTCTAACTTAAGTAACTTATACACAAACTAACAAGTGTGATCATGCATGCTCACTCTCTGGCTGCTCCTTTAAAATGACACTAAGGGAATGCACGTGCCTGGAATTTCTACATGCATGTACAGCCTTGCATGCTTCTTAAAGATATAGCACACACTTTACACACTGATCTACACTGCCTATGCCCCTCTCTCACTGTGTGAGTGCTCCCACACATGCACCAATAGCAGCAACCATCCATGGATTGGGTGGTCATGGCCATGCCCATGTCATTCCCTGTACTGACTCCCATCATCATAATGGGTGCCTACTCTCCACATGAGAACCTGTAACTGGAGCTGTGTTTTGAGCCAGATGGGAACCACCATCCCTCCTCCATATGGTTATGGTAATCTTTCCAGCCTGCACTGTCAGCTGCTCAAGGCACTAGTTGAACTCAGGATGCCTTGGCTACACTCAGAGCTTTATGTATTTATGCCACCAGCACAAGGCACTTTAATTTGCACTTTTGGGGAAAAACTGAGGAAATAAATACCGACTACCATCAAGATTTTAGTATAGTGCTTACCCCAGGTGTGTTTTAGTTATTATGCATGTTTTACTTTTTTTCTAAGTTAAAGAACATTTCAGTAACACTTTGGAAATTGCTACATATAATCAAGCACCATAAGTCAAAAGAAGATGACAACAAATTCTGCCCATTTCAATACTTCTCTTCTGGAATTATGACCATAGTACATGGAAAGACAACAGTAAACTAATAATGCTAAGTACTAAGGTATGATGTTTTGTTAAGGCTTATTAGTAGAGTGCACTGTAGGTTATGCCTGCAGTATTAGACTCTCAGTGATGGTATTACTATATGTAGTTACAAATATAATAATCCTGAATCCAACCTTAGATAAAACCAAGTATATCATCCTTTGAATGTCACCTGGTATGAGTGAGGTATGGAAAAAGTTCTGAAGAATTTAGGAAAGCTTTAAGCATTTTTTTATTTATCTAAAAGTGTCTGACTAATCTACTCAAAACTAACACTTAATTCCACCAAACCTGTGTGTGCACATGTACTATAAAAATCTTTACCAATAATCATTCAAACACTCCTCTAATTTAGCATGTCTTTTTTCTTAGTTTGCACAGTTGCATTGTCTTAATGAGCATTCCTCTGAGGCATTATCACAGGCTGCATCATTCCTGTTGCATTGTTCATTTCTGACTCATCTCAGTGATCACTGTTTCAACTCTCTGCTATATAGTTAAGCAATAATCCACACTTGTACTCAGTTATGGAGGAATTTACTTTCAAATAGTAAAATGTATCCCAAGGATAAAGAAAGAGACACCAAATACTCTAAGCAGCAGAAATAAATCTCACCAAGACCTACCACCATGCCATGTGGAGTCTGGTCCAGAAGAATATTGTGTTTGGGTTTGCATGCTGAGGTTGCTTTAAACTAAGCAGCATGTGATTCATTACCTAATTATGTGATTAAGTTGGGTATTATAAATTGGGATTTTTTAAGTGATTGTTTAAACAGTTTCTGAAGAAGTCTGAATAAAGACGAAACCTAGGTAAAATTCGCTGTCTGTGGTTGATAGTGCACTACAGTTTCCAGGTGCTGGTCCTTGTGTTTGATTATTATAATTATATCACAGTATAGATATATGCTGTGGATTATTATAATTATATCACAGTATAGATATATGCCATGGATTATTATAGCAATAACAAAGCCAACCGTGGGTAAATTTAGCATTACCCACACCCAGGCGTGGGTTATTGCTATTATACCATGACATTATTTAAGAAAAGAAACTGTTACTTTTCTTAAATAATGGCATAGTATAATGCCTGTTTACTGCCCTTCCGCAGATGTCTGGCATCCGCGGCAGTTCTGATGTACTGCGCGCCTGCGCAGTACATCAGAGCTGTGGGCAAAAGCAATGGAGAAAGCAAGATCTCCGTTGCTTTTTATGTCTCGCTATGTTAAATGAGTTTAACATAGCGAGACAGTTTAAAATAAGCAACGGACATCTCCGTTGCTTATCTTAAAACTGTCTCGCTATGTTAAACTCATTTAACATAGCGAGACATAAAGCAACGGAGATCTTGCTTTCTCCGTTTTTTAAACACTGCTCGCTATGTTAAATGGGTTTAACATAGCGAGACAGCTTTAAAATAAGCAACGGACATCTCCGTTGCTTATTTTAAAGCTGTCTCGCTATGTTAAACCCATTTAACATAGCGACAGTGTTTAAAACGAGTTATACTAATGGAAAAAGTCCGGGCGACGGACCTTTTCCATTAGTATAACTCGATTTACAACGGGCAGGCTGGCCAATCAGCGTGCACGTTTTGGGGGGATCATGGTATAATATAAATTATATCACAGTATAGATATATGCCTTGGATTATTATAATCATATTACAGTATATATATATATATATATATATATATATATATATATATATATATATATATATATATATATATATACATATATATATATGCCATGGATTATTATAATTATATCACAGTATAGATAATATTTTATTTTATTTTATTATTTTATTTCCAGTTTGATGACCGGGGAGGTCCACTGGGCTCAGGGAGCCATTTTCACTGGAGGCCCAGGGAGAAAAGCTCCACATTACATAGTTTAGATGCAGATACAATATTAGTAAAGAAGAACAAGTTACAGTTACATTTCATGTTAGAGAGCAGGTGTAACTTCTTAGGTACATGGTACCTTTAGATACAGATACAATATTAGTAAAGAACAATTTACAATTACATTTCATGTTAGAGAGCAGGTATAATTTCTTAGGTACATGGTACAAAATTAGATATTTACAATATATACAATTATGTTTAGTTAGCTAGTAATCATAGCTAGTGAGGGATTTTGAAGTGGAGAGAGAATTATAGAACTAGATGGGCAGGAATGCAGTTGCATTTCCTGTTAGAGGAAATGTAGGAATGTAGTTGAGATTTAAAGTTTTCAAAGTTTGCACAAGTCCTTAGAGAGGAAGGAAGAAAATTCCATTTTTTGCTAAGGAAAAGGATAGCAGGAGTTGACGAGCGGGGCGATTGGGTTTTTGGACAAAGATTAGGTTTTGGTGAGTAGATCTGAGAGTTCTCTGAGGGGTGTAGGGTAGAAGGATGTTGGATAGTGCAGGGCACTTAGAGGGTTGAAAAATTAGTTTGTGGGCTGTGGTAATATGAAGATAGTCTAGATGGTTGGAGAGTTCAAGCCAGTGTAAAAAATTAAGAGCAATACAGTGATGGGAGGAGTATTTGGTTTTGGTAGCAAATTTAGAAATCTTATTATAACGGACTTCCAATTTTGAGGTGAGCATGGCAGATAAGTTTGTTAATAGAGGAGCGTCATACATTAGTGAGGGGAGTAGATAGGTAGTGGCAAGAGTTTGTCTGGTGGAAGGAGAGAGTAAGTGGATGTTCCTGAATAGCATACCAAGTTTTATATGGGTTTTCTTAATGTTTTGCTAGATCTGAGTGTCGAATTTTAGGTGTTCATCAATAGTGACCCCAAGTAGTTTGGCGAAGGGAACAACCTCTATACTGGAGTTGTTTTGGCTAATGATTTGGAATGAGTTTTTATCAAGAGGGGAAGGTTTTGAGGGAGAGAATAATAGTATTTTGGATTTATTGGCATTAAATGAGAGGTGGTTCTGAAGCATCCAATTTTCAGTGGTGGAGAAAGCAGTATGGGTCAGTGTTTGAAGCTCTGGGAGGTTGGTGGCGCTGCAGACTAATGTGGAATCATCTGCGTATTGTACAATTTTGGTATTGGGTATGGCTTTGTGGAAATCGTTAACAAAGATGTTAAACAGCATTGGACTGAATATGGATCCCTGGGGGAACCCCAGTGGGGGTAGAAAGGAAGGTTGAGGTACCTGTCCCCCAATCCAATGCCGCGGATTATTATAATTATATCACAGTATAGATATATGCTGTGGATTTTTATAATTATATCACAGTATAGATATATGCCATGCATTATTATAATTATATCACAGTATTGATATATGCCATGGATTATTATAATTATCTCATGATATAGATGGTACAATCAGTATTTTCTTTTTTTAGAAGCAAGCTTTTAAAAAAAGAAAACAAAGACAAAGGAACATGCTACCTTCTTGTGAGAGATGTCACCTAACAGTGTTTTTTTTAATTTTTATATATATTTTATAATGAACCATAACATTATTTATTTTATTTAATTGTTAGAGTCACAATGTTTAAAGTTAGTAGTGGAAAACAGAGTTTCAGATGCATTATATTGTTTCTTATCAGGTTTCTAAGACATTTGTGTCCAGTGAGGTGGGAGTGACAGAATGCAAGGTAGGTATGTTGCAGTTTACATGATGACAGTTGTCAAATTTATGTTTATTTCCATGCTTACCAGCACTCTTTTTTTTACAATAACTGTAGTAAATTATCAGTTAAGACATAGGCACACAAACATTAGCAGAAAACAAACCATAATAATCGTTTTTCATGCAATATATCTTGCATAAGTGTTCTTTCTTTATAACTGTCACATGCTCTAACATTACACATATTGCCCAATTCCTGTCTTCTCTTAAACTTCACTCCTCCTCCTGAATATTATTTTGCATGTATTGTTCCCACAGCTTCTATTTATTTCTGTGTAATTTGCTCCTTCACTTTTCTAAAGCTATCAGTTCCAGTTCTTTTCATCTCTTTAACAGTATTAAATACTTCAGTTATAGTTGGTTTAGATTTTGATTTCCATTTTCTAGTAATTGCTTTATTGGCAACAAATAGCATTAAACTCAGTAAGGCCTTATGATGCCTAGGCAATTCAGATCATGTGTCCCAGCTCAAAAGAATAATTTCCTTAGTTACACGCTGCCCAACCAATACTTTTGTCAGCGTACTCTGTAGTGTAGTTTTAAAATCAGACAACTCATCACCCCCAAAAAGAAACATGTTCCCTGTTACCATTTTCTTTCCCATCACACCTCCAGCATTTGCTATCTACCTGAGGAAAAATCCTTTGAAGTCTACTTGGGGTATAAAAATACCTATGCAAAGACTTCCAAGCAAAATCCCTAAACCTTCAGGACTTTGTTGCATATGTGGAAACCATACATATGTCCTCTCACGTTCCTTTGTAAACTGCTTTTCCGATCTCTCTTCACAATGTTTTCTAATCTCCTCTGCTTGATTCTTGATAGCTGACAGCACCTATATGAGTACTTTGAAATGTCATTTTTCTTTTAATTTGAAGCAGGAGTTACTAGCATGAGCACCTCATTTCAAATTATTGCATGATAATTTGGAATGAGTTTTTAGTCAACTTGAGTGAGGATTTGGCTTAAGCTGCCTAAGTCATGGTATAGGTTCATAGGTAGGTACTAGGCTATCTGCCTGAGGGCATTTATAAGCCTAGCCAGAGTGTGTCAGCTTTCGCCATCCCATTGATTAATTAACTAATCCTCTGTCAAGCAGAGCCAATGAAGTGATCCCAGGGGTGTATTTTCTGTTACCCATCCACTCGTCAAGTTTCTCTTGAAGAGTGTTAGTGAGGGGCTCTGCCTAATGTAGTTTGGAATTTTGCTCCAAAGCATGGGGAGTCTCTGTGACAGGAATCTATCCCTCCAGCATGTTCTATTTATTGTTGTGGTGAGGTTTAGCTCACTAGAGCGCGTGGCACGCAATGACTTGGATTTCTTTAGGTGGAGCATGTCCATCAATTCTGAGTTGGACATGGCTTTGTAAGTCAGGCAGAGATCACCTCTGAGTAAGCGATATGCCACTGATCAGCTGGTAAACTCCCCTACCAGTTTTTTCAGTCAGGCTGCATAGGACATATGTTTGAGGCCAGTAATCCTCTTGGTGAGGGACTTTTGTGGTATCTCCAGCTGTTGGAAGTGTCTTGTGAGGTACATCCCAAACGGAGCATTGTACTCTATTTGTCTGTAAGCCAGCTGGCAACCCATCTCGTGACGTAGGGGTTTATGTTCAGGCTGGTGAGTTTTTCTGTAATATCTGAGTGGGGAATGGTGTCAAAAGCCTTAGCGAGGTCAAGATAGGCTGTGTGAACAACCTTTCCCTCGTCTATGGCCTTGGTGACTCTCGAAGAAGTCAACCAAGTTTAGTAGGCATGATCTGCCCTTAACAAAGCCGAACTGGGTCGGGTCAAGTATTTGGAGGTTCCCAATGTCTTTGTTAAGGAGTTCCATGATGATGCGCTCCATAGCCATGCAGACCGGGCTAGTCAGACTTATGGGGCAAGAGTTACCAGTGTCAGTTGTGGCCCCTCCTTTGTGGAGTGGAATAACCGTTGCTGTGTGCCATTCTATGGGCATGTAGCCTGTGGAGAGGCTGAGGTTGAACAGCATGTTTAAGTGGGGGGTTAGTTTGTTATGCAGTTCGTGCAAGACAAAGCCTGGGACACCATCTGGCCCCATTGACGCTGCGTTTTTGGCTTTTGAAAGGGCTATTTTGACCTGTGCATCTGTGATTTCTGGGACACTACACTTTTCTGGTATTGTTGTGGGCCCTTTTGGGGGTGTGAGGGGGTGAAGTTTGCACTGAATCTATCTGCTAGGATGTTGGCAATATCATTAGGTTCAGTATATTTTGTGCTATTTTGCACTAGTTCAGTGCATATATGCGAGTTGCCACTTAGATTCTTAACATATCTAAAGAAGGCTTTGTGGTTATCTTTTGAGTCCTTGGCTATTTTTCTTTCGAAGTTAGCCTTGGATGATTTTATGAGGGACCTTAGTTTCTTACTGATACTGATCAGGGATGTCTTTCCTTCATGAGATTTGATTTTTTTCTGAACTAGTTTCCTCCTTCTGTTGTATAGCCTGTTTATGGCAGGGGTCCACCAGACTGGTTTCCCTCTTTTAGAGGAGTGAGTCTTGGTTTTTCTAGGGATGGCATGATCCATGCATCCTTGTAGGTGCTCATAGAGTGCATTTGTAAAGGTTTCTGCATCTTGGCCTGCATTATCTTTTAGCGTGGGGGCTGTGAAACTTACCACCTCTGTCTTAAGTAAGGTGAAGTTTGCTTTAGCAAAGTTTTTTACTGTGGTTTCCTTAGTTGGGGGTGGTGGTGGGATGTGGACATCCAGAGTGATTAGTTTATGGTCTGATATAACCAGTGATGGGTTGACCTCCGGTGTGGAACACCTGTCGCCCATGTTTGTGATGACCAGGTCCAATATGTTTTCACCTCTGGTAGGAGAGTTTACCAGCTGATCCAGGGTGTTCGAGTTGATGAATTCCAGGAAGCACTGGGCCTGGGAGTTTGTACTCGTGTAGTTTTCCCAGATAATGGTAGGGTAATTGAAATTGCCCAATATCAGGGTGTTCAGTAGGACCTTCATGTTTTCCAGTGTCTCCAGAAAGGTGGAGTGGTTTTCCTGGGTCATGGAGGGTGATCTGTAGCAGGCCACAATTTGCACTGCAAATTTGCCCAATGTTAGTTGCACATGGATGATCTCAGAGGTATCATGCTGTGCCACTAACCTGGAGGTGTAGGTATCCTTGAAGAATATGGATACACCGCCTCCTTTTGTGTTTGGGTTCGTGTTCTGTGGCCGAAACGTGCAGTACGAGTTGTAGTCCAGTATTGCTGGGGTGCTCTCTGGAGCCTTGAACCAGGTTTCAGTTACTGCACAGATGTCGCTGTTCTCCATACTGAGGAGTGCTTCGAGCACGTGCATTTTGAGATTATATATTATATTTACACATTACACACTGGCTGACCATTAACATTCAAAAACGAGCATGCTGATTGTTCATCCCAACCAGCATGTAAATCGAGAAAATAGTAACGGTTAAAGTCCGTCTACTACAGCATCATTGAGCAGCCAGACTTTGTTATTTATTGGTATGTATAAACACTCATTAGTCTAAAGGAAAGAAAGTCTAAAACTGAAATGTGTGTCATTATTTAGTGACTTTTCTCTTCATAAAATGTGTGTTTTCCAATTACATGCATTTCAGTTTCAGACTTTCTTTCCCTCAGACAATGCAAATCCATCCATCCTCAACCCCTTTTCCCATTTTTGCACATGGAGTTGGTGTGTCACTACAGCAGTGACAATCATCTAGAGCCATGGTTTACACCACAAAATCTTCTCAAAACATAAGAGGCAGAGAGGTACTTACGAGAACAGAGGAGATACAAAAAAAAAATCAGGTGCATTCTGCAAAACCACAAAAACATAGACCCATATGCATACGCAGTACATCAACAAAGCAGTGAAACAATGTGAAAGAACACCACAGCACTGTTATACAAAGACATTATTTAAGAAAAGTAAGCCCTTTTTTCTTAAATAATGTCATTGTATAGTAACAATAATCAACTCCTGGGTGTGGTATATTGAAGATTTACCCACAGATGGCTTTGTTTAATCACTCGGGCATTGCCCTCCTGATTAAAGCACATCAACCATGGGGAAATATTTAATACACCACACCCACATTGTTGGTTATTGCTATATTACAAAACAGTTGTCCAGAAATGCGACATCAGCAGTCCAAAACATCATGTTCCCACTATGTTAAGCTAAGTCACCACACTGCTCATCTTTCAGTCACATTTTTTTTTATCTTGTCCACTAAACTGTTAAATCATCACCCTGATACATTTGTTTACAGTTTCTCCTCACTATCCAGTGAATGGAATATTAGGGATAACTGTGTGAAGAATGAATGTTATTATCGTTTGTTTCTAGACAATCCACCCTCTCAGTAGTAATGGTAAAAATTGAAAACTGCATAAAGAAGTGCAATTCATGACGTTTCACCCACTATGTCCATAAATGACTTAATCTTTTCTTCTAAAATGTTTCACCAGGTCTGTCCTTAAAATACTTTGTTTATTCCCAATATTTCACTTACTCATGAGTAATCACTGTTATACTTGAAGTCAAATTAAGCAGTATCTACACACTGGAACCAACTAGGAAAACTATACTATGGCAAAATATGTTTTTAAGGAAAAAGGGAAATTAAAACAAAGCTGTTAACAGATAAGTGAATTGTGCAAGTTAACTATTCAGTACTACAGACTTGTTTGGTACTTGGATTCATTAATTTATTATTAGATAAAACTTAAAAATATCAAATGAACAGGAATCACAGGATTTACAAGAAATGAGAAGGGCCTAAAACTGAATCATTATATAGACAATTTAAAAAACTCTTTGCTGAGATAAGCTTTAGAATACATAATGACTGAACTAAAGGGGAGATAAAGATTATAAATGATTCTGAAAGAAAGGGACTGGCCTACATATCCTCCCAAAAAAAACGAGAAACAATACAGAGAAACATAACACAATAACTGATGCTGTCACACCCTGCATAGTTCATATCTAATTTTGACATGGGCCCAGCGGTGCAGTCTCTGGAAGTTAGCCATAGTCACAAAGGAGAAAGAAACTAGAATATTATTAGTTTTAAATCTGTTCCATTAGAAAAACTCAGTCATATCTAGGGGTATGTAAAGAACATTAAGGCAACTGTTCCAGACGAGATTTATCACTTTGATTTCAAATAAGTATATGACTACACAACACCAGTTCTCTGTTATTTATTTAATAGAAGCTTATGCAAATATAGGGTGGTGAATGAGTGGAAGAAAGCTAGTCCTGTACCAGTACATAAGATTAAGGAGTCCAAAAATTCTAGCCAGTCTATTAGAGCAGTAAATTGACTAAGAGGAACTTTAAAGTTGATGCAGAAAACTATAAATAAATAGATCACTGAGTGGGTCATTAGGACCGGTTGAGTTGATATTAGCCAATTTGTTTACATAACAGGCTTCTCCACTGCCACCAGTCATCTATTCTCCTGAGATTGCATCTCTAGATAACAGACAAGGAACTATAAATAGGTGTTATTTTATTTTCATGGCTTTTAACTTTACCACTTGATCCCAGAACTCATGACATACTAATCAATACATGAAATAATCCCAGTACTGATGAGAACCCTTAGTAGCCTGGGCCAATCGCTAGTTATCAATTGGAAATGAAATGGCTGTATTGACGGCCATCTGAGTAGAATTATAAACTTTGTAGAAAGGGTAACACAATGATCATGCCATGCCATATTCTTGCTTAAGTAGTACCTGTCAGATCTACCAACCACAAAAGAGGTGCAGATCAACAAGTATACAGATACCCTAAAAATAGCAAAAAAATTATAATAGTCGCAAAAGATAATGATCCCCTACAGTTTGCTTAAGCGCCTCCATCCAGACCAATGGCTTGATCTAAATATTATAATTCCAGATGTCAATAAATCAGCCTGTATAAAAAGAAGAAATCAAAGAACTGGCTGTAGATACCTTCTCAGTGGGGCAAATCTTAATGTGGTTGATAAGAGTGTCATGGTAAATAAGTGACTTGCATTCTATAAGCTCAAAAAGCAATTGTATATTAAAGTCAATCAATTATCAGGAGTAACGGTGGGCTGCATGTGGTGCAACAAGTAGCAAACTCACCCCTGTTGCAGAAGGCTGTGGGCTCTGTTCTCATACCAGGTAGGTCGATTACTGAACCTGCAGTCCAACATAAAGAGAGGGGTGCTACACTCCTGAGGCATTCTCACCTTTGAAAGGGAAATTGGCTGGGCTTTAAATAGCCCACAAGAACAGGTAGCCTTGTACTTACCTATGAATTTACAAATCATCACTGTTAATTCCATTTTTATATGATCTCAGAACCTTGTAGAAGTGAGGGTCAGTCCAGTGCTGATACCTATTTCATATTCCACATGCTGGTTCTTACTGGGCATGCAGTGTTGCAGGAAAATAGTTAAAATACTTCACACAGGTTCATAGTTATATACTAGGCTAAAATCACCAAGGCCCTTATAAGCCTAGACATGCAGTCCTACCCAGTTGTGTGCCTATGTATCATGGGCATTTATTAGGATGGGGCATGTTAGTTATGAAATTGTAGAAGTTATGTGGGTGGATATGTAAGTTTGGGCATTACTGTCTGTCTCTTTCTATCAGAGACATGAGGGCCAAACCTGAGGTGAATTTCCAATTTCCCATCCACTGGTTAAAGTTGTGCTTAAAAAATGGTTAGGGATGGACCCTGTTTCACATGGATGGGGGGCCTGTTCCAGAGCATGGAGATCCTCTGAGTCACATATCTGTCTCACCAGCACATCTTATTTATGTCACAAGCTAAATTTAAATCCTTGAATCTGGTGGTTCTGATGCTTTTCCTTTTGTAGATGTAACCTGTAGGAGATAGGGTATAGAAATAGTGCTTTAAGGTGATCCATATAGGACAATGTGTTTATATCCTAGATTCTTCTGGTAAGGACCCTTTATGACCGTTCCAACTGTTGCAAATGTCTAGTCAGGTATATGACAAAAGTGGCATTAGACTCAGTGATGAGTCTGATAAAGGCTGAATAAAGCGGCATTATGACTTCCTTAGACCTGGATGCCATGCCCTTACATTATAAGTTGGGCAAAATAGAATGATTTTCTTACTCCCTTGGCCACGTGTTGGCCAAAGACCAGATTACTGTCTACATATGTTCCCAGATCTTTGACTACTGGGTCAGCTCTTAGGGGTGTCTTATCGATGGAGCAATTAGCTTGGGTGGCAGTTGTGGATTAAACCATCTTGTAAGATGTTTGTGTCATTGAGGGAATTTATGCAGTTATCTGTGAACTTGCTCAGACAAAGGCACTTGCCATTAGCCTTTACCTCTGAGAAGCAGATACCAAATAGGAGCCATGCCAGCCCTGAGGTACCTCACTAGAGACTGGTTTCTTAGTGAAGGCAGTATCACCAATCGTGACTTCCTGGGTCCTGTCTGTGAGTCACCCGACAATCGAATGAGTTATGCAGGGCTTTATCCCCAGATCAGGGAGCTTGTCAACTATACCTGAGTGAGGCATTGTACTGAATGTCTTAGCCAGGTCAAGGTATGTGGTATGCAACATTTTTCCCACATCCATTCCCTTGATGACCTTCTCAAAAAAGTCCACCAGGTCTAGTAGGCATGACCTTCCCTTGACAAAGCCAAACTGGGTTGGGTCCAGTGTGTGAAGACTGCCTATGTTATTGCTTATTATTTTCATGATAATTTGATCCATAGCTTTGCATATTAGACTCGCCAGACTAATAGGTCTATAGTTTCCTGGGGCTGGTTTACAGTCCACCCTTGTGAAGTGGGATAACCATTGTAGTCCTCCATTCTCATGGTGCAAAGCCTGTTTTGAGGCTATAGTTGAAAAGTGACTCACGTGGTCCAGTTAGGTCATGTTTTATTCTGTTTAGGAGGCATTCTGGGATATTGCTGGGGAGAACTGAAGCTATGTTTTTGGCCTTAGCAATTGCCACCAGGACCTGCTCCATGTCAATAGTTGAGGGGGTATGCTAGTAGGTATTTCATGGGAGGTGGAGGGGTTGGGGGGTGAAGTTTGAGCTGAATTTGTTGACCAGCAAATTCGCTATGTCACTGTGCTCAGTTATGGTGCACCACTGACCACCAATTCAGCACACTGGTGTGTGCTGCTTTTGAGGTTTCATGCACAGCTACAGATGGCCTTGTGGTTATATGTTTGAACCTCTGGTGGGTGTGTGTACTATCTGCTCAAGGGCATTTGTGTTAATAAAGTCCAGAAATAATTATGCCTACAAGTTTGAGGCAGTGCATATTGCCCAGTCTATTGAGGGGGAAGTTAAAGTCTCCCATGAATAAGATATTTGGTTTAGTGGTGAGTGTCTCCAGTAGGAATATATATGAGCTGTGGAATTCTTGGGATATAGAGGGTGACCTACAGTTTGCTAAGATATGGTATGGGACTTTGTCTATGGTCATTTGCACATGGATACACTCCAGGGCATCTTCTTGTTTAACCAACCTACAGGCAAAGCTCTCACCTGTCCAGATTTTTGCCTCATAGTTTTAATCTGTGCCACATAAAATATGTACTTTTGTGGCAAATCACTGTGAACTGAAATCACTAAATAAAGACACATTTTCATTTTAGACTTCACATCATTCAGAAAATCATACTAACACAAAATATGTTATCTAGCAACTTTATATACGAACAATATTTAAAATATATGCCTATTTTTGGGCCTTTGTCTCCCCAATATTTTTGGCTTTGTCCAGATTTCTTGTGTTAACAGGTTGAGAGATATGCCTACAGGTATAGTTGTTGCCAATGTAAATTGAGACTCCTCCACCTTTTGTCCCTGTCTGTGCAACTGATGGTCTAAATGTGTAGAAGGCACTGAAGCCTTGCACTGCCAGAATACTTTCTGTCGATTTAAGCCATGTCTCAGTAATGACACAAATGTCTATATCCTCCAGAGTTAGGAGATCTTGTAAGATGTAGTATTTCCTGTTTAGGCTCCTAACATTGAGCAGTAACACCTTCAGGTTTCTTTGGGTTTTATTTGCTATGTCAGTAGGTTTGCTCTAAGGGGTGGATGAAGTTTTAGACAATATTCAGAAGCCGAGAGGGGGAAGGTGCAGACTATTCTTTGCAAAGCAGCATAGTTTGTTATTCATGTCCTCTCATGCTGACAAATACTGAACCTCCCTGGAAAGGCAACAGAAACTAAGCCTATTATTAAAGTCAGTCATGAGAGTGTACATAACATGGCTCCAGATAAGCAGCTAACCATTATCCTCCCCTTGTTCAGTTTGGTGAGTTGGGCATCTGTGTGTCATACAATGGAGTCCTGTGTAATGTGTCAGCTTGCCTGATGGGCTTTGCTTTTGGAGCTCCACTGGGTGTAGGTGTATGTGTGCTGTTAGGTGTTGCTTTTGGTGAGTGCTTTAGAGATTGCTGAGGATAGGCATTGCTGTTTATGGGCTCTGAGGTTTGGGAAGATTGCTTTTTAATGCCATAGGATTGTTTGGCCCTAAGCATGTGGTGGACACTGTGTGTGATGGATGTAGTGTATGTATGTTCTTGGCAACCTTGTTTGTATGCAAGATTTTTGCCCCCAGTGAAATTATGCATGTGCATCTCTAACATACTGTGTTTGTTTCTTTAAGTATTAAATGATTGCCTGTGAACATGAGGCAATTGCTACACTGACTTAGGATGCCCATATCTAACAACCCAGCTACAGAGACATTTGGAAATTGCATATTCGCATTGTGCAGACCTATATTTAGGTTGATGACTGGGTTATACAGGCATCTCCTTGGGTGGTCTCTGGGGTGTGGCACTAGAGTAGGCAAGATTGTGCTAAGATTTGACAGTAGTGCCATTTAATGTGCTGTAGACAATTTGAAGCAAGGAAGATTTACTCAAGTGCAATACTGCTTTTCTAGGTGTGCACTTATTATTATTGGAATATGGAAAACAATGGGTGGGAAAGTAGGTTGCACAACAGACTATAGCAATGAAAGAGGGGAGGGACTTTGGAAGTCAGATTACCATAAGGGGAAGGAAGCAAGAGGTGCAACTTTTAAAACCACAACAGGAGAAGGGAGGGTTGGGGAAAATTTCAAACTGGAGGTATTTTCCTATGGAAAAAAATTTCAGAAATGCTTAGCTTAATGTCTGAGTGGGGTGTGGGATAGACTTAAAGAAGAGGAGAACAAAAAGTATGGAGGTTACAGAAAGTACATACAGCTATAAAAAGTACTGAAGCACAGATCTTGGAGCAAAATTCACAATGCTGTTACTACTACTGCAATCCTACTATAGATTAAGGCACCAAACTGTCGCAGGATGCCTCAAAATCCTTGCTGGCCCTAACTCAAGTCAAAGGGAGATAGGAAGAGTAGACAGACTCAATAATCGAGCAGAGACACTGGAGTCAGCTGATGGTCAGTCGAATGGGGGAAAAAGAACTTAAAAAAAAAGACTTTGTCCATATTCAAACTGAAAGGGGTCATAGAGTTCTGAGACCTAAACCACTAGCACAGAATGCCAAGCATTGTTCTATAATTGTATGATTTCTCTCTATACAATAGGAGGCAATCCAGCAGGATGCATGGATTGGAGGGCTATTATAATACAATGGCTGCAGAATTTTTTTTTTTGACAATGACTATTCAGAAAAGATTCAGAAACGGTGAAAAAAGATTATTCCGGTTTTAATGATCCTACTTTACTTAGCAACAGCCCTTCATGGTAAAGCAAAAAGGCTGGCATTTGCTACCCATTTACTTTATGGATTTTGTTTAAATGATGAACAGCCTCAGCTGAAGGATCCATATATTGTATGGAGCATATTTCTTTCATTGAAACTATTGGATGATACAAACTTGCACGTGTTAGCTGAGGTCTGATAGTGATACACGAGCATTCAGCTACTTCTTCACCTTCCAAACACCTACAGCTGAATAAATCCTCACAAAATTAAAGTCAGGCATGGAATCTTGATCATCTGAGTAGATGAACATCAGATGCATAGTCGCTGAGCCTTGATTGCATTTCACTATAGTTATTTGACGATCTTCTACTGTTACCTCATTGCAATCTGCTGTTTGAGTCTGTTATTGTAACCACTGCTGCTGCCTTTATTTTTGTTTAAATGCTCTGCAATATGTGATGTGTAAATCTACTATTGCTGCCTTTAAATTTTTTCTGACTTATCTGAATAAGTGATCTCTATGTTGCATTAATTTAACCTGGAAAACTGCTGCTGTAGTAACTGTGTAACCTGAAATATCGCTGTGCATTAACTCCTTAAACCTAGTCCTCCCAGCTGTTTCCTTCCTCACTTTCTCAACATATTACCCTTTTCTCCTGCTGCTATCCCCCTTCCTAACTGATTTTTTTTCTTTTTTCCCTATATATACTTTGCCATGCTCATGTTTATCCCAGCCTCTAGCCTCCCCGCTATCTTTCCTGAAATTCCTAGCTAATTATTCTGTAATACCTTTTGTCTCCCCTCTCTCTGGTTAAAATACTAAACAATAACTTTTTTCTCCCTTACAGCTTGATAAGTCCTGCCTTCCCATCTCCCAAGGCATTCTCCATCTCCCCACCTTGAACTCACAGCCTCTGAAAAACCAAAATCAAAAAAGGCTACTGGAACCCAAGCATACATTCCCATATAAAAAGAAATGAAACCTGCTGCTGACTAAGACATATTAGTGTATGTGTTTTATCTACTGTTTGCCTTCTTTTTTTTATTTAGTAGTCTGCCTAGTGTAGTGCCCCTTCATGAGTTGTTAGCAGCCTGCATCCATTCCTCTATATTCTTCCACTTCTCTCCTCAGCTGCAATAACTATGCATGCCACTAGGTGGCAGTGCAAACCCTTCTGCCTAGTGTAGTGCCCCTTCATGAGTTGTTAGCAGCCTGCATCCATTCCTCTATATTCTTCCACTTCTCTCCTCAGCTGCAATAACTATGCATGCCACTAGGTGGCAGTGCAAACCCTTCCTTTCTTAACCATACCCTCAATTGCTCTAACTTCGGGTTATACTTTTTCTGTATTCTCCACTCTGCTTAGTGTTTAGCCCTACTTGAAGCTTTCTCATTACATTGGTTACAGTTCAAAATTAACCCCAAATAGAATTGTATCCCGGCATGCCCTTACCTGTACTGGCTCATATACTCACTGTTTAACTTCCAGTTCCACTGATTGTTCCTGGTAGGCAACCTCCTCTCCTGGCTCAACCTGCTCCATTCGCCCTATGGGTTCACTCCTCTACCCTACCCTGTCCCCATTTCCCACACGCCCACAGTACCTCTACACTTATACTCTTGAAACCACATCCACTCCATCATTATCCAATATTCTCCTACCTTATCAACACACAACCACTCTCTTACACCCACCCCCTATCTCTCAATAGTCACCTTCCACATTACTAAACCTAACCTGATCCTCTACCAACTAAATACTTTATACACCCTTACATTATCTCTAATTCCACCATGCTATCAAACCCTACATCCTTCTTAACTCAAATGCTACTTTTTCTAACCCTATCCTATATCTACTATCTTACACAGCCCCTTACTTCTCACCATTCACCATCTTTTCATATTACAAACACATTTCCCATACTACACTCACCCATTCCGATATCCCCCAATCTATATGCTATCAATAATTATCTACTATTTCCCTTCAAACTCATTTCTCCTTATAAGCACTCTACCCCATCTCTAACCAACTAAACCCTTAGAAATCTAATAACACTCAACTCCAGTACTAAGCAATTCAAGTACCTGTCCAGCATTTTTCAACACCTAATCACTATCCTTCTATCCGGTGATATATACCCAAACCCTGGTCCCCATACCCACTCCTCTACTTCTAAATCCACCCTATTCACTTATCTAAATGCTCAAATCATAGCTAACAAAATTCCCAACCTCCATGCCTGGCTTCATCACAATAAACCAGATATCTTGTTTATTTCTGAAGCTTGGTTAAAACCTTATATAAAAGACTCAGAAATAGTACCACCCAACTATTCCATTATCAGAAAAGACAGAACCCACAAAAGAGTGGAGGAGTAGCTCTGCTTTATTCATCCTCCTTATCAGTTACCCCCTACACTAAACCTATCCCCCAATTCACCAAAGCTGAATTAATTCTGGCCCTATTTCAAGTAAATAGACACAAGCACATATGCATAGCCTCACTATACATTCCCCCAGGAGACAATATCGCAGTACTCGAAGATATCCTATCTTGGCTTTTCACTAATATTAGCAATGAAACTATAATACTGGGTGACATGAACATTAACTGGTCCTCTATTCAGTCCCTCTCAAACTCCCTAAATATCAACCTTTATAATTTTTCGTAACTTATCAACTCTATAACCAGACCCTCTAAAGATTACTCCAGCGGTAGTATCCTAGACTGGATCTTAGTCTCTCACTCTCATTATTTCTCTGACAGTGGCATACTTCCTGACTCCCTCAGCGATCACCTCCCCACTTTTGCCCGGCACCTTACTTCCCCCCTACAGTTATCTCATAACTAAATCTCCACTCACTACCTAAAAAATTTCAATCCCACTACCTTTTCTAACTCTCTAAAATCAATAAACTGGAGCCCTCTAAGACCTCTACCCCTAGAAAATGCTGTTACCTACTTCAACTCAACTTTCCTAAAACTCTTAGACAGCTATGCTCCGCTAAAATCCAAAAGAATAAAAAGCAAAACAGTCCCTTGGCTAACCAAAAATACACTAGCTGCCATGCCCTTAGAGATAAAGCCTGGTTACTCCACCAGAAAAATAAGACTCCCTCCACTCTCTATGAGCACAAATCACTTCGCAATAAAGTCAAAAAGCTTGTTACAACAGATTGAAAAACTTATTTCGTCTCACTACAAAATAGCCATAAAACAAATCCACAAAAATTCTGGAATGGTATCTCTATTCTCCTTAACCTCTAGACATAGATCTAACCACCCAATTTAACTCTTTTTTCATCGACTCTGGGAAATATATTCCAACAGTAGAAATGTACAATCACCATTCAGAAATTGCTGATGCACATTATATCTCAGCATATTCTCATAAACTGCATTGTTTCTCATGATGTCATCAATTTTAATTTACACAAACTATGCTTGACTCATTACAGAACTTTTAATAAGACAAGGACAGACTATGAAGTCATATTATTTATGTTTCTAATTGCTTCTCCCACGCAAACAATGTTTCATAATATTCCTTTGTTTTATAACAAAGCAGAACTATGAACTCCATCTAAACTTGCAACATATAGCTGCCATAGTCATGTCTCAAGGCCTACTAAAAATCTACAAACCAAGGACCAAAATGGGTCACCTAGTCTATAGCTTTATCCCTTCTAAGACCTGGAATACCCCACCACTAGATATAAGATCCATTGAGCATCCCAATCAATTCAAAACCACTACAAAAAATGCCTTCATGAAAAATGGACTTGCCAACGTTAATTATCCCCCATAAACACTCCCCTATAACCTTCTACTTCTCTTCTCTCTTCCTTCCCTTTAATAAAGAAACTTACTACTTTATCTTCTCCTGTTGGTACATCACTGTACAAATATAACTAGTAAAATATTTCAGCTATGTAACTATTGCACTATTATGTATATAATATGTAATTATGAATGTATCCATCTGATGAATGTATTTCTATGTATTTCACTTGCCACAGTTTAATGTATGACACTGTAAAGCAATAATGTGCGGTACTGATGAATGTAATGTGTGGCATTGTAATGCAGTAATCTGTGGTACTGATGAAAGTATTTCTATATGTTTTCAATATGTAAAATTTCTATTTTCTCTTGGAGCTTTTCTACTCAGGCCTCCGCTGAAAATGGGCATTTGTAGCCCAGTCGGACAAACCCGGTCAACAAATATAAAAAAATAAAAATAAATAAATACAAACACATTTTCTGATCTAGCTTAATACTGAATTGTAAAAATTCATATTGATGGCTATTGTCTAAAATAATTCTGCTCAGAGAAAATCAATTCTGACACTTATATTTTTGTTATTTCAATATATTCACATTTCACATTCTGGTAAAATATGAAGCACAACAGACCAAGTGGGTGCCAAGAGAAATGTATCACCCATTCAAAGCTAATAGTGGTCAAACACCTAGTTTAAACTTTCAACTTTTAAGTTACTACACATGAAACTGCATCAGTCAAAAGGAGGCAGAAAATATATATCCTCACTTAGAGAGCAAACTGTAGATTATATGCTTACTTACATTATATTGGTTTCAATTCACACAGAAAATGTCTAAATGTTTAGAGTCTAAATCTATTAATTCCCATTTCCCTTGGATTTTATTTATTTATTTGCAGTTGGTTTACCAGGATAGTCCACTGGGCCTAGAAAATCCCGTTTTCAATGGAGATCTGGGGAGAAAAGCTCCAAAAACAAAACAATAATTACAAACAAAAATTACAATCAAAGCTTTTGTTATAGTAAGTACAAAAGTACTAGTAAAAACATTGCATTTAAACATACAATTTCTAAAGCAAAAATGACAAAGTTTTGGTTATACTAATTACAGATAAAATATTTCATTTAACAGAGGCAATTTCTGAGATAAAAAGTGTCAGCGTTGTAAATCTAGAGTAGTTGTTTACACATGGATTGGTTCCTGCTAAAACCATGTATGGAAACGGAGAAGACCGAGATGAAGAGAGGAGACGAGATTAAGAGGAGTGGGAGCAGGAGCATTCCCACTGAGATATAAGGTGTGAGTGGAGTGAGTTTTTAAAGGAAGAGAGGTTTGTGGTGGTATGGATGGCTGGATGGAGGTAGGGAGTTCCACTGATATGCGAGGGCGAAGGATAGGAGATTTTTGCCTGAGGGATGGGTAGGTTTATGCAGTTCTATTAGGTTTTGATTGTTAGAGCTTAAGAGTCTTTCAGGGAGGTTCATTTTGAAGGTTGAGGATAGGGAAGGAGAGAGGGAGGGGTGAAAATGAGTTTGTGGGCATGAATGAGTTGAATATAAGCGAGATAATTGGGCAGCTCTAACCAATTTAATTTATGAAGGGCTACACAGTGATAGGTAGAAGACTTTTGACTTGTGGCAAACTTCAGAATTTTGTAATAGCAACAAGAGAGTTTTGTCTTAAGAGAGGATTGTAGGTTTGTTAGAAGTGCAGCACCATAAAGAAGAGAAGGGATACGATATGTGGTAGAGAGAATGAACTTAGTAGAAGGAGTAAGTCAACAACTGTGTCGGTAAAGCATGCCAAGTTTCTGGTGGGTTTTTTATATTTATTTGTAGGTGAAAGTTGAATTTGAGCTGGTCATCAATGTGGACACCTAGTAATTTAGCCTCAGATACTAATTTGAGAGATGTATTGTTTTGGCTTTTGATGGAGAATGAATTTATGTCATTAATGGTTGTTACTGTAGGGTTAAATAACATTAGTTTGTTTTTTGAGGCATTGAGTGCTAGGTGATTGTCTAACATCCATTGTTCAGTGGTAGAGAAAGCTTCTTGTGTGAGCTTTATGAGTGTGGGGATGAAGGTGGCAGAACAGATTATAGTTGAATCGTCAGAGTATTGGATACGTTTTGCATTGGGGATTAAACGATGGAAATCATTTATGAATATATTGAAGAGGAGGGGACCCAGTATGGAACCCTGTGGGAATCCAGTGGGGGTATCAAGGAAGGAGAAGGTGGCTTTTTTCCATTTGACTGCTTGCTGTCTATTTGAGAGAGGACTATCCAAGCAATTAAGGGTGGAAAGGGATAGGTTTAGATTAGAGAGTGTAGCTAGAAGAAGTTTGTGAGATATTGTATCAAAGGCCTTACAGAGGTCAAGTAGGAGGGTGGATATTGTGCAGCCAGAGTCACAGGCTTTGTTAACAATTTCTAAGAAGGAAAGAAGGGCAGTGGTAGTACTGTGGCCGGGTCTAAATCTATGCTGTGTTGGAGTAAGTAAGTGATTGCCGTAAGGTAGGGAAGAAGTTGTAGATGGATACATTTTTCAAGGAGTTTAGAGATGGGGGAATAGGATGGTGATAGGGCGGAAGTTTGTAATATTATTATTGTTACCCCTTTATGCAGGGGTATGATGAAGGCCTTTTTCCATAGTTAGGGTACATGACCTTCTTGGATAGAACAGTTTATTAGTATACTGATGGGTAAGGCAATGGCTTCAGCGGCTATAGTTAGAAAGTGTGAGGGTATGTTATTGGGGGCATTGGAGCATGGTTTTAGTTTTTGGAGAAGTTTTTTTATGGAAGATATGGGTATGGGTTTTATGGAGAAATGAGGGGGTTGGGAGGTGAAGATATTAGACAGTAATGGTGAAAGTGAGACCAGGGGAGGGGATGTGGAGGTAGGGGGTGCAGTGTTGGTAGAGAAAGAGGAGGTTAGTTTGGAAATTGAGTCGATGAAAAAAGAGCTAAATTGGGTGGCTAGATCTATGTCTAGAGCATCAGGATCTGGACAAGGGTTTTCTTTTTTGCCAGGGTTAAGGAGAATAGAGATACCATTCCAGAATTTTTGTGGATTTGTTTTATGGCTATTTTGTAGTGTCTGCACCCTGTTTCATGTACTAAAGTCTGCTATGTAAGAGTTGAGTTAGATATTGCATGTTTTTGCTTATTGTTTAATCTTAGCTTGCTACCATTCTATTCTGAACAATACATCTTTCCTTAAATTGCTTTCATGTCTCAGTGAATTTACTGAAGACGGACAGTAATAAAGAACCTCTTAACATGATTGTGATAATTAGCTGTGTAAGGGGATGGGGGGTCAGATAATGGCTGATATGAGCCTATTTGTGGGTCTGTTGCTGCAGAATTGGGGAGCAGTTAGCATGACACCAATGCACTGTACGAACATATACATAAATGCATGGAACTAGCTATACCCAACAGAACCAAGACGCTCTCCTCCAAAAAAGGAAGCCAATCTGGTGGTCCCCTGCCATTAATAAACTCTACAACAGAATGAAGAAACTGTTGCAGAAAAAGGTGAAGTCCCAAGACTGGAAAAACTCCCTTATTAGCCTCAACAAAAAGTTGAGATCCCTCATTAAATCCTCTAAAGCCAGTTATGAAGGCAGAATTGTGGCAGACACTAAAAACAATCACAAAGCCTTCTATAGTTATATCAACAACCTCCACAGCATACCCAGATTTGCTCTGAGTTACTGCACAACAGTACCTCCTATACTGAATCAACAGATATTGACAACATACTGGCCGACAGATCCAGTGCCAACTTTACCCCCCCCCCCCAAAGGACCAATCACAATATCAGAAGAATGCCAGGCACCCAGCATTACTGCAACACAGGTTAAAGCTGCATTGTCCAAGGCCAAGAATACAGCTTCCATGGGACCCAAAATATCCCTGTCTGTGTTCTACATGAACTACAAAGTGAAATGGCACCACATCTGTGTGCCTGTTCAGTCACAGCCTCACCTCAGGCTTTCTCCTTACCAAATGGTGCACTGCTACAGTCATCCCTCTCCATAAAGGGAGGGCAACTACAGATCCTGGGAATTATCATCTGTTAGCCTGATGAGTCTGATATGTAAAGCTATGGAGCGCATCACCATGAACCTGATTAAAAAAGATATAGGAAATCTCCAAACTTTAAACCCCACACAATTTGGCTTTGTGAAAGGGAGATCATGCCTACTCAACTGGGTTGACTTCTTTGAGTCAGTCACCAAGGCTGTGGATGAAGGTAAGGCTGTGCATACAGCCTACCTCGATATGGTCAAGGCCTTTGATACCATTCCTCACTTGGGAATTATTGATAAACTCACCAAACTAGGCATCAACCCCTATATCACTAGGTGGGTTGCAAACTGGCTCACAGATAGAACACACAGTGTGAAAGTAGTAGAGTGACTCTAAGTCAGACTGCTGACCAGTCACGAGTGGAGTCCCACAGGGATCGGTCCTGGGTCCTCTCCTGTTCGGCATCTACTTCTCAGAAGTCCAGGCCAACACAAAGGGACTCTGGCTGACCAAGTTTACAGATGACTGCAAGATGGGAGCCATTATTAACTCCCCAAGTGATGCAGACATCCTACAGAAAGGCCTAACTGAGGCAATGACTGGTGTCGAAACCATGGCCTTAAGCTTAATGCCAAAAAATGTGTCGTCATCCCCTTTTGTAAAAACTCAGTTCCCACAAATTACCACATCGATGGGAGCCCACTGAACACTGAAGGTGTTATAAGAGATCTGGGGACGCAGGTTGACAGCAGCCTCTCCTTCAATCAGCACATTGCCATTGTGGTCAAAAAGTCCTTCTATGTGGCACACCTCATTACCAAGGGTATTGCATCTAGGTAGAAGGAGGTCATCATCTCTCTCTACTCCTCCCTCATTAGACCAATCATTGAGTATAATGCTCCATTTGGCATGTACTTCACTAGACACCTGCAACAGCTGGAGAGGCCACAGAAGTATCTCACAAAGAGGATCCTAGGCATTAAACACATGTCCTACATGGACAGACTCAAAAGACTCCACGTATTCTCTGTCTTATATTGCCTACTTACAGGCGATCTTTGCTTGACTTACAAAGCCATGTCTAACCAAGCTCTGTTAGAAATGCTACATCTAAAGAAATCCCAATCTCTCCGCACCACACTCTCCAGAGACCTCAACCTCATTACCACAATCAACAGAACATGCTGGAGGGACAGGTTCCTCACCCAGATACTACCCATGCTCTGGAATAGACTTTTCATACATATCAAGCAGAGCACCTCGCTGTCCCTCTTCAAGAGAAATCTTGATGAGTGGATGGGTAATAGAAAGTTCACCCCAGGGATCACTCCAGTGGCTCTACTTGATAGAGGCACTGGGAACTAATGTTGGATGGCACGATGCCAGGGCACTTCTATGGGCTAGGCTTGTAAAATATCCAGGGCCATTCACCTAGTACACACCTATGAACCTATGACATATATGGGGTCATCCTTCCTATACATCTAATAGAGGCAAGCTGAGGTCTCCAACACTGAGAACCATGTTTTCTCTGGCAAATGAGTCATCCGTAAACAGTTGTGTTTCGTCCTGAATGAGGTTAACATGGTAAACTAAGGTTTGTTTGTTGAATGTTACATGTTTTATGGGGGAATGGATCCCTGCCAGTGAGAAAAATTACAAAGGGGAATTTAAAGTGTAGTATGTCTGCAGATGTTTGAGTTTCTGGTAAAAGTAAATAAGGTAAGGTTTTTACTTCTGAGTGTCTCTCTGTAACGGCTGGTGTTTTGATGAAAAATGTGCATATTATGTGCAAAACTGGGCTCCTAGACTTACAAAGAAAAATATGATGCTTCAGTTTATGAAAGAGTAAAATGCATGGTGTTATTAAAAGAGACAAATTTATCTGAAGTATAGCCTGCCAAGTTATGGAGAATGGGGTTTAAATTACTTGTAGGTGGTGCTCATTGCGTGTGTGTGTGGGGGGGGGGGTACTGGCAAGGAAAGACTTAACATATTGATGTTTTGAGAGTGCAAAGAGAGGGGCATAGGAAAATCGCAACATTAAATAGTTGATGTGACAGAGACCAAGCAATGTCAGGATCAGTCTATTTACCCCCCTGGCTCAGTGCCCAGTGAATCTCTTATGTTCAATTGTCAGAATGACAGAGACAAATAATAATGGGGAGAGATTTGATTTTATATGAGGCCCAGATAACATGTCACTAAAGCAATCACCAAGAACCTCTCATGCAGCTAAAAGAATATCTAGACTCCAAATGCAAGTGGGTCTAATGGATATGGAGCCAACTGTTAGATGTCAGTATTCCTTTTTGATACATATTATGCTGATAGATGTAAAGCATTTTCACAAAGAGCTAATGCATGTTGATCAATGTGGCTTTATTAAGGATTAGACAAAAAACATGCTATTCATTGACTATTAATGCTCAATGAACGTGCATCATTGAGAAGGAGGATCCCTGCTGTGTTCCTTAATTAAGGACTGAACAAAAAACATGCTACTCATAGACTACTACTGCTCACTGAGCATTCATCTGATAGGAGGAGGAGGGGGCCCTGCTTTGTTCCTTGCTCTAGACACAAAAAGGACTTTAATAAATTGAATGTGAAATATGTGATGAAGGTTAGGGAAAAGGTAGAAATTCCTCATTTTTGGAGAGAAATCTTAAGTAGATGCTATGGAAGTGCCTCTATAAGTTGTTAAAATGGATCCTCACATTTTGTATCCAGTATATCTATAGTGAGAAATGAGTAAGGGGTGCCTGCTATTTGCCTTTGCATTTCACGGTGACAAAAGGACCCTTACAATGGTTATTAGAATGAATGACAATATTGGGGTGTAAGCGAGACCAAATGAACACAAAGCAAATTTTTTTTTTTTTGCAAATGTTTAGCTGGTGTGTCTTGGAACTATTGGAGCAATTTAGACAAGTGGCTGATCATAAAAGGAAAACAATGGTCCCTCCATTCAACTACAGCTCATATGACTTAAAAACCTCAGCTTTGGCCGGCTAAGAACTTGCTATATTCAACTGGACGTATAATAGAATTTAAGTACCTTTATCTGCTCTTTTTTTTTTCAAAAAAATACAGTATTTAAATTGATGTTAACTGTGTGGAAGGAATATTAGCTGAACTGGAAGTTAGTCAGTGTTTGCTGAATTTTGTTATTTGCTAGTAATTACAGGTGTGGGGGTAGTCACACTCTTTGATTTCCTGTCCTTGCCTATTTAAGTGGTACAGTGTGAAATATTTTCTGCTTAAATCCTCAGCTTTGGCCGGCTAAG
This sequence comes from Protopterus annectens, assembly GCF_019279795.1. NCBI lineage: Eukaryota > Metazoa > Chordata > Ceratodontiformes > Protopteridae > Protopterus > Protopterus annectens. Next base: position 1,583,287,241 of record NC_056731.1, on the reverse strand, counting down.
AACTTGCTATATTCAAATGGACGTATAAGAGAATTTAAGTACCTTTATCTGCTCTTTTTTTCAAAAAATACAGTATTTAAATTGATTTTAACTGTGTGGAAGGAATATTAGCTGAACTGGAAGTTAGTCAGTGTTTGCTGAATTTTGTTATTTGCTAGTAATTACAGGTGTGGGGGTAGTCACATTCTTTGATTTCCTGTCCTTGCCTATTTAAGTGGTACAGTGTGAAATATTTTCTGCTTAAACCCTCAGCTTTGGGCGGCTAAGAACTTGCTATAATCAACTGGACGTATAAGAGAATTTAAGTACCTTTATCTGCTCTTTTTTTTTCAAAAAATACAGTATTTAAATTGATTTTAACTGTGTGGAAGGAATATTAGCTGAACTGGAAGTTAGTCAGTGTTTGCTGAATTTTGTTATTTGCTAGTAATTACAGGTGTGGGGGTAGTCACATTCTTTGATTTCCTGTCCTTGCCTATTTAAGTGGTACAGTGTGAAATATTTTCTGCTTAAAAACCTCAGCTTTGGCCGGCTAAGAACTTGCTATATTCAACTGGACGTATAAGAGAATTTAAGTACCTTTATCTGCTCTTTTTTTTCCAAAAATACAGTAGTTAAATTGATTTTAACTGTGTGGAAGGAATATTAGCTGAACTGGAAGTTAGTCAGTGTTTGCTGAATTTTGTTATTTGCTAGTAATTACAGGTGTGGGGGTAGTCACATTCTTTGATTTCCTATCGTTGCCTATTTAAGTGGTAAAGTGTGAAATATTTTCTGCTTAAAAACCTCAGCTTTGGCCGGCTAAGAACTTGCTATATTCAACTGGACGTATAAGAGAATTTAAGTACCTTTATCTGCTCTTTTTTTTCCAAAAAAATACAGTATTTAAATTGATTTTAACTGTGTGGAAGGAATATTAGCTGAACTGGAAGTTAGTCAATGTTTGCTGAATTTTGTTATTTGCTAGTAATTACAGGTGTGGGGTAGTCACATTCTTTGATTTCCTGTCCTTGCCTATTTAAGTGGTACAGTGTGAAATATTTTCTGCTTAAAAACCTCAGCTTTGGCCGGCTAAGAACTTGCTATATTCAACTGGACGTATAAGAGAATTTAAGTACCTTTATCTGCTCTTTTTTTCAAAAAATACAGTATTTAAATTGATTTTAACTGTGTGGAAGGAATATTAGCTGAACTGGAAGTTAGTCAGTGTTTGCTGAATTTTGTTATTTGCTAGTAATTACAGGTGTGGGGGTAGTCTCATTCTTTGATTTCCTGTCCTTGCCTATTTAAGTGGTACAGTGTGAAATATTTTCTGCTTAAAAACCTCAGCTTTGGCCGGCTAAGAACTTGCTATATTCGTATAAGAGAATTTAAGTACCTTTATCTGCTCTTTTTTTTCAAAAAATACAGTATTTAAATTGATTTTAACTGTGTGGAAGGAATATTAGCTGAACTGGAAGTTAGTCAGTGTTTGCTGAATGTTGTTATTTGCTAGTAATTACAGGTGTGGGGGTAGTCACATTCTTTGATTTCCTGTCCTTGCCTATTTAAGTGGTACAGTGTGAAATATTTTCTGCTTAAAAACCTCAGCTTTGGCCGGCTAAGAACTTGCTATATTCAACTGGACGTATAAGAGAATTTAAGTACTTTTATCTGCTGTTTTTCTTTCCAAAAAATACAGTACTTAAATTGATTTTAACTGTGTGGAAGGAATATTAGATGAACTGGAAGTTAGTCAGTGTTTGCTGAATTTTGTTATTTGCTAGTAATTACAGGTGTGGGGGTAGTCACATTCTTTGATTTCCTATCCTTGCCTATTTAAGTGGTACAGTGTGAAATATTTTCTGCTTAAAAACCTCAGCTTTGGCCGGCTAAGAACTTGCTATATTCAACTGGACGTATAAGAGAATTTAAGTACCTTTATCTGCTCTTTTTTTTCCAAAAATACAGTATTTAAATTGATTTTAACTGTGTGGAAGGAATATTAGCTGAACTGGAAGTTAGTCAGTGTTTGCTGAATTTTGTTATTTGCTAGTAATTACAGGTGTGGGGGTAGTCACATTCTTTGATTTCCTGTCCTTTCCTATTTAAGTGGTACAGTGTTAAATATTTTCTGCTTAAAAACCTCAGCTTTGGCCGGCTAAGAACTTGCTATATTCAACTGGACGTATAAGAGAATTTAAGTACCTTCATCTGCTCTTTTTTTTTTAAAAAAATACAGTATTTAAATTGATTTTAACTGTGTAGAAGGAATATTAGCGGAACTGAAAGTTAGTCAGTGTGTGCTGAATTTTGTTATTTGCTAGTAATTACAGGTGTGGGGGTAGTCATATTCTTTGATTTCCTATCCTTGCCTATTTAAGTGGTACATTGTGAAATATTATCTGCTTAAAAACCTCAGCTTTGGCCGGCTAAGAACTTGGTATATTCGTATAAGAGAATTTAAGTACCTTTATCTGCTCTTTTTTTTTCAAAAAAATACAGTATTTAAATTGATTTTAACTGTGTGGAAGGAATATTAGCTGAACTGGAAGTTAGTCAGTGTTTGCTGAATTTTGTTATTTGCTAGTAATTACAGGTGTGGGGGTAGTCACATTCTTTGATTTCCTGTCCTTGCCTATTTAAGTGGTACAGTGTGAAATATTTTCTGCTTAAAAACCTCAGCTTTGGCCGGCTAAGAACTTGCTATAATCAACTGGACGTATAAGAGAATTTAAGTACCTTTATCTGCTCTTTTTTTTCAAAAAATACAGTATTTAAATTGATTTTAACTGTGTGGAAGGAATATTAGCTGAACTGGAAGTTAGTCAGTGTTTGCTGAATTTTGTTATTTGCTAGTAATTACAGGTGTGGGGGTAGTCACATTCTTTGATTTCCTGTCCTTGCCTATTTAAGTGGTACAGTGTGAAATATTTTCTGCTTAAAAACCTCAGCTTTGGCCGGCTAAGAACTTGCTATATTCAACTGGACGTATAAGAGAATTTAAGTACCTTTATCTGCTCTTTTTTTCCCAAAAAATACAGTATTTAAATTGATTTTAACTGTGTGGAAGGAATATTAGCTGAACTGGAAGTTAGTCAGTGTTTGCTGAATTTTGTTATTTGCTAGTAATTACAGGTGTGGGGTAGTCACATTCTTTGATTTCCTGTCCTTGCCTATTTAAGTGGTACAGTGTGAAATATTTTCTGCTTAAAAACCTCAGCTTTGGCCGGCTAAGAACTTGCTATATTCAACTGGACGTATAAGAGAATTTAAGTACCTTTATCTGCTCTTTTTTCCAAAAAATACAGTATTTAAATTGATTTTAACTGTGTGGAAGGAATATTAGCTGAACTGGAAGATAGTCAGTGTTTGCTGAATTTTGTTATTTGCTAGTAATTACAGGTGTGGGGGTAGTCACATTCTTTGATTTCCTGTCCTTGCCTATTTAAGTGGTACAGTGTGAAATATTTTCTGCTTAAAAACCTCAGCTTTGGCCGGCTAAGAACTTGCTATATTCAACTGGACGTATAAGAGAATTTAAGTACCTTTATTTGCTCTTTTTTTCCAAAAAATACAGTATTTAAATTGATTGTAACTGTGTGGAAGGAATATTAGCTGAACTGGAAGTTTTCACTCTGCTCTTCAGTTAGTCCCACCCACCCTCCCTGTTTTTGTTTTGGTGTTAATCTTAGTGGCCTTGCAACTGCCCGCCCCTTTTGTAAATTTGTGTTTGGATACTCCTTCTGGGCCCATCTCATTTGCTCACTGAGTGCAGTGAGATCATATTCTGATTTCAGGCACTCCTACTGTGTACAAATAGAGCATCTGGGAAACAGAAAAAAAAATTAAGCTTGTTTCCTGCCTTTCCTGTTAAGTGGTATAGACTATTTGTAGGCTTCTGAGCCCCCAAGCCCTTTTGTGTTGGAGGGAAGCCTTCTAGCTTAGTTTTTTTTTTCTTATAACTAGCCAGTTTTCTAGTTTCAGCACTCAAATCTGTTTCTTTGATCTCAGCACTTGTTCAGAAAAAAAAAAAAAAAATTTCATCTGCTTTTACTGTACTTGTGTTTCTACCTACTTTTTTTTTTACTTTTGCATAATCTTAAAAGTACTCAATTGTATTTATTACTGCTTGGTGTAACTCATTCTAAGCCTTTTGGTTTAAACACTTGGGCTTCGGACCAGTTGTTTTGCACTGAAAGGGTTTGTGGTCTGCACTGTAGTGGCAGAACAGGTAGCTTACATCCCTCTAGGTTGGGAACTGCTGATTGAGGGCTCAGTGTCTGTTATTCTAAAAGTGTATTAATTCTGGTTTAAGCACTTGGGCTTTCAGGCCAGTTATTTTACATTAAGAGGGTTCGTGGTCTGCACTCTTGTGGGAGGAGAGGCTGGACTCTGCCCTTCTGAGCTGGGAATTTCTGGTTGAAGGCTTATAGTGCATGCATATCTGAACTGCTTCTTACTGAAGTTGGTGCGCCTTGTTTGCTGTGGCATAGACTGGATTCGTGCCTGCTGGATCTAGCTTTGTTTGTGTAACTTGAGCACTAATCCAGGCATTCTCTAAAGTATTCAATTGTATTTATTACTGTTTGGTAGTAACTTGATTAAAGTGTAGCTATCATTCTAAGTCTTTTGGATTAAGCACTTGGGCTTCAGACCAGTTGTTTTACATTAGGAAGGTTTGTGGCATGCACTGTGGTGGCAGGACAGGTAGCTTTCATCCTTCTAAGTTGGGAACTGCTGACTGAGAGCCCAGTGTCTGTTATTCTTAAAGTGTATTAGTTCTGGTTTTAGCACTTGGGCTTCAGGCCAGTTATTTTACATTAAGAAGGTTTGTGGTCTGCACTCTTGTGGGAGAAGAGGCTGGACTCTGCCCTTCTGAGCTGGGAATTTCTGGTTAAAGGTTTATAGTGCCTGAATATTTGAACTGTATCTTACTGAAATTGGTACACCTTGTTTGCTGTAGCATAGACTAGATCCAGGCCTGCTGAATCTAGCTTTGTTTATATGCTTGTTGTTTGTTTGCTTGTTATTTCCCTGGAATGCTAATTCCACCTAATACGGCTTCTCAGCTTCTGTGGATCACTAGTGATATCTGCATTGCTTACTGTATTTATTTCCTTGTTTCACTTGAAAGAAAGTTACTGTTTGTCGTTTTTGCATTTAAGTTACCTGTAACACATTGCACTTACGTTACCTGGCACTTGCTCACTAAAGCAATTATATAAGTCAGCACTAAAAATTAAAAGCACTACACCCTCACTCCCCACTGGCCCTGGTTTTCAATTATTAAGGAATTCCCAATATTATTCTAGCATGTCCAAAGGTCAGTTGTCAATCTCCTCTCGGTCCAGCTGGTGAATCTGGGAATCTTGAGGCAATGTTACAACTGCCTCATGTACACAGACAACCCTCTCCTCCTCCCAACAAATTCCAACACGTGAGAGATGCAACCATATAGCCAAACTGGAGGCTAAGCTCTCTCAACTCAGTACTGGCATAACCAGTCAGGAGGAGAAGGAAACCACACTCACTACAATTCCAGTCTCACATAGACCTACCACGACAGCAAACCAAACACATAATCACACAAAACATACTGGAGGCTCTAAATAAAGATCTGCAAGCAGCAGAGACCTCCAAAGCAGACACCCAAGCAGCCGCTACCCCAAAACAAAACACATGCAACACATATCTCACAAAGCCAGTGTGCCAAACAGTCACAGCCCTTAAGACTAAACAACACACCTGATACACTTGTAATAGGTGACTCTATCGTCAGGCACACTGACGTCCCGCTCACCAGGCTGAACAAGGAGAGGGTCATGGTGAGCAGCCTGTCGGGCGCTAGGATCCGCCACATAACACAAGCACTCAGGTCACTCCAAAGCAAGTACAAATATGACTCAGTCATTGTCCATGCTGGTGTGAATGACCTGAGACGTACATCCCTGGACTACATGAAAAGAGACATAAAGGAGCTCTTTGAGCATGTAGCCCAGGCCGGTATGACCCTGACCTTGAGTAGCATCTTACCCTCACCAAGAATGATGCCACAATATGAAGACAAGATGATCAATTTCAACAATTGGCTTAAGTACTGGTGTCATTCAAAGGGGATCCAATGCCTGTCAGCTTGGCATGATATGCTCGACAAGCCACGATGCTTCGCTAGGGACGGCTTGCACCTGTCACCCCTGGGCTTTCGGATATTGGCAAAGGCTCTTGCTACCCCCATAGTGCCTTTTTTAGGCAAGGCTCAAAAGACAAACCCACCTCCATAGGTACCACAAGGGATAAGAAACTAAGAGTAATGCTACTCAACGCCAGAAGTCTAAACCTCAAGATGCATGCACTCGAAACTCTCCTTAGCATGGAGAACATCGATATCTGTGCAGTAACAGAAACCTGGTTCAGGGCTCCTGAGAGCACCCCAGCACTACCAGGTTATACCTCATACCATGCTGTTCGGCCCCAAAACTTGGACCGAACCACAAAAGGAGGGGGAGTATCGATATTCATCAAAGATACCCACACCTCCAGGTTGGTGGCAAAGCACAAAGCATCAGAGACTATCCATGTGCAACTAACAGTGGGTAAAACTGCCTTCCAGTTTATAGCCTGCTACAGACCACCCTCCCAAACCCAGGAACCCCACTCGGCCTTCCTGAGAACACTGGAAAATATGAAGGTCTCTCCAAACACCATTATATTGGGCGACTTCAACTACCCAAACATAGACTGGGAGCATTACTCTAGCTCCAACTCCCTAGCCCAAAGGTTCCTAGAATTTATAAACTCAAATGCTATGGAACAACTTGTTACCACTCCCACAAGAGGGGAAAACATACTGGACCTGATCATCACCAACATGGGGACTCTATGCTCCAGACCAGAAGTGTATCCCTCACTGGTAAGATCAGACCATAAACTAATCTCACTGGATATTCACATCCCGACCCCACCACCTGCCCAGAAAACCACAGTGAAAAACTTTTCTAAAGCAAATTTCACACTCCTCAAAACTGAGGTGGAATCCTTCAAAGCCCCCGGGCCTGTGGAAAATACGGCCCAGACCGCAGAATCCTTTATAAACGCATTCTATGAACACCTTCAGGAATGCATGGATCATGCGATCCCAAATAAAGCCAAGACCCAATCCTCCAAAGGCAGACGTCCTGTCTGGTGGACCCCAGCCATAAACAAACTATACAATAGAAGGAGGAAGCTACTAAATGATAGAGCAAAATCCCAAAAAGGGAAGGCATCACTGATCAGTATTAGCAAAAAACTACGGGCACACATAAAATTGTCTAAGGCCAGCTTCGAGAGAAAAATTGCACAGGACACTAAGGATAATCACAAGGCTTTCTTTAGTTATGTTAGGAACCTAGGTGGTAATTCCCAGATATGCTCAGAATTAGTCAAAAATGACAAAAAATACACCAAACCCACAGACATTGTCAAAATCCTAGCTGACAGGTTCAGCGCAAACTTCTCCCCCCCCTCCCCACCAAAAGGGCAAATATCTATCCCAGCAGAGTGCTGCCCCCCTGACATCTCAGATGCTCAGGTAAGAGCCGCCCTCTCCAAAGCAAAAAACACAGCATCAATGGGACCAGATGGTGTCCCGGGCTGCATCCTACATGAACTCCAAGAAGAGCTAAACCCAAACATAAAACTACTGTTCAATCTCAGCCTTACTACAGGATATGTGCCCAAAGAGTGGCGTACAGCAACAGTGGTCCCTCTCCATAAAGGTGGTGCCTCAACGGATCCTGGAATCTATCGCCCCATAAGCCTGACTAGCTTGGTCTGCAAAGTTATGGAAAGGATCATCATGGACCTCATAAATAAAGATATTGGGGACCTACAAACACTGGATCCTACCCAGTTCGGCTTTGTTAAGGGCAGATCCTGCCTCTTAAACCTGGTTGATTTCTTTGAAACAGTCACCAAGGCCATTGGCGAGGGGAAGGTGGTCCACACAGCCTATCTGGACCTCGCAAAAGCCTTCGATACAATACCCCACTCGGGCATTATAGATAAGCTCACCAGCTTAAATATAAACCCCTATGTCACTAGATGGATTGCAAACTGGCTCAAGGACAGAACCCACATGGTTAGAATTGCTGGAGCCATGTCAGACTCCAAACCAGTTACAAGTGGTGTCCCACAAGGCTCAGTCCTGGGACCTCTCTTGTTCGGTATATATTTCTCAGAGGTACAGGCCAACACGGAAGGACTGTGGCTGACCAAGTTCGCAGATGACTGCAAACTGGGCGCCATAATCGACTTTCCAGCCGACACAAGCATCCTCCAAAAGGGCCTCATAGAAACAGACAACTGGTGCCAGAGCCATGGCCTCAAGCTAAATGCCAAAAAGTGTATAGTCATCCCCTTTGGCAAAAACAAAGTGCCCACAAATTACCACATAGGTGGTAATCCATTAAGTACAGAAGAAGTAATTAGGGACCTGGGGACCCAAGTTGATAGCAATCTCTCATTTGACAACCACGTGGCCAAAGTGGTTAGAAAAACATTTTATATAGCCCACCTAATCATGAAGGGATTCACATCTAGATCAGGGAGGTCATCGTGCCTCTTTACTCATCCCTCATCAGGCCCATAATTGAGTACAATGCCCTTTTGGGATGTACCTTACCAGACACCTGCAGCAACTGGAAAGACCCCAAAAGTACCTCACCAAGAGGATCAAAGGGCTCAAACAGATGCCATATGCTGCCCGGTTAAAGAAACTCCAGCTCTACTCAGTGGCATACCGCCTGTTCAGAGGCGATCTGTGCCTGACGTATAAGGCCATGTCCAACCCGGAATTAATGGACATGCTGCACCTCAGAAAATCCAAATCCCATCGAGCTACGCGCTCGAGAGACTTGAACCTCAGCACTGAAATAAATAGGACATGCTGGAGGGACAGATTCATAACCCACAGGCTCCCTTCACTCTGGAATAAAATCCCAGTCCAGGTTAGGCAGAGTCCCTCATTGACTCTCTTCAAGAGGAATCTTGATAAGTGGATGGGAGATCGTAGGTTTACCCCGGGTATCATTTCTGTGTCACTGTTAGACAGAGGCACAGTATACTAACCTCGAAAAAGGGCATAGCAAAATAAATTTAAAATGGGTGGCGAAAGCCAAACACATTCTGGCTAGGCTTATAAATGCCCTAGGGCAGATAGCCTAGTATGAACCTATGAACCTATAATTCAGTCACAGAAATGCCTTTAGTGGATTGGGGCATGCACTAAGTTCATAGGAACAGAAACTGGTAGAAATGAGGTGCAACAGATACTTTAGGAGTCTGATCAGTGATTCCAATGATAGTTTTATTACTTGGAAGTGCTTGAGACTTCCTTTAGAGCAATAAATTGTGTGCATAAAATATCACTATTTCTGAAATGGTTGTATGCTAAACTTCCTAATGTAATACTAAGGCAATTGAATAAATTGTTATTCCAATTTATTTGGTTACCTGCTAAGTCTTGCTCGATGACTACTTATCACTGGGGCCATATTCAGTATGGAAGCTTAGGTTTACATAGTATTCAAAAGTATATATTTATATCACAGCTGGTAGAATGGCTGTTATGGCAATAACAGGGACGTAGGATCACTAGAATGCCATGGAAAATTATAGAATTAGAAAATTACTCCATGTTCTTGTTGACGTACAGACCTCCTGACAGAAATAATGAAGTGTTAAAAGAGACAGAGGTAAATTCCTCAGTGAGTATGCCTAAGCTGTTAAAGAAACAGAACAGAAGTCAAGCACATGTAAGACTATGGAACATCTTGCTTTGACCTTTTTATTTTCAAAGGAATTTATAAAACACCTGATCTACAACTTATGTTGGGAATCTGGTATAAATGCGGGCTTAAAAAGAGGCTTGCAGCTTTTTGGACAGTAAGGAGTGAAATCCTTTTAGGACTTAACTTATGAATTTCAATTATCTAACAAAGACTTTTACAACTATTTACGAGTTGGGCACTTGGTTCAAGCCAACCAAGAGATGGCACTCAGTGGCTGAATATGTAGCGCAAATTGTGATGGGTAAACTATATTCTCAAGGAATAATTTCTAGGTTAATAGAGGATCTATGGCACAAGAGGGTTTTAAGCCAATAACCTTCTGGAAGATGTGGAAAGGGAAACTAGAGAGAAGTTCAGGGAGGATAACAAACAGCAGTTACTAGAAGCTTTTAAACATGGGTGGGTGTCAATTCTTTGGCCAATGTATAGATGGAAGATAATATGTTTGTTTTTTCATACCCCACATAGGTTAGCTAGCATATTTCTCATGGTATCTTCCAATGCTGACATTGTTGAGATTTGGTTACTGAAACATGGGAACACATTTTCTGGGTCTATGACAATTTGATAGCTTTTTGGTCAGGGATAGAAAAAATATTGCAAAGCTCTTGGAGACCTGTTTTACGATTGTATAAGAATATGGTGGTAGAGTGGGCGTTCGAAAGACATGCTTTGAATGGGCGTGCCTTTGTTGAAGGTTGGGCGTCGGGCTGGCAACTCGACACCATAAAAACCATCTGCCAATCATTAGCGGACCGGAGTTCTGCTGTGGCGACCCCTAACCGGGAAAAGCCGAAAGACAAACAACAACAACATAAGAATATGGCATTGTGCAGAGTTACAACAGTTAACTCTTCAAGGCTGAGAAAATGCAAGTAATGTTTTTATTTCAATAGCACAAAACAGCATTACCTATAAATAGAGGTTATTTGTTCCCCTAATGATATGATAATGCAAGGAAAAAGTAGACTTAGAAATAAATGGACTTATTAACTTGGCTAAGATTGGAGGTGTTATGTTAAAAGAAAAACTGAAATGGACAAAACGTCTGACATGTAAAGCAAAATATACTTCAAAGAATACTTTTGCATTCAAGTAGATAAGTCATGCAGTGAAATTTCATGTTGTGTAATTGATGTACATTTTTAGCTTGTCACGTTACTATAGTATGAACACTATAATTTGTTATTAAAATAATTACCACTGGCAGGAAAGGGAAGTAGGGGTGTACACAATTGTTGAGAAATTTTAAGCAACAATATATAACAAAGAAGTGATGTTTATATGTTTAACTAATGAATCACTAGACTGCTTCAGTAATTTGAAAACAATTTTAAGAAAAAAAAATATGCAGAAAATATACTTCACTGTCTAGCAGTCAAGTTATTTTACCCAATACATATTTTGCTAGTTTAAGAGAATAGAAAATGCTTTTTAAACTACAAATAACCGAATGAGACACCTGACATTACCTCTAGTCATTTCTTCCAGTTCTTCCAGTTACTCCATGTTCTGGCTGAAGTATGGACCTCCTAACAGAAATAACAAAGTGTTAAATGAGATGACAGGATTCATCGCATTTAATCAGGCTGGAGATAATATAAAATAAAATAAATAATTATGATATGGAAACACGTGCTGTAAAAAGTAAACACAATAATGGAAAAAGTTTGGCAACTCAGTATTCGTGATGAGAGGGTCTTGGTGTACAGAAGTATGAAAGGTTCTAAAACATGCATGGTTAACGATAATTATTTATTTTTAGTAAATGTATCTGAAGACAGAAGGAGAGACCTTACTGTTTTGGATTAGTAAACTGCATGAAAACAAAGTGAAAGGCGGGTGTAGATCTGTTTACAGATTACCATTGGTAATTTGTACCCGCCTTACTGATGGTTATCTTTCGTGTTGACAGGCAAGCATACTACTTATCTGTAACCTTTAAGATCTTGCTCTGCCACACTGATATGAACCATGATAGCAGTTTAGCAAGCCTTTTATCAGATGATCACTACAAATGCAATATCTGCATACTTTCTTTAGTGGTAAGTTGTTATCAGAAAGTTCATGTTGAATGTCAATCTCTCTCTCTTTTTTCTTTTTAAAACATTTGTATCACCCATAAGTACTACTTCATAGACTCAGAAGTGCTTGTGTTTATTTCAGAAATTAAACTGTAAAACTCAGAAACCACATTACCCAAATGCCCACACATAAATGGCATCAGCATCAATTCCCTTATTTTCTTTTAGTTCATATATGAATAGCAGGCTAACTGTCCTTAAGGGCCATTTTAAGCCTAGCCAATAAACTGAGGTTAGAATCAAACCCTGTACCTTGTATCTATGAGGTGAAGACCTTGACCATTATACCAAACCCACCCACCATTTTTGTATATGGGGTCAGCTCGTCACATCAACAATCAGCCATTGTTTACACTTTCAGATGGCTAGCCCTACCACAGTTGTATTATTTTACGCACACACACACACACACACACACACACACACACACACACACACACACACACACACACACACACACACACACACACACACACACACACACCAGTTAAAATGTTACTAGAGTAACAAGGTTTGCATCAATATGCCCTTTTCTTAAACAATAACATCATGATATGTGAAACTTTATAATGTTGGCAGTATTGACTGACTGTAATATTTAGTGATGTACTAGCTAATAATGGCATAATGGTTAAGGTCTTTGCCTCCCATGCACAAGGTACAAGGTTCAATCTTGACCTCTAGCCAATGCCTGCACGGATTTTGAATGTTCTTCCTTATTCTCTGTGGGTTCCTCCCATCTCCCCAAAACATGCCAGGTGTTTCCATCTCAAACTCAACCAAGCATGGAGTTGGGAGCAGCAGCACAGACTATAGATGGTGCCCTGTAGGGGAAAATCTTTTTAGACCAACCACTTTGGGCATCTACTGTGGCACACAGTATCCTCAACATAGCAGAACACAGATCATAGACTGCATGCTTTGGCAGGGCTAGCCACTCAATGGTGTAAAATATGGCTCTAGGTGATTTATACTGTTTACCCATGTCACCAAATGGGCATGGGTATTTGCTGGTGATAAGTGGGTTGAAGTCCAGGCCTACTCAGATCTATGCCAGGGGACCCATGCTAACAGTAAGAGGGGTTATTTGTCCCTTCTAGGGGCAGTGTGTGCCCACCATAAATCCCAACAGCACTGGGTCAATAAGCTCCTGGCTGCCCTGTGTCTAGCTGCCCAGCTTGGGTTGCTTGGGATAGCTCTGTTGAGCAAAAGCCGGATGTAAAACCAGTCAACCTGCTAAACATGAATTAAGAATTCATACACTCAATGTAAGTTCACTGACAGGACAGACCTTGGAAGTGGATGATATGATGGTAAGGAGGAGGCTGGACATCCTATGTATCTCAGAGACAAACTAGAATGGGAGTGCAGCAAAGCCATCTGGCTTGGAATTCAGTGTATACCACACAGGAGCATGACAGGCTAGAAATGGTGTGGGAATTGTGGTGAGGAAGAACCTTCAAAAGACAGTGAGGGGTGTCATCAGAATCAGTGACAGACTCATGGCACTCTGACTCCAGTGTAATGATAGGGCAGTATTCATAATCTCACCCTATGCTCCACAGCAGGGTTGTAATTGCGAGGAAATGAGTGCATTCAGACAGCAGTTGTTGTACCTACTAGATAAAGCAGGACAACGTGAACTGGTGTTGATAATAGATGACTTGAATGCACATATCGGGACAGACAGAACAGGATATGAGGACTTCCTGGGTCCACATTGGTAGGGCAACAGGAATAAAGAAGGAGAGACCATTCTAGACTTATGTATAGCAAATGGCTTGATGATGGCCATGGCTCAGTAAGAAAGACAGTCATAAGATCACATGCAAGAGTGGCCAACACACAACTCAAGTAGACTTCCTCCTAGTAAGGAAAGGGTAGTGCAGTAGAATCAGCGACTGCAACATCATCCTCATTGAAACAGTTGTCTGACAGCATAAACCACTAGTTACCACAATTTACTGCAAGCAGTGGTCAGAGAAGGCTCTAAGGTCACCAGAGACTAAGCTGCAGGCCTGGAAATTGACTGGAGGGAAAGCACAACAGGTCAAGGAATTACTGAGGGTTCTAGCACCTCAAAAAGAACAGCAAACAGGTGCAGTTGAAGAAGAAGAACGGCAACACCTCAAATCAGCATGTGTTAGGACTACAGAACAGGTATGTGGCCAAGCCCAGGTATGGAAATAAAGTACATAAGGGAATCTGGTGGTGGAATGCAGAAGTCCAGGAAGTCATCAAAAGAAAGAAGGAGTGTAGGAAAAAGTGGGGAGATAGAGAAGAAGGACCAGGCCTAGAAGGAATGTTATCTATCTAACAAAGCAGCTAAGAGAGGAGTTGCAGCAGCAAAGAACAAGGCATCAGAAGCACTCTACCAACTTTTATAAAGTGACTAAATAGATGGTACAAGAAAGTATATCAGATTGCAAGGCAGACAGAAAGATAAAGAAAACAGTCAGACACCCTTCATAAGGGATGACGGCAACAATCTACTTATCAGTCCACAGGACATCAAAGGTAGATGGAGGGAGTACTTCCAGCAGCTTTTGTATGAAGAAAACTCCACAGAAGCTGTAATGTCCCAGACACAGCCTATGATGAAAGAAGAGGAGTAGCCCATCACAGAAGAAGCAAGAACAGCACTTAGGAAAATTAAGTCAGGGAAAGCATCGGGCTGAGATGAGGTCACAGCAGATATAATCAAGATGTTCAGTGAGATAGGGGAGAAATGGTTCCTGAGGGTACTCACAGCAGTATGGAGAGAAAAGTGTATCACAGATGACTGGAGAATAAGCACACCAGTGCCAGTGTTCAAGAACAAAGATGGCATTCACAACTTTTGGCAGTATAGAGGTATCAAACTCCAGTCACACTACATACAAGTACTGGACAGGATGATTGATAACTGAATACACAGAATAGTAGAAAGTAACATGGGAGATGAACAGTTTAGATTCAGATCTGGATGCAGCATAAATGACCTGACATTTACAGTGAGACAGATACTTGAGAAGACGCTAGAAAGGAAAAAGTTCAGCTGGGCATTCCTTGACTTGGGGAAAGCGTATGACAAGGTCTCAAGAAAGCTGATTTGGGCAGTCCTGTGGTGGTTCAATGTCCCAGAAACATTGGTAGAATTAGTGCAGGGTATGTACAAGGACCCAATGACTCATGTACAAACAGTGTTCAGTCTCACAGAGGGGTTCCCAGTTTGAGTGGGTGTGCATCAGAGTTCAGCTCTGAACTAACTGCTGTTCATACTGGTAATGGACTACATTAGCAAACAAGCTGGCGGGCCAGATCAATAAAGATTTTGTATGCAGATAATTTGGCATTACACACAGACTCTGAGTAGGAACTTGAGCAAAGAATAGGGGAACAGAATACAAAACTAAAGTTACACGGGATGAAACTGAATACAGACAAGACAGTTGCAATGGCAGCAAATGGGGGAAATCAGATGAAGTTGAGAACTGAGATAGAAGGGAAAATAGTGGAACAGGCTAACAGCTTCAAGTATTTGGGAGGGGTGGTTGAGGAGAAGGGAAGTCTGAATGAAGAGATCAAAGCCAGAGTCAGAGGGGCTGCAGCCAACTGGCACAGAATGTCAGGGGTAGCGTATGACAGAAGAATGACAAAGAAACTAAAAAATAAGGTGTAAAAAACAGAGGTACAAAAACCTTGACAGTGAAGGCAGAGCAGCTGAGGAAGCTAGAGATTATGGAAATAAAGTGCCTAAGTTGGGTGGTAGGATGCACACTATGGGACAGATGAAGAACTGAGGACATAAGAGCAGAAGCCAATGCAGCTCCAGTTGCAGAAAAGATCAAAGAAAACAAATCCCTGTGGTTCAGGCACATGTGCAAAAAAGCAGAAAACAATCAGGTTTAGAAGAGTTGCGGCAGACAGGAAGAAGACAAGAGAAAATGAGGAAGTCCAGCAAAGAGTTTGATGGATTGTGTGATAGAAGACCTGCAACAGTCAGGTATGAGTGTAGAAGAAGGTAGGAGAGTGGCATTAAATACAGAGAGATGGCAACAGGTGACACGACACTCTGACTTCATGTAGAAAATGGGAAAAAAAGGGGTTGATGATGAGAAAAAAATTACAAGGGACAGAACAAAAATATGAGACAAACTTAGGGACAGTTGAAAGGCAAGAATAGCTCACAGAAACTAAACTGTTTTGCTTTCTGCCACAGTTCATTGCAGATCAGCATTGTCCATTGTTAGTCTCTAGTTCGAGACATAGTCATGACAGTACTTGGAGGAGAGTGTAAAAAAGTGTTACATATACTATAAGCATTGTTACGACTGGGACTGTGACACTGCCAGCCCAGCTATCTGGAATTTTGTAAATAATTCTATGTCATTTGTGAATATTGATATGATTTATACAGAACTGTATGTTATATACTGAGCTCCAAGAATGTAACCACAGCATACCCTGCTGGATTATAGACTATTAACCTGCAAAAGATAAGAATAGTTGAGGTTAAGTTACTTTATAGCTGGGATGTAAACAAAAGGTGTGATCTCTCAGTTTCAGTTCAATAGCAGACACAACGTCTAGATCTAGAAGTTTTTCTACTGTCTTGAAAGAAAAGTAATTACTAGGTTTAAAATGTAATGTGATTTATTGCTTTATGACTTCCTAGCAGCTACACAGTTCTGAGCAAACATCTGAGAGATATGTATTTCTCACACAGGGATGTTAAAATTCTGTTAAGTTTCTGTTTAGCCTGGGAACTGAAGTCAGGTGACAAAAAGTGATGTCATCCAGGCTAACCCAGCAGTAAAATGTGATATTAATTTAAGAACTCTCTCAGAGAGAGAGACTGTGCATTTTATATTTTGTCTTTGACCTGGAAACATTCACTCATCATCACATCTTGCTTGTAAGTAAGATTCAGGGCATAGTATCTCTTTTAGATATAGATAGGGATATAGTCATTGGTGCCAGAACCATAGGGCGAGGGGGGAGGGGAACCCCCCCACTTTTGCAGCAGATCCAGCAACTTTCGAACATACATGTAACAAATACAAACGGACCTGTCCCATAGTCCCTCACGCGTCCCGGTCGCAACAATCCCAGTCCATAAAAACTCTCCGACGAAGATCGCAGCACTACAGTGAGGAATAATATGTTTCTTTGTCAAATACCAATACCATGGCCACCCGCAGGCAGGTGCAAGGAGGTGGTCTTGCACCTCCCTGGACTTTAACTTCACTTACTGAAGGACGGCTGCAACATTAGCTTTTTAATTTAAAAAAACAAATACTGTTTTTGCTTTTAGCAGCATTCTCCTTTAAGAACAGAATGGTCCAGTTGCACACTGCTGTCGTATCACGTCTGGGATTGCATTGTCGCACAAATGTCCTATTCTTGCTTTCCACCAGCGTGCGTAATTTTAACTACTTTCACAACAAACCAGTGTTGGTGCGTGTGTTCTGAAAAACATGCTAGGTACAGCTGTCAGATCTGAGGATTAATGACTGATATGGTAAGTACAGGACAGGATAAAAATAGCAGAGAAGTTGAAGGAGCTGAATGAGGAGAGGTAAGTATATGAATCACAAACATTGGTGAACAGCATTTTAGATCTTTTCAGCATTTAATGTAATGTAGAGGAAGTGAAAAGCAAATATTTCAGAGTACTGTAAAATTGTTACTGAAACATTAGAAACATTAAAAATGCTTCCTGCTGCTTTTGGTTGTAGTTGTACAGCGTTGACCTTCCTCAATAAATTGGCTATTAAGACCGTTTTTTTTAAATAAAAGTCCAACATAAGACAATTTTGTGCACACAGTGGAGCTTGAATACGACAGGCTGTTTTCTGCTGTAGCCTTTCACGTTAAGCTACAACTCGATCAGAGGATTTTTCAGAAACGTTTGCTCCTTTGTTGGTTGTAGGTCGGATGCGTCTCCAGGACAGTGGTTAGCTTGTGTGTGTGGGTGTGTTTTGTCCCTCAACTTTGAGTTGGGGGCATAGTGTGTCGATCTACATAGGGAGCAGTTTCAGATAGCCACAGATCTGATTTCCACTGTTACACTCCAATTTCGAAAACATTTCAGTGCTGTAAAGCACCTTTCCACTCTAGAGAAGTACTTAACAAAGATCTTGTAAGTACCTCTTGGTACTGTTTTGCTCTGATCACCTGCTATAGCACAACAGTGGCCAGTGCAGGCCACAACAGAATGGCAAAGAGAAAACAAAACAACCTTAAAAACTGACACTGTAAGGTTGTCACAAAAATGCTGCATAGTGAGTGAAATGCTTACAGTTTTTAAATCATACTTCTTAGGTACGAGGATTTATTCAGAGTAGTATGATATTGGTCCTCAAATGTAATTAGCAAGTAGCATTTGTTGGGGGGGCTCCACACATTTATAAAATGGCACAATATAGTTAACAATACACAGTTAATCATGTTTAAAAATAATTGTTCCCCACGGTTTCAGTACATTGCAAGTCAGTTACAAATACTTAAAAACCGCTCCAAAAGTAGACCAAACTATTACAAAAATGCCAGGAGAAAAATATTTTCAAATTATCACCGTTTATTAACTTTAAACGCAAAATAAAAAACGTTTTTCGTTCCACTAAATTGCGAAACTTCTTCAGAAAAAAAGCGCTCTACTCATGAACACGCTTATATTTATAACCTTTTAGGTATTACTTACTAAATTTGGCTCCAAAAAATACATCAATTAAGGATTAATTTACTTAAAGTTATCTTAACACATAAAATAATCCTAACCCATAAAAAACTGTATTCATTTAAATGTATTTAAACTTCTCAAATCAATAAACACAATCTAAACAGACGCAAGCACATAAAACCGAATAAATACAAGCAACAAAATTATTTTAAAATTTAGAAATAGAAAATCTGGCGTATCCATTATCCCCACCCAACCAAGTTTGGTCATACAAAACTTTGAATACCCCTTTTCAGAATATAGGGGACAGTAATAATAATAAAAATATTTCTTCATTAACTAATAATAATAGTCCAAATAATGGTTTGAATTTAGAGGCTGAACTTGTAAAACGGGTAGATAATCAAAATGAGAATACCCAATTGAGGCGGAGTGAATATTTAAAAGGTGGTAATAATAATAACAACTTTAGAACATTAGGAAATAACATGCAAACGCATAATGTGAACAACAACCAGGATTTTCAGAATGTTTCGCGGAAGAGACAATGGAACAAGAAAAAGAATCAGAACAAAAGAAGAT
The DNA here is from genome assembly GCF_019279795.1 of Protopterus annectens. Classification (NCBI taxonomy): domain Eukaryota; kingdom Metazoa; phylum Chordata; order Ceratodontiformes; family Protopteridae; genus Protopterus; species Protopterus annectens. Next base: position 1,583,268,099 of record NC_056731.1, on the reverse strand, counting down.
GACAAATGAGAATCCTTCAGATAAAGGACTTGTCATAATTAATAACAGCAAAAATGATTTCAGTGTCTATAATTTTTCTTCCTTTCAGGTGTCACAAGCTTTGGTAGATATACTTTCTAAGGGTCTAACTTTTGTGCCATATTATAGGATGAATTTAGCAGAAACAATTTGCGACCTTAAACGTTTTGTTAGGAAATTGAATTTTAGAAATGTATTTGGAGAACAATATGTGACTAATAGTGAATTTAGGGTCGCAAGCTGCTATAATCCACCTCTTCATAGTACATTGTCTATGTTTGAAAGAATTTGTGAAGTAGACCTGAGAGAACTGAATAAGAAAAAAACATAATTTATAGACAATTTAAGTGAAGAGGAAAGGCATAGCCTTGATTGTTTGTTAAAAGCTAATATACGCATTATGAACCCTGACAAGGGAGGGGGATTGTTTTTTATGGATGTACCAGATTATTTACAACATATAAGGGACATTTTAACAACAAACACATATGAATTAGCATCTTGTAATGAATACAATAAAGCTAATCAATTTATTAAAAGTTTAATCAATTAATTATTCATTAAAGCTAGAATAGATGTTCATTTATTCAACTACTTGATGATAATAGCACCAAAGGTACCCTGTATTTCTGGGGTGCCTAAAATTCCTAAGAACCTTCAAAACCCCCCATTCAGACCGATAGTGGATGGAAGAAACTCCTCTACATATGCATGTGCCAAATTTGTTGATTCCATCCTTAAGAAGTATGTAAAAAAGGAAGAATGGATTTTAAAAGATTCCTGGATGTTTTTAGAGAGGTTGAACACATTTTCGTTCAAAGAAAATTATAATTTCTTGACTATAGATGTCAAGGAATTATATTCTAGTATCCCACATATTCAGGGAATAGAATGGGTAACTGCAAGGATGCGTCAACAACAAGCTTTGGAATCTGAGATATCCCTAATTCAGGAATTATTGGATATAATTTTATCTTAAAATTTTATATTTTTTGATAAGCAATATTACATTCAGAAGAAAGGGGTGGCAATGGGATCACTGTGTGGTTCAAGCTATGCAAATTTAGTAATATCATTTTGGGAAAATACATATCTTTTTCCCAATGGCTTGTTTCAAAATATGGTGAAATTTTATGTGAGGTTTATTGATGACATCTTTTTAATAGTTGAAGGAGGCACACAAATGGTATCAAATTTGGTCGATGGGATGAACCAATCGACTGATTTTTTGAACTTCACATATACTTTTCATACAACATCTATTTCATATTTAGATGTATTTTTGATAAAAAATTATGAAGAACAACAATATGAAGCCAGTATTTATAGAAAGCCAACATATTCAAATAAGTTTTTGCATTTTTCCAGTGCGCACCCCCTATATCAAAAACGCTCAGTGCTGAAAGGACAATTTGTCCGGGCAGCGAGAATGGTGACAACTAATCAGAAATTTCAAGCTGAACGCGTTGTTTTAAAACAAATGTTTTTGAATAGGGCATATCCAGAAGATCTTATAGAAAGAATAATTATTGAAGTGGTATCCAAAAGAATGAATGGGACTTTTACTGCTATTTTAGCAAATAGAGTGGAAATGAGCTCTAATGGATTTAATGAATATGAATATTTACCTCATAATCAGAATTTACATAATTTACAGAATGTCCTTGGTAATGAATTTAATCTGGCATGTACTTTTAATTTTTGTTCCAATTATACATACATAAAGGAGATTATATTTAAAAATTGGGTTTTGATTAATGGGGATGCCACTTTGGGTTTTGATACTCAGACCAAACCAAAGATAGTGTGGAGAAAAGCCATCAGTTTTAAACAAATGTTCCAAAAACAAAGACACCCCTTTATAAGAAATGTAGGAATGACATAATGTGGCAATTGCTCAATTTGTTATGTGATGGAAATAGGCAATAGTATTGTCATTAATGGGTATAAAATAAACATCACAAGAAAATTTAACTGCACAACTAAGGGAGTTGTATATATAGCCCAATGCCAAGCTTGCCCATGTTTCTACGTTGGCAAGACGGATAGAAAATTTAGAGAGAGGGTATTGGAGCATTTGAGATGTATCAACCAACATAAAGAAGAAAATGTGTTAGCGAAACACATAATAGTGTTCCCTGATCATAGGTTTAAGTTTAAAATTATACAACAAGTAAATCAAGATGAGAGAGGTGGACCTATATCATTAATGCTTGAGAAAATTTAACTCATGGCAAATTAGGCTAAATGCCTATGTGTATCCAGGTCTAAATGATAAATGCAATATAATGTGTCTGTTAAAGTTAAAAAGTCTGATAAGATAAACAGAATATCTATATTTATAAATTTATGCTTTTTAGCAGGGTGAGGGTATTTATAATTTATAAATTTATATATTTAAATTACATATATTTGGTATTTCATTTGATGGTTATATGTATGCATTTATAAAGTAAAGTTTTCTTTTATGCATTTATAAAATATTTCATAAGACAATAATTTTAAAATAGTTTTGTTGCTTGTATTTATTCGGTTTTATGTGCTTGCATCTGTTTAGATTGTGTTTATTGATTTGAGAAGTTTAAATACATTTAAATGAATACACAGTTTTTTATGGGTTAGGATTATTTTATGGGTTAAGATAACTTTAAGTAAATTAATCCTTAATTGATGTATTTTTGGCGCCAAATTTAGTAAGTAATACCTAAAAGGTTATAAATATAAGCTTGTTCATGAGTAGAGCGCTTTTTTCTAAAGAAGTTTTGCAATTTAGTGAAACGAAAAACGTTTTTTATTTTGCGTTTAAAGTTAATAAACGGTGATAGTTTGAAAACATTTTTCTCCTGGCATTTTTGTAATAGTTACAAATACTTAACTAATAAAGTACTACAAAAGCAATAGCTTACAAGTAAAAAAATATATAAAGTGCAGCATGTGGTCATTGGCAGTAAAGCTCGTTGAAAAATAAGGTTAGGATTATGTACAAGTAAAAGTAAATGCTAGTACAGATAAAACATAAAGCAAGAAAGTCTGAGGGGTGAAGAAGTCGTTGGGGAAAATGCTTTATTTTTGTTTTTTGTGCTTGTATATTATACATGGTGGAAAAGTAATTAAGAGAACTTTGGGGGAAATGATTCATTTTGATGTAATTTGGTAGTGCTTGTGCATACATGGACAGATTACTGAGAGGATTGTTAGGGGAAATGTTTTATTTTTGGTGCTTGTGCATACATGGACAGACTACTGAGAGGATTGTTAGGGGAAATGTTTCATTTTTAGTGCTTGTGCATACATGGACAGGCTACTGACAGGATTGTTAGGGGAAGTATTTCATTTTTGGTGCTTGTGCATACATGGACAGACTACTGAGAGGACTGTTAGGGGAAATGTTTCATTTTTGGTGCTTGTGCATACATGGACAAACCTGACTGAAGGGCCTGGGTCATTGGAGAAAGTGTGTAATTTTAGTGCTTCTGCATACATGGACAAACCTGACTGAAAGGGTCATTGGAGAAAATGTGTAATTTCATTGCTTAATGCTTGCGCTTATATAGACAAAGTAAAGGGGTCGTTTGGAAAAAAAATTTAATTTCTGTGCTTGTGCCTACATGGATGGACAAAGTACAGAAGGGATCCTTGGGGGGAATGATTCATTTTTATGTCATTTGCTCCTTCCATGCATGCATAGTCCATGGACAGACTGTTGAACATGTCATTTGGGAAAATGTCTCATTTTGGTGTTTTTGCATACATGGACAAACTGCTTAAGGGAACCTTGGGGAAATTATTAATTTTGATGTCATTTGCTTTTTATTCATACATGGACAGACTACTGAGGGGGTGGTCATTAGGGGAACTGTTTCATTTTGCTGGTTGTGCATACATGAGAAACTATGAAGCAGTCTTTGGGGGGATTTAACCCCACAGCAATGTAGTTTACATTTAGTAGTTATTTCTTGAGTGTTTATTTTACTACTACATGGGTTTATAGATTTATGCTGGACCATTTACTATTTGCAAATGTATTTCTCAGAAGTCTAGGCAAAAGGAAAATAGCCTGTGGGAACATGGATATGACATGGCTAGCCTGGTAAAGGTCCGACTTATGGCCTTTAGCTTAGTGACCTCCTATAAATCTGTAAACCGTTGATCTTATAACTTTGGATATTAATTGCTCCTTGCCGATTCTTGGTTTGGGGGCCTTTCTGTAAGAATGCAGTGTGAGAATGCAGAGAGTACTATATTATAATATGTTAGTAGTTATGAAAATTTTTTTTGTGTTGTGCACTTTTGTCTGTATTTTGTTGAACATTTAAGGGTTAGTGAACTTATTTCCAAGGAATGCAATCCATCCAAGTTGGAAGCTTCTGGTAGAAGCCTTACTGTGTTCTAACCTGATTGGCCCAAGGGATTTACTGTGCAAAAGTCTTTTATCCTGCTGTGATAAGACTTGCATTTGCACATTGTGCAAAGTCAGTTCCCTGTGCAGTGTGTGTGTGTTTATATATATATATATATATATATATATATATATATATATATATATCTATATATGTGTGTGTGTGCGTGTGTGTGTATGTGTGTGTATATATATATATATATATATATATATATATATATATATATATGGGTTCATATGAATCCAACGACAGTTCAAAACATCGACGGCAAAAGATCGACAGCGAGAAGACCGACGGAGGAAAACACTGACGCTGAGAACATTGAAATGGGGAAAGGATGTGTATTTATGCGGTAGTGACGGACGTTAGGGTGCGAGTAAGGTAAGTGTGCGATGTTGTCAGTCTGTGGGGATAGGGGTGGGTTAAGTGAGTTAGGGCTCGGGTTAGGTACGTGTGTAGTAGTGATAGGTTTTGGGTTGGGGTGGGTTAAGTGAGTTAGGGTTAGGGCGCGGGTTAGGTGAGTGTGCGATAGTGACGGACCTTAGGGTTAGGGTTAGGGTTTGGGTTAGGGTTGTCAATAGTTGTGTATGTAAGAAGTCTATTGAAGACACAACAGTTCACAGCATCACTCTTCCATTTAATTTCTTTTTGCTACAGATAAAACGGACAATAAAACAAAAAGAAAGAATACACAAAAAAAGAGACTGAGCGCTTTCACCCAGTTCTATACTTAGTTTCAGAGTAATTAACATGTGGAGCAGTTACTTTAAATACTATCTGGAACCAATTTCATTTCTTGCAATCAATGTGCTAATGAAATGATTATATTATTGAAACTTTTAAGGAGGTTTGGCAGATAAAAAGCAAGGCATTGTTAAACAAAATTATAACCAAGTGCAATACCAAATTTAATACATCATGAATAAAATAGCCAGAATTTAATAACAGATGTATGATTTAGTAATATTTTATAAATAATTAATAAATAAGCAGTTAACTAATAACACATATAAAATTGTCTCTAATAAATATAAATATATTGTATAAATATATGAATGTGTAAGGTTTAGTGTTGGTTTGTTAGTATTTTGGTTTGCTAGTGTGGTGTGTGTGGGTTTTGGAGTGGGGATTTGTTTTGTTTGTTAATTGTTGTTGTACTGGTGTGGAGTGTATGCGGTGTCGTGCTTTTGAACTGTCGGTGTTTTCGCTGTTGCTGTTTCGCTGTCGATGTTTTGAACTGTCGTTGGATTCATATGAACCCATATATATATATATATATATATATATATGTAAATATATATTTGTGTGTGTATATGTACATACATGTGCCACTCTTGCCCTCTGCCCCCCAGTTTTCAACAGCTTCTGGCACCTATGGATATAGTAAAGATTAGTTTAGATGTTTTCTGTATTTATTTGAGACTGTCCTGCAATGTTGTTTTAAAATATTTCCTGTGATTTTGAACTCTGAAGTAACTGTGTTTATTTTCTGAGTATTGTCTTGTTCTTTTATTTATTTATTATTAAATATATTTAAACCTATCTTTGTGGCTGATATTTGTGAGACATTTTTAAGCTCTTGGAGTACTTGCATATGTACAGGCCACTCCTAAACAGCCTTGCTCTTGGTCAAAACTACCATTTGGATAATAGTAACATTACAAAGTAGGATTGGATACCCATTGTAAGGGCCTTATAGTACCTGATAAGAAGGGGTTTGTGACAGTGGAAATTACCTTATAGTCTGGGCAGAAGGGGGCATAGATAGTAAACCTGTGCCAGCCTTCCCCAGGTGTGTGTGTATACTTGTATATAAATCATATCTCCCCCAGGTGTGTGTGTATACTTGTATATAAATCATATCTCAAAGTGTGTGTATGATAGCTACTTGGGCAGGGACACAAAGCACTGGTTGGACAGAAAGGGTGTTTGAAGGTCTTGGCTTGGCCCCTCAGCTGAGATCTTAACCCTATAGCTGTGCCAGTGGGGAGTCTTATTGGGGATCTGGAGAAAGAGGGAGAAACCAGCCCCAGACTGACTGTGATCTCTGTGTGCTCTTAAGGGAAACTGCACTTTGCTGTGTGTGTACTTGTCATCCTCTCAATGTGTATGTCCCTCACTGTTGCTAGTGGTGAGGATTAATGCTCTTTGATTACTGAGCCAGTGCAGGGGGGGGGGGTCACAGGCACTAATGCTAGAAAAGCACTTAATAAATTCATCTTTTTACTGATATTGGAGCACAGTTATTGTGCTCCATGTACTATATATATATATATATATATATATATATATATATATATATATATATATATATATATTTATGCAGGGTGGGTAAGCCCCCTTGCACCCCCCCACTCCCCCTGCTAATTAAATATAAAAAACTCCAAGACTGCACTGCAGTGAAGAGAATGGTAAATTTCCCATTCCGTGCTGTATGGCGATCTCCATTTAAACCGTTTGAAGTTTCAAAACTTCGATTTTATGGTCTCGACCATACAAATTTCGAAGTTTTGAAACACTGAGCTTCCAAAGTAGACCTATATATAAACACACAAATATATATACTTGTGTGTGTGTGTGTGTGTGTGTGTGTGTGTGTGTGTGTGTACATATAGTGGTACCTTGGTACTCATCATTAATTCATTTCAGAAAGCAGGTTGAGTGTCAAAAACGATGAGTACCAAACACATTTTTCCCATAAGGAATAATGTAAATTGACTTAATCTATTCCAGACCCCCAGATAATCTACATTTTATAAGGCATTATATGCATTAATGGAGTTTTATTTTGCTAATAAACAGTATAACTTCACTTTTAAACAGTACAGTATAAGTTCACTAATAAACAGTGGGTACAGTATAAGTTCACTAATAAAAAGTACAACTTAAATTTTAAGTTTGTATAACTCCGATGGCCTAAAGGGTTGGTGGTGAGGAGGAGAGATGTTATTGTTTGGAAAGAGAGTCCTCTTCCATAAAAACTTCAGCCAATTGCCCCTCAGGGGTTCTTCCTCTTTCTGTTTTCTGTCTCTTATCACCACTGTATCCTGACTGAGACTCACCATGTTTAATTTTCACTAGAAACCTATCCAATGATGCTTGTTTTTGTCTGTTTTTCAAGATGTCTCTAAAGTGGAACATTGTTTGGTCATTGAACAAATTAACATTGCGGCATGTTATAGCTTTGTTAGGGTAATATTTTTCCACAAAATGTTGCACTTCCACCCATTTTGTGTATATTTCCTTGATTAATGAACTGGGGACATTCTCCCTTACCTCCTCCTCACCTGAAGACGGTTCCTCAGCCATTAACTGTTGCTGCTCCCTCTGAACCTCCTGAAGCTCCTCCTCGCTGAGCTCTTCTCTATGCTCCTCAACTAACTCCGCCACATCATAAGCATTGACCTCCAGGCCCATGGACTGCCCTAGAGTCACAATTTCCTTCACAATACCTGTAGGCCTAGACTCAGTCTCAAAGCCTTCAAAGTCCCTCTAAGTTACAGCGTCTGGCCACAGTTTCCTCCAGAGAGAGTTCAGGGTCCTGTAAGAGACTTCCCTCCAGGCCTAATCAATAAGATTTAGGCAGTGGAGGATAACAAAATGTTTTTTCCAGAAGTCTCTCAAGGACAGCTCTGTAGCTGAAGTCACTTCAAAGCATGTCTGGAAAAGTTCCTTTGTGTACATTTTTTTTAAATTAGAGATGACCTGATGGTCCATGTGCTGGATCAGAGGAGTTGTGTTAGGGGGCAAGAACCTCACAGTGATGAAGTTAAATTCCTCCAACAAATTGTCCTCCAAGCCTGGAGGGTGAGTAGGATCATTGTTCAAAACAAGCAGAACCTTCAGAGGTGAATCTTTCTCAAAGAATAGCAAGCAAACAGAAGAAACACAAGAAAGTGTACAGCAGACCTGTTCTAGAAATCTCGATGAGTACCAAGGAAATGATGAGTACCAAGATGATTTTTTTTAGTCAAAATGCGATGAATACCAAATTCGAGGAGTTTTTAGACTGACGAGTACCAAGGTACCACTGTATATATATCGGTGACTCTCCCAGAGGGGAAGTGAGGGCAAAGTAGTTGCTGCATTTGGCACTGAATTGAGTGGCAAAAAAGGTCACAGCAAGGCTGGCCCCATTTGTGAAAATTTTGATTTGCAACTTCCTGATTTAGGGACCACACGTGAAACATGAGTATTGCTCTGCTTAGCCTGTCTGCTATTATGTTGGATTTCCCCAGGATGTGCATTGCCATCAGAAAGCGCTGAGAAGAAATTGCCTATTGCCATACTCTCTGGGCCTCTCGACATAGGGGATAGGATCTGGTTTCCCCCTGTTTGTTGAAGTACCATACCACCGACATATTGTCTGTCTAAATTGCAATAGTTCCCATGGGAAGAGAGTTCTGAAATACTTGCAATGCCAGAACACTGTCCTCATCTCTAGGACACTGATGTGCAAATGGTACTCGTGATTTTTCCAAACCCCTTGGACAGTCTGTCCCAGATAATGCCCCATCCCCCACCCTATCTGGGATGCATCTGTGGTTACTGTAGCGACAGGTTGGGGAAGTACAAATGGTCTACCCATTGTTACCTGAGTGGACTGAAGCCACCAAAGTAGGTCCCTCTTGCAGGCATCCATAATGAGAATCTTGTGAGACATGGGTAACTCCTGTATGGACCATTGAGCGAAGAGTAGCCACTGTAATATCCGCATGTGCAGTCGTGCCAGTGGGACTAATGTTATGGCTGCTGCCACTGAGCCTAAGACCTTGAGGAAGAATTTTGCTTGTACCTTTTTCTTTTTGAGTAAGATATATACTTGACTGCATAGCATTTGTATTCTGTCTTGAGGCAGTTTTGCTACCATATCATTTGTGTTTAAATCTGCACCTATAAAGGTAATACACCATGATGGCAACAAGGCAGATTTTTCTGTATTTTTAGTAATGCCTAGATCTGAGCAGAGCTGGATGGTAGAGTCCCTTGCTCTGATTAGTAGGTGCTTGGTAGTGGCAATCAGGAGCCAGTTGTCTAAATATGGAAACACCTGGAATCCTTGACATCTCAGATGAGTCGTGACTACTGCCATGCATTTGATAAACACTCTGGGGGCTGTAGTGAGACCAAAGGGCAGAGCTCTGAACTGGTAATGACTGGCTCCCAGCCGGAAGCGTAGAAATCTTCTGGAGCACCTGTCCATCTTTATGTGGTAGTATGCATCCTGAAGATTTAAATAGCACATCCAATTGTCTCGTCCGAGAAAAGGGAGTATAAACTGCAATGTTACCATCCAGAACTTTGCCTTCTTTACTGACTTGTTTAGTCTGCTGAGATCTAATATTGGTCTCCAGTCCCCTGTCTTTTTTTGAACTAAAAAGAACCTTGAGTAAATTCCAGATCTGATCTGATCTGTGGGGACTTCTTGGATGACTCTTTTTTTCTAGCAACCTTTGAATTTCTAGGATTGCTTGATCCTTTTGACTGGGTGGAATGTCTTAGATAGACTTTGACAGATGAGGTGGGTAGTGGAAAGGAATGTTGTATCCCCTGGATATAATGGACTGTATCAATTTGTATTGAGTCAATTTCAGCCAGGCCTTTGGGGACAGAGATAGTCTTTCCCCGACTGCCTTCAGAAGCGGACAGTTAGGCTTCTTTTCAGGAGCACTGGAAGGGCCAACCAGAGAACGTATCTCTGTTGCCCTGGTTCTGCGGACTCCCCCCCCCATGCCATGTGGATGGTGTCTTCCATTGTTATTTTTCCCTCTGCCCCAGGGGGAAGGATCACCACAAGTGTCTGGCAAGGCTCCTTTGGACTTCCGGAACCACATTTTCCCGCTCTTTTGACCTTTAGGATAAGGTCTGGCAGGGGCGGAAAAATGCATTCCAGTGGCAGACAGAGTCTTGCCATCTTGCTGGCTCCTGGTGAGAGAATGTTTTACTTTCAGCCTGAACAAGGATGAGCCATCAAAAGTGGCATCAATAAAGGAAGATCTGAAGGGTTCAGCAAACTCACAAAGGCGCATTCAGGAATGTCTCCTAAGAGCTCTTCCTGTGCCTGCTAATCTGCTCGCTCCATAGGCTGTGTAGGAAATGAAGTGCATGGAGGAGTTTTTGATGGAAGTTAAGGTCGCAAGCTGGGAATTTATCTTATCTGATAAACCCTGGACTGTAGCACCTTGTAGGGTATCTCCCAGCTCTTTCAGAAGATCCCTCTGGAGTCAGGTAAAATGTGATAAGTAATTCAGCGACCGTAAGGTAAAGGCCACCGAGGAGAACATATGCTTCCCATATCTGTTCATTCTAGAAGACTCCTTGTTCGGTGGATGGACAGATTCAGTAGTTTCAGCTAACCCCTTTTTTTTGTGGCCACTGCCACCACCATCGCATCTACTGGAACTCCCGTTGTTAAATATTGTCTATCCTCTGGGCTCGTAATGAATTTATTTGGCCTCCTCGGAATGGGGTCTACTGACGCGGGAGAGTCCCACACCTTCCGACTCACAACACGCAGGAGTGGGTCGAAGGATGGAGACACCCAAGAGGTGGAGGGCTGAGAGCCAAATGCCTCCTGGTATACCGACTCATTCTCAGAAGGGGAGAGGGATTTCCAGCCACCCCTCTGCTTAAGGATCTCAAGGATGTCTGAAAAAGAGACATCCTCAGAGGGTGACTGTGGGGACCCTTCTGAATCCTCTAAGTTGATATCAGAGGTGACAGACTCAGGGGAAGCTATGTGCTTCCTCTTACACTGTTTCTTCTGAGGGACCTCCTTTGGGGAATGTTCTGGGGAGGTGTCGGAAGAGGAGGTTCCACCCATTGGGGTTTCCTGGGGCACTGACTCTCTACTCTGGGGCTGATGGAGGGAGGATGAAGCAGAAGACACTGGCCCTTTAGGAGAAAGAGTGGCTGGAGCCGAAGGTGGAGTAGACTCAGTGGAGAGCACACTCCGCATCACCTCAAAGGCACCATGATCTTGGGCCAAGAGATACTCCAGTCTCAAAAGACTGGGAGATCTCCCTGGTGCCTTGGAGGGTGGCTCTGTGGCTGATGTGGGAGCTGAACTCACCTGCACCGAAGCGCCGAGTGGGAGAGTTGGTTCTGACAAGGGTCCGACTCGACTCTCTCCCTGAAGCCGACCAGGGAGTGTCAGCTCCTAGATCTCTCGATGGAAGACAGCATCAATGATATCGGAGGAGAAGTTAGAGCCGAGATATCGTGGGTGATTACTGGCTCCGCTGGTTCCAGCACAATGACTTCCTGACACTCTGGCTCCAAACTCGTTCAAGTCGGAGGAGGAATAGATAGTGTCTGAGATACAGTGGTTGGCTCCACAATCCAATGGGCTGGGCTTGAAAGAATTTGTGCTAGGGCCTGCGTATGCAGCAGCCTCTTCACCATCCACTCCACATCATCATCTGATAACCTGGAGGACCGAGAGGAATGGGTCGATGACCTGTGACTACCTGCCTCCGACTGTAATAGAGGAGATTGCGGCACCGAGTGTATTGGCTCCAATGATGGTGACCGACTCCTTTTTCGGCACTGCAATGGTTCCGAAGACTCAGATGGAACCAAGGGAGTACCAAGTTTGTCAGTACCGAGAACCTTCGGCTTCAAAGATACTGTATCTTTGTGACTGCTTGACAGCTCAGACATAGGAGCCGATGAAGCAGACTTTTTTTTCTTATTTGATTTTGAGGACTGATTACCTTCTTCAGACGGGCTTTTCAACAAACCCCCTCAAAATGAGTTTGTTTTTTCTCTCCTGTAAAACCCTTGCACTAAAGCCATGACAAATGGAGCAAAAGTCCTGGAGATGGACTGCTCCTAGACAATACACACAACTTGTGTGTCCGTCCGTTAGAGATATTTTCTGGGTGCATGAATCACACTTTTTAAAACCAGATTGTCTCGACTCCTTAACAAGTTCTTCAGACATCTTGTAAACCAACTAATAGCAACAACAATAACAACTAACAGTAACTACAATAACTACTATAACTGCAAAAGAAAAAGGCAAATAGAAAGAGATTTTTTTTTTTTTTAATTAGGAAAGGGGTGGGAGGAAAAGAAGTCTCTAAGTTAAACGACAGTCTCCTCCAACCCAAGGAGATGCCTCTAACTTAAACACTGACTCCTTAAGAAAAGGGAAAGAAACCCTGAAGAAAGAAAGGGGCTAAATAAAAAGAATCCTCTAACTTAAACGGATTCTTTAAGGGGAACAGGAGAAAAAACAAGGGGCCAAGGAGAACAGCTGGAGACAGACCCAAGTAATAAACAACACACACACGAGCACTCTACTTGGACTGGGAAGGTATAATAGAGTCTAATAGGAAGATATTGAGAAAAAATATAGTAAAAGATAAATGCAATTACTAGCCTGAGCCAGCGAAGACAATCCCGATGCTTCAAGCGGCAAATGAGATCTGATGAACAGTCGCTAAGCATCATGGGATAGGTTGTGGCCTCAAGCCAGTTGAAGCTCTCTAGCTTTGGTATGCAGCTGAGGTTCGGCTCCGAACCCTAACCAGCAAGAATGAAGGCGAGATATGACAACATAACATCAATGTTTTTATTTGCTTTTTACAAGTAAAGTTTGCATGATCTAAGGCTGTTTCACAGCTCATACATACTGGTGTGTTGGCATTTTTGACATTTTGATATTGATATTTTCCAGTTGATCTTCGGTGTATTCAATCCTATAGTAGTATACACATATACTATTTATAAATATATATATATATATATATATATATATACTCATGCCTGTGGCTGACCAAGTTTGCCAACGACTGTAAGCTGGGTGCTGTCATTGACTCCCCAAATGATGTTAACATACTGCAAGAGGTTTCTGATGAAGTTTGCCGTCACGCTTATGAAAACCGCTTAAAACAGTTGAATAAATAGTTTTATTTAGTTTTTTGTGGACTGGTTTGTTGGTTTTTCGAACCAATTTTCCTTATTTCTTCAGTTTGTCGCCTTGTTTTAGTTCTCATACTGCAAGGGGGTCTCATAGCAACCAATGACTGGTGCCAAAGTCATGGCTTCAAGCTAAATGCAAAAAAATGTATCATCATACCATTCGGCAAAAACACGACCCCTACTGATTACCACATCAAAGGCAACCCCCCTAAGCACACAACCTGTGGTGAGAGAACTGGGCTCTCAAGATGACAACCTCACATTTGACCATCATCTACTGGCAGTGTTCAGAAAAGCCTTTTACTTGGTCCATCTCATAAGTAAAGGGATTTCATACAGAAAAAAGGAGGTTATTACCTCTCTATACATCTCCCTCATTAGACCAATAATTGAATATAATGCCTCGTTTGGGATGTACATATCCAAACATCTGCACCAAGTGGAAAGACCACTGAAATACCTCACAAAGAAAATCCATGGCCCCCAACACCTGTCCTATGCAGACAGGCTCAAATCACTATCACTCTACTCGGAATCGTACAGACTGCTCAGGGGTGATCTATGTCTCACCTACAAGGCAATATCAGACCCTGCTCTACTAGAGATGCTCCATATCCATAAGTCTAACTCCTCACACAAGACCCATTCAAAATGCCTGAACCTAATATGTGACATAAACAAAAGCTGCTGGAGAGACAGGTTTGTCTCCCAGAGGCTGCCCCTTCTCTGGAATACACTTCCCATACAAATCAAAAAGAGTACCTCGCTGACCCTCTTCAAGCGCAACCTTGATGAGTGGATGGAAAACCACAAATTTGTCCCAGGGGTTCCACCTGTGTCCCTCATTGACAGGGGTGACAGGTGCTGACTGAGGTTTCATTTTGGGAATAAACTCTTGGCTAGGCTTGTAAAGGCCCCAGGGCCATTAGCCTAGTAACCTCCTATGATATATATATATATATATTCATACCTATATATTATATTTAATAATATTCATTTCTCTCTCTCTTTATATATATATATATATGTGTATGTGTGTGTGTGTGTATGTATGTATGTATGTATATATATATATATATATATATATATATATATATATATATAATGTGCATGTTTGTGTATTTACAGATACCAACACACAGACACAGACACACACACTGTATGTGTGTACATTAATATACACACACACACACACACACACACACACACACACACACACACACACTGTATGTGTGTACGTTAATATACACACACACACACGTTTTATTCTTTTCTTGTTTTACCTTTTGCTCTTCTAATCATTTTTGTACTTAATTTTTATCTCACCGTTTACATTTATCTGTATATAGTGGTCCATGAAAAACACCTAAACAAAGCTGATGCTGACGTTGTTGTAAGATCTAGACCATGCGGCAGTACAAGGTTTGATTCCTACAGCATCCATTTCTCTATTGTGTGACTTCTTTCATTATCCAGTAGAAACTTCCTCAGTGTACCCTTCCTCATTGTTGCTCACAACTTGGCTATGAAATAAAGATTTTTATCATCTTAATTCTACCTTGAGTGCTTATGTGTTTTTCTACTGAGGTCTCAGGACTTTTGTTATTTTAATATATATGCCCTTCTCACCCTGGAAGACATCGACGTCTGTATAATTCCTGAGAAATGGTTTAAAATAGTGGAGAACACTCTGGCTGTACAGGGATATAATGCCTCCCACACGTTTAGACCAGTTACTGTTCAGGAGGGGAAAAAAGGTGGAGGTGTATCAGTCTACAATCAGCAGAGATTCTCATCAAGGCTGATAAAGCAGCATGATGCACTACAGCTACTTCATGTCTGAAAAAAATACATTAGAAAGGTCAAATACCATATATTAGCTAGCCATAGAACTCAACCAATGACAGAAGAAAGCCAAACACCTATCTACATGAAATACAGTCTCTCAGTATTAGACTCAGTACCATTTTCCTAGGTGATCTAAACTATCCAGCTATAGACTTAGAAACTTGCACTGCCGCTAGTGCACAAACTCAGAAATTCCATGACTTTGTCATTACAAATGCCCTGAAACAGTTAGTAAGAGTGCCCACTAAGGGGAATAACATCTTGTCCTCACTAATATGGGAGCATCTTGCACCATCCTTTACATATCTTCATCACTTATTCGGTCAGACCATAAAGTAGTCTCCGTCAAAATAAAACTGAAACCAGAGATCCCTTCCGCCCAAGGTGCCTTTAGAAATTTCTTTAAGACAAACTACCAACTCCTAAGTGATAACATTCGCAAGCTTCAAATCCCCACCAAACCCATTTTAACTCAACTGAATACGCAGAAATGTACACCACTGCACTATACCAGCAAGTAAACAGCTACACAGATGCAGTTGTACCTCGCAGGAACAAGTACAAGGTAAACCCCAGAAGCAAACTCATAATGGAATCATAATATCAACAAGCTTTATAATAAAAGGAAAATAATTTTGACCAAAAGTAAAAAAAGTAATACCCAGAATGTTATAGCCCTTGTCACTGAAAGAAACAAACAACTTAGCAGCTTAATAAAGACCACTAAAACCAGGTTTGAGGCTAAAATATCTATCCAAGCCAAAGACAATCAAAGGCATTTTTAGTTATGTTTGCAATTTCTAAAGCACAATGCAAGAATGTACTGATTGTGAACAATGTTACCTACACTGAGACTGAAGATATAGCTAACCTACCGGCCAATAAATTTAGCTGTAGCTTTACCCTTCTCTCCACTTCATCTGTCCCTCAAGATATACCTGAAACTGGCTCACCTCCAGCTATGGCACAAGACCAAGTCCTAAAAGTGCTATAAAAATGTGATGGTTCCTGACAGTATCCTTTGGATCCAAGTTAAATAGCATGAAGCATGATTTAGCCACACTCCTAAAAACACTGTTCACCCTCCATATACGTTTTGTATCAAGCAAATGGAGAACAGCTGCAGTGATTCTCCTGCATAAGGGATGAGATTCCACAGACCCAGGCAATTACAGACCCATAAATCTAACCAGCCTCATACACAAAGCCATGGAAAGACTTAACATGGAATTAATCAATCAGGACATAGGGAACCTCCAAACACTAGATGCATCTCAGTTTGGATTTGTCAAAAGCAGGTCATGCTTGCTCAACCTTATGGATTTTTTGAAAAAGTCACCAAAGCAATAGATGAAGGTAAAGTGGTACACATTGCATACGTCAACCTGGCCAAAGCTTTTGACACAATTCTTACTTCAGGCATTGTAGAAAAATCTTTAAACTGGGAATAAATCCCTATGTCACCAACTGGATTACAGATAGAATGCAGATAATCAAAACGGGAAGTTATCTTCTACAAAGAGACCAGTCAGCAGTTGAGTCCTCCAAGGTTGTCTGCTGGGACCTCTTCTGTTTGGCATCTACCTTTCTGAAGTAAAAGTCAGTACCAAGGGGCTCTGGCTGACTAAGTTTGAGATGACTGTAAGCTAGGAGAAGCCACTGAATCCCTAAATGACTTAGCAATCCTGCAAGAAGATCTGTGTCAAATAAATAACTAGTATCAAAATCATGGCCTGAAACTAAATGCCAAGAAATGCATTACTGTATCCTTTGGGATGTCATCTGGTCCATGGAACTACCACACTGACAATAAACCCCTAACAGTTGACCCAGTTGTTTAGGATTTTGGAATTTGTGTGGCCAGTGACATAGCTTTTGAACAACATGTAACTATTGTTGTAAGATAGACTTCTATTTTGTACAATCTATAAACAATGGGGTTGTGTCTAGATCTAGAGATGTGATTGTCCCCTTTTACTCAGCTCTCATTAGGCCACTCATTGAATATAATGCTCCCTTTGGCATGTATGGGATGGGCAAGGACAGTTTATAACCAAATGGGATAGGTTATTTTGAGCACAAAAAAGGGAAATTGGCTAGGCTTAAAATAGCCCACAAGGGCACCTAGCCTATGAACCTAAATATATATATATATATATATATATATATATATATATATATATATATATATATATATATCTATATCTATATCTACACACACATACAGTGTGCGTGTGTGTGTGTGTGTGTGTGTGTGTATATATATATATATACATATATATATATATGTGTGTGTGTGTGTATACAGTATATGTGTGTGTATGTATATATATATATATAAATATATACACACACACACACACACACACACACACACACACACACACACACTCAGTAAAATTGCGATACAGCATCTTTCACTTTGGCAAGAGCACCAGGCAGCTTTCACTCTCCATGTCTGTATACACATGGACAAATGCCTACCCTGCTGCCCAGCATTGCAACTTGCAAGAACAAAGGTGTCACAGGTATGGAATGTGCTCCTCCATATCTGTGATTACAGAATAGCTACTGTTAATGACACAGGGCTACATGGTTAGGGAACTATTGGACAACATCAATAAATCCATGAAGAACATGTCATTGAATAGACTGCCAGGGCTGGCCTTTTCACATAACAGGAACTTAGAAAACTGTTCAGAGCAGCACACTATGTAGGAGATAAACGTCTACACAAGGTCGCATCAAGCTATAAAAACGTTAAGTGCATGTGACAAGCTCTGTGCAATCCAGAGTACATAGACATTATTTGCTAGTTTCTGTGCCATACTTAAGGTGCATATTGGTTGGCACTGCAGACACACTCAATTCCAGACACTGATTGCTGCAGTGAAAGGGGTAACATTTTTAGGGCAGTCAGTGGCATAAAGCAGGGGGATTTTGTCAGGAGTAGTAGCTGAAAATGTGGGTGGATGGGGCTGCATTATGTGCTGACAGAAGTGGAAGCAGTTACACATAGGTCTGAGAGTATCTTCATACTGTATATGTCCTATACATTCAAACAGTTATCCATTGGTTCCACAAGAAAATAGCACGTTACACTGAGTCACACAGAAACTGTTAGTTTGAACAACAGTTCACAACTTCAACTGCACTATATGGTACTGTGTTTGTGTAGCTCTTTTTTGAATAATGGGTGTCATGCTTTGGGACCTACATTATTATTGTGGGTGCTATACTGTCTGCATTCAGGGGCTTGTAACAGGTCACGTCTGCTTTTCCAGGTATGCTCTACCAATTTATATTTATAGTAAATATTGGGCAACATGTACTCCTATACTTTAGAATCAGGAGTGCGCAGTGAGAATATCCATGAGGATTTGTATGCTTCCGCGTTTACAAATTCAGCAAAGGGAAGAGCCTAACAAATCTTTTGAAATCACGGTAGTTCAGGAAACCTTTATAAGCCTGTAGAAATACATCACCATGAACACAATTTTTTTGGAATCCACCTCATCATTGTGACTCTAGCAACATCCATTTCCATACTGCCTGACTCTGAGCAAGTCATTTTAATTAGACCAAATCTCCTAGATCGCCCAAGAAAAAAACAGGCATCTAAGTGTACTTGCGTGTACTGGTTCTTTCCTAGCAAATTCAGACTAAATTAATTAATTCTGTAATTAATGCAGATGGTTATACAATTAATGCACACCTACCATAAACAACTGATTAGGAAAAAAATTCAGTTTGACTGAAATGACAAACAACAGTCAAAACTCTTTTAAGTTCTCACTCTTTTTTTTATGGAAGAAGACCGCGTTGGTCATAAATTTAAAACCATGCACTCCCTACCAGTGTTAGGCAATTGAAGTAAATAAATAAATAAAAAATACATACATACATACATAACACAAACAGGGCAATAATAACTAAATGCCATTAAATGAAAGCATTGTGTAGCCATAGTTCAACATTATCACACTCACTGGTGTCAGAGAAACAAACTGAGCTGGTAGATTCAGTAAAAGCAATTTAATGGACATTTATTTCAAAGGCCACTTTACTATAAGAAAATGACTGTTAGAAGAATTACTCTTTTTCTAGAGCTGCTACCGAGCATATCATCTACTGTGTGCACAGAGTTTGTCATGACAGCAGGCAAGATCTTGTTTTCTGTTGCTGAAACTTGTCTCATGATCATGAATATGTATTTTTCTGTGTTTATACAGTTTGTTTCTTGGCCTTTAGTATGATAAAAAATGTAAATATGCCACTGCCACCTGAGATGCAATTGGAGAAAACACACAGAAGGTGTTCATAGGTGTTTACTAGGCTAACAACCACAAGAGCTTTTTTAAGCCTAGCCATGCATTTCAAATCTTTGACAAGTTTTGATACCCTTGATAAGTGTAAGCATGGGCCTGGGAGATGAACCATTTACAGGTTACCCGTGTCCATTAGAGACATAGGTGCCAAACCAGGGATGAATTTCCAGTCTCCCTTCCAATTGTCCAAGCTGCTCTTGAATTGGATTAGGGAGGAACTTTGCTTCGCATGGATGGGGAGCCTGTTCCATTGACGGGAGCAGTCTCTAGGATACATACCTATCTCTTCAGCAGTTCCTATGTATATCACAGGCAAGGTTTACATCTTTATAATGGGTAATTCTGGTGCTGTTTTTTTGTGAATATGCAGGAGGTTCATCAGAGTGGGGTCTGACTATGCCCTGTAAGCCAGGCATAGATCTCCCCTCAAAATCCTGTAGGAGACAGAATACAGGGATAGGGCCTCGAGGTGGTTTGCATAGGTCATATTATTTACGCCCTGTATTCTTTTAGTGAGGAACCTCTGTGGATGTTCCAATTGTTGGATATGCTTAGTTAGGTACATACCAAAGGGGCATTGTACTCAATGATAGGTCTGATGAATGCCGAATACAGTGGAACAATGACTTCCTTGGACTTAGATGCCATACCTTTGTTTATAAGTTGTGCAACATAGAATAATTTCCTCACCACTGTAGACATGTGATGATCAAAAGCTAGATTACTATCTATGTGTGTCCCTAAGTCCCTGATTACTGGGTCAACTCTAAGGGGTGTATTGTCAATATGATAGTTACCAGGAATGGATGACTTCCCAAAGGATACTATTATGCATTTGTTGGCATTTAGATTTAGTCCATGGCTCTGACACCAGTTGTTTGTCTGTGTCAGCCCCTCCTGGAGAACATTTGTGCCAGTGTGAGATTCAATGACAGCTCCTAATTTGCAATCATCTGCATATTTAGTCAGTCAGAGACCACTGATATTGGTCTTGACTTCTGAGAAGGAAATGCCAAAAAGGAGCAGTCCAAGGACTGCTCCTTGAGGGACTCCACTTGTGATTGGCCTCTTTGTAAAGGTGGACTCCCCAATTCTAACTTCCTGGGTCTTGTTTGTGAGCCAGTTGGCTATCCACCAGGTGACGTGTGGGTTTGTACCTAGCCTCTTTGTAAAGGTGGACTCCCCAATTCTAACTTCCTGGGTCTTGTTTGTGAGCCAGTTGGCTATCCACCAGGTGACATGTGGGTTTGTACCTAACCTCTTGAGTTTCTCAACAATGCCCAAGTGGGGTATTATGTCAAATGCCTTGGCCAGGTCAAGGTAGGTAGTGTGAACGAATTTGTCCTCATCCATTGCTTTGGTGATTTTCTCAAAGAAATCTACCAGGTTGAGTAGACATGATCTGCTCTTGACGAAACAAAACTGGGTTGGGTCCATTGTCTGGAGATTTACTATATCTCTATTGATCATCTCCATGATAATTCTTTCCATGGCTTTAGATGTAAAACTAGTGAGACTTATGGGTCTGTAGTTTCCAGGGTCTGTAGATGGCCCACCTTTGTGCAGAGTGATGACTGTTGCCTTTCTCCATTCATGAGACATGAAGCCTGTTGGAGGCTACATTTAAATAGTAATTCCAGAGGCACTGATAGGTCATGTTTCATGCTATTTAGAAGGCATCCTTGGATACTGTCTTGGCCCATTGATGCATTATTCTAGGTCTGTTATGGCAATACATCTCTCAGTGTTACTGAGGAGGAAATTCCCACAAAGATTTAAAGAATATTTAGTTAAAATCACTTTCCTAACACAGTCAAGCAACAGGAACTGTGTCCACCATATCTGGCATTATTATATTGTCACATACTGGTTGCATAGCCCACTGGCTGGCAGGATATTGGTGCTTTAGACCACAAAGGGAAGCCACATCACTACTCTTAGCACTGAACATTATCATTTGAAAAAATGCTAATGTTGCTGTCACAGTTATCAACTATAGTATGGGTCCTGATGTTAGCATCACTTCTGCAGAAGTAGCATTACAAAAATAACCAAAATTCGGCATGTCTACCTTCATAAATGTTTTAGCTTCTATGGAGTGTTAGTTGTCATTTTTGGTGACTTATCAGTAGACCTATCACATCATATTAGAGGATGGTGTGGCAGCACTGAAAGTTACATGTAATCTCTTCCATCACATACTTTTCCACATCTTGCCATGCAGCAGTTAGGAGACAAGATGTTTCCTTGAGACTTAATAATCCAGTCATCCATGTGATGGCCTTATATTTATTTCCATTTGTTTACTGGGCTATATGCATGTGTATATGTATGTATGTGTGTGTGTGTGTGTGTGTGTGTGTGTGTGTATGTATATATATATATATATATATATATATATATATATATATATATATATATATCCTTTCAGTGCAAACAATGTTCCTTCACACTATCAGATCAATAACAATACCCCAAGTACCCATGAAGTGGTAAGGGACCTGGGATAACAGATTGACCGCGACCTTAACTTCGACCACCATGTTTCTACCATTGTAAGGAAAGCTTTCCACATAGCTCACTTAATTAGTAAAGGCATTACTTTGAGAATAAAATAAGTTATAACCCCCTATGCTCACCATTTATCCATCCCATAATTCAATATAACACCCCATTCTGTATATACCATACTAAGCACCTACATCATTTAGAGACACCTCAGAGGTTTCTAACAAAGAAGATCGAGGGCTTCCAGCATGTGCCTTACATGGATTGACTAAAATCCCTGTCACTGTACTCAGTATCATATAGACTTCTTAGGGGAGACTTATGCCTGGCCTACAGAGCAACCCAAGACCCAAACCTAATAAACTTACTGCATATCCATAAATCAAATAGGTCTAGGGCTACCAATCCATCCACATAGGAGAATACTAGGCTATCGACCTGGAGGTCATTTTAAGCCTAGCCGTTTCTACCCAATGTAATACCATGGAGGTACTAGTCAAGCTAGTCAATACCCAAGACTGCATTTGATGATGGCTGCCCATGTCCAGGAGGGTTGTGGGCACTATCCCCAGTAAGAATTTATGTTGCCCCATCCATTCATCCAGGTTTCCTGAAATGGGTAGCCCTAGACCTATTTGATTTATGGATATGCAGTAAGTTTATTAGGTTTGGGTCTTGGGTTGCTCTGTAGGCCAGGCATAAGTCTCCCCTAAGAAGTCTATATGATACTGAGTACAGTGACAGGGATTTTAGTCAATCCATGTAAGGCACATGCTGGAAGCCCTCGATCTTCTTTGTTAGAAACCTCTGAGGTGTCTCTAAATGATGTAGGTGCTTAGTATGGTATATACAGAATGGGGTGTTATATTGAATTATGGGATGGATAAATGGTGAGCATAGGGGGGTTATAACTTATTTTATTCTCAAAGTAATGCCTTTACTAATTAAGTGAGCTATGTGGAAAGCTTTCCTTACAATGGTAGAAACATGGTGGTCGAAGTTAAGGTCGCGGTCAATCTGTTATCCCAGGTCCCTTACCACTTCATGGGTACTTAGGGTATTGTTATTGATCTGATAGTGTGAAGGAACATTGTTTGCACTGAAAGGAATGATTATGCATTTCTTTGCATTCCATTTGAGACCATGACTAATACACTAGTTGTTGGTCTGTGTGAGACCATCCTGGAGTATACTGACATAATTTGGGGATTCAATGCAAACTCTTTGCATATTTCTCTTTCACTAATTTCCTTTACTAGCTAACCTGCATCCACCCCCTGCCCTAACTCTCAGAGGCCCCACCATACACACTCATATGAGACTACTGCCACTCCAAGCTCGCTGTAGCTCGCACACTTTCATTCTTTCATTCACCCTAACTATGCTTCCGCGCCCCCACCATACACACAACCACTCATCCAGCTTTCCACTCATATCTGTTGTTCCTCCCTTTATCCTAACCTTTCGCCTCTCTTTCTCTCTTTTACAGGTTAACAGTCATTACATCTTCCAGCCCACAGACCTACCCTGCCTGGAACCACCTGAATTACAGTTATTTTGATAGATGCCTCTCACCTATAACACAACTTAAAGTACATCCTAATATGTTCAGTAGCTCAGTATAGATATAATAACATTATTTGCTCTCCCACAACCAGTTGCTTTTTGTACACCACCAGGCCGCTTCCTATCTCTACCCACCCTGCTTTTACCACTCCCTGCATTTCTGCAGCTGATACATGCAAAAAGCTCCCTCGCTGCTGTGCTTCTCCCCATTTTTTCTCTCTCTTTTCTCCTATTTTAGTTTAACTCTACTTCCTCATAGGTTCATATGTGTGTACTATGCTAATGGCCCTGCAGTCTTTACAAGCCTAGCCCATAGGATTACCCTGGCATTGTGCCACCCAACCTTAGTTCCCAGTGCCTCTGTCAAGGAGCGCCACTAGAGTGATCCTGGGGTGAATTTTTTATTTCTCATCCACTCATCAAGATTTCTCTTGAAGAGGGCCAGTGAGGTGCTCCACTTGACATGTATTGGAAGTCTATTCCATAGCATGGGCAGTCTGTGGGTTATGAACCTGTGCCTCCAGCTTGTTCTGTTGTTTGTGGTAATGAGGTTGAGGTCTCTGGACTGTATAGTGTGTAGGAATTGGGATTTCTTTAGATGTAGCATTTCTAACAGAGCTGGTTAGACATGGCTTTGTAAGTCAAGCAGAGATTGCCTCTAAGTAGGCGATATGAGACAGAGAATAGTTGGAGTTTTTTGAGTCTATCCATATCAGACAAGTGTTTAAGGCCTAAGATCCTCCTTGTGAGGTATTTTTGTGGCCTCTCCAGTTGTTGTAGGTATCTAGTGAGATACATGCCAAATGGGGCATTGTACTCAATGACTGGTCTAATGAGGGAAGAGTAGAGGGAGACAATGACCTCTTTCTTCCTGGATGCAAAACCCTTAGTAATGAGATGTGCCACATAGAAGAACTTTCTGACCACAGTGGCAATATGGTGGTCAAAAGAGAGGTTGCTGTCAACCTGTGTTCCAAGATATCTTATGACGCCTTCCGTGTTCAGCGGACTACCATTGATGTGGTAATTGGAACTGGGTTTTTCCCAAAGGGGATGATGACACATTCTTTGGCATTGAGCTTAAGGCCATGGTTCTGACACCAGTCACTGATCTCAGTGAGTCCTTTCTGTAGATGTCAACATCACTTGGGAAGTTAATTATGGCTCCCAGCTTGCAATCATCTGTGGACTTTGTCAACCAGAGTCCCTTCATGTTGGACTGGACTTCAGAGAAGTAGATACCAAACAGGAGAGGATCCAGGACCGAACCCTATGGGACTCCACTTGTGACTGGTCGAGTCTGACTTGGAGTCAGCTACTTTCACACTGTGCATTCTATCTGTGAGCCAATTTACAACCCACCTAGTGATATAGAGGATAATGCCTAGCTTAGTGAGTTTTTCTATGATTCCTGAGTGGAGAATGGTATCAAAGGCCTTGGCCAGATCAAGGTAGGCTGTATGAACCACTTTGCCTTCGTGCACAGCTCTGGTGACTGACTCAAAGAAGTTGACCAGGTTGAGCAGGCATGATCTACCCTTCACAAAACCAAACTGTGTGGGATCCAGAATTTGGAGGTTCCCTATATCTTTGTTTATTAGGTCCATGATGATGCGTTCCATAGCTTTGCATATCAGACTTGTCAGGCTAATGGGGCAATAGTTCCCAGGGTCTGTAGTCACTCCTCCTTTGTGGAAAGAGATGACTGCAGCAGTGCTCCATTCGGCAGAGACAAAGCCTGAGGTAAGGCTGTGATTGAACAGGGCACACAGGTGAGGTGCCAGTTCAACCTGTAGATCATGTAGAACACAGCCAGGGATATTATCAGGTCCCATAGAAGCTGTATTCTTGGCCTTGGACAGTGCTGTTTTAACCTGTGCAGCAGTAATACTGGGTGCCCAGCAATCTACTGATATTGTGATTGGTCCTTTGGTGAGGGAGAGAGGGGTAAAGTTGGCGCTGAATCGGTCGGCCAGTATATTGGCAATATCTGTTTGCTCAGTATAGGAGGTACCATTGTGCAACAGCTCCAAGCAAATTTGGGTATTGCTATGGAGATTTTTTACGTAAAAATAGAAGGCCTTGTGGTTGTCTTTACTATCTGCTGCAATTCTGTTTTCATAGCTAGCTCAACTTTTTGTTCCTTTCCTCCACATCCACTTATACTCCACTTCCCTGGTAAGGGAGTTTTTCCAGTCTTGGGACTTCACCTTATTTCTCATCAGTTTCCTCCTTCTGTTGTAGAGTTTGTTTATGGCAGGGGACCACCAGATTGGCTTCCTTTTTTTGGAGGAGAGCATCTTGGTTCTATTGGATATGGTGAGATCCATGCATTTGTGTACGTGTTCGTACAGGACATTAGTGTATGATTCAGTGGTCATGCAGCTGTTGTCCAATTGCATGGGTGCCGTGAAGTTAGCCACATCTATTTTTAGGAGCCCAAAGTTAGCTTTGGAGAAGTTTTTCATGGTGGTTACCTTTGGGGGGATGTGGATTTCCAAGGTGATTAGTTTGTGGTCGGATCTAGCCAGGGAGGAATTAACTATTGGTACAGAGCAACAGTCACCCATGTTAGTAATGACCAGGTCAAGGATGTTGCTACTAGTGGGGGTAAGAATGAGCTGGTCCAGAGCATTGGAAATAATGAATTCCAGGAAATGTTGGACAAGTGCATTGGTAAATAAGTAGTTTTCCCAGTTAATGGAGGGGTAGTTGAAGTCGCCCATTATGAGAGTGTTAGGTTGGACCCTAATATTTTCCAGGGTGCTTAGGAAAGTGAAGTGTGAGTCTTGGGTCATGGTTGGGGACCTATAGCAAGCTACAACCTGAATCGCTATCTTACCCAATGTTAGCTGCACCTGAAGTATCTCTGATGTGTCATGTTGGGCTACCAGTCTGGAGGTTTGCACATCCTTTATGAATATGGAAACACCACCACCTTTGGATAGCAGTGGTGCTATCTGCTGCCTTGAACCATGTCTCTGTTACAGCACAAATGTTGATGTTCTCCATTTTAAAGAGTGCTTCGAGCGAGTGCATTTTGAGATTTAGACTTCTAGCATTGAGCAGCATGACCCTCAGATTGCATTTGTTTGTAACTTTTACTGTGGTAATTTGGTCTTGGGAACACCGCCTAAAAAAGGCACTATAAGGGTGGCAAGAGACTTGGCCAATATCCAGAAGCCCAGGGGTGACAGATGCAGGCCATCTCTGGCAAAGCATCTAGGTCCGTCAGTCATGTCACCCCAGGCAGACAGATACTGGATCCCCTTAGAATGACACCAGAATCTTAGCCAATTGTTAAAATCAATCATTTTCTGCTTGTACTGTGGTATCATTCTTGGTGATGGTAGGAGGGTGCTCAGGGCTGGGGTCATACCCGTCTGGGCTACATAATTCAAGAGCTCTGCCATGTCTCTTTTCATGTAGTCCAGGGAGGTATATCTCAGGTCATTCACACCCACATGTACAATGACAGAGTCATATTTCTACCTGTTGTTGAAGGACCTGACTGCATGCATTATGTGGCGGATCCTGGCACCTGACAGGCAGCTGACTGTTACTTTCTCCTTATTCAACCTAGAGGCACTACCCCATACTAGTTCTACTGCCACATACTAGTTCTTTTCTCTCCTCTACTACTTCCTTCCTTGCTGACATAGGGAATATCCATAGTCTTACTCTATCTCCTTCAATACCTCTTTTTGCTATACTTACCTGATTCTCTGATTGTTTATTTTTTATTGCTGATTCTGCAGTTTCTCTCGATGTAGACCCGGTCTATTCACCCTCGCTATGCTTGGGCTCACTTTGCTACTCTACCCTACTCCATTCCCACCCACCCCCACATCAATTACTTTTATTCTCTCTTTTCACTCCCCTTCCTTTCCTCTGCATCCACTCATACTCCACTTCCTGTCCCAAACCACTTCCACACAAAGACTGTCACACCTGATTACTTAACTTCCACTTTCCAGCTATCCTCCACCAACCCCATCACCGTTACACCCCTCCCCCACATATCTCACAATGCAACACTTATACATATCCATTCCATTTCTCCTGCTTCTCATACTCTTAACCTCCTACCACATTTACCTTTCACACTCTTACATTCAGTCTCCCACCTCACCTTCACCTACAACCTCCAATGCCTCTCAAGTTATTTCTATATCCCCATCACTTTTAAACTACTCCAACATCTGCCTTCACAAATTTACTATATTCAAACACTACCCTCAAGCCAATAAACCCAAACCACAATATTATGTACTATACACACTGATAGCTCCATTTAATCTCCCAACTAGCAACATTCTCCTCTCTGGGGACATCCATCCTAACTCAGGCCCCCCAAATCTTCCCCATAACCATAGACTCTACAACTCTTCCTGTACCTCCCACTCTCCTCAAACACCACCCTCTGCCAACCCCCCATCATGTCACCTTTTCCCCTAAAAACCTATCTATTCTCTAAATATTCAGAGTCTTGTTGACAAAATCACTGAGCTTCACACCTTGATAGCCCATACCTCCCCACAAATTCTAGCCTTATGTGAAACCTGGCTAAAACCCCATATCACAAATAATGAAATACTACCACTTGGCTACAATATTTACCATTCTGACAGATCCTCAAAAAAAGGGAGGTGGAGTCACCATACTCTAACAATCTTAATCTCTCCCCTGTACCCATCCTTATCACCAACTTCCACCTTGCTGAATTGATCATCCTAAACTGCCATCTAAACTCCCATAAGAAATTTGCCATAGCCTCCATTTACATCCCACTGGAAATAATATCTCAGTCCTTGAGCATATCCTTTCCTGGTTTTCCCGCAATGTACCTTATGAAACCCTTATCCTTGGTGATGTTAATATTGACTGGGCTAAACTAATGACTGAATCTCCACAACTTAGTATGAACTTACATGGTTTCCACCAACTGGTAACCTCCCCCACTCATATTCACAAATCCTTTTCCTCCAATCCAACTACTGACTGGATCGTTACTAACTCACCTAACCTCATTAACAGCCCCTGTACCTTACCTGACACCTTAAATGATCATCTTCCCACCTTCGTCCAGAGACACTCTGCCCACATAGTCAAATCTCACACTTACAGAGACTGCCACAAACTCTCTAACTTTAATACTAACTTATTCCAATCCATACTATCCAGCACAGACTAGTCATTCCTCTGGCATCTCCCCCTCAATGAAGCTGTGCAAAAATGTGACCACATTTTCCTAGATACTCTCAACTCTCTTGCCCCCTCTAGGAAAATTAGAACTAAATCTAATTATGCCCCCTGGCTTACTTAGGAAACCTGCACTCTTATGCACACAAGAGATAGTGCTTGGAAAGCCTGGGCTAAAACCAAATCAGCAGCCCTGATCCAGAAATACAAGGAACTCAGGAACCTTGTCAAAAAACAAATCAATAATGATAAAAAAATCCTACTACAACTCCCCCCAAATTAACTACAAATCTAACCCACATAAATTCTGGACCACCATCAATAATATTCTCTAGCCAGGTTCCCCTTCCACTCCCTCCCATTTCCCAAATAACACCCCTCTAGAAACTGCTACCCTTCTCAATAATCACTTCATTGAAACTGTCCAAAAACTTACTCAAACTAACCATAACACAAACACCCCTCCAACCTCATCCAACCCACTTAATAAAAACCTCTTCAGTTTTCAACCTGTTCCCACTGCCTATGTCAAATCACTTATACTTAAGCTCAAACTCTGCTCCCCCTCCTGTGATAATCTCCCACCTACCTTCTTCAAACTAGCTGCTGAATCCATAGCCTACCCTGTATCCCTGCTTATCAACAGATCCATTCAAGAAGCTACTGTCTTTAGCATCTGGAAAGCCTTCTTTACCATCCCTCCACATAAAGGAGGGAATTTTACTGACCCATTCAACTACAGACCCATAGCCATCCTTTCCCCTCTATCTAAAATACTTGAAAAATGCATTCATACTCTGCTGCTAAACTTTCTCCTACAGGAAAACCTTCTCACACCTACTCAACATGGCTTCCAGTCAAACCACAGCACAGCTACAGCCCTCTTATCTTTCACTCATACTGTAGCTGAGGCCAGAGATAACAACCAACTTGTATCCTGTCTTTTCCTTGACCTCTCCAAAGCCTTTGACACTGGCTCCCATCCTATCCTTTTATCTAAACTTGCTAACCTCAATCTCTCTCCTCCCTCCCTGGCCTGGTTCACCAGTTACCTCTCAAATAGGTTACAGTCTGTCAAATAGCTCTAATCCTTCTCCCCCTCCCTTCCTGTCACATCCGGTGTACCCCAAGGTTCCATCCTGGGTCCCCTCCTGTTTAACATGTTCACAAATGAATTACATACAGTACAGCCTGTAATCAATCCTCCCTAATTCAATATGCTGATGATTCCCCTGTTATCTCTATCTCCAATAACATCTCAGAACTCCATGCTCAAACACAAGACACCTTTCTGGCTGTCCGATAATCAACTCATCTTAAACCCCCAAAAAACTAAACTCCTGCTTTTTTTCCTTCGCGCTCTCTTTCAACACAAATCAGTCTTTGTCATTACTTCCTCTAACTAAACTCCTGCTTTTTTTCCTTCGCGCTCTCCTTCAACACAAATCAATCTTTGTCATTACTTCCTCTAATAACACAATCATTCAACCTGAACCACGCACTAAGCTCCTAGGTACCATCATTGATGATAAACTAAAATTTAACTTTCATATCCTTCAAAGCATAAAAAAACCATCAAAAATGTGGAGTGTTGTATCGAAAAAAACATTCTAACTTTTAATGCTAGACTTTCCCTAGCTCATGCTTTCCTTCTCCCCTCCCTTTTCTATGCTGCCCTAATCCTAACTAATATAGTCTTCAACCCTGTCCAAACTGCAACAAACATACCACAAAATAGCTAGGTTTGTCACTAACTCGTCTTAAAACTCCTACCACTGCCTTGCTCTCAACTTTCTCCAATGTCTGGGGTTCCCCCAACAACTCCTTCTATCCCAGATTCAAATCGCACACACTGCACTATACAAAGCTTCCTCCTGCCCTTCCCTCTCTACCCTGGTATCCTCTTACACCCCTAATCGTACTCTCCAAACCTCCAGCCAGCAACCTCTTGACTTTTACCAACCACACAAAAGCATTAGTAAGCTACTTTACAAATTCACTATAGCACAAGCCTGGAACAAACTCCCTGCACATATTAGATCTATTCCCCATACTAAACACTTCAAAAAAGAACTTAAACTTCACTTACTAAACACCAAGTCTTGCCCCTGTAATGACCCCACCTAACCTACTTCACTAATGAATTCTACCTAACCTTCTTGTTTTCACTCCAGCCTCTCAGACTATTTTACTAAACCACCTGTTTAGTCTCCTCCCTCTACTCACAGTCATACTACAAATGTACCCTTTCCTTACTATTATCACCACATGTAGATATGTAAATATTACTTCCCCAGGTCTAAACAGCTCTCCCTATTTACTTAATCCATTTGATCAAGTGCTCTTTCTATGCAAGGTCCATTGCTGCTCTTTCTTTCATTGAAAAAAAAATATGAGTACTATACTTCACTGCAGCATTTTCATTTTGTATTAGAGTTATGTTTTAACTATAGCCTTTGTATTATAAATTTCTTTTTAGTTGAAAGTAAATTGTATGTACCTTACATTGTCTGGCCCAGTTGGACTAACCCAGTTAAATGTCAAATAATAAAAAAAAAAATAAAATAAAAAATTATTGCACCTAGTTTGCAGACGTCTGCAAATTTGGTCAGCCACAACTCTTTAGTTTTCACCTGAACTTCTGAGAAGTATATACCAAATAGCAGGGGGCCCAGCACTGACCCCCTGTGGCACCCCACTGGTAAGAGGTCTGCTGGTTGATGTGGAGTCACCCACTTTGATAGTCTGTGTGTCTGGTTTGTGAGCCAGTTGGCAACCCATCTTACAACAAAGGGGTTTACATTCAGTTTGCTAAGTTTATCCGTAATGTCTGAATGTGGGATTGTGTTGAGAGCCTTTGTCAAGTCGAGGTATGCTGTGTGCACAGATTTGCTCTCATCAGTGGCCTTGGTCACCCTTTCAAAGAAATCCACCAGATTTAACAGGCAGGATCTGCCCTTCACGAAGACAAATTGGGTAGGGATCCAGGGTTTGGAGATCACCTATGTCTTTATTTATGAGGTCCATAATGGTACGTTCCATGGCCTTACAGATGAGGCTGGTCAGACTTATGGGTCTGTCATTCCCCAGGTTTGTTGCTAGGCCATCTTTGTGGAGGGGAATAACTGTAGCTGTTCTTCATTCCTCAGGAACAAAGCCTGTGGTTAGGCTATGACTGAAAAGGGCTTAGTGGTGATGCTAGTTCATGTTTTGTGTGATGGCCATATATTTATTTATTTAATGTTATTTATTTATTTCCATTTGTTTAATGAGGTAGTTCAGCTGAGCTCAGATCGCCCATTTTCAATGGAGCCCCAGGGATAAAAACTCCAAGACAGTTACAGAACATGAAAGATGATGTTACATATGCAAACAGTTTGTTTGTGTCTTTCGGCTTTTCCCGGTTAGGGGTTGCCACAGCGGAACTCCAGTCCGCTAATGATTGGTAGTGGATTTTTACATACTGGGTTACCAGCCCTGACACACAACCTTCAACGAAGGCATGCCCCATTCACATATGCCTCCATACAGAAAACGCTCTAGCTGAGAATCAAATGGGACAACATCTTGCTATGAGGCGACAACGCTACCGCAGCACCACCACTGCGGGTTAATACATATGCAAACAGTATCATCTGGAATGTAATGTAGAGAAACAGCAAAATCATAAGAATATACACATTTACAACATATACATCATTAAGCTGGACTTATAAATTATCTAAGGATTTATAAGAAATGCTAAGAAATTTATCAGAAGTGTAGATTGTCTTTGTCCTCCAATGTATGATTTTTCTCCTCACTTTTCTTCTTAGTAATTTTTGCAACTCTAAAAATAATGTATGCAAACCTCTGTTTGAAACTATAAATCTTTGCATTAAACTTCTGTATGAAGCTAGGAACTTTGGGAGTAAATCATAAGAACTATAGACATTTTATAGTGACTTCAAAGATGTCGCTGTAATTTAAAACTGCTCCAAGGCGTGCAGATGCACTCTCTGTTCCCACCTCCCACCTAATATTTATTTGTTAGTTTGTTTGCATTAACTAGTTTAATCCAGCTTGACTACTGGCCTTTAACAGCAGAGATCATGGAATAAACTAAAGTTGCACATATAACAGAGTTGATACTGCACATTACTACATATAGAGGCAGAAAGTGACTTGCAACAATGAGAATAGCTGACAATATCTACAACAATTGTTACAGGTCTTCAGTGATCTTTGAAAAACACCTAAAATCACATCTGCACTTCAAGGCCTGCAGATGCACTCTGTCCCCACCTAATGCGCTTACCAACTAACTCAGCCATTGCTTCCCTCCACAATCACCTACATCCATCATAAAATCTCCTGGAGTTTTATCTCCTGTACCCGTGTTTTTTGCACTGTCCTTTCTTATTAACATTAGAGCCCACTTTATCGACAGCTAACACAATGATCTATCAACACTTCATAAACTATTTATACACACATACTCTCTATTTTTACTCTCAAATATATATTGTCATTAATGTATTACTAAAATTGTTTGTGTCTTTCGGCTTTTCCCAGTTAGGGGTCGCCACAGCGGAACTCCGGTCCGCTAATGATTGGTAGTTGATTTTTACATGCAGAGTTACCAGCCCTGACGCACAACCTTCAACGAAGGTATGCCCATTCACGCATGTCTCTACGCAGATGATGCTCTAGCTGAGAATTGAACCGGACAGCGTCTTACTGTGAGGCGACAACGCTACCACAGCACCACCACCACTAAAATATTATTTATATTTTGTGTCTTATTTTATGTAGTTTTCCCCTGTAATCTTACCATTTGACAACATTTTGATAACCATATATTGTTAGTGCTGTATTTAGTGCCATTTGTATCTTAGACTTATTTTTGTATACTGTTTTCTTGAAGTTACTCATCTCTTAAATGTATTATCACATTATTTTCTGTATGGGGATTTTTTCCCCAGACCTGTGCTGAAAACTGGCTTTTTGCCCAGATGGACTCCCCCTGTTACCAAATGCAATCAGTCAATCAATCAATCAATCATTTTCCAGATGAAGTGTAGCCAGCAATTGGCAGTTCATAGTCAATTACACTCATGTTGTATACATATATCAGCATTATCAGGGTGGATTTAAAGCACAGAGCTGTGACAGATTCTTTAAACAAGGATGGCTTATGATCTGAGCATTGCTGAGGCATTTTTATAATGGCAACTATTAACAGCAATGTCTCTTAAAGAACACAAGATTATGATCAGGTGTCTAATTATAACCAAGTTTATATATGTTTGAGAAATAGATGTCAAGAAATTTGCCTCAAGAGCAGAATTAAGCAAATCTCCAGAAGTAAATCAGAACATCCATTTTAACAGCACTTGGTTATGATAAGAGAACCCCTATCATAATTCTTCATAGTACATGGAACTTTAGCTGTACCTTTTACAGCAAGTTACAAGTGAGAGAAAAACTGTGCAGGAGCATTAAATGTTTTACAACTCAGTTATTTGCATTCTTTGTAGTACATGAAACCAATTTTGGTATTAACGGCATATAATGTGATTTTACTACCCTATGGCACTCCACTGCTTTCTGGCTTCAAATATTTTCTCTCTATCAATACCCCTCTGCTTCTGATAGGCCCCAGTACATATTTTCTGTCTCCCTACCAACCTACTGTGGGTCATTGTTAAAGGCCTTGGTGAGGCCCACATATTCCAGTGCATTCCCCTTTGACCACTTCAGTGGTGACACATAGAATTGGATCAAACTGAATTGCAACATCTCTCTGTGAAGCTGTATTATTAATAACTCAGTTAAATAATTAGCATATTGGAACTCCACCAGCATATCATATCTTTCTGCAAGCAGAAATGAGACAAATGTCTCTTTCATACAGCCTCTTTCACGCTTGGAAATCAGCACTCCTTAACTCCAGTCTTCTGCAGAACTCTATTTATTAAGGAAAGACTACAACATTTTTCATCAAGTATTACTGCAAACCCTTTTAGAATCTTGTGTCCTATCATTTTGAAGACTGGTGCATTTCTTGCCTACTTTTTTTTCTAGATATTCACATCCTTGTCTACTTCTCCCTGTTTATACCTATTCTAACTATCCAAGATGACAGTCTCCCATACAGTCTTTGTAGAGGAATGAAAAATCCTTCCTGACCTGCAGTTTATCCCCTTGTTCTAACAGTCGCCTGCTCATTTATTACCCACAGCTATAATACCTGCAGTGGTGGGAATATGCCAGTATTTACTCCTGAACAGCTAAGTCCGATCATAAGGGAGAATTAATTGTAAGTGGCTACATTCAATCCTGATCCTGATAGCCAAAAATGTACCACAGCCGGGGGTATAAATCTCTGCACAACTCCCACTGTAGCAGGTGCTATAGCTATTATACCATTCTAATACATTTAAACCTAATTCAGGGGCCAGAATCATAAAAACTATGCTGACCATCTCAAAGCCTCGTCCATCTTCTCTTTTGTCATACAGGCTACTGGGAGGTGATCTCTGCCTCGTCTACAGAGCCTCAACAGACCCTATCCTGTCAGACCTACTGCACATTCCCAAGTTCAGTGGGCATTTAGACACTTATTCAAGACATCTCAATCTGTTTTACAACATAAACACATGCTGGAGGGACAGATGTGTATTACAGAAAAAAACACTTCTTTGGAATCTCCTTCCTCTCCACATAAAAAGTAGTACTCTAACACTATTAAAAGATAATTTTGGATGAATATATGGATAACCACAAATTCACCATTCATTTAGCATTCTTATCCCTTATGGTTGGTAAACATGTAAATGTTCTGCTCATCCCTAGGTTATTCGTATGTAAGATATAAGGGCTAAAATGTCATGGGAATGCATGGTTAGGCTTCTAAAGATCTTTATGGGTCAATATATTAAGCATCTATGAACCTGCATGAACCTCTATAAGCTTTAACCGGTATTAGTTTTGCATCACTGAACCATTAAACACGTGTAATAGAATATATTTCAGTGCTTGAACATACCAGTACATAGCTCAGAAGAAGACAATATTAGTTCAAACAGGGCTTCTACTTTGTGTTTAAACTGTAATAAATCAAATAGTAGTGTTTTTGTGAGTTGGGGGAATGAGGCAACTCTCTTATGTTGATAGAAATCTGGTGGTAGTTTCATAATGTGAACATATTACTGGCCCAGGACTTATACAGTACTAACCCCTTGGGTTGTTTTCATTTTCTGAGCAAATGATTGTCTAAATCTCATCACATTAGCTCTAAGCATTGTGCAATACAACTCATTTTGTGGGCTCACTTCCTGACACTGCATATCATCCTCATCCAATCACAACCTGGTTTGTCTCTTTCAGTGCATGTTTCTCCTTAAGCAGCCTTTCCACACTTTTGCTCCCCCTTCCCCTGATATTACTAACTTCTTTCCTTTTCCCTCTTCATTCTTTTAGAAGTAGAAAACAATGTTTGGCTGTATTCCAGTCTCGCTTTCAGAACCTGTTTCCCTGCCATTCTTAGATGCAGGTGGTACTCATCCCATGAGCTCCCCAACATCCCTTGAATCTCCAAGTGTAAACAATACATCCCCTGAGCCCTCCAGTGTAGAAGGTATGCATCCCATGACCCCAATTCCATCTATTTATCATTCAGAATCCTTGCTTTGTATACTATCTGCTGCACTGCCCAATAAAAATACCTTATTATGTCTATCCTAGCCTTATCTTATCTGCATATGGAAGTGTCAGATCTCAGAAAAAGCTACCAAGATTTTTGTTTTACTGCATATTTTCCAAATTTCCTTCCTCTATGTTGTTACCTTCACAGACTCAGTTGCCTGGAAACTTTTTGCTATATCCAGTCACATTTGAGACATGGCTGCTTTTTGCAGATTATGACCTACTTAGTGTAATTTCACCCATGGCACCCCATCCATGTGCACCAGCTTTCTTCTATTCCTATAACTTCTCTTGAAACAGAATTGTCAGCACTGGCATTTTACCTTTTTATTTTATCCATCCACTTCCTCCTTCTTCCCCTCACCTTTCATTTCATTCTGACTAATCAAACAAACTTCCCTAGAATCCCCTCACACAATGCCTGTCTTCCTTAAATCCCTCACTTTCTGAAACTGCAGAATACATTTCTTTTACTTGCCACTCCCGTCTGATCTCAACCACATCTGTCTAACATAACCATCACCCTTTTGTTTTCACTGGTTAATTAGGGGAGCAGACCAGACATAACTATCTCTTAGCTAGTGTGACCCATGATCGTTGCCTGGTTAAGTGATCTGCACAGGGTCAGACAGTGTGTAACTGCAGAATGAGAGACCCAAGCTGAAGGTGTGAGGATGAAGCTCAGTAACAGCTCATGGCCACAACCCTGTAGTTTTCTCTGCTGTGCCCCCCAGTCTTACTTCACCTTTTATATATATATATATATATGTGGGAACTGCATAACAGCTCGGATTGTAACACCAGAAATGTTGTTTATGTAGCGCACTGCCAGGTCTGTTTTTCGTTTTATGTCGGGAAGACTAACAGATCAATTAGAGAAAGAATTCGTGATCATCTTTATGCATTCAGGCGGAAAGAAACATACAGCGCCATTTCCAAGCACATGCTTGTTTATGGAGATGAGCACAAGTTTCTGTTTCAAGTTTTACAAGTTATACATCCGACAGTGAGGGGTGGGGATATTCCTAACCTCACTGAGGAGTTAGAGTTGAAGTGGATTTTTAGGTTGGGTGCGCATAGATGTTTAGGCTTGAATGAATCTTTATCTATGAAACCCATATTAAAAGCTAGACCTTTATGACTTCCACTACACTCGCATTACTTTTTAGCTAAACATTGAATTTTACAGCTAGGGGCATTGTTTTGATATATAACAGCTATGGTTGCTATATGTCAGCATTTACAAGCACGTTAGTCGCCTATAGATTTAAGCCATATATGTGTATAGACGTTTAGGCTTGATTGGGTCTTTTCTATGTAACCCATAACAGCTAGACTTCTATGATCTTTATCATACTTGCACTAGTATTTTCTAGCTAAGTATTGATTTTTATAGCTAAGGGCATTTTTTATTTTATTTATAACAGCTATAAGGTTGTTTTTATTAGTCTTTATAAGTATATTAGACGCCCATGTAATTTCAGCTATATTCTAAATGCAGATTGATATTTAGGACAGGCATGATGCATCATGATCAGTTTTTGTTAGTCTCATGTGTTTGATATGTATTTTGGCTGTGTTTTACATATGTAATAGCTATGTTGTCCAGAGTTATCTTGGATGATTATCTGATTTGTCTTGTTTGTTATATGCTAAGCATCTATGGAGAAATGATGGTTGTTTTAGATAGCATAAATCACTTTTGATTGTTCCGTTTGTGTTTTTGCAGCCATCGCACATGTTTTTAAAGTTACGTTGCACTTATAGAGGTTGAGCCATACCCGTAGCCACAGGTTTTTAATTTTATAATTTTATGTTTTTAACGTTATATGGCAATATTAGTGGTTTAGTCCTTTAACCGCAATATCCGTGGCTGTTTAACATGCTTTTGTGTTTATATATCTGTGAGTCACGCTTACAGGAAATGACATTTGTTTGCGATCACGGGAGGTGTGTTGCTTCCCTTTATATATGTTGCCTAGTATTTTGAAAGTTAACGTCTGAGGAAGCTATTTTTATAGTGAAAGCGCTTACGTTTCATTAAACCAGTTTTTACTTCACGGCTATCGTCTGTGGCGTATTTTCAATGTGATTTTACCTGTGCTTTTGTGATTTGATATCTGCGAGCATCCATTTACAGCTTTGGGACTGTTATTTTGCATTTAACGACTTTTTGGGTTTTGGTTTTGGCGATATATATATATACACACACACACACCAGCAGGAGGCCACACATTACACTCCTCATCTGCTTTGCCCCCCCCCCCCCCCCACCACCACTGTTGGACTACAGTCCAGTAGTCTTGTTTCAGTATGGTACTTTATACATCCATTGGCTGAATAAGTATTTTATTTATGATTAACCATACCAAATGTAATACAAACCAGTTTACACCCTAACATGGGCTTATATTCTAATGTTATCAAACAGGAATCACAATAATAATAATAATAAAAAAAAATAATAATAATAACAAAGTCATTACTGTACAGGATATCAAAAGCAAACCTAAAACATCTAGTCCATAGAAAGAACTCAGAGAAAATTAGCAATCATTTGGCAATGCTCAATGTAGGCAACACTGGTGATAAAGTATAACATTGAGGCAGGATGTAAGAGAAGGGGATAGACAGACAGCAAAAGCAGATTGTGAGAAAGTGTACATCATAATGATGAAAACATTTATTCTAAAGGTATATCACATTTCATTATATGCATGCATTTGCTTTCACATTATTTAGCGCATCATTACATTCCCATGCCCTCCCTAGCATGATCAGAAATTACTGTTACCATCTCATATTGGTGGCAATATCTAAATTAAACCAAGCTGATGTGCTTTGTGTGAAACAAAGTCTACACTTTTTATCTATTTTTTTGACTAGGTAAACTGCTGGATAAATCATCCCTTTTCAGGGGCGACCAAGGAGCACTGTCTGGTTAGGTGACTTACTCAGAGTCACGTTAATAGGCAAATGAAGGTGGAAGAATCAAGCCCTGTACTCTGGGCACAGAGGAACCAGCTCAGAGCTTTAGTCATCTGCACTAATTGCCAGACATTCGAGAATTAACTTAATGTATCTGAACCTGCACAGTAAGTGAAAAGACAAACTGTCAAAAACACGACCGTTGGGTGTTTTATGAAAAGCTTTAGTTAAATCTGCTAAATTCTGTAAAATATATTATCCTTGTATAAGTAACCAAAGTGTGAAGTACACAGTGTCCTTGCACACTATGTTAATATGCAGTAGGAACACGAGCTGTAAATTTTCATGTGCAGTTGCTGATAAAATCAAAACCACCTTGTCAGCACTTTGAATAGCAGTATAATTGCAGCTTGACTCTGAAGGCTCTCATATCTTTATCTTAGAGATCTTCCACAGGTACTGCTATTATTAATAATTTTCAAGCTTTCACTTTGACTCTGATGTGTTTATCTGAGCTTCAGATTATGCATTAAAGGCACAAAATATTTTCCGAACTAAAAATGGCAGTGATGAGCTGATACCCTCAGATCTCTGCAGGTGTGCTGTGCAGAAGGCAACAAGCAACTTCCCCTTAGCAAACACTTGACAATCAAAATGAAAGAGAATTTAATGAATAGCATTAGTTTATAAGAACTATCTCGCTCCAATCACAGATGGTGCAGAAATGAGTGGAAAGTGCGACTGCAGAATACCATAGGCTTATCATTTAATTAGACTGTTAAATGCACAAAACTGGCAAAGAAAAGTCTACAGCAAACAGAAGGGACATAATGGTACTTTAATGCAAGGGCCTAGCACCGTGGCCTGAACACCTTCAGCTGGCATTTGTGTTTTCCTCTTTTGTTTAACCCGGTCTCCTAGTCCATAATTTAAAAGCTGCTACCTGAGAAATGAAGGAGCATTAATTAGAATGACACATGGAAATTACATGACATCAGCTGAAACACGAACATAACCTACTAATACTGAAATATACATGACCTGGCATCTTGGATCAGCTTGGTTCTTTAAAAATAGGCTCATTCTTACAAGATTAACTTTCTTCAACCTCACTGTCTGGGAAATGAAACTTGGTGCAGTAGGCAGACAGATAGCATTAAATTACATGATGGTTTGCCATTCAAGATATAGGAGCACTAAAATGGTTTATAAATAACTTAAACTACCTAGAGAATAGAGGTGAGGTCCTAATCAGGACATAACCTGTGTTTGACTAACTGTATCTAGTCAGTGTTTGCTATAAGGCCATCTGTTATACTGCTGAAACAGCATGACATATTATATTGGATGCTGTTAGTATACCATACCATGTTCAAGTCTTTTTGCTATATAATGTGCCTACTGCTGTTACATATTCCAACTTGTGAAGTCGTAAGGTCTGGGTTTTAGTTTCAGTGTTAAAAATAAAGGCTTGCTTGCTTTGTCCATCATAGTTTATTGTTTTTGTGAAGTATAATGTATTAAATGCTGTCTCTGCCTGATTGGGAGTGTGATAAACTGCTAGCATAATGATTATGTGATACATTATTTGATAACCTGTGGTGGTTAACTGGGAAGGGGAACCGCATAATTTACAGTTTTCGTCATTTATGCATTTGTTTACATTATTTTACACAGCTGGCTGCTTGTGAAACATGGAATGTGTGCTAGAATATTCTAGAGTAGCTTGGGAAGAAAAGGGAGCTCTTAAGATTAGCTGTCCTATGTGTGTCTGTGTGTGTGTGTGTGTGTGTGTGAGTGTGTTTGCACACGTGCGCATGTTTAAGAGTGGAGTTTGCTGCTACTGTTGTGGTTGAAGGAATACCAGAGGTTAATAGGAATAACAGTGACTTCAGAACAAAGTATGCTGTGTGTGTTCTACACG
Organism: Protopterus annectens; assembly: GCF_019279795.1. Lineage (NCBI taxonomy): Eukaryota > Metazoa > Chordata > Ceratodontiformes > Protopteridae > Protopterus > Protopterus annectens. Next base: position 1,583,226,760 of record NC_056731.1, on the reverse strand, counting down.
TGACATTCTGCTCACTTACATGGCCTTACTGTGAGTTCTTAATACATCTGCATGTCTTTCTGAAATGCCATATAAATTATATATGGGGAGGAGACTGAATGCTTTTGCAGCAAGTGTGAGACAGTTTTAACTCATTTCACCCTTAAAAAGAAAGCTGCTGTGAAACATTCTGCTAAATGGAAGCAGATTGCCGCTACTAATGTGATTCATTTTTAAGTCATAGTTAATCTTTTTCCACATCTGTTATGTTTTGCAGGAGTGTATAACTCATTACCTTTTATGAGGCTATTTGACTGTGTTAATTACCTTGGAAGTGACCACTTAAAGTTAAAGTCTCAGGTAACTTGGCAGTTTTATCAAGAATTGTCTTAATCCATTGTATGCAGCTTCATTACAAAGTGTATGAATGCCTTTACATACAGCTATTTCTTATGATGAAACTCTGAAAGATTTGTGTTGAAGTGTCTTGGCTGTGTCTATGCCCTGAGATTTAAATGCAAAAGAGTATTTTCTCAGAGGATTCTTTGTGGTCTAATTTTAAAGATCCATATTATTGTGAACCTTTTAGGTTCAGCGTGTCAAAAATTTGGAAAATGACTAACTTGACTCTGCTGGCGTGACACCCCCTCCCAAACAAAAAATAATTAAAAAAAATAAAATAAACAAAACAAATTAATAAATAAAAATAAATAAAACATCATAGCTCTCAATACATCAGGGATAAATCTCAACAGAATTGGGGACAAATCTAGAAATAAGAGATGGACAGTTTTAAACTACTAGTACTATTAATTTGAGACACTGAGAAAAAATGAATGTGAATTAATATACATTTTCTGAAGTAAAATAAGTCTATAAATCTAATTATTGTCATTATTAAGTGTAAAAAGTCACCAGTTTTAGGAGGGATTAAGAGGGACAGTTGAGATTAATGTGAAATAGCACACGCTTAGAAATGTAAACTACTTACCCTTTGCAAAAGTGTAACCATGAAGAGAAAACAATGTCAGCACTACCCTTTGCAGATTCTATTGCAACAGTATGCTGAAATAGTCTTTGAGGTTAATAACTTCCTTACCTCTGCAGCAGTGTTGTTGAACTGGCTCCTGGCACAAAATAATTTAATGTACTTCACACAAGCAATGAATGCAAAAGCAGTTTCTTTGGTAACTCAGATGTTGGTGAACGCTGGCATGTCACCCAAAATGTTGTGGCGTGTCACCTTTGACATGCATGTCATAGGTTTGCCATCACTGGTTTAGATGATCACTTGTAATATAAATTATTTACAGAGGCAACAGACTGCATACTTTTCCAGCAAATGTGGAGGGATTTTAAAAATGCGTTCCTCTTAAATAAGAAAATTGCTCTGGACTGTTCTACTAGCCAAAGTTATACTACTGCTGTTTAAACTATGCGCACTATGAGTCATTTCTTAAGTAATTTCTCCCTTGTGTGCATCAGAAGCAAGCAGTTAATAAATAGCATTGTCTGTTGGTATACATTATGGCTATCTCACTTCCCTCAGCCATAATGTATACCAAGCAGTTACAAGTATTTTGTCTGTTGGTATATATTATGGGTGAGGGAAATGAAACAGATAAGTGTTTGAAATAAACCAGAGGACAGGCAGACAGAAACTGGTAAACTCTGGAGGAGGGAAGTAACAGATACCTTTTTGATTTGTCACCTGATCAATGGGGTCTATGTTCTGCAACTGAAGAAATATTAAATCAAATGGCTGTACATTGAACTTTACTCAATGAACAGCACTTTTAATGAAAAGGCATGTCTTCAAAAATAAAGTCATCAAATGGCCACAGCTGGCCAACATTAAGGAACCATGATCTACTACTGGCTTACCGGTAACATAGCTTTAACAGAACCTGCCCTTTCCCCAATTTAGTGTGATCTCAGCGTTGGTATATATAATTAGTGGGGGTGTGTGAGCAAATCCTTCACATAAGTATTATCCTGTGTTCACCGAATCCTTCTGTTGTGGGGGGTGCCCGCTAATTATATATACCAACTTTGAGGTTGCACCAAATTGGGGAGAGGGCAGGCCCTGTTAAAACTAAGTTACTGGTAAGCTATTAGTAGATCATGGTTCCTTTATGTTGGCCAAGTATGGCTATTTAATGACTTTATTTTCGAAGACATGCCTGTTCATAAAAATGTTGTTAGTTAAGTAACGTTCGATGTACAGCTGTTCGGTTTAATATTTTTTCGATGGCCGAACATAGACCCAATCAATATAGGGGGCTCTCCTTTCCTTTATCAGTCTTATGGTTGGATGCATCCTCTTCACCAATAAGAATGCAGTATTAATCTCTGAAGCTCCAGCACTCAGAAGCATGCATATATGGTGTCAGTGCATGACATGATGCCACATTTTGACTAAATACAAGCACCTATTCCCCCCAGCCCACCACTTTACCTCATCTATTAGAAAAAAAAAACAATTAGTCTGGCATTTAGTGCAGAGGACTAGATCTCTACTCTATTAATGAGTTGTTTCTTGTGCCCAGGATATGGGATTTGATTCCTTCCACTTTAATTTGCCTGCTGTGCGACTCTGAGCATGTCACTTAACCAGACAGTGCTCATGGTCACCCTTGAAAGGGACAACTGTGTGCAGTAGGCTTACCTGTTCAACAAATAGGTTAACATCACCAGCAAAGAAAGGAATAACAATGAACATCTGACACCTACACTATTAACAACTAATTTACCAGCATCTACTAGCTTGAGTTACAGAAAGCTCCAACAGCCAAGGCTGGATAGAGAGCTATTTAAACACGGGGGGAGGGGGGTATCTGTGACTCATCAAGGATATCACCCTTATATATCAATTGATACAATAAGAACTATCTATTAAATCTAGCACTGAGTGCTCCCTTTATAGTAGTATTTTTTTTGTTTGGTTGGATTGAATTCTAAAAAGTAAATCACAATGGTATAAAGAGTCAAGATGCATAGTTAAGGACCATAGCTTAGAATTTATGCTCCTGAAATAAAGGTACATGAAGAGAAGCTTAAATCCTTGAAGTTCATCTAAGATAATAATAATTGTGTGAATGGCAAGCACTAGACATAGTTCCTGCCCTAGTGGAATTGTCTTTAGTCACATTTTCCATTGAGTAGTTAACCATCTGATAGCAGGAAGTGACATGGTTGGCAATCTATTTGGAAAGGGTTTGAGAATTACAAATATTTCCTCCCTAGAACAAAGGAAACAGATATCTGTTCTGCCTTTCTAAGCTCATGCACCCACTTCAGGTAAAAACCTGACCTGATTGTGCATATCCTGAGTATGAAGGCCTCTTTCTGCCCTAGTTTATGACCCCCCCCCCAAAAAATAGTAAAATGAATAAACTTGTTCAAAGCCAATTCCGAAAACATTTTTGGAAGGAATCATGGCATAGTTCTAAGGGACACATAATAATTTTTAAAAGCATACAATTACTTGATGCCTAAGGCATCAACTTTCTGCAAGTACAGGTGATGGTCACCAGCAGCAGTGTTTTCCAAGGGATGAAGTTTAATGCTGCCACACCAGAGGGCTCAAACAATAGATAAGCAAGCTTGTCATTATAAAGTTCTGATCCCAAACAAGAGAAAGGTTCATTAAAGTAAGATGGAGATGGAGGAGACATTTAAGGAATTGCTTGACAAGCCAGTTTTGAACTGGACAAAGTTCAAATTTCACATTGGGCAGAAATAGTTGGAATGTGGAATAATAATGGATTGTGGTAATACCAGCAACCATTCCACCTAATCTGAAAAATGCTGTCACGTGAAGGTAAAGGCCTGGAAGCTAGAGTATCGTAGCAGCCCCAGTAACATATGACACTCTTGTTGGGAGGTCCAGTAGGATCAGAAGGTGTATATCAGCATCCAGGCCCTGAGATGGAATTGAGTCTGTCATGGCACACCCTTCAGTAGGATTAGGAGAGTTTTCTCTACTGGAAGGGGCTTTGGTGCCTGCACTCATACGCTTCTCAGCTACTGGGGTAATGAAATATAATTCTGGTATTACCTCCATGAACTTTGCAGTGGGGGTGTGAAATCCCAGGGAGTGGAGGAAGAGGTTCAAGAACTTTTAGTGCCACCAGAGAAATAACATGTTTGGTCTACCTCACCCTCGCCTTGCTGCTCCAAGCAGAATAGATGGAGGACTACAGCTTCTTGAAACAAAAGCACTGATCTTCAAAGTGCTTCACTTCTGGATGACCAAGATCAGATATGGCCACTGAACTCATAGCTCCAGCAAATTGCTGGAGGAATATCTGATACAGTCTCCTAGCTCTTTCATCTCCCCTGTAACAGCAATGCCCATATCGATGGTCCACTGCCAGATGCACATGACTTCTACAAATAGGGAGTTTGACATCACAGCTCTTGCTTGTCAAGGCCTCAGTGGCTGGATTGGTTGTTTTAACTGAATAGGGAGTGACCCTGGAATCATCTCATCTCCAAGGCAGTTAGATCCATCAAGAATGACTTTAACTCCATCTGGTTAATGTGAAATTCCATTTCCATGGATACCACATCCTTTTCATAGTGTGCAAGCTGACATGGACTTTCCAATCTGCCAAGGATGTGTTAATTATTAGAAAATATGGTGACGTGGCTGCAGAAATGGGAGGTCTACTAAATGGTTGGTAAGAATTGCCCAGAACTTTCAGGGACTAGTGGCAGGCCTTGGCACCATGACAATATTTCAGAATGTATGGCGGTTCTGCAGCTACTGGCACTTCATAATCCACTGTAACATGTGCATTGTCAACTGTGCTAATTACCCCAAAAAGATCACTGTGGTCATAAAAACTAGAGGAACAACTTTATTTGCAGATGATATTATTTTCTACTTGATAAATCCAGAAAAGGACATTTTGGTGTTGTGGAACATTTTGAGACAGTTTCAAGTCTTTTCAGGATATAAAATTAATGAAGGTAAAACAAAAGTTACAGCTGTACATTATGTACCCCTTCATGAACTGGTTCAGCAATATCCATATTTATGGGAACATGGAAGATGAAGTATTTAGGAGCATGGACACTCTTGTTTATGGATATGATAGTAAGATACAAGCAGTGAAAATACTTTTAGTCCCTTTAGTTTTACATACAGGTCAGGCACATTTTTATCAAGCAGAGGAGAAGTTGTGGACAATACTGAAAGAGTTGAAATAATTTATCTGGCTGGTGAAGAGGGCAAGAGTTAAATGTGATAATGTGATCCTCCCAATACAGACAAGTTGATTTAGGATTACCTAATTTGAAAGGATATTTTAGAGCTATGCAGTTAAGGCTTATGTACATAACACAATCAGAAGGTTATAATTCAAAATGGAAAAAGATGATGATGAAGGAGTGAGGTGGTTCAAGAAATAACGGGAGAGTAGGATTTTGGATGGAAAGCTGTAAATGAGAACTCCACCCAAGAGTCAAGTTTTTCTTTCCAAAAATTGTTTTCCTTCCCTGTAATCCAAGACTAAACACTTCACATACAGAAAAAACATAATTTAATAATTATGTTTGCTTTCTTTCCTACAACTGTCTCATCTGTTACATCACAACAGCTACTAAGAATGGTGCAGAAATTAAGTTAGGTCACGTCTAAAGACATGCAGGTAGGTACAAATAAATGGGTGTGCCTTCTTTGAATGTTGGGCTGACAACTCGGCACTGTAAAAATCCACTGCCAATCATTAGCAGACCGGAGTTCCACTGTGGCAACCCCTAACCGGGAAAAGCCAAAAGACTTTAAGACTTATCCCAACAACAGAGTCATAAAGTAAACAATGACATTTAAATGTGCCTTATCAGTTACAGATTGCCAGCATCGCACCTCAGATAAATAGTGTAGCCTCGAGTCTGAGCAAAGGCAGGGATTTCAAGCTTAGTTTTCAGATGCAAATGTCTTTCCCTGTAATAAAACTTAGTGCCACAAAAAGAAAGCAAATATCTTAATCTAACTCTTCTTACTTTCAGTCAGTATACGATTTTACATTTTTTCTGCACTATAATTTCTGCAGAAGTGCAAGTTTCTTTTGGAATTGGGAAAATAAGATTAACATCAAAGACTTTAAGTCTAGCTACAATATTTAAAACTGTGAATGCAACAGAATCCATCTCAGCCCAAATGACCGATTAATCACAGGGATCTGATTTCTCACACTTGAACACTGAACTACAGTTGTTACTTTGAAAAGAACGATTAACTCTGCTACATTTTCAAGCCCAATGTTGTCAGCTGAACAGAGAGAGAAAACTACAGTAAATGATCTCATCTTAAGGATTTCTTTCTACTCCTCTAACATGACATCAGGAAGGTGAAGCCATTGGCTGTAAAACAAAATAATGCTAGCCATGGCAGCCTCCTTCAGACAATTTTGGGGTATAACACATTAGAAAATAACAGTAAACATTTACTTTGTTACAGAGGCATTAGCAATGCAGAAAAGGTCAAGATTTGCTGAAAAACATGTTTTTTTTTCAGTTTTTGAGTGTGGTTCTCTTTTAAGGAGAATAATAACCATACAGAATACTATATTCATACATTTGCAGAAAGTATTCTTAGAACTAAGCCAACAGGAGAGTGGACAAAGGAGATTTTGCCAGTAGGGATGACTGCGAATAGGGGTTCAGAAAATAGGTAACGGGTTGAAATTTACTGGAGAAAACTGGCAAAGGAACCAAGGGGTTAGGAGCAAATAACTAGACAGGGGATGGTAATATAGTGAGATGAGGCCAAGAAGACATTTGGATTGCAGGTTACAGATTACCTTCCCTAACATGGACTGATAGCAGAGTATAGGCAAAGAGAAAGGGCAAAGGGAATCTTAAGTGAAAGACCTAATTTGGAAGAGGTTTAGTCAAAAACAGAACAGAAGATGTTGTTAAAAATGGGATAATTATTAGGGCATGTGATGCCCCACCACTGGACCTGTAATCAAAGAGCCTCAATCCTCACCAACAGCACCAGTGGGGTACATATAATAGGTGGATGACAAGGCATACACACAGTATTACCAGATGAAGCTTTCTGCATCAAGTGCAATTTCCCTTAAGAGCACACAGAGACTACAATCAGTCCGGGTGTGGTTTCTCCCTCTTTCTTCAGATTCCCAGTAAGACTCCCTACTGGCACAGCTATAGATTTGAGATCTCAGCTGAGTGGATAAGCCAAGACTTCCAGCACCCTCTCTGTCTAACCAGTGCTTCATCTCACACACACACACACACACACACACACACACACACACACACACACACACACACACACACAAGGCTGGCACAGCCCTACTAGCTATTCCCCTCCCCCCGCCCAGACTATATGGTAGTTATCACTGTAATCAGCCAGCTCCTTATCAGCTACTTTAAGGCCCTTAACAAAGGGTGTCCAATCTTACTGTGTAATGTTACTATTAATACAAATGGTCATTTGACAAACAGCAAGGCTATTAGAAGTGGCCTACACAGTGTCACCAAATAAATATGCAAGTACTCTCAGAACTTAAATATCTCTAGACAGATCATCCATAATGAAACATTTAAATACATGTAATAATAAAAGAACAAGAAAATACTCAGTACACAATTGCAGTAACATCCGAGTTCAAAATCAAAGAAAATGTTTAAAACAACATTGCAGGACAGTCTCAATTAAATAAAGAAAAACATCTAAAATAAGTTTTGCTATATTCCAGACTATATCTAAGAGAATTACTAGTCCCTAGTTAACTTACTTACAGAGCAAGGTAAGTGTGTGGTGACTGGATCTTGTCAGGTCCAAGACAGAATACAGAATTCGCTCTCTCAGAGAGTGTTTAAATTAATATCTCAAATATTACTGCTGGGATAGCTTGCAGAATGACATAATTTCTTGTCATCTGACTCTATCCCAGGTAACCCCCCCCCACTGCTGAAAGCTAGCAGTATTTAGCATCGACCTGTGAAAATACAAAGACAAGGGCTTTTCCTCAGATCTGTGCAGCTGTTAAATGTCATAAAACAATAAAACACTTCCACATCTCAAGCCTAGTAATTATTTCTCCTTCAAGACAACACAGAGAGCTCCCTAGTATAGACATCCTGTTTCTTGCTGTCATAAAGTAATTTAATTTCAGCTATTTTCTGAAGTTTTGGTGGAATGAAGTTAAGCCCCTGTGTTCCAGTTAGCACTATTAAAATATATACATTTAAACAGTTACAGTAGTGTATGTACATTTATGTTCTATTCCAGCAGGGCACACTGTGGATCCATTTTTAAATTCAGTACTTTATAAAATATATTTTCAACACACGTCTGCACAAACCAAGTTTGATATACACATGACATACAGTTCTAATACATTTGTAACACAAACATCTTACATGAAGCATGTTGACATTCACAAATGACACACAACATTCCAGACAGCTGTGCTGGCAGTATCTCCCTTTGTCACACTTGTATATAAATCATGTTGATATTCACAAATAACATATAATTATTTACAAAATTCCAGATAGCTGGGCTGGCACTATCTCCTTTCGTAACAGAGCATATAAAATATTGCATGATAACTATGAGAATCAATCAGAAGAGATTAGAAAGGATTAGGAAGTGAGACTGGAAAAGCAATTTACAAAGGGACAAAGTATGCAGAGGACATATGTATGCAATGAAATTCCAGAAGGTTTAGGATTTTTGTATGCAAGTGTTTGCATAGGTATTTTTATACACCAAGCAGACTTCAAAGAATTTCTCCTGAGGCAGACAGAAAATGTTGGCAGGGTAATTAGAAGAAAGAGGTAACTCAGAACATGTTTTTTTTTTAGTTTATGAGTTGGTAGATTTTAAAAACTCCCTACATAATACTCTGTCAGAAATATTGATGGAGCAAATGGCTGCAACTAAGGAAATTATTCTTTTGAGATGGGACAAGGGATCTGAATTGCACAGACATAGTAAGGCCTTATTAAGTTTAATTCTACTGGTTGCAAGAAAAAAAAACTGAAAATCACTTGTTATAAAGAAAAAAAAATCATATATGTAATGTATAATGTATATAAATGAAAACATTTTTTTTTTCTTTTCCATTAAACAGGTTAAAAATATAGAAGGAACAGTAAGTTCCTGGTCTGGACCATGGGTTCTGTCATCACCCAGGATGTAAGGGTCATGACTTTCCAAGCCCTCTCCCAGGCAGGAATGACCAGCACTACAAAGTGTCCATTTCTGCATCAGTGAAGGTAATCTTTCATAAAGTAATTAGAGACATCTTCCCACAGTTTATGACCATGCCCAGAGACTGGAGTCACAGCAGCACCCACACGAATGCTTTCAGGGAGTCCCTGAACTGGACTTCATCATCATCATCATCCCCTTTTTCCCATTTTTCATGGGGTCGGGGTATCGTATTAACTGTCGCCAACTCTCTCGATTCAGTGCCAATCTCCTGCCTTCTTCAACACTCATGCCTGACTGTTGCAGATCTTCTTTCACACAATCCATCCACCTCTTTGCTGGATGCCCTCGCTTCCTCTTACCTTCTTCCTATCTGTCCTAAAATCTCCCTCACCAGATTGTCTTCTGCTTTTCTACACATGTGCCCATACCATCGTAATCTGTTTTCTTTGATCTTTTCTGCAATTGGAGCTACTTTGGCTTCTGCTCTTATGTCCTCATTTCTTCGCCTGTCCCACAGTGTGCATCCTACCACCTTTCTCAGGTACTTAATTTCCATCACCTCTAGCCTCTTCAATTGTTCTGCCTTTACTGCCCAGGTTTCTGTACCATACAGTAGTACTGGTTACACCACTGTCTTGTACACCTTACTTTTCAGCTTCTTTGGCATTCTTCTGTCATATACTACACCTGATACTCTATGCCAGTTGGCTGCAGCCCCTCTGATTCTAGCTTTGACCTCTTCATTCAGACTACCCTTCTCCTCAACCACCCCTCCCAGATACTTGAAACTGTTTACCTGTTCCACTATCTTCCCATCTATCTCTATTCTCAGCTTCTTCTGATTTCCCCAATCTGCTGCCATTACCACTGTCTTATCTGTGCTTAGTTTCATCCCATGTGCCTTCAGATTTGCATTCCATTCTCCTATCCTTCGCTGAAGTTCTAGATCAGAGTCTGCCTGTACTGCCACATCATCTGCATACAGCAGCTTTGTTGCTCTGACCCCTCCAACCTGTTTGCTGATGTAGTCCATTACCAGTATGAACAGCAGTGGGCTCAGAGCTGAACCCTGGTGTACACCCACTCCCACTGGGAACCCCTCAGTGAGGCCAAACACTGTTCGTACTTGAGTCACTGGGTCCTTGTGCATAGCTAATTCTACCAATGTTTCTGGGACTTCAACCCACCACAGTACTGCCCAGATCAGCTTTCTTGGGACCTTGTCATATGCTTTCTCCAAGTCTAGGAAAGCCCAGTTTGACTCTCTCCTCTTCTCTAGTTTCTTCTCAAGTATCTGTCTCAATGCAAACATCGGGTCAATTGTGCTGCATCCTGATCTGAATCCAAACTGTTCATCTCCCATCTTACATTCAACTATTCTGCGTATCCGTTTATCAATCACCCTCTCCAGAACTTTCATGCAATGTGGTAGGAGTTTGATGCCTCTGTACTGTCCACAGTTGTGGATGTCCCCTTTGTTCTTGTACACTGGCATGAGTATGCTTATTCTCCAGTCATCTGGAATACGCCTTTCTCTCCACACTGCAATTAGTACCCTCAGGAGCCATTTCTCCCCTAGCTCACCCAGCATCTTTATCATATCTGCTGTGACCTCATCTGAGCCTGCTGCTTTCCCTGACTTCATTTTCCTTAGTGCTGCTCTTACTTCTTCTAAGCTGGGCTCCTCTTCTACTCTCATTGTAGGCTGTTTCTGGGGCAGTACCGCTTCTGTGGGGTTTTCTTCATTCAGAAGCTGCTGGAAATACTCCCTCCATCTGCCTTTGATGTCCTGTGGGCTGGTAAGCAGGTTGTTGCTGGAATTCCTTATGAAGGGTGTCTATCTTCTTTATCTTTCTGTCTTTGCCTTGCAACCTGGTACAGTTTCTTTGTGCCCCTTACTGAGTCACTTTACAGAAGCTGATAGAGTGCCTCTGATGCCTTATTCTTTGCTATTGCAACTTCTTTCTTAGTTTCTTTGTTAACCAACCAGTAGTCCTTCCTAGCTTGGTCAGTATTTTCAATCTCCCACTTCTTCCTGTACTCTTTCTTTCTTTTGATTACTTCCTGCACTTCTGCATTCCACCACCAGCTTTCCTTATGTACCTTATTTCCATACCTGGCTCGGCCACATATCTTTTCTGTAGTCCTAACACATGCTGTTTTTAGGCGCTGCCACTCTTCTTCAACTCCACCTATTTCCTCCTCTTCTTGGGGTGCTAGAGCCCTGAGTAATTCCTTGAACTGCTGTACGTTCTCTCCAGTCAACTTCCAGGTCTTCAGCCTGGTCTCTGTTGACCTTAGAGCCTTATCTGACCACTGCTTGCAGCTGATTGTGGCAACTACTGGTTTATGCTGCGAACCGACTGTTTCACTGGGGATGACTTTGCAATCATGGATTCTACCCCAGTGCCTTTTCCTTACTAGGAGGAAGTCTACCTGAGTTGCATGTTGGCTACTCTTGTATGTGATCTTGTGACTGTCTCTTTCTGAACCATGTGTTGATTACTATCAAGCCATTTGCCAGACAGAAGTCTAGAATGGCTTCTCCTTCTTTATTCCTATTGCTCCACCCATGTGGACCCAGGCAGTCCTCATATCCTGTTCTGTCTGTCCCGATATGTGCATTTAAGTCACCCATTATCAACACCAATTCATGTTATCCTGCTTTATCTAGTAGGTCCTGCAACTGCTGTCTGAATGCACTCTTTTCCTCACTATCACAACCCTGCTGTGGGGCATAGGCTGAGATTATGAATACTGTCCTATCATTACACTGAAGTCTGATTGCCATGAGTCTGTCATTAATTCTGATGATATCCCTCACTGACTTCTGAATCCTCTGTCTCACCACAATTCCTACACCATTTCTAGCCTGTCCACCACCTGAGTAGTAGAGTCTGGATCCCAAACCAAGTGGCTTTGTTGCACTGCCCTTCCATCTCATCTCTTGGATACATAGGATGTCCAGCCTCCTCCGTATCATCATGTCATCCACTTCTAAGCTGCGTCCTGTCAGTGAACCTACATTACGCATAGCAATTCTCAGTTCATGTTTGGCAGGTTGGTTGTTTTTATGTCCAGCTTTCACTCAACAGAGCTATCCCAGGTAACCCAGGCTGGGCAACTAGACACCGGCCAGCCAGTAGCCTATTGACCCAGGGCTGCTGGGCTTTTTATGGCAGGCACACACTGGCCAATAGGGGCACATATACCCCTCCCACCATTAGCATGGGTCCCTGGCGTGGGTCAGAGAGTAGGCCGGGTCCTCAACCCACTTATCACCGGTAACTACTCATGCCCATTTTTTGGTGACAGTCAACATGACCGAATCACCTAGAGCCATATTTTACACCGTCGAGTGGCTAACCCTGCCACGGTGCGCAGTTTGTGACCCGTGTTCTCCTATCTTGAGGATACTGCGCACCACAATAGATGCCCAAAGCGGTTGGTCTTTTTACAACTCTTCCCCCCATTGGGTGCCATGTAGAGTCTGTGCTGCTGCCCACAGCTCCATTCTTTGGTGAGTTTGAGATGGAAACACTCAGCATGTTTTTCGAACATGGGAGAAACCCCATGGAGACACAGAAAGAACATGCAAACTCCAAACAGGCATTAGTCGGAGGTCAGGATCGAACCTTGTACCTTGTGCATTGGAGGCGAAGACCTTAACCACTAAGTCATCTGGTCTCTCATGGAACTGGACTTCATCATCTGAAGGTTTAGACAGGTGCAGGATCAAGCCTTCATTAGTCAAAGATGGGATCAGTACTCAGTAGCTCTAGATGGCTATTTTGCTATTTTTGAAATTGACTTGCCTTCAGGAGTGTTAGGCGATTACCTACCCTCCAGGCTTCAGTTCTTATGAGGGTGATGTAGCACATACCTAGGGGATGAGGTGGACACACAAATCAAAAGGTCTGTCATGCAAGTAGGAGAAATGTAGTGTTCCTTCTCTTGCAAAGCTTAAAACAGTCAACAGCTTATTAAATACTCTGGGCACTGAAGAAAGGTCAGATAATAAAATATTGTATTGAAAATGATGCCTGTCCAGTGCAGATAAGTTGAACTTTCAGTGGTTTCTCACATGCTGATATACCCACATTCTTTATCTTCCCCAGCAATTTAATTCAGACATCCTTAAGCAAAAGTGAAACAGCCATATGGCAAATAACCATCTGGAAATGGGTATACTGGATGCAATGATTTAATTCCCTGAAGTCCAGAATATGGCAGAATCCATTGCCCTCTTACAACCAAAAAGCAGCGAGAGTGAACTTCCCTGCCCTGTGATAAATATGGGATAGCATTTATGACTCCTTTTAAAGGTAGAGATTGTGTCTGTCTCAACAGCATTGTTAATATGGTTTGGTCTCTTAGTGTATCCCTCTGAAGGAGAATCTAAGAACTTCAAGTTACAGCCAAGAGTGAGAATGTCTAAACTTCAGTGGTCTTTGGAAATAGCTGTTCAACCTGGGGTAAACTCAAAGAACTGTCCAGCAAGATTTTTAAAGAAAACATATTTTGTTTTGCTGCAGTTTAGTAAGAGCTGTTTGGTCTGGGTACAATGATCAAGAAAGGTAAGGTTGGATTGGATTTTTTAGGGTGACTGTGTGCCTCTTCTGCCATTATAATGAAAGTCTCGCCTCTATTCCATACACAACCATTTCTCTACCCTCATCATGCATTCTTGTGTTAATAACCTTAACATTATTGAAAAATACTTATTTTCTTCATCTGTACAGAATGCAATTCCAGTCCAACAAGTGACTATCTGATAGCTGTCACTCAGTGGTTGACTGGTTACAAGTGAACATGTTACGACACTAGTATAATATACTGGAGAGATTTAACTCTATGTATATTCTTTTTAAGAATACCAGGTTGAGTCACATCTCCCTCTTTACCCATTTATTTATTTAATTATTATTTCTATTTACTTGCACCCTCTAACTCCTCACTCTCCACCTTTAAAACATGCTAAGTATGGGGGGGGGGGTTAATTGAGGTAGCAACCTCCCTTGCAAATGGAACTATTGTTAAAATTATCTATCTATCTATCTATCTATCTATCTATCTATCTATCTATCTTTCTCTATCTAGTCAGTTGGTTGATTAAATATATATCAGTTCATGCACACAGATACATTTCAGTTTTTTTTTATTTTTCCAAATCTTTTGGGTTTCTAATACTATGGGAATGGACCCCATTCCTAAGTCAAAGTACGATTAAATTTCATGAAATAAGTATTGTTTTAATCTTTGATGTCAGCCAAAAGTGCTCTTTGCAGCACCCGCAATGTGCCCCATAGTGACTTCTCCAGCAATTCGTATGGGGTTACATGGATTGGCAACATATCACAATTGTAGATTCATTTTTTATAAGACCCATTGCTCCTAATACTATTGGTACTGTCTGGGTATCTTTCTTCCACATTGCTCTCATTTCTGCCTGCAGATCCTGATATTTTATGACTTTGTGTCTCTCTGTATGCAAGACACTGTAGTCACTGGGTGTGGCGATTTCAACGATCAATGCTATTTTTGTCTTCTTTTCTTGGACCACTATATCCAGTTTTCTAGCATATATCTTTTGAACTGTTGGCAATGGGTGATCCCATGTGATATAAACTTCATCATTTACTATGACACTTTGTGGCTCATGTTTCCAGTGTTTTTCAGTCACTTTAGTACCATAATGTTTGCACAATCACCATTGCAACAGTCTTGCCACATTAATATGCCTTTCATTATACAGTCCTTCTTCCATTAGTATGTCACAACCAGCAACAAGGTGTCTGACTGTTTCCAATTCGGTTTTACAAAACCTACATTTGTCTGTTTCTCCTACATGTTCAATGGACTTTGTAAAACAGTGTGTACATAGCCCACTATCTTGGGCTGCCAGTATTCACCTTTCATCTCTTGGTTTGAATTCGCCTCTCCTTAACCATTATTGTGTTTGTTCCTAATCAACATGATGTTCTTCCAGAAGTTTTCTATACTTGCAACTATATTTATGCTTTTTCCACATTTCTTGCCTTCTCATCTAGTCCTTCACCTTATATTCTTTCTTTTGTTTTTTTTTTTTTTTTTGGCACATTCAGTTGCTGCCTGATTTTTTCCTACTTCTGGTTTGATTTCCATTCCTGCTTGACGCCCATATGCTTCTGCTAAATTAAGTAGAGAAGTCATCTTAGATTTATTCTCCTCATGTTTCAAAACTTTTACTACATTTGGATTTGGGTCTTGTGAAGTTAGCAGATATGTGTGGAGTCCCACAATTGCAGATCTATGCATGTAATCAATTTCAAGGAGGACCATCCCTCCTTCAGAATGGGGAATATATAATCTTGGTATACACTGATTTTTATAAATCATTTGGTGAGCATGAAGCATCCTTCTTGTTTTCCTATCTAATCTATCCAACACTTTTGGGGGCCAGTCAATAACTGTAAGTTAGGACAGAAGAGCAAATTGGTTTATAGCTTGGATTTTGTTTCTAAATGTCAACGCGGTTTTCAGAATTAATTTAAGTCTTCTAAAGTATTCCTTACTAAGTTATGTTCGCATTTGTTCATGTTTTATTGTTGATTCTTCATCAATTCTGAAATATTTATATACTTCCTCTTGCTCAAGTTCTTTTATACCACATTCTTGTCTGAAACTGATGTTTCCTGGTGCTGCAGTTTTCCTGCTTTAAAGATTGCTTTTGCACACTTATCAAGACCAAATAACATTCTTATATCATCCGAAAGTTTTGACAACCTGCAGCTGTGCTTTCAGTTCCTCATCTGATGAGCTATACAGCTTTAAATCATCAACAAAGAGAAGACGAGAAGTCTTTACACTTTGTTGCTTTCTAGGAGCCAAATTGTAGCCATGGCCTCAGCTGTTAAGTAAACAGCTTGATGGGTTAATGGCAAGGCAGAATAGCAACGGTGACAGTGCGTTACCCTGGAGTATCCTTCTTTGAATTTTTATCCCTGGGATAATAATCTGTCCTTTATCATGGCTTAACTGCAAAGTGGTCTGCCACTGTTTCATGGTCATTGTAATGTAGTCAATCAGTGTAGTGTGTATCTTATACATTTTAAGCACTCTTTTATCCATGACTGTGGGATACTGTCAAATGCTTTTTATAGTCAGTCCATGCCATACTTAAATTCTTCCCCTTTTTACAGTTCTCCAGTATGACTTTATTTAACAACAGATGATCCTTTGTTCCACATGACTTTCTTTTATTGCCCTTTTGTTCTACTGCCATAATTGAGTTTTCTTCTAAATGACTATAAACCCTGTCAGCATCAATTCCCATGTATAGTTTATTTGTCATCAGAAGGCAAGTTATTGGTCTATAATTTTTAGGGTAGCTTGCAGGTTCACTCTTAAGTAGTAGCATTGTTTTGCTGTTGTTAGCCAGGTTGATGTCTGCTCGGGGTGTGCATATAAATAGTTCGTACTCATGGCTAAATCTTTGTGTAAAGATGTTAATACTTTTAACCAAAAGTTAGGTACAGCATCTGGGCCTGGGATTTTCCAATTAGACGCTTTTCTTAACTTTGCTTCAATCTCTCTGACTGTTCCTTCATCCCATTTCATATCCTGTACCTTTAAACCTCTTATTCTTTCTTTTACTTCTTCTATCCATTTAGCATCTTTGTTGTGTTCCACGGGATCTTCATAGATACTTCTCCAAAATGTATCTATTTCCCCTTTTTTAGTGGTCTTTCAATTTCTTTTACCCTATTTCCCAATTCTCTATAAAACTTTTTTTGGGTCATCAATAAATTGCTTATTTTGTACTTTTCCTTTATATTTATCTGTGTATCTTCCATGTTTTTCCACCTTTGCTGAAATTTTTAGTTTGTTATTTGCGACAGTGCATGATTGATCCTGGTCTGTTCTAATATTGCACATTGCTTTTATCACATCTATCTTTCTTAGTATTCTTGTTCATCTATTCCCTCTTCGATAGTCCTCTAAGGGTCTATATCAGTTCATCGAAATGTCTGAAGTTCGAACACCATATGTTCGAACTTCAAACCACGAACTGCAAAAACATTGAAGTCTTAAAAAAATCACTGTTCCAAGAAACACACACGCAACACAAACACACCAAAGCAATATCAATTCACACACATACACTCAAAATCCTACATCTAACTCTACACAAAACTGTACATACACTACTACCTATCCACTTACCTTAACCCAAACCCTAACCCTAAGGTCCGTCATTATCACACACTCACCCGCGCCCTATCCCTAACATCCACACAATTGCACACTTACCTGAACCCAACCCGTAACTTCCCACCACAGTCCTGATACCCGCGAAGCCAGAGAAATGGACCACTGAATTCTTTCCCTGGGAAAGAATTTGGTGGGCCGCAGCTTCGTGATTACCAGTGTTCGAACTTTACAGTGCAAACATCTGGTATTCAATATTCAGCTGTTTCGACGGACTGATATAAACCTGTCTTCTAACAGTAACTCTTCTTATCTTAATTGCTTTATAATTTTCTCTATTCAATACTTCCATGATGGTATTCGATTTCTCCCCTTCCATTCCCTCGCCACCCTGTGCTCTTGTGGTAGAACTTTATCAGTTATTAATTTAGCAGCACAGTAATATATCTTGTTTACTTCTGTTATATCACAAGAATATCTATGGACAGTCCTAATTACTGCATTAATTTGTTTTGTCAGACTTTCGACTTCTTGGGTTTCATTGACCTTCTGCAGTCTGTTTCTCTCATTGATCTTAATATATCTATCCATGTTTATTAAATCAAGCAACTCTTCTCTTAGCTCATTTTCTTCCAAACTGATGGCACATCCCTTGTTTTCCATTTTTTGCAGGTATTCTATAGAAAGTTCTACAGTATCTTCCTGTGCCACCTTCTCTCTGTCATATGGGAACTCACTGACCTATCACTTCTCAACAGTGACTGCATCAGAGTTTCCAGTTTCCTGTTCCTTTCCTTGTTGTCTAGCTTCAAGTGAACATTTATATTGGTTTCCTGTGGAAGGCTCCAAAATATCTTGATATGGTACCTGACCAATTGCTTCCTGTTCCACTGATTTTCCCTTAATTTGGATATCCATTGCTCTATCCTGTTGTGGTGCTTTCTGCATTAGATTTTCTACACTGAATCCTTCACTTTGCAGGTACTCCATAACCTCAGTTTCTATTTCTTTAACTTCTCCATTACTAATATCCTTTTCCTCTTTATCTTCTTATTTTTTGTATTGTAAAGTGCTCCATGTCTGGATTCCTTTGCCTGTATTTCTCATCAAATTTCTTTGGTGCTACCCTTTTTGTATTGGTTAGTTTTGCTTTCTCCATTGCATAAATATTACACCATACTAAATCTCTTTTTCTTTCCCATACCCATATTTCTTCTTCAGATGTCTCCTGATCTACCTGTTCCGCCTTACTTTGGGGGCTCACTCAATCGTGCTGTGATGTAACCTGTGTTAGACCTTCTACACCAAATCTTTCACTTTGCAGGCACTCCATAACTTCAACTTCTATTTTTTTAACTTCTACTTTATTAATCTTCTTTTCTACGTTCCATCTTTGTGATATTATTTTTTATTGCAAAATTTTCCATAGCCAGATGCTTTTGCCTATATTTCTCTTTGAATATCTTTGGGGCTGTCTTCTTTACATTGATTAATTTGGCTTTTGCCTTTGCATAAATATTGCATCATATCAAATCTCTCTTTCTTTACCATGTCCATATTTCTTTTTTATACTTTTCAAACATCTCTAGGTTTTGTCGTTTATATTTTTGCACTTCCTCAGATGCTTCTTTTTCAAACAGATCAAAGTTTCTTAATCTATATACTATTTTTCACAAATCTGTTGCATTAATGAACGCAAATTTTCATTTGAAACTTCTGATAGTTTTTCTTGCGGAAGTATTTTTCTTTCCTCTAATTTTTCTCTTAATCATTTTGTATGTCTTATGTCTGGAAATTCTGGGCTTTTTGCATAATAGCAACAATACATAACTTCTTTCTTATCCTCAACAATCCGCTCTATCGTCTCTATGGCTCTTCTTTAGCCTATCAGTTTTTGTGATTTTTGTGGCCTGCTACTTCCTTCTACAACAGGGGGGGGCATACTCCCCCTGGGCCTAGCCCCATTGCAGGAATATTTCCATATTTTGAGGATTCTACACTGTTATTTATTGGGCACTTTTTTATCCTGGGTCTTGTGCACTGAGCTATCTCTTTTAATTTTTGACCTACTTCTGTCCATGATATAAGCTATATAAATATAGTCTATATATCAGTGTCGCCTTGGTGAGATTTTGTGAAAACAGGGTCTACCTGGAGAAGGCACTCACCAAGACTTGAGGATGAATTCAACTTCAGCACTACTACTCTCCTTTTCTTGCTGACTTTTCATCTCTCCATTCAGACCCCATTTCAGCCTTATGTTATCATGCTTGGGAAGTCACTGCTGATCTGGATCAGCATTTACTCTGTGTCAAGCATTCTTTGGAATAAGGAAAAACTTACTAATTAAGTTCAGATTCACAATCATTATTTTCACATTACTTTTTCTTTTTAGCATTTTTTTCATTCATTTGCCATTTTCCTTTATATCCATTATCCACCACAGCCATTATCTTTTCCACACCCCCTTTAATTCAGTCTTGATTCCCACTCCAAAAATACACAGCTGAATCTATTTCATTTTCTGATATACTTTCCTAATTTCTTACCCATTTTGTTTACTTCCTCTTCTCAAATCTTTTTCACCTGTTTGCATTCCCAAAAAATTGTTAACAGCCATGTTTTCTCCCTCCCTGTGCCTCCAGCATTTGCTGTCTATGTTAAGCCATCCTTACATTAACCTTGCCAAAGCATGGCACTTTTCTACTATAGTGGTCTCAAAGCAGGCATAACCTCACAAGGATTTAGAATATTCTCTTCCTCTCTTTCCAGTCTACTTCATTCCATTTCTGCTTCCCTTTTTATCTTCTGTCTGTCTTCATTCCCAATCCTGCCTAATTCATTCCCCATGTTTTTAAAGCCTCCTTCAAATTTGTGTCCACCTCTCTTTTAACCTTAGTAAAAACACCCTCTATGTCCTAAAAGGTTTCTATTCCCATCTACCACTCCCTCTCATTAGTCTGCATGGTTTACATTCTTTACCCCTGTAATCCCATTCCTCAAAGTGAAATGCCTTACCTCTTCGTTTAATTCTTTTATTCTTCCAAATCCTTACTTTCCCTGATCATTCCCATTTCCAATTTTCTTCCTCCCTATCCTTGTTTGGTGCTCCACCTCCTGAGCATACCCCTCACTCCTCCTTATTCTTTCCCTCCTTTCTTCCTCCATTATCATTCTTCAGTCCATGTAATTCTCCTTTTATTCTGTTGTGCAATGTTTTGAGTTAAATGCCAGCCATATAACTTTAGTACTGGCATTACTGTCCCCACTTCACTACTACATCTCATCTATAGACTTCCTGTTTTTGGGACCTCTTCTCTCCCCTATGTATATATCATACAACCTTTAAATCATTTATATTACCTATATATAAAATGTCAACAAAATGTGTCTTAAAATGCAAAACTAAAGGGGCCACCATTGTTTGGATGACATTTTTCTTCCTACCTAGAGTCCCTAACATCTGACTTCAGGACATAGATATAGATGCATAAACTAATGCATGATCTATCAATGCACATGTCCTCGTACGCACTCAGGAGCACAACCAACAGGGTATAGCACAGTGGGCACATTAGCCTAGACTATATCATGCTCTGCGGCATGCACAATCACATGACCAGCACCAATGATTGTGATAATATAGTGGGTAATATTGCCTACATTATGTCCTGCTTTGTTGTGCACACAGTTGCTTGAGCAGCACTTTTGTGAGTTATAAACTCAGTGAATGCTGGCATCTACATTTAATAATGTTCTACATCAGTGGTGCTATGGTACAGCAGTCTGGTGCCTACATTATGCTGTATTTTATTGCTCACATAGTTGCATGTCTAACACCAGTGATGTTGAATCCAGTGGGCATGGTACCTACATTATGCTGTCCTCCACTACTCACACAGCAATATGCCAATTACAAGTACAGGGTGTAGCCCATTGCAATATGATATGTATGAAACTACATAGCATCACCAGCAAAGTGCACACGTATTACATTACATACTGTGGCATTCATGAAGGCACATTTAAAATGCTAATAAGACTGTTGCTGGAAGAGGCACATCATGCATTACACATTTGTTTTAGGGAATATGTTCTTACTCTAGACATCAGGGAGGTTTAGACATGCTTTGTGTCCTTGTGTTTATCCTCCTTCCTGACAAACCTAGAAACATTGGAGTGTGTCAAAATTCAGAATGAATACATTTGAAAAAATGAAGAGGTATATTTGTTTTCAAGAATGTATTGCAAAAAATATTATGAAAAGAAAACCAAAATACATAAATACAGCTATCAGGTATAATGAAAATCTTGCACCATTAGAATTCAAGCCTCATGTAGCTGTAAGCATGAGAATAAGCATTGCACTGTTTTTAATAAATACTGCAGAATCTGCACAAGGGAAAGGCATTTCATAGATTTGTAAAAGTAAAAACAGCAGTGTCCAAAACAATTTGCATTTTGTTCAAAAAATATGGAAAATAGTAGCACCAACAAATAGTGCTGGTAGGTACTACAATGTTCATAGGTGCTACTTACTAGGCTAATGACCACAAGGACCTTTTTAAGTCTAGCCATGCATCCCAAATCTCTGATAGGTTCTAATACCCTTGATAAGTGTAAGCAGGGGTTTGGAAAACTGAATATTTACAAACAGGGGCCTGGGAGATGAACCATTTACAGGTTGCTTGTGTCCATTAGAGACATAGGTGCCAAACCAGGGATGAATTTTCTGTTCTCCATCCACTTGCCCAGGTTGCACTTGAATTGGATTAGGGAGGAACTCTGTGTCACATGGATGGGGAGCGTGTTCCATAGATGGAGTAGTCTCTGGGATACGTATCTGTCTCTCCAGCAGGCCCTATTTATATCACAGGCAAGGTTTACATCTTTAGAATGGGTAATTCTGGAGTTGTTTGTTTTGTGGATATGCAGGAGGTCCATCAGAGGGGGGGGTTGACAATGCCTTGTGTTCCAGGCATAGATGTCCCCTCAAAAGCCTGTAGGAGACAGAATACAGCAATAGGGCCTTGAGGCAGTCTTTACAGGACATTTTACTTATGCCCTGTATTCTTTAATGAGGAACATCTGTGGACATTCTAATTGCAGGAAATGCCTGGTTAGGTACATACCAAAGGGGGCACTGTACTCAGTGACAAATCTAATGAATGCCAAATACAGTGGAACAACGACTTCCTTGGACTTAGATGCCATACCTTTGTTTATAAGTTGCGCAACACAGAATGATTTCCTCACCACCGTAGACACGTGATGGTCAAAGACTAGATTACAATCTATGCGCTATGTACTATGTACTGTACTGAATCAGTCTTGCATTAAGCCACTTACTTGTACTGTGCATATTAGTCAGACTAGTGGCCAGATATCCAAGTATCCAGGACCCCTGGGCTACAAAGTTGCTGACTGTTTCTTTCTTGGCCCAGTCTGCCTCGTGGTTGCCCTACCTAGTGATCCCTCCCCCCTCTTATGACATCCTCTCAGAGATTACTTAATTACCTGTACACATCAGGTGCCATTTTTGTTTTTTTCCCCACTCACTGTGTCCACAATGGTCACTTAGCATCTCAGCATTGCGTTCTTACAAGTTAGTTGTTATTTTTAATCCTAAGTAGATTCATCTTTGTTTTTTGGATTGTTTTCTGCACTAGAAACTTGTCTTTATGTCATACAAGAAACCCAATAAATCAAATAAAATAAAGACAAACCAAACCAACAAAATGAAAATGGCAATGTTGAAATTAGGCTCTCCAAAGATCTCCAAATATTGAAACGATGAATAAACACCAACTTGCTGTTCAAATATCACTGAACACTTTAATGTACAGTGAAAAATAAAAGTCAATGTTAGAGCTTTCATTTAAGATCATGTTAAACTTCATCCGACATAGAATAATGATCCATCATGTATTTAAATACCAGCAACTTACTTCTGATTGGATCTTAAAAACCTCACATTTAAAACCACAATGACCTAATTAAAAACGTTATTTCATATGTGTTTATTATCTCTCTGCATTAATGTTAAAAAGTGTGGACATTTATGTTAATGTTCATGTTTCAATCAGATAAATGTCATAACATTTTCTTTCTTTCCAATGCTTTTAATTTCAGTATGGGTGTAATAGAGCTACGTTCATTTATGCCTGGCCAGCTATCAGCTAGCAAGCACACCTGCCACTCTAATTCCTTCTTCTCTAAGTGCAACGCTCACACTTTTTATTTACAATTGGGTTATATCTCTTTAAGAGAGGGACTATATATATGTTTCAAAATGGTGGAATTTGTCATTTACTTTCATTGATATTTGGCATTGAGAAAGACTAACATTAGCCGAAACCGGTTTGCTGTTTCAGCACAGGTTTTTACCACTGCTGATTTATTTATTGGTTGGAGCAATAAACTATATTTCTATATCCTATATGTGCTGGTCTGTTTTGGGTTTTTTGTTTCTGTTTTTCTTGGACCGTGCACGCTAGTCCCACGTGCGTGATACCTCCTTGGTTTGGTTGCAGTCGCAATTCTTTCTTTTCACGCTGGGGACGCCTGGATTGTTGCGCTTCTCCACCAGTCCTCTCTTTTCGGATATCGCTTATTGGATTATTGTGGACATTACTATTTCCATTTGTTCCATTTTTTCCATGACATTGGTTTCTTTTGAAGCCCTTCTACCATCGATAGAACAAATTTTTTGCTGGGGTTCGTTTCGGATTCGTTTGGCTTCAGTCAACTTTTGAATTATAATCGTGGGGCCTGGATTATGGTTTATGGCTTATGTATGGTGGTTTTACATGGTGGCTTTATATGTTGATGGGACTGTCACGAATTATCAGTTTTGTGCCAACTGCTTGTTTTTCGTGTGACTGGTTTACCGGAATGTGTGCTTTCTATCTCAAGGTACTGTGTGGAACCAGTTCATTTCAAGAGCTCTGAGGGGCGTTTATCATTTTGACTTTTTGCAGTTTTCTTATTGAAGGACAAACTCATATTATTGAACACTGCACATCATTTACTGGCAACTGGGATACATATTTTCAGCATTTTATTTTTGGACTGGTTTAGCGGAACGCGTGCTTTCTATCTTGAGGTACTGTGTGAAACTAGTTCATTTTAAGAGCTCTTAGGGGCGTCTGCCATTTTGACTTTTTGCAGGCTTCTCATTGATGGACAAATTTATATTATTGAACATTGCATATCATTTACTGGTATTTGGGATATATGTTTTCAACATGAATGTTATATTTTTGGATGAAAATTACTTTTTTGATATTGAGGGTTTGATATTTACATACGAATAATGTCATTTGGCACATGTTAGGAGGGTTTTATACCTGGGCTAAGTCATACCATCAATGTTTTATTTAGAATCCGCTGTACGGATCAAATAAGCGTTTGCAGTGACTGTTTGCTGTTGGGGAAATTGATTACCACTGTCGGTTTGTCATTTTGGAACAGTGGTTTGGGCGGGCCAGTGACACTTCCTGGCTCGTTGATTAAGAACAGACATTATTCCGATTTTTTAGAACAACAAATTGTGTTTTGTTTGGGGCTAATAACTTGCATGATTGATTGTAGGTTTATTTCAACTGATTTGGTTTAGACCATACGTTTTGACCATAATTTATAACATCATTTATGTTTTTTACTAGGAATAACCATTGGACTTTTACCACAGACTTAATAAGAATTACTGATTGTCTTCAGGGCTAATCAGGCCATATTATCCAGCTAATATTTTGGATTGGTAGCCCTTATGCCCTAGATATTATTTATTCACCGATTATGTGTTAGTATACAGTGAATATTATATACCAAGCTCCTTTGGGCACAATTATACAAGGGTTCAGGAAAATATACTGTTTAATACTGGTTTTTTGGACATTATCTAGCAATATTGGTTGGGCTATATGTCGTTTTTTCTCAGTAAGAGAATATTTCTATCTTGATTTTCCTTTTTTTGGGACATCCTCACCAGAAATTTGCCTTATTAAAATAATTATATATGTTTTAGTCTGGTTATGTGTAGCTAATATGTTATACCACACTACCTTAATAATATATTTTTTTGACCTAGTTACGGTGACCTATATTATTTGGTTCTTGTCTAACACAGGCAATATTAGTACCAGATGAGACGAAGGTCGATCTGGTCAAGAATAATCAATCTAGCTTTTTTGACAGTCTCAAGCTAGTTATACTTTATATTAGGGGGCCATTTGGTTTTTTCGACGTTTGAGCCTCATTTATTAGTATTGAGATACTGGTTGAGACGAATGTCATTCCAGTTATTATATTCCAGCCTGTGGTACTATTTTAATTTATTGGGACATGTACTAATATAGGTTTTTCAATATTTTTCATCTTAGGATGTATTGGATTACTGTCATTTTATCATCTATGGTCAGTAATTGCTGGTCAACATACTTTATTGGTCACTCATAGTAACAGGTATTTTTAATAAATAGACGGGTAGTGTTGGTGCTTTGACTACAACATTCCAGACTTGTTTAAACAACATTTCTTTTATAAGAAATATATTGTACTCAAACTATTTCTGTTTGAGGCTGTTTCAGAAATTTAAAAGTACTGTGGTTTTTCTTTTCTTTTAATTGGCTTTTTGAACTATCCAAATATGGATTTAAACGAAATTTTACATGGATTAGCAGCTGATAAGGATAATCTTGAGGTGTTTGGCCTGACCACTAATGCTAGTTCACATATGCCCAATTCTATAACCAATGATGAACAAAAATGCAGCTATGCTTTCACTAAATTAGGGAGACAGATGAAGATCTTGCGATCGAATGTATGGCATATGAAACTGTTCAAGGCTTATCAAGCTAAGGATATAACACCAAGGGGGTTGAGGGTACGGCTACAACCATTGGTGGCACATATTGATAATGAGTTATCCAAAGATTGGGCTGAAGCACAACATTCATCTTCCATGCTTTTTGTAGGATGTTTGTTAAAATATTATGACAGAATCATTACTGCCAATCTGTCGGATATTCAAAGTTTGTGTGTGGAGGCTGAACAATTTAACAAGCAGGAGAATTATTCCCAGCATGTCTCCAATTTGGCTAAGGATTTGTCCATTCTTGAAAAACAATTGATGAAAAGAAAGATTAATAAATTTCAGCGTGACCTTATGGACTATGAAAAAGGGAAACCCTTTATTAGCCAGAAAACAGTCAGATTTAGTGAACAAAAAACAATCCAGAGGGGCAATAACAACAAAAAAAGACCTAGGTCTATTCTTAGAAATCAAAATATCTCTTCAGATTTCACTTCTGAGGAAGAAACTTCTTCTGCCACTGATGGAGAAGTGTCCTCATGCCAGGCGTCCCCAGTAGCCAAAAGAAGACAGATGCCCCCTTTAGATCAAAGGGTAGGAGGAGGGGGGCAGAAGACACAGATCTAGATTTAAATACCCCAACCTTACAGAATCTGTTGAAACAAATGATAAAGTAACCAACAATGTTTATAACATTTCTTCGACTGTTCTCTCCCCAGTTCAGATTACACTTTTAAATAAAGGATTGAACTTTGTCCCAAGTTCTGTGGTTTCTGAATATGATTTATTAAATGATGTTAATAATTTTTGTAGATTACTCAATCTCAAAATATTTTTTTCAGACAAGGATGATTCTCAAAGATCAGCTGAATTTAGATTTGGAAAATCTACTTTTGTTCCTCCGATGAACAAACATGTTTCTATCTTTAGGGAATGCATCATGAAGGAGTTACATTATGCCAATGTATATCAACCACAATTTAATAATTTATCTCCCATGGAAAGACAGGCCTTGTTAGATCTCAAAAATAATCATCAGTTAGTCATTACGATGGCCGACAAAGGAGGTGCCATTGTGGTTATGGACCATCAAGCTTATATTAATGAGGCTCTTCGACAACTATCTGATTCTAGTTATTACAGAGAGTTAAATGCAGATCCTACTCCACGCTTTAAGGATGAAATTGACAGGTTTTTGGAAGTGTCCATTAATCAGGGGGTAATTACTGAACAGGTAGCCAAACAGTTACGGGTGGAGGAACCTATTCCACAATACCTGTATTTGCTACCTAAAATTCACAAGGATGCTCAGAACCCCCCAGGTAGGCCCATTGTATCTGGGTGTGGTTCTTTAACTGAACCTCTATCTGCCTTCCTTACACAATATCTAAAACCATTGTTGAAATATATCCGATCGCGTATACAGGACACAACTGAGTTCCTCAATATTGTTCAAGACTCACAATTAGAATCCTCGTGGTGGTTGTGTACTCTTGATGTAGCCTCATTATATACTAGCATACCACATGAACTAGGTATCTTAGCTGTTTCATATTGGCTTTATAAATCCAAACTATATTCCACTGAATTTAACAATTTCTTGACTAAACTTACTGAATTTGTATTGTGCAAAAACATTTTCTACTACAATGGTAAAGCCTATTGGCAAATCAATGGCACAGCAATGGGGGCTTCGTTTGCCCCCATATACGCAGATCTTTTCATGAGTTATTTCGAGGCCACATATATATATGACACACAACACAATACATTTCTACCATATTTAGATATTTGGAGAAGATCTCTGGATGATTGTTGGATGGTGTGGCGTGGGAATAAGGAACAACTTTCTAACTTTGTGGACTATCTAAATGACAATTCTTTTGGAATTCAATTTTCAGCTAATATAGAACATGGAAGCATTGTGTTTTTGGATGTTTTGGTTACCAGACTTGAGGATCATACTTTAGCCACGTCTGTTCACAGGAAAGTTCCTCAGTACAACACTCTGTTACATGCCGATAGTTGTCATCCACGCCACATCATCCACAACATCCCTAAATCTCAATTTATGAGAATGAAAAGGATATGTTCTTCTCCAGAGGATGGCTCCTATTTTTGTGATGACCTTGTCAACAGATTTGTTGATCGTGGATACAAAACATATAATATTTCCAAATCTTTGAAGACAGTTAATCATTTATCACGTTTTGATCTATTACAATATAAACCTAAACAACAGACTGTGTCTGGATCACGGAATAAGTCCATCTTGAGGTTAGTCACTACATATGGGGCTAATACCAATCGGTTTGTTGAAATAATTAACCAACATTGGGACATTCTACGTTCACATGAAATCCTGAACTGTATATTACCGGAGCAATGTTCTTTTTCCTACCGCAGAGGTAGAAATTTAAATTCCTTTTTCACTCATTACAAGAGATATACTTCACATAATTCATTACAGACCACTTTAGAGGGACAAATACTTAAAGGGAGCTTTCCATGTGGCCATTGTTCTTTTTGTAAATATATGCCCAAAACCAGTGAGTTCTCTAGTAAAAACACATCTCAGGTTTTTGATATCAGGATATTTGCTAATTGCAGTTCTGATTGGGCTATATATTTGGCCACTTGTAATTGCTCTGCATTTTATGTGGGACAGACCTCTAGGTCTGTCAAATTGAGAATATGTGAACATATGAGTGCTATTAGGAACAAACGTATCACTAACGCTTTGTACAAACACACCCTGGAACACCCTTCTGCTACTTTTACATTTATTATCATAGATAGAATTATTTTACATCGTAAATTTAAAGCAGGATGGCATCAGAAACTCAATGATATGGAGAATAAATGGATTATTAGGTTAGGGGGTCTTTTTAGGCCAGGATTAAATACATTAGAACCAATATACTAAGTTCAAAATTTCTTATTTTTTATCCTTTGTAACGTAAATAACCATGCAATATGTATTATTATAATATTTATTATGGGTGGCATTACTAACATTAGAAATAATATATGCCAGCCATATATGTACTGGTAGTTGTAATGTACTTAGAATGGCAGGTTATTTACCTGGTATTACATTTGTTATACAACATCAAATTGTTTAGATTAATATTTTACATCTGTAAGATGTTTTGGATGTGATACATATATTTTTGTTTAACATTGGTATTGGTTTTCATAAATATGTGTTGTGTACTGTCAACACATATATTTTATTTACAATTGGGTTATATCTCTTTAAGAGAGGGACTATATATATGTTTCAAAATGGTGGAATTTGTCATTTACTTTCATTGATATTTGGCATTGAGAAAGGCTAACATTAGCCGAAACTTGTTTGCTGTTTCAGCACAGGTTTTTACCACTGCTGATTTATTTATTGGTTGGAGCAATAAACTATATTTCTATATCCTATATGTGCTGGTCCGTTTTGGGTTTTTTGGGGGGTTGACAATGCCTTGTGTTCCAGGCATAGATGTCCCCTCAAAAGCCTGTAGGAGACCGAATACAGCAATAGGGCCTTGAGGCAGTCTTTACAGGACATTTTACTTATGCCCTGTATTCTTTAATGAGGAACATCTGTGGACATTCTAATTGCAGGAAATGCCTGGTTAGGTACATACCAAAGGGGGCACTGTACTCAGTGACAAATCTAATGAATGCCAAATACAGTGGAACAACGACTTCCTTGGACTTAGATGCCATACCTTTGTTTATAAGTTGCGCAACACAGAATGATTTCCTCACCACCGTAGACACGTGATGGTCAAAGACTAGATTACAATCTATGCGCTATGTACTATGTACTGTACTGAATCAGTCTTGCATTAAGCCACTTACTTGTACTGTGCATATTAGTCAGACTAGTGGCCAGATATCCAAGTATCCAGGACCCCTGGGCTACAAAGTTGCTGACTGGGCCAATTCTTGGCCCAGTCTGCCTCGTGGTTGCCCTACCTAGTGATCCCTCCCCCCTCATGACATCCTCTCAGAGATTACTTAATTACCTGTACACATCAGGTGCCATTTTTGTTTTTTTCCCCACTCACTGTGTCCACAATGGTCACTTAGCATCTCAGCATTGCATTCTTACAAGTTAGTTGTTATTTTTAATCCTAAGTAGATTCATCTTTGTTTTTTGGATTGTTTTCTGCACTAGAAACTTGTCTTTATGTCATACAAGAAACCCAATAAATCAAATAAAATAAAGACAAACCAAACCAACAAAATGAAAATGGCAATGTTGAAATTAGGCTCTCCAAAGATCTCCAAATATTGAAACGATGAATAAACACCAACTTGCTGTTCAAATATCACTGAACACTTTAATGTACAGTTAAAAATAAAAGTCAATGTTAGAGCTTTCATTTAAGATCATGTTAAACTTCATCCGACATAGAATAATGATCCATCATGTATTTAAATACCAGCAACTTACTTCTGATTGGATCTTAAAAACCTCACATTTAAAACCACAATGACCTAATTAAAAACGTTATTTCATATGTGTTTATTATCTCTCTGCATTAATGTTAAAAAGTGTGGACATTTATGTTAATGTTCATGTTTCAATCACATAAATGTCATAACATTTTCTTTCTTTCCAATCCTTTTAATTTCAGTATGGGTGTAATAGAGCTACGTTCATTTATGCCTGGCCAGCTATCAGCTAGCAAGCGCACCTGCCACTCTAATTCCTTCTTCTCTAAGTGCAACGCTCACACTTTTTTGTCTTCTATTATTACATAATCTATAATCATGAAAGTGGACTGGTGCCCTGCATTATCAAATATAAGCTTAGCCAAAGCATTATTGAAATTATTTCTTCTAATAGCATATTTGTGTTCATATCCCCTCTGGTTAAAACGACTCTCAGTTTTGCCAATATAAAATCCTAAACAGGAATCACAGACCGCTATATACACTACTGCTTTAGTGTTGCAGTTGTATTTGCCTTTCAAATAGTATGTTGTGTTTTATATGGTAAAACTGTTGCTCATCTTGACCTTATGGCACCATTTGCATGCCCCACATCTCACCATGCCTCTGGCGCCTAAGTTGTTGTCTCTCACCATATTTTTGAGTAGGTACTTAAAGTTCACTCTTTGTGATAAACTATCGTGGGCCATTCACCTACTTGTTCTCTGATGTGTGGATCATCCATTAAGACGATTCCGCATTAACCAATGTGGAAATGCTACTATTCCAGTAATGAATGGTGCAGCCCATAACTGAAGTAAATGGGGCCTATGGAGCATGCACATTGAGCAATGAAAGATCAGGTAACGGAGCTTACACAGCAAGGAGAGAGGTTCCGTTACTGAATGGTTGGTTAGAAGCAGCTTTTTCTTTCACTCCTGCGCAAAGGCAAGCATCTACAACTCTGGATGGTAAACTGAATGATTTTGATTCAAAATTAATGAAATGTAAGAAACTGCAGTTGGAAAATGCTTACCTATGGGAATGTATCAAGCGTAAGATCATTCCCAAAGGTTTGCATTTCTGGCGTTACCCAATGGGCCTGCTTGAAAACTCGGCCCTACACACCGACTTGCTCAGATTGTTTGACAAATACAGAATTGAACTTTTAGAATTATTGGTCAAACATAATCAAATGGAAATTGAAACTCTTAAGTAGTGAACTGACTGCCCTAGAAAGGTGCATCAGAGATGATGTGCTGTATGAACAGGTTAAATATGAATATCTACAGATTTACAACAGCATAGATCAGTACATCAAGAAACTCAAATCAGGTAAGGTGGGGAAAATTAATAGAGATATGAAGGACTATGCAAACGGAACAGCTTATCCTAGGCCTCCTACCTCACAAACTCGTAGTAGAAATTTAAATGGGAATTCAGGAATAACAAATCAGAGTCCCACTAATGACAGTACACAAAGCGATTTTCATGATAGACATTACCTGGCAGAAGAGTGCACACAGACTTATCACAATGATTACCCTGAGTTGAGAAGATCAAAAAGAATAAGAAACAGAGGTAACTTTCAGAACAACAGGGTACACCAACAGTTGGGATTTCAAGGAGCGAGACCCAAGAACAAACAATGGAGGACATAGAACAATTTTTGGCCATAAATAACCTAATAATGTTGAGGAACGAGACAACAGACATTTTTGACAGAGCACAGCAAAGGGGATTTTTTGATAATGAAAGTATGACCGTCAATAAATGTTCAGTCATTTACAACAGTAATAAAGATTTTAAGGATTACAATTTTTCCAATGTACACATTGATAGTAGTGCTGCAGATTTATTAGCAAAAGATATGACATTCGTACCATCTAACAACTTAAATGTTACAAACACCGTTATTGATTTAAAATTATAATTGAGAAAATTGAATTTTCTCTTATTACATCAAGATAACATATATAACAGCAAAACTAACAAGTATGGCATCAGCAGCACTTATAATCTGCCTTTACATCCCCATTTGGCCACATAAGAGAAAGTATGCAAATTAGATTTAAGAAATATGTACCTATATAATAGGAAGAAAATAAATAGAAACATCAATTTAAGTAATGAAGAACAGCATATCTTAAAATACTTGAAAGAACAGAAGGTTAAAATAATGAAACCAGATAAGGGGGGGGGGTAGTGATAATGAATGTACACAGCTATAATGAAAAATTAGAAGAAATTTTGAACACAGACACATATCAAGTGGTATCAATAAATGAGTTAAATGGAGCTTATCGGAGAATTTATCTACAGCTTAATGACATCTTTTTGGAAAAGTACATTGATTTAAGTTTATACAATTATCTAAATATAACTATCCCTAGAATTCCAGTATTTTTTGGAGTCCCAAAAATACACAAGAGTGTTGACAATCCACTGATACGACCTCTTGTGGATGGTAGGGACTCAATCACCTCAGCTTGCGCTAAATATCTTGATTATGAATTTTAAAAAAATATTAAAAAATGAAAATCAAATATGCATGGATTCTTATAATAAACCCACATGAAATAACGTTTTTAATTAGGTCATTGCGGTTTTAAATGCGAGTTTTTTTTTTAAGATCCAATCAGAAGTAAGCTGCTGGTATTTATATGTGTGATGGATCATTATTCTATGTCTGATGAAGTTTAACATTGTCTTAAACAAAAGCGCTAACACTGACTTTTATTTTTAACTATACATTAAAGTGTTCAATGATATTTGAACAGCAAGTTGGTGTTTATTCATCATTTCAATATTTGGAGAGCCTAATTTCAACGTTGCCGTATACAAGAAACCCAAGCTGTGTTAACATTGTTATTGTATACTGTTTAAACTCTATTTTGGGCTTACAATTGCTGAGTCTGATGACCAGTTTGTATTAATATTTCTGCTCACTTGGTGCCTTATTTACCTAGACTGTTTAAATCCTTGCACTTTGGACGAGCTAAAGCCTGCTTTACCTAGCTGTTGTATAGTCTTCAGCTAAATTAATGTTGGGTTACAAATCATTTCTTTACCAGCTCATTCCTCTTACTCAGTGCCGGTTCCTTGGATTAGCTGCTAACGAGGGTTATGCTAGCTTGCTGAATTCAAGTGCTGGTCTCTTGTATTAGCAGTACAAGTGATTTATGCTAACTTGTTAATTGTAATTGAGGAATGCAGAACTGTTAACATTGTTCTATGCTTCTACATTACTGTAGTGCCATGTTTTTTTCTTTTTCACATATTGCAGTTACCAATCTTGTCATGCAAAGTTGAGCGTTTCTGTTTTTTAACTGGCTTTAGCTAATACCAGTGTGAGATATTTTAGTTTTCTCTTCACTTTAGCTGAATACAGCTTATTAGGTGATGTATAAGGCTATGTTCACTTGCTTCTAATGTTGCTGTTTTAGTGCTACTTACACCTTAACAGTCATATCTTGCCTGCCCTGTCTTCCAAGTACCTACCTTCCTCAGCCTTCCTCTAATTATTTTCTTTGTTGCTCCTAATTCTCTCACATTCCTTCATCATTTCTCAACTCCTACACTCCCTCTTCTACCCACTCCTTTTGTTAATGTTTTCTCTCTCTTTTTTCTTTACAGTTAACCATGCACTCACTTCCCTGGGTCTACTACTCTACTCTGACACAAGAACTTTCCTGAATTGCAACTGTTTCATTTTTCTGTTTTGCTCTCCAAACCAAGAAGACCACTAGTAGTGTACATCTTACCTGACTATTCACCTTTTTTTTGTACTTGTACTTTAAGGTTTTATAGAGCGTATACTGCTAGACACTAGTGACTGAGCCCCCCATCCACTTTTCTCTGTCATACCTCTTCTTTTCCTTAGTTTTTTATTCTGCAAATAAGTACTGTACTGAAGCAGTCTTGCATTAAGCCACTAACTTGTACTGTGCATATTAGTCTGACTAGTGGCCAGATATCCAGGACCCCCGGGCTACAAAGTTGCTGACTATTTCTTTCTCGGCCCAGTCTGCCTCATGGTTGCAACCCGCTCCATTCGACCTAGCTCCACTCGGGCTCACTCCGTTCCCCTATCCTACCCCCATTCCCACCTACCCCCACTTTCATTACATTTATCCTCTCCCTGCCACTCCCACTTCCTCTCCTTGCCACTCCCACTTCCTCCCACACCACTGAATCACTGACAGGCCATTAGTACCCACCTCCATAACCATGTATCTTCCAATTATTCTCACTTTCTCTCTTCTTACATATTTCCATTCTCATTCCTTTCTCGGTTTCTCCTCCCACAATGTCTTCCCTGGCCACATCCCTGAAATATCTACTCCCTCTCACCATAGCTCTGTACCATTCAATAACCTCACAGCACTAGGTCCATATTCTCTAACTTTTACCATCAATCTGACACTCCCACAAAAACATTCCAGAGAATACTCCTACTCCCACATCTCTCCTAGCTTTATCTTCTATTTCCTCTTCTATACAGCAAACCCCTTATACTTACTATTAACTCTACTCTACTCTACAAACACAATAGCCTAGTACAACTCTGACCCCTCTTTCTGTCCATGCTGAAAGACTCTCTTCATAAATTTCTTCTCTTCTTCTCCTCCCTTATATGTTCAGGTGACATCCACCACAACCCAGGTCACTCCTCCTTTAAAAGCCTCCACAAAGCCACTATTAACTTCCAAAACATCTGCAACAAAACCTCCGAGTTTCATGATTGACTAACCCAGAATAAAACACACATCCTAACTGCTACTGAAACTTGGCTGAAACCATACATCCACGACTCCGAATTCCTTCCTCCTAATTTCAATTTAATCAGAGCCGACAGGCAACAGAAAAAAAGAGGTGGTGTCACCTTAATTTAGCCTAATACTTGTAACATATCCACCTTTCCTAATTATATTCCACACTTCCACAATGCTGAGATACCAATTTCATACCTTGACTTCAACAATTCCAAACTCTGTATTATAGTCATTTTTATTCCATCAGGAAATAACATCACAGTTCTAGAAGACATTCTTTCCTGGGTTTCCCACACAATAAAAAAATTAAACTTATTTTAGGTGACATGAGCATTGACTGGGCTGCAACTTCCTCCATTAAATCTCCTAATAATATAAATCTTTTCAACTTCATGCAATTACTTCTTCTACTAGATACAACTTCAAAACTAACAAAGGCTCAGTTCTAGACTGGATCCTGGTCTCAGACTCCTCTAAATATTGAATTGCTGACACCCTAGCTAATTCCTTTAGTGATTGTCTCCCTGCCTACACCATTCATAACTGCACATCTCTCTCAAAAGCCAATAATATTAGAGTCACACAAAACCTATCAAAATTCTGCCCCCAACATTCAATACTATCCCCCAACATTCAA
Organism: Protopterus annectens; assembly: GCF_019279795.1. Lineage (NCBI taxonomy): Eukaryota > Metazoa > Chordata > Ceratodontiformes > Protopteridae > Protopterus > Protopterus annectens. Next base: position 1,583,190,722 of record NC_056731.1, on the reverse strand, counting down.
TACTATCCTTAGTAGCCTCAACTGCAACTGTCTTAAAAACCTTACCACTAGATGACACCCTTCTTTACTTCAATAACTCCTTTCTTAGCATTCTCAATAGCTTGAAACCTACTAGATCCATTAGAATCAAATCCAATCATGCCCCTTGGCTTTCTAAATCTACTCAAGAAATTATGAGAAATAGGGACAAAACCTGGAAAAATTGGCTTAATTCCAATCAGCCCACCAACCTTCTTCACTGCAAACAACTTCACAACCTTTCTATAAAACATATTTGCAAAGACAAACAGCAATACTTCTGGAACCTACAATTAAATAGGAAAAATAATCCCCAAATCTTCTGGTTTTCCGTCAATAATCTCTTAAGCTCTGGCACTAAAACTACCTCCTGTCCTTTCCCTAACATATTACCTGACTGCATTGCCTCCAAATTTAACTCATATTTCATTGACATGATAGCTAATCTTACAGTCTCCTTTTCCTCCCCTCTACCAGCAACCATCGCCTTAATTCCTCCTCCTCTTCTCATCTACCTCACAATAGCACATCCCTAAACACAGCCATGCAAAACTGTAACATACCCCCCTCTCAAACTGAATTTAATCTCTCCCGTAGCTCCACTTCCTATATAAAAAAAACCTCTTGCTAAAGCTAAAATCCTGCTTCAACTCAGCTGACAATATTCCTGCCAAATTCCTTAAGATTGCTGCTGATGCTGTAGTCTATCCTATCAGCATTCTAATTAATAGATTGATCCAAGAATCATATGTTCCCTCTATTTGGAAAAAAGACATCATTCTATCCCTCCATAAAAGGAGGCCCTTCATTTGACATCTCAAACCTCCGACCCATCGCTCTTCTTTCCATTATATCTAAAATTCTCGAAAAATGCATCCAGAAACAACTAGTCTAATACATGTTAAACAACAACATCCTCTCCCCAACTCAACATGGATTCTGTCCTGGGCACAGTACTTCTACTGCACTAATACCCTTCTTAGACATCATTAACAAAATTTGTGACTCTGGCTATATAGCATCTGCTCTCTTTCTAGATCTAGCTAAAGCATTTGATACTATATCCCATTATATCCTTCTCTCTCAACTTTCTTCCATAGGGCTGTCTTCTCAGTCCCTTAATTGGTTTAAAAGCTATCTCTCTGATAGGTAACATGCTGTCAAATGGCAGCACTCTATCTCTCCCTACCTCCACAACCCTACCGGTGTCCCACAAGGTTCAGTCCTTTTATTTAACTTATTCATAAACAACCTTTACCAAACTATACCACATACCTTCCCTAGTCCAATATGCAGATGTCTCAATGACTGGCACCCACCCCAGTATCCTACAACAAATGACCCAAATAGCTTTCTCTACTGTTGAATCTTGGCTCCACAAAAAACATCTTTTCTTAAATGCCAAAAAAAAAAAAAAAAAAACGTATGCTGTTTACCCCAAAAAAAACACTATCACTATACAGGACTTTAACAATCTCTCACTGATTTAATAACAATTGAATTCGTAGCTAGTACCAAACTTTTAGGAGTCATAATAGACAACAATCTAAAATTTGATTTACATATTCAGTCCAACATCTCAAAAACTCACAAAAAACTTGGGCTTCTCTACAGGCATAACAAATTCCTCTCCTTTTCAACTAAACAAGCCTTAGCCTACTCCTATCTACTTCCCTCTCTAACCTACCATGCTCCCTTACTGACTAATCAACAGTCCTCCCTGAAACTAAAATTAAAGTCTTGCTACAAGATTGCTAAATTTGCCTCTAACTGTCATTATTCAACCCATCACTGTATAGCCTTAAGAAATCTTCAATGGCTTGAATTCCCACATTACCTGCTACACCTTCAACTAACTATCTCTCACAGACTTATTTTCAAACCTCAAGATTGCTCTGTACTCAGCTCCTTATTTCCCCCTTACTCTCCTACTAGGTCATTATGATCATAAAATCAACCAAACCTAACCTACATGCAGATAAACTCTTATACTCCTGGACTATTGTCAGATTTTGGAATAATCTCCCCTTCTCCGTCAGTTCTGAACAACATCCCATTAAATTCAAAACAGCCCTAAACAAGCACCTTCTCTCCAACTGGATCTGCAACTGCTCCACCATGTCTAATGCTGTCACTTAACTCTCTTCTCCCCAAACTCGGACCTTTATTAAATATTTAATCACCTAAAACACACTCTTGCTCCACTCAAACTGTCACTGACACCCTACCAGCCATTACTAATTCCTCTATACTTCATTTTAAGCATACTAATTACTAACTTTAATCTACAGCTGCTCCACACTCAAACTGATGACCTTGCTCAATTTAACTTGATTTTCTTTATGCTTTTTTACTGTTTTAACTTGCTTATTCTTGTATAGTTTGAATGTACTTACTTTTGTCTTGTTGCATCATGTTTTTGCCAAACTGTGGTGACTCTTGTAAATATTATGACTACCTGTTGTAACTATTTTGTACTGTAATTGTTTTGATTGTTTTGTACATTGGAGCTTTTCTCCCCAGGCATCCACTGAAAATGGGCTCTTTTCAGCCCAGTGGACTTTCCCAGTAAACAAATGTCAATAAATAAATGTGTGTCCCTAAGTCCCTGACTACTGGGTCAACTCTAAGGGGTGTGTTGTCAATATTATAGTCACCAGGGATGGATGACTTCCCAAAGGATACTATTATGCATTTCTTGGCATTTAGTTTTAGTCCATGGCTCTGACACCAGTTGTTTGTCTGTGTCAGCCCCTCCTGGAGAACATTTGTGTCCATGTGGGATGCAATGAGAGCTCTTAATTTCCAATCATCTACAAGTTTAGTCAGCCAGAGACCACTGACATTGGCCTTGACTTCAGAGAAGTAAATGCCAAAAAGGAGCGGTCCAAGGACTGATCCCTGATGGACTCCACTTGCGACTGGCCTCTTTGTAGAGGTAGACTCCCCAGTTCTAACTTCTTGGGTCTTATCTGTGAGCCAGTTGGCTATCCACCAGGTGACATATGAGTTTGTACCTAACCTCTTGAGTTTGTCAACAATGCCAGAGTGGAGTATTGTGTCAAATGCCTTAGCCATGTCAAGGTAGACAATGTGAACCATTTTTCCTTCATCCATTGCTTGGTTACCTTCTCAAAGAAGTCCACCAGGTTGAGTAAGCATGATCTGCACTTGTCGAAACCAAACTGGATTGGGTCCAGTGTCTGGAGCTTTACTATATCTCTGTTGATCATTTGCATGATAATTCTTTCCATGGCTTTACATATAAGACTAGTGAGAATTATGAGTCTGTAGTTTTCAGGGTCTGTAGATGGCCCGCCTTTGTGCAGAGTGATGACTGTTGCTGTTCTCCATTCATGAGGCACAAAGCCTGTTTGAAAGTTATAGTTAAATAGTAATTCCAGAGGCTTTGATAGATTGTGTTTCGTGCTATTTAGCAGGCATCCCGGAATATTGTCTGGGCCCATTGATGCAGTGTTCTTGGTCTTAGAAAGACCATTAAGGACCTGTTCCCTACTGATACTAGGGGGAATTCTATTCAATGGTATTTTCTGAGAGAAAGTTGAGGAGGGGGAGAGGGGTAAAGCTGGAGATGAATTTATCAGCCAGGATGTTTGCTATGTCTTCTGGCTCAGTATAGGTGGCTCTATTTACAATGAGCTCTGCACACAATTGTGTACTGCCTTTGAGGTTGCGGACATAGCTAAAGAATGCTCCGTGTTTGTCTTTGGCCTGGGGGGCCAAACGTATCTCAAATTTGGCTTTGGTAGACTATTTGTCCTCTGAGTTTTTTTTTTTTTTTTTTTAGTTTAATGAGAGTGCTTTTATCCTGCTGGGTGCTGATCCTCCTAATTTTTTCCATGATTTTTTTCCTTCTGTTATACACCCTATTGATTTTGTGATTCCACCAGGATGGCTTGTTTTTTTAATTAGTTCTGTAATTCTTCCTGGTGGGTACAGCTGCCTCTGTATAGGTATTAACATGCTTGTACAGGGTTTCTGTGAACAGTTCTGTATAGGCAGCAGTGTTCTCAGGGTTTATGGGGGCTTGAAATTCTGCCAGGTTTTCACTTAATAGCAGAAAGTCAGCATTAGAGTTGTTCCTGAATATTCCAGGTTTAGCTGAGGGTCCAGGTTTTATTTTACTTCAAAGGAGACCATTTTGTGGTCTGACCTTACCAGGGAAGACATTACAGTAGGGTGGTGTGCAGCACTCTCCCATATGTACAAAGATAATGAAGTGAATTATGAGTATGTATGAAACAAAAATGTAAATCAAACTGTTTTAAAGCTGTTGAAGTAAACTAAACAAACTAAGAAGTACAAGATACTGCTTCAAAGTGTAGCTTTTATAAAAATTAGTTCTCCCAATATTTTTGATTGTTTGGCTTATGAGAATCTAGGAATGGTAAAACAAAACTGCAGTGTGAAACCAAAGAGGAAATGTGCATAGAAAAGGTCACTCAGCTACAGAGACATTGCAGGCACTGTGCAGAGCTATAGCAATGATATTCTGCATGACTATGCTGATTTGTTTACAAGCATAGCAAAACTAACAGGAAATATAATACAAAGGTAAAGAATTTACTAAAGTGATACACAGTAGAAAATAAATAGCAAGGGAATTTTAAAACTTGATATCATCAATAAGCAGCAAGAGCCAAAGAATAGGCAAATAGTATAGCTACTGTTGTAAAGAAAGTTGACATTTTTATCTGTATTTATCTGCAGAATTCTGAATAACATGACTAAAAGAGAGCATGACACATTACTTACAGGTAAGTGGCCTTGATATGTTATTAATATGACGTACTCCTCAATTTGATATTTCATCAGTATCAGAGGTATTAAAAAAACCTACACAGGTTGAATGCTTGGTAGGTGTTGTGCACATAACTGATGATCTGTTAGCATGGGATCTAACCCAAGAACAGCACGGCAGGAGACTGACACAACTGCTAATTAAGAAAAATCAATTAATGTAAAGTAAAACAGAAGCAAAGGTAAAACAAGAGCAGCAAGTTTGAAATACATGGGTCTATTCTAATGTCAGAAGGGCTGAAGCATGTTGTAGGAAAAAAATTAGAACAGCTGTGGAACTACCAAAGCCAGAACATGAGCATGTTTTACAGAGATTTCTAGGAATAGTGTAATACCATACAGAGTTCATGTCTGAGGTAACTTTGCTTCTGTGTTAGAGCATGATGCTGCCTAGGAAGGGAGCTATGAACAGGAAATAGTTTTGAAATGCTCTAAAAAGCTAATTGCATATATTTCAGTGTTAAATTCTATAATCATCACCAGTAAAGAACATCTACTGAAGGTGACTTTTAAGATCAAAACTACTTCCTGTATGGGAACTGATAATATAACTGTTTAAAAAACGTACTAAAGATGCTCTTGCAGAACAATTTCATAATCTATTTAATCTAAGTTTAGCCTAAGGCTAATTCTGATGTTTGGCACAGCACTAATGATGGCACTCCATAAGGGTGGCCATACCACTGACCTTGGGAATTATAGGCCCATCAACCTGATGAATTCCATTTGCAAAGCCAAGGAATATATTATAACCAACCTGATAATGATATTAAAAATTTTGTCAGTGTAGACCCCACAGCAGTTTGTCTTTTTTAATGTTAGAGCCTGTCTAAAGAATCTGGTTAACATCTTTGAATGGGTAATACAGGCTGTTGACAATTGACATGCTATCCACACAGTGTACTTTGATCTGGCTAAGGCATTTGATATCATCCCACATGTTAGCATATTCAATAAGCTAGTGCATTACAAACAGATCCTTATGTAGTAAGATGGATAGCCAATTGGCTAAAAGTCAGAACACACACAGTGTGGGTGTCAGGTGCCTTATCAAAGAGTATGAAGGTGATCAGCGGTGTTCCATAGGGTGTAGTGATGTGATCTCTTTTGATCAGCATTTACTTTTCTGAACTCCAGAATATTTATTTATTTATTTTATTTTACATTTGTTGACCGGGAGAATCCAATTGGATTACAAGTCCATTTTCAGTGGATGCCCAGGGAGAAAAGCTCCAAGAGAACAATTTTTTACAAAACATAGTTTTAAGGACAGACTTTTGACATACAATTTCCATAGAAGAGACTTTGACATACATATTAACTAACAGATAGGATACATTCATTCTCTACAATATAATATTAAATTGTAGAAGATATAGAAGATATTCCTAAGTTTAGGATTCCTGTGATAGATTTACTATCAGAGTAAAATTAGAGAGAAGTAGAATAAGCCTCCGAGAGAGCAGATGATGCTTGCTATAGTTGAGAAGGATAAATTGATTTACTATATGTCTTCGCCTGGTTTTAGTTGAGAAGGATAACCAATTTATTTACATTATGTCTTCTCCTGGTTTTAGTTGCTTATGGAAAGCAGAACATTGCTGGGATAGTTTTCCCTAACTCCTGGAGAGATGGGATGAGCAGTAGATTAACAGTCCTAAGTGGGTACAGTACAATGATTGGTTTGCTTAGCAGAGTTACTTAAGTTAGGTGAAGTGTTCTAATGAGACATTAGCCAGGGGGGAATACAGGAGCACAGTCAATTATTCAAAAAGTGAGTTTTAACAAGTTTCTTGAACTGTGATGGGGATTTGTTGTCAGTTATGTGGGCAGGAAGGGAGTTACAAGTTTTTGCTATACAGTGGCTGTAGACAGACATATTAGCTTCATTGTTATATTTGGTTACTTTGAGGAGGTTTTGTGTGCTAGACCTCAAGGGTCTGGCGGTTGTATAGGGTTGCAAAAGATTTTGTAGGGCTGGGGTGTTTTCAGAGTTGTGTATTATTTTGTGGGCTAGTGATAGTTGATTGAGTTGAAATAGTAGTAGTGATAGTTCTAGCCAATTAAGTTTTTTTTAGGCATTCACAGTGATGTGTTCTGATGGGAGAGGTTGTAGTGAATTTGGCTAGCTTATTATAAAAACTATCAGGTTTGTTTTGGTTGGATTTGTAAGCACGGGGGAGGCATAAAGTAGGGTGGATAGCGGGCGAGTCCTCGCTATTGTAGTTTTGGAGTGGTCAGTGAGGAATTTTTTATTGCGATACAGTAGGCCAAGTTTTTTATGTACTTTTTTTAGGTTATAGAAATATGTAGGTCAAATCTAAAGTGATTATCTATTTCAACCCCTAAGAGTTTGGTATGATTTGTGGGGGCGATTGTGGTCTTGCTAAAGGAGGAGATGAAGAAAGAATCAGTGGGAGGTGTGGGTCTGTGGGAGCTAAAGAGTACTAGCTTTGTTTTACTTGAGTTCAGAATGAGCCTTTGGTTTGTAATCCAAGTTTATGCTAGGGAAAAGCATTCTTGTGTTAGGGAATGAAGGATGTCAATTGATCTAGTTGCGCATATTATGGTGGTATCATCTGCATATTGCCCTATTGAGGCTTTAGGAATACTGTTTGGGAGCTGATTGGTGAAGAAGGTAAAAAGAAGTGGCCCAGGATGGAGCCTTGGGGTACTCCTAGGGAGACTGGTAGGGACAGCGGGAGTTGGTTTTGCCACATAACAGCTTATTTCCTTCCCTCTAGGTAGTTTTTGAACCAGGAGATGGCAGGGGTGGTAAGGTTTAGAGCTGCTAGTGAAAGGAGGAGTTTACTGTGGTTAACCATATTGAATGCTTTGGACAAGTCAAGCAAGGTAGCAGATACAAGGAGTCGTCGTTTCTGTGAATATTGACAATGTTGGTGAATTCTGTTAGTACAGTGGTGGTGCTATGGAAGGGTCTAAAGCCATGTTGTTGTGTTGCTATTAGATTATTTTCTAGGAGATATTTCATTAATTGCTTGTGTATTATCCTCTCTAAAATTTTAGATAAAGGGGGTAGTATGGTTATAGGGCGGTAGTTATTGAGTTCCAGGGAGGTTCCCCTTTATGTAGAGGGATAACATGTGATATTTTCCATAGCTTGGGTACTATACACTCGGAGATGGATCTGTTAATTAGGATGGAGACAGGATATGATATGGCTTCTGCAGCCAGGTGGAGGTATTCAGCAGGTAATTTATCTGTGGCTAGAGACGTTGGTTTGAGCTTGTGGAGTAGTTTTTCAATGGATTTGGTTGGTTCTGGGTGGAAGCTGAACTTGGGGCAATTGTTAGTTGGGGGTGGGGGTGGAAGATGAACCAAGACTTCTGGCTAACCAAGTTTGTAGATGACTGCAAACTGGGAGTCATTGTCTAGTCTCCCTTTGATGCCCAAGCCCTTTAGTAAGAACTTACACTTTAAACTCAGAGTGTACTAAAATGGACTTAAATTGAATTGTAAAAAATACAACATTGTCATTCACATACAGAACTGCAGCATACACAACATCCCACTTCAAAATGAGAATTTGTTAGGGACCTAGAAGCTTGGGTTGTTAATTCCCTCTAATTATAGTAGTCAGGAAGTTTTTCTACTTAAAGCATCTAATTGCCAAAGGAATATCATCCAGATCTAAAGAGTTCACTGTCCTCTTATATTTAGCACTGATTAAGCCAATTATTGAATACAATACCCCCTTTAGAATGTACTTCATTAACATATCAAACTAGAAAGACCCTAGAGGTTTCTGACTAAGAAGACCCTAAACTACTAGCAAAGACTAGAAGAGCCATTCCTTTATTCAGTATCTTACAGACTCCTGAGAGGAGATAAATGCCTTCCATTCCATGTCATTGGGTACCCAGTGGCCCTGGACTTCTTGTATCACCACAAATTATAGCAGAACCAGACATCTAAATCTTCATCAGCTGATAAATATAAAATAGTGGAGAGCTAAGTTGATTATTCAGTGTCTCTATAACCTCTGGAATAGACTCACTATGCGAATTAAACAATGAGGTACAGTACCATGCTTCAAGTGTGACATGGATGAATGGATGGGTATGCACAAACTCACCTAGGGTTTGACTGGCCTAAACCTCCTTGAGAGTGAGAAGGTATGGTCTAAGGACTGGTACTGACAAGGTGTAAATAGTTGAAAGACTCAATTACATTGCATTTCCTGTGATGTAATAAGCCAGTTGTGTTGCAAGCAGATGCCAGTCAGAAGGGCACTGGAGCTATGATCCTTCAAGAAAAGATACCAGTTTATTATGAGTCAAGAACATTTATAGATGCACAAACACATATGTCATATAGGAACCTAACTGTTAAAAAATTGTATAGATATGAAGAAAGCCATAAACATGTCTAGGGTAATAACATTCAGGAAGAAAAAAAAAACAGCTACAAAGCATATTCAGAAATTATTTAGGGTGTTATTTAAAAAAAAATCTATGTAAGAATGAACTCAAAGTAAAATACAAACCAAACAAGTAATTACATATAACAGATATATTCAGGAGAACATATTTACTGAGAAGTGTGAAAAGTTGTTAAAATAAAAAACTAGAGATCATTTATGAAATACTTCACTTATCAATGGCAGAAAAAAAATGAAAGAGAAATAATTTCGGAAATGCACTAATTATGACTTAGAAATGCAGTTAATGAATGACATTACATTGAAAAGATGGCTTGAGCTAAACAAAATGTTAACTCAGAAAAGCAGTGTTATTTATCTTTCAATGAAGAATTTGCCCCTTGTTTAATATTCAATGCCGATAAAAAAATAATAGTTTCCAATCATCTGAGAAGACAGGTGCTTGACAGATGACATGAAACACAGCTTAGGAAAGTACAGTGTGAAGACAGTGATCGGGGTAAATGTACTGACAAAAATGTCAAGTCAAATAGAACAAGCACAGAGTTGTGCTGCCTGCTATGTGTGCCATATTAGTCTGTGAAAAGATCTGTTAGCATACCCCATTCAAGTAATCTGTTAAGACAAGTGGGAACTGATTTGCTACAGTTAAAAGGAGCCATGCCTCTCACATGTAATTATTCAGAGTCCTTGAAATAGATTGACAGACACAAGTACACATAAGATTAGATACATAAATTCATATATTAATAGATATTCCAAGGTCACAGAGTCCCATGACAATTCACAGCTTACCATTACCCTGACTCAGGTCATATCTTAATTCTCCAGGAAGGGCATGCCAGTTAATTCTAGGGTAAACTTGTGGATTCCAATCCAGTCATCTAGTCTGTGTTTAAAGGAAGATAGTAAGTTGCACTCCTTAATATGCACAACAGGTTTATTCCAGAGGTTTAGGAAGCACTGGAATATAAACCCGCCTCTCCATTGTGTTTTATTTATCTGTTAGTGAATATTTAAGACCCTGGCAATTCTGTTAGTGGAGATACTGGATTTGCAAGAAACAGGAAAATGGAGTTTCTAATGGTATGGTAAGCAAGACAAAGATCTGCCCTCAAAGGTCTATACAGCACTGAATAAAAGGATAGACCTTCCAGCCTTTCTTGGTAGCTCAAGGACTTTAGGTTTCTGATTTTTTTTTGGGTTAGGAACCTTTGGGGTCTTTTTAATTGTTTGATATGTTTAGTGCATTAAAGTTCATATTCTCAAGAAAGGGAATACCTGATGCTGGCATGACAACAGACAGCATAACTGGGAACTTAAACACACACTACCATACACAGTAGTGTAGCTAGGGTGGGGTGATATAAAGTGTTAGAGGCACAGTCTGATTGGCCATCCATCATCCCAATCAGTCTTAGTGTAATACTGGCTTTTGAAAACCTGTATTGAATTTATGATCAAATTTGAGAGCTGTAGTGCTCCATGTGTGGTCTAACTGTAGCCACTGGTTGCTACATTGTATCAAGCAATTTGCCACAGTTTAAATATAAAAAAAACTTTTTTTTTAATTAAAACCTGAGTACTGTAGCACTCTGTGCAGGATATAAACTCTATCAACTGCTTGCTACATTTGTAGCAAGCAGTTTGCTACAGTTTAAATGTAAAAAAATGTTTTTTTCTTTTTTAACTAAAATCTGAGTGTTGTAGTATTCTGTGCAGGCACAGTATAAACTGTAGCAACTGTTTGCTGCATTCAAATTGTAGCAAGCAGTTTGCTATAGTTTAAAAGAAAATAATTTATTTATTATCATTATTTTTATATAACATAAGGAAAGAAGGATGGTTGGGGGCAGGGCACATAAACAGGTAAAAAAATGTTATTTTCTTTTTTAACTAAAATCTGAGTGCTGTAGTATTCTGTGCAGGCACAGTATAAACTGTAGCAACTGTTTGCTGCATTCAAATTGTAGCAAGCAGTTTGCTATAGTTTAAAAGAAAATAATTTATTTATTATCATTATTTTTATATAACATAAGGAAAGAAGGATGGTTGGGGGCAGGGCACATAAACAGGACCCGAATGGCTGTGGAAAGAGGGAGGTGAAGTATATTTTGTATCTTGCCACCTGGTTGGTTTGCCAGTAAAAAGAAGACTTTTTTTTTTTTTTGCTGTTTAGATGAAGAGCTGATGGGGTGGGGAACTGGTTTATGGGACCAGCAGAGGGCACTGGTTGAGCCAGCTATGGTTCTGATCATACATCTCAACCTCTTAGTGCAAGAAATCTGGACAAATTCTTAAATAATGGGGGCACAAAGGCAACAAAACAGGGAAAGATTTTAAATATTGCCCTTACTTAGAAAGTTAAGCAAACAAGTTTCCCAAACAGCTGAAGGACTTCAAACAAAGTACCAACAGAAAACATCAAAAAGTCCATCATTCAATGAAGCTCGATTTAATAACATCACAGTAAAAGCAGTATACACCAACAACAAAGCTTTTGGGTAAAACTCTTCCTCAGTGTTTAATAAAAAAAAGTAATCACACCACATATGTAAAGAGACACAGTCAATCAACAAACAATGTTAATAGTACTTAGTATCTTAAAGTGCCCCAATCATCATCTTCTTTCGGCTGTTCCCGTTAGGGGTCGCCACAGCAGATCACCTGTTTCCATTTCTTCCTGTCCTCTGCATCTTGCTCTGTCACACCAACCACCTGCATGTCCTCTCTCACCACATCCATAAACCTTATCTTGGGCCTTCCTCATTTCCTGTTACCTGGTAGCTTTATCCTTAGCATATTTTTCCCAATATACTCAGCATCCCTTCTCAGCACATGCCAAAACCAACATAATCGTGCCTCTCTGGCTTTGTCTCCAAACCTTCCAATGTGGGCTGACCCTCTAATATACTTATTCCTAATCCTGTCCACCCTTGTCACACCCAGTGCAAATCTTAACATCTTTAATTCTGCCACATCCAGCTCAAACTCCTGCCTTTTTATCAATACCACTGTCTCCAACCCATATAACATAGGTGGTCTCACTACCCTCTTGCAGACCTTCCCTTTCACTCTTACAGGTACTCGTCTGTCACAAATCACTCCTGACCCTCTTCTCCACCCACTCCATCCTGCCTGTACTCTCTTCTTCACCTCTCTTCCACACTCACCATTACTCTGAACTATTGACCCCAAGTATTTAAACTCATCCTCCTTTGCCACCTCTACTCCTTGCATCCTCACCATTCCACCATCCTCCCTGTCATTCACACACATATATTATGTCTTATTCCTGCTGACCTTCATTCCTCTTCTCTCTAGAGCATATCTCCATCTCTCCAGGGTCTCCTCCACCTGTTCCCTACTCTCACTACAGATCACAATGTCATCTGCAAACATCATAGTCCACAGGGACTCCTGTCTGATCTTGTCTGTCAACCTGTCCATCACCATTGCAAATAAGAAAGGACTCAGAGCTGATCCTTGATGTAACCCCACCTCCACCTTAAATGCATCCGTCACTCCCACTGCAGACCTCACCGCTGTCACACTACCCTTGTACATATCCTGTACCACTCTTACATACTTCTCTGACACTCCTGACTTCCTCGTACGATACCACAACTCCTCTCTAGGCACCCTGTCGTATGCTCTCTCTAAGTCTACAAAAACACAATGCAAACTCCTTCTGACATTCTCTGTACTTTTCCATCAACACTCTCAGAGCAAACATCGCATCTGTAGTGCTCTTTCCCGGCATGAAACCATACTGCTGATCACTAATCATCACGACCCTTCTTAACCTTGCTTCCACTACTCTTTCCCACAACTTCATGCTGTGACTGATCAATTTAATCCCTCTGAGACAAAATGATCAGCTTTAATAATTGGCTTAATTACTGGTGTCATTCTAAGGGGATCAAATGTCTGTCTGCCTGGGATGACATGCTTGACATGCCACGCTGCTTCGCAAGGGACGGCTTGCACCTGTCACCCCTGGGCTTCCGGATATTGGTAAAGGCTCTTGCCACCCCCATAGTGCCTTTTTTAGGCAAGGCTCAAATGATAAACCTACCGCCCTAGAAAACAAAAATGGAGAAAAACTAAGGGTAATACTGCTCAATGCCAGAAGTCTAAACCTCAAGATGCACGCCTCAAGCCCTCCTCAGTATGGAGAACATCGATGTCTCTGCTGTGACTGAAACGTGGTCCGAGGCTCCTGAGAGCACCCCAGCACTATCAGGTTATACCTCATATCATGCTCCGCCCCAAAATCCAGACCGAACCACAAAAGGAGGGGAGTATCCATATTCATAAAGGATACCCACACCTCCAGGTTAGTGGCAACGCATCTAAGCATCGGAGACCATCCAGGTGCAATTAACCATAGGTAAAACTGCCCTACAGTTTGTAACATGCTACAGACCACCTTCTCAAACTCAGGAAACCCACACAGCCTTCCTGAAGACACTGGAGAGTATGAATGTCTCTCCAAACACCATCATATTGGGTGACTTCAACTACCCAAACATAGACTGGGAACATTACTCAAGCCCCAACACCCTAGCCCAAAGGTTCCTTGAGTTCATAAACTCAAATGCTATGGAACAACTAGTCACCATTCCCACAAGAGGAGAAAATATACTAGACCTGATCATCACAAACATGGGGACAAAATGCTCCACACCGGAAGTATATCCCTCATTGGAGAGATCAGACCATAAATTAATCTCACTGGAGATCCACATCCCGCCCACCCCCAGCAAAAGACCACAGTGAAGAACTTCTCAAAAGCAAACTTCACACTTCTTAAGACTGGAGTGGTATCCTTCAAGGCCCCTGAGCCAGTGGAAACCACAACCCACGCTGCTGAAACCCTTACAAATGCCTTCTACGAGCACCTCCAGGAATGTATGGATCAAGCAATCCCTAATAAAATCAAGACCCTTTCCACCAAAGGCAGGCGCCCGGTCTGGTGGACTCCAGCCATAAACAAACTCTACAACAAGAGGTGAAAGCTACTACATGACAGAGCAAAATCCCTAAATGGGAAGGCATCTCTGATCAATACTAGCTAAAAACGATGATCACTCATAAAATCATCCAAGGCCAACTTTGAGAGAAAAATCGCTAATGACACAAAAGACAATCATAAAGCCTTCTTTAGCTATGTTAGAAACCTGGGTCTCCCAGATATGCTCAGAATTAGTCCAAAATGATAAAAAAATCACTGAACCCACAGACATTGCCAACATACTGGCAGACAGGTTCAGTGCAAATTTCTCCTCCCTCCCCCAAAAGGAGAAATATCTATCCCACCAGAGTCTAGCCTCCCAAACATCTCAGATGCCCAGGTGAGAGCTGCTCTCTCTAAAGCAAAAAACACAGCATCAATGGGACCGGACGGTGTCCCCGGCTGTGTGCTACATTAACTCAATGAGGAACTAAACCCACACATAAGGCTGCTGTTTAATCTTAGCCTTACTACAGGATACGTACCCAAAGAATGGCGACGGCAACTGTGGTCCCACTCCACAAAGGCGGTGCTTCTACGGACCCTGGAAATTACCGCCCATAAGCTTGACGAGCCTTGTCTGCAAAGCTATGGAGAGGATCATAATGGAACTCATAAATAAAGACATTGGGGACCTACAGACACTGGATCCTACCCAATTTGGCTTTGTCAAGGGCAGATCCTGCCTCTTGAACTTGGTCGACTTTTTCGAAACAGTCACTAAGGCCATTGATGAGGGTAAGGCAGTTCACACAGCCTACCTTGACCTAGCAAAAGCATTCGACACAATACCCCACTCGGGCATCATAGAAAAGCTCACCAGCTTAGATGTAAACCTATATGTCACAAGATGGGTTGCAAACTGGCTCAAGGACAGAACATACAGGGTTAGAGTTGCTGGTGCCATGTCAGACTCTAAGCCGGTCACGGCCGGTGTCCGACAGGGCTCAGTCCTGGGCCCCTCTTGTTCGGCATTTATTTTTCTGAAGTGCAGGCAAACATAGGGGATTGTGGCTGACAAAATTTGCAGATGACTGCAAACTGGGCACCATAATTGACACTCCATCAGACACAGACATCCTCCAGAAAGGTCTCATAGAAATGGATAACTGGTGCCAGAGCCATGGCCTTAAGCTAAATGCCAAAAAATGTACAGTCATACCCTTTGGGAAAAACAAGGTAACCCCTAATTACCACATAGGTGGTAATCCATTAAACACGGAAGAAGTTATCAGGGACCTGGGGACCCAAGTTGACAGTAACCTCTCTTTTGACACTCACATTGCCAAAGTGGTTAGGAAGACCTTCTACACTGCCCACCTGATCATGAAGGGATTCACATCCAGATCAGGAGAGGTCATTGTACCCCTGTACTCTTCACTTATCAGACCAATGATTGAGTACAACGCCCCATTCGGAATGTACCTTACCCGACACCTGCAGCAGTTGGGAAGACCCCAAAAGTTCCTCACCAAAAGGATAAAGGGGCTCAAACATATGTCATACGATGCCCGACTGAAGAAACTCCAGCTCTATTCAGTCGCATACCGCCTGCTCAGAGGTGATCTGTGCCTGACATACAAGGCGATGGCCAACCCAGAATTAATGGACATGCGCCACCTCAAAAAATCCAAATCCACCAGAGCCACGAGAGCAAGAGACTTAAACCTCAACACGGATATAAATAGGACATGCTGGAGGGACAGATTCATCACCCAGAGACTCCCTACACTATGGAACAGAATCCCAGTCCATGTGAGGCAGAGCCCCTCACTGACTCTGTTCAAGAGAAATCTTGACGAGTGGATGGGAGATCGTAGGTTTACCCCGGGAATCATCTCTGTATCACTGCTGGACAGAGGCACAGCAAACTAATGGGTATAGTATTCTCATCCTAAGGGGTGGTGAAAGCCACACACACTCTGGCTAGGCTTTTAAATGCCCTAGGGCAGATAGCCTAGTATGAACCTATGAACCTATGTAGTTACTACAGCTCTGCATATCACCCTTATTCTTAAAAATCGGTACCAAAACACTTTTTTTCCATTCCTCAGGCATCCTCTCACTTATTTCATTAAACAATCTGGTTAAAAACTCCACTGCCATTTCACCTAAACACCTCCATGCTTCCAGTGCCCCAATATACATAGAAATAAAAAGTTATACATCTATATAAATATACATATACTCACATGCCCATAACCATAATACAAGCTCTTAAAATTTTTTTATATAGACATATATATTTATATCAAATCATGTCTTTCTCTTAGAACAGACTTTATACTAATGCTACTATTTAACCCAGGTGGGTGGTCTGCCCTAAAAAAATGTTCCATTTATACTCAACCAGTTCTGTTTTATTCACCAAATCTCCCCCATTTTTATTTTTAGTCACCACTTGCAAAATCTTAAATTGGAATCTATGCTCTAAGCCTAACAATCCCACGTTTAGCATTGTTCTGACATTCACAGGAATGCTCCTACAAATGCTTTAGCTAAATATGTAGGATCATTTTAAGCCTAGCCAAGCTGACCCCACATTTTAAAATATTGTTAAGATGTGTCAATACCCCAAGGAATTTTATGAGTCATGATATAGTCTTATACACATCATGTATTCACTGGCTGCTCATGTCCTTTAGTGACAATGGTGCCAAACCATGGGTAAATATATGATTTATCATGCATTGGGCATTTTATTTTATTTTTATTTTATTTTATTTAACATTTGTTGACTGGGAAAGTTCGACTAGGTTCCACAGAGCCTGTTTTCAGCGGAGGCCCGGGGAGAAACGCTCCAGATTTGAATATGGTAAGGGTTGAGCTTTGCTTCAAAGGGATGGGAAGTCTGTTCCAGATAAGGGGTAATCTTTGAGAGACACATTTTTGCCTCGAATGTGTCCTGTTTATGTTGGAGATGAGGTTTAGATCCTTAAAACAAGTATTCCTGGTGCTATTTATTTTGCAGATATGCAATAAATCCATCACGTCAGATCAGAGGATGTCTTTTAGGCTGGACACAGATCATTGTGCATAGTTCATCATGCAGCAGTCTGAGTACCAGACAGGGCTTCAAAATGTTCTCCATAGGGCTTGTTGCTTACTCCTTGTATTCTTTTTGTGAGGGACCTCTGTAGTCTCACAAGCTGATGTCCTTCAAGAATGCAACTGCAGTCATAACATATGGGTTGTTCTGCCTCAGGCAGCCCTCGGTCAGCCGAATTCCAAAGTCTGGGTCCGGCGTCAGTCGGTGTCGCCTCCTCTCTGACGTCACAACGGCTGGAGTATAAAGGCATCGGCCGACGCCATCTTCTTCAGTCTTTCTTGCCGTGCGGTGACCGAAGCAGAAGCAGTTCGCAAGTGCCGGTCGGTCAGCTCCTGTGTTTTCAGTACCGAAGTCATCTAAAAGCTAAGTACCCCATTGGGGAACATTTATTCTTGCCTCAGCCGATGTCAGAACAAATTGAGAAAGTTAATAATTGTTTGTCTTGTGGTAAACAAATACCTCATAAGGACTTCCATTCTCTCTGCCTTCCCTGCCTGGGCCCAGACCACGACGTCTCGGCCTGTGCTTGCTTTAATAAGTGCACTCTCATGCATACAGTGGAGCCCACTGCAACATTTGCACACACAAATGATCATACACACATGCTCAAATGAGAGTAGCAACCAATTGCTTTCACTCACAGACTGCCACCCAAAGTAACCACTTTATGTCTAGGGCCACCATCTGATATTTGATTGTGACTTCATGAAAAAAATGTTATTGCTACAGTAATACATTGTTTAAACACACACACACACACATGCATGCACCTGCATATCTATATATAATCGTATGCACACAGATACACACACACACGCGCATGCACACACACTAAACATCTCCTCTGACAATCCATATCAGAGATTAATGATGTGAGTGATCACTTGCTTTCACACATTGACTACGCCTCCCTTCAACAGGATTGAGAATCCTGTAATGTTTAATCTGATCACGTGAAAGCACTTTAGGAATTGGCATCCCTCCAATGTCTATATGACAACCGTGCCCTGGCCCAGCAATCAAGAAGCCTCAATCCTCACCACTAACACCAGGGAGGTTGCCTCCTAGAAGAGGAAAGGATATCTAATACACACAGTAAAGTACAATTTCCCTTAAGTGCACACAGAGATCACAGTCAGTCTGGGGCTGGTCGCTCCTTTGCTCACCAGGTCCCCAATAAGAATCCCCACTGGCACAGCTATAAGGTCCAGGTCTCAACCTAACTGGGCAAGCTAAAACCTCCAGTCCCCTCTCTGTCCAACCAGTGCTTTGTGTCCCTGCCAAGTAGCTGACACAACACACATACACTTTGAGATAAGTATTTATACAACTTCACAGACACTCCTGGGAAAGGCTGACACAGATTCTCCAGCTGTGCCCCTTTACCCAGACTATACGGTAGTAATTACTGCCACCACCCAGTTAATAATACCAGCTACTAAAAGGCCCTTAAAAGGGTGTCCAGTTATTACTGTGCAATATTAATACCCAATGGTAGTATGAATAACAGTCAAAACTTACTTTAGAGTGGCCTATTACAATAACCTCTATAAATATGCAATGTACTCTAGAGCTTATCTCTACACAAATCAGTCACAGGTAGAAGGTTTTAAAAATATTTAATAATAAATAATTAAAACACAAGACAAAACTACTACACCACAGAGATATCTAAGAGTTCAGAGATCACACAGAAACTTAAAATAATACAGTAGGATAGGTCTGATTTCAAAGAAAAATACCTAATTAATCTTTACTAGCTTTAACTATTCCTACAAGAAATAACAGTGCTAAAACTTACATGTGAGCACAAGGCAGAGTGCAGGTTAAGTTGGATATCCAAGATCAAAATGCTTTCAGTCTCTTGTGTGAAATAGTATTTAAACATTACTAACAAACATGTCTCTAAGGCCCTCCCAAAATTACATCATTTTTGACACTTATGTTTTCCCAGTATTCATATTGCATAATCTTAACACCTGGTCTAAATTCTCAGGCCACAAACTGCATTATTTAGCAATCTAACACCTCCTCAGAAACTTACAACAATACAAGACACTTCATGTGTATATGCTAGCAGAAACCAGAGCAATAAAGCACCTTCCACATCTAAATTCTAGTCATAAACTTCAGCCTTAAAATAATGGGCATGAAATCTTCATCCAGCCACCCTGGAGCCGAATTCTAACATGAAAGGGTACAACATGCTTCACTGGGCCAGTAGAGTGCAATGTTGTCACATATTTTGCAGTTCCACATTTCACAGTATTCTTTACACTCAAGAAACATGCCTGTATTTTACATTTATTTACAAATTCCAGAATTATATATCAAATTCTATTTGACTAGGCTGGCAGCCTTCGCCCATCTTTCCCCAATCGTCATAGTGTAATTGTCAGAAAATGAAATACATTTTGCTTTTAGCTTTTATTTGATAATATTTTTTCACACACACACAAAACATCTCCTCTGATAAACCAGATCAGTGATTAATGGTCAGTGATCAGTTGCTTTCACACACTGACTATGCCTCCCTTCAACAGGACTGAGGATCCTCTGATGTTTAACTGTTATCATGAGAAAGACTTTCTGCCTAATGTACAAAGGTTTGGTGCATGTGCACACGCACACACGCACACACGCACACACACAATCTCTCTCTTATTCTCATTTAATTGTGAAAAACTGAAATAAACTTTTGAGGGGTTGATGGTCAGTTGCTTGCAAAGGCAAACTGTTCCCAACATCTCAGCCTCAGACAACCCTATCCTAGCCTGAGGTGCAGTCGGACTATAGATAAAAAATGCAACTCAGCTCCACAAACTCTTTTCTGTTGTCCTTGTCAGCTTCTGGCACAGACAGACTTGCCACTCATAGCTACATGCAGCCTTTGAACACCTCCAGTCATGTGTGGTATTGTGTCACAGAAACATGTGCCATGCCCAGTGCTAGTAATATGCTGCTGTGCAACAAAGCCAGAAAGAGAGTGATAATGCTGACTGGCTGCATTACAGCTTATTTCTTTAGATACAAAGCAAACAACTTAAGTAACTAAATGGTGCGCCTGAATTTAAAATCATTACATGATATACTTGGTGGTTGTTTTCCTATAATGTGTCTGAGGCTGGTGAAAAGTGAATTGTTTCAACATCCAAAACACTGACACAACAATTAGATGCTAGAATAAATCATATGCCACAGTAAAGAGGTTAAAGTTCATCAAATTACAACATTCTGACAATGATTCACTTTCTCTTTTGCTCGTAAGTCACTCCCTTCCATCCATCACCCTTACTACTGCTGCTTCCAAATGAATTTGACAATAAATATAAAGCCACTCAAACTATGCAGAAAAGCAAAATCCCTTCTGAAGTCCTATCTACATTTTTTGCTGTTGTGGGTTTCAAATGGCAGCCATGGGCTTTAGAGTTTAAAGATTTGTCTGTTAGCAAAGTTAAAGGTTTCAAATGGGAGCTAGAATGTTTTGATCTTATCAAAGCTGTTTTTTGATCTTTACGCCATATCTAGACTGATTAAATGTGAATGGTAGTGGCTAAGCCTGATACTGTAACGTATAGCTCAGCAAAATTAGTCATAACAGGTAAACTCTTACAGCTCTTCAAAACAGATTAATATTATGAATTTGGTAGTAAGATATGACACATATATACTCTAGCCTGATCAATAACAGCGACACCCTTGAACATGAAACTTTAGTGATTCTTAATGGTAACAAAAATGTAAAAAGAAAATGCATTCAGTGTGTAACACAAGAATATTGTGTGGCTGTTTTGTGCCAATGTTCTCACTCCTTAGTTTGTTTCAATACATTCATTTAGAATTAATTAGTATTAGCTAGTCTGCTTTTAAAAGCTTCTGGAAATCAAAGTGTTCATCTAGGTGCAAGCTGAATGCTACACATGCTACTACTGTTCCAAATAATAAACTTTTAAAATTTTATTCATTTTTGTGGTATATCCTGTTTCTGTGAAGTCTAAAAACACAAGTGATCACAAAGTTCACACTGAAATCAAACAGAAAAAGGAAGCTACTGTGCACAGCTAAAACTATATCTGTAAATTATGATGACACAGCAATGATGCAAGGATAATTTCTTAATGTGGACTTTCTGTTCCTTGTGATAGCTTTTATGTCTAGCTTCTCAAATAAACTTCTTGGCCAGTCTGCTCATTTTAATACTTATATTTGCATACTCCTTGCTGACCCTCGTGATTGCAAACATGGTGCTCGTACTAGGAAATGCTGCATCAAACAATGTTCTCAGCGTTAATGTCATATGTGAGCCATAGTCCAAAGACCAACAGCATTTTAACAATGTTAAGGTGAGCAAGAACTAGGTTCACACATCTTAGTCATGAGGAAGGCAGCAAAAGATCTTCTCTCAAAATAAAAGCAGTTAAGATTATTCAGTCTGATTGACACAGTACCTAATCAAGCTTCACTCTAAACCACACGTGTTTAAAGTCCTGCCAAATGAATTGTATTATGACATGTTCATGTATCGTACCTACTTGCCTAATCATACCTCCTTGTTTTAAGCATTTATTTATTATATCACTGCCAAAAGTTCCTCAACCCAAATCAGCAAATGATTATAGACCCACTGCAAATGTTTGCCAACTTATTAAAAGTCTTGAAACAAACTGGTTTACAAGCTAATCCTATAACAGAGCAAACATGACATACTTGCTGACTGATAACATGGTTTCAGACCAAATTACAGCACCATCACAGCAACTTGCTACTTGAGGTATTAACATGGAAAATGGTGACTTAAGAACTATTTTTCAGACTTTAGGCATGCATACAAAAATGTGGATCACAGTTTGCTTCTTGAAAAACAAAACAGCAATTGTTTTTTTCTACAAGAGTACAACAATGGTCTAAATCCTATCTTCCTGACTAGACTATTATTGTACAAGCAAATAATACACTCTCTAACACTGGTTCATAGGTTTATACTAGGCTATCTGCCCTAAGGCATTTATAAGCCTAGCCCAAATTTTTGTGGCTTACGCCACCCCTTATATGAAAAAATACTGTGCCCATTAGTTTGTTGTGCCTCTGTCCAGCAGTGACACAGAGATGATTCCCGGGGTATAGGTTCATAGGTTTATACTAGGCTATCTGCCCTAAGGCATTAAAATAAATTCCCACTGCCAGTCTTAAACCCAGGACCTTGGTAACATCAGTCTGTATGACCTACCACTAAGCCATGACTGCCATACTTGTGTACTAAAAATGTTGGTATTGGGACTGTGCTCATTAATGGCCTGCCATTCAATAGTCTTGGCTCAAAATGTATTCTACATGGAGATGACTTGGAGCTTTTAAGGGCAAAAAAATTATCTACAGAATTGAAGTTAGCCCTGCAAAATTATGCCAATGCAGCGTGGAACTGAGTCTGTAACTACAAGTTTTCCATAAACACTCAAGACATCTATACTTACGATGTTTAGTACCCAGCTAGCATCAGAAGCACAAACCTTAAGGACCTAAACCTTACCAACAACATAAATAGGACATTTTAGTTATGTATTTATTTAATTATTTATTGATGTGCTAACTGGGTTAGTCCAACTGAGCCAGAGGCCCATTTTCAGTGGAGACCGAGGAGAAAAGCTCCAGAAATAATACAAGTAATTATGATATTTATAAAATATTAAAGTAGGGTCACATAACTATAGTACAAGTCAAAAATTTGTGCACAGCAGTAGAATGCATAGGTAAAACAACAGTTAACAAGTACAATTTCCAGAATTTGAGAACAGTATATAAGGATAGGCCAAATAACAATTAAAGGTTTAGAGAATATTACACAAAGGAGTACAGTATGAATACAGTTTGCTAGAGCAAATACAAGGAGAAAAAAAGAGTTGATAGGGAAAAGCAGATAAGATGAGAAGAGAGGAGACTAGTTCAAGTGGGGATGTGACAAGGGCATGACCAAGTCTTCAGGAGAAAAAGTTTAAGTTCTTTCTTAAACAGGTATTTATGCTGAATGCTTCTTATGTTGAGAGAGAAAGAGTTCCAAACATGGAGTACAGAGTATTTGTAAAGGGTCTTACTAATGTTTTTTTTGGGTTTGTATAACTGAAGGAGGTGTTTAATGGCAGTACAGAGGTGACGAGCGGGGTTATAGAAGAGACTAAATTGCAGATGGGGGGACAGGATGAGGGTTCATATAGGATAGAGTGTGTAATATATAGCTGGGGTATAAGTAGCTGTTTGGAGAATTCGAGTCATTGGATTAACTTAATGGCAAGACAGTGGTGAGGGTTTGCAAGGAAGGTTGGCGGCAAATCTGGCAATGTTGTTAAAAGTTTGCTCTAGTTTAGTGATAAGAGATGTTTGAACATGAGTAAGGATAGGGGCAGTGTAAAGAAGGCAGGGTAGGAGTAGGGCCTGAGCCACGGAGGGTATGGAGGAGGGTGACAGAAAAGTTTGATTACAAAAGAGAAGTCCAAGTTTCTGGTGGGTCTTTTCTATACTTTGTTGAATATGAATATCAATTTTTAATTCATCGTCAATGATAACTCCAAGTAGTTTAGTATGGGGTTCGGGTTTAATAATGGTGCTGTTGAGAGAGGATATAGAGAAAGAGGCTTTGTGCTGGGCAAGTGTTTTAAGGAGGAAGAAGAGGAGGTTTTTTTTTTTTTTTTTGATTTAATATGAGTTGGTTATCAGAGAGCCAGGTTTCGACAGAGGAAAAGGTTTATTGAGTGAGAGCTAGCAGATCAGCGATGTTGTGGGCAGAGGTAATGAGGGAAGAGTCATCAGCATACTCTAGAAGTGTAGAGAGGTTGGTAGCAGAGTGAAATTTATTAGTGAATATATTAAACAGGAGGAGGCCCAGAATTGATCCTTGGGGAACTCCAGTATTAACAGGGAGGAATGGAGAGAGGACAGTTTTCCAGTGGACAGACTGCTGCTTATTGGAGAGATAGCTAGAGAACCAGTTGATTGAGGAGGTAGAGAGATGTAAGTCTGAGAGATTAGTTAGAAGTTTAGAATGAGAGACAGTATCAAAGGCCTTTGAAAGACTGAGGAAAAGACTGGAGAAGAGGTTACTGTCACTGGCTTCAGCTATTATTTGGGTAAATGACAGTAATGCAGTAGAAGTGCTATGGTGGGGCCTAAAGCCATGTTGGGTAGGAGTGAGGAGACTGTTATCGAGAAGGTGTTTGAGTAGCTGAACATGGATGCACTTTTACAAGATTTTGGATAGGGGGGACAGGATAGCAACTGGTCTAAAGTTAGAAGGATCTGTAGAGTTACCACCTTTGTGAAGAGGGATAGTACAGAAGGACTTCCAAATTTCAGGGACCAGGGCTTCTGAGATGGAACAGTTAATAAGAACAGACACAGGGTAGGCAATGGATTGTGCAGCTATTTTTAGGAAATGAGGGGGTAGTTGGTCTGCTGAGGGTGAGCAGGGTTTAAGCTTGTTAAGGAGAGATTTAATTGTAGTAATTGGGACTGGTTGGAAAGAAAAAGCATTGGGGAGAGTTTTGTTATGGGGTAGTGGAGGTGTTGAGTGACATGTACTGTTTTGTGTATTAAGTGTGAGGTTTTGAATAGTTGCTATGAAATAGTTGTTAAGGAGGGAGGCAGTTTCAGAAGCAGTGTTGTTAGGAAAGGGGTTGGGAGTAGTGGGTTACCTGGGTGGAGTAGGTTGTTGATGGTGGTCCAGAATTTTTGTGGATTTGTGTGGGAGCTACTTTGGTTAGAGGAAAAAAAAGCTCTCTTGTCTTTGTTGACAAGTTTTTTAGCCAGGTTTCTGAGTTCTCTGTATGTCTGCAGTAAGAGAGGGGACTTGTTTTTTAACCCAGGCTTTCCAGGAAGAATCTCTTTTGTGCATGATTGAGCAGGTTTGTTTTGTTAGCCAGGGGGAGTAGTTGGGTTTGATTCTGATTTTTTCGGGATGGAGCAACAGAATCAAGTGTGTCAAGGAAAATCTTATTGAAGGAATTTACTGCCTCACTGAGAGGGAGGTGATAGAGGAAGGACCAATTAATGCCAGATAGGTTGGAGTTAAAAGTGTCTAGGTCGAAGTGGGTAAAGTTTCGGCATATCCTGTAAGTAGGGTCTTTAGGTGAGTGTTGGGTGAATCTGCGTATGAAGGTTGGAGAGTGGTCACTCAATGAGTTGGGAAGTATACCAGGATTATGATTGAGGTGAGGAACTGAAGTAAGGATCCAGTCAAGGATTGGTCCAGATGAGGAGTTTTTGTTTATTCTAGCAGGGCTGTAGATGTGCTGGTGAAAACCA
Organism: Protopterus annectens; assembly: GCF_019279795.1. Classification (NCBI taxonomy): domain Eukaryota; kingdom Metazoa; phylum Chordata; order Ceratodontiformes; family Protopteridae; genus Protopterus; species Protopterus annectens. Next base: position 1,583,165,123 of record NC_056731.1, on the reverse strand, counting down.
TGAAGGTTAAGACTATGGGTAGGGGATAAGGGGGATAGTTTAGTCCAGTCTATATAAGTGTCTCCAAGTATGACAGTTTCATAAGGGATATGGTGAGTAATCCAAGAGAAGAAGTTCTCTAGGATGGGGATATTATTGCCAGAGGTAATGTATATAGACACTATGACAAATTTTTTTGTGAGGGTTGAGTAACAATTTACGATAAGTATTTCAGCAGGTGAGAAGCAGGGAACAGAGATGGAGAGAGGGGATAGGTTAAGTAGATCAGAGTAGAGGAAAGCAACCCCTCCACCCCATTTATTGGTTCTATCTGAGCGAAAGATATTATAACCTGGAGGCAGGATTTCTGTGTTAAGGATGTGGGGTTTCAGCCAAGTTTCTTATAGGGCAAGAATGTGAGGAGATGTGTTAGATATCCAGGAGTGCAGATCTGTTACTTTATTTACAATACTTTGAATATTTAGAGAAAAGATTTTTTAGAGATTTAGAAGGGGAATTACTGATAGGATGGGGGTAAGTGAGGGGGAGGGTTATGAGTAGTGATATTGCGCAAGTAAGCTGTGGGAGGCCCTGGGTTAGGGTGGATGTCTCCATCCAAAAGAAGAGTGTCAAAGAAAGTGAGAAGAGAGTAAGTTCAGGGTAGTAGGAAATCTAGGTTTCTGACCAGAGGAGAGAGGTGAGTTAGAACAACTAGGAACTTTGAAGATGTCAGATGGTGAAATACGAAAGAGAGGTGGTAAGATTAATTGTGGGTAAGAGATGGTATCAGTGTTAGGAGTACAGGGGAGAGTAGGTAAAGGGGATTGATAGTAGACTGGCGAATGGTAAGAGGTTGTTAGTGAGAGGAAGAAGAGAAAGGTGGTGAAGAGATAGAATGGCAACATAACTAGAGAGTAGGTAGGGAGCAGGAAAAGTGGTAGATGAGTCAAGAATGCAGTGACTAAGATAGTGAAAGCAGAGAAAGCAGACAGGGTGTGACTAGAAATGAAAAGAAGTTAGTAAGGAGGGGAAGAGGGAGTAGCGAGAATGAAAGGGAGGAGAGACAGGTGGGAGTGGTTACATGAGTGAAGCAGGTGTTAGATTAGTTAGACAGGGTGATTGGTTGGATAGGAGGAAGGGGTGTGGTGAGTAAGAGTATATATGTAAAGAAAGTGGGGGGTGGGTGGGAATGGGGGTAGGGGGGAAGAGCAAGCCCGAGTGGAGCAAGAATAAATGGAGCAGAGCAGGCAGAGCCAGGAGCAGAAGATCCCTATGCTTAAAAAAATATCAGTGGGGCTTGCACTTGAGTTTATCAGTGAGAAAAGTGTTTAGAGTGGAGGGACTAGGTGAGTAAAACCAGATGTTGATAATGTATGAAGTGAACCCTTGCTTTGGAAAAGAGAGGAGACAGGCAGCAAAGTCTTAGCCTTTAGCACACTTTTTTGAAGTGAGTTAGGTGCCAAAGTGATACAGAGACTAAGGAAAGAGATGTATACTCAGTGGGAGTGGAAGAAAGGTGGTGGTGATGGGGGGTTAGTGAGCCAAGAAATACATGTGCACACCACAGCCTAGATTAATTTGAAAACAAAAAGACATAAAATGCTTTTAACACCAGGTGAGGAAGAAGCAATTAGGACACGTACATAAAGCTTGTGATGGTGTTTTTCTGTTTTTGTTGATTTCCTCCCATCATTGGCTAGACAGCAATCCTTGTATTGCTTTGAGGGTCAGTAGATAGAATGTCAACTGGGTATATTCAGGGCGGGGGGGAGGATTGAGGTCACTTTTCCGTGTAGTTGACTACTGTAAAATAAAAGAGAGATGTAATGAAAATAAGATAGTGAGCTTAGGGTGGTAAAAAATATTAAATCTCTAGAAAAGAGAGGAATTAATGGATGGGTAGTGAATATTAGTGCCAAGCAGAAAAAGTGAAATAGAAGGCAAAGGACTGATAGAGACAGAGAGAGAAAAATAAAAACAAAGAAACAAAAAGAGTGAAAGTTGCAGGCTGGAAGGTGAGAAAGAGAAAAGGTAGAAAAGCCTGGAGAGAGGACTCCTGGGTTTGCAGGTAGCAGTAGTAAGGAAAGACAAGACTCGCAAGGAATGAGGAGCTAGAAAGGAGAGTAGCCTAGTTTTCATCACAGATATGGAGAAAGGGGCCTTTAAGTAGGTACTGGCAGGGGGGAAAACACACAGGTAATAGAAGAATGATCAAAGGATGCTGGAGAAACAGGTTTCTGACTCAGAGGTCTCCCTTTTTTGGAATAGGCTTCCCATTCATGTAAATCAGAATTCTCCCCATTTATTCATAGGTTCATACTAGGCTATCTGCCCTGGGGCAATTATAAGCCTAGTCCGATTCTGTATGGCTTACACCACCCCTTGATTTGAGTATACTGTGCCCTTTTTAAGGTTTAGTTTACTGTGCCTCTATCTAATAGTGACACGGGAGTAATCCCTGGGACAAACCTACGATCCCCCATCCACTTATCAAGATTCTTCTTGAAGAGATTCAGTGAGGTGCTCTGCCTCACATGAACTGGAATTCTATTCCAGAGCGAAGGGAGCCTCTGGGTTATGAACCTGTCCCTCCAGCAAGTTCTATTTATTTCTGTGCTGAGGTTCAAGTCCCTCGAGCGTGTGGCTCTAAGGGATTTAGATTTACTGAGGTGGAGCATGTCCATTAATTCTGGATTTGACATAGCTTTATATGTCAGGCATAGATCGCCTCAAGTAGGCGGTATGCAACTGAGTAGAGCTGGAGTTTTTAACCGAAAGCAGTATATGGCATCTGTTTGAGACCATTGATCCTCTTGGTGAGATACTTTTGGGGTCTTTCTAATTGCTGCAGGTGTCGGGTAAGGTACATCCCAAAAGGGGCATTGTATTCTATGATGGGCCTGATGAGGGATGAATAAAGGGCACGATTACCTCTCTTGATCTAGATGTGAAACCCTTCGTGATGAGGTGGGCTATGTAGAAGGTCTTTCTAACCACTTTGGCAATGTGATTTTCAAAGGAGAGATTGCTATCAACTTGGGTCCCCAGGTCCCTAATAACTTTCTCTGTACTTAATGGGTTTCCGCCTATGTGGTAATTTGTGGGCACATTGTTTTTGCCAAAGGGTATGACTATACATTTTTGGCATTTAGCTTTAAACCATGGCGCTGGCACCAGTTATCTGTCTCTGTGAGACCTTTTTGAAGGATGTTTGTGTCAGCTGGAGAGTTGATTATGGCGCCCAGTTTGCAGTCGTCTGCGAACTTGGTGAGCCATAATCCTCCCACGTTTGCCTGTACCTCGGAAAAGTATATACCGAACAAGAGTGGTCCCAGGACAGAACCCTGTGGGACACCACTTGTGACCGGTTTCGAGTCTGACATGACTCCAGCAACTCTCACTCTGTGGGTTCTGTCTTTGAGCCAGTTTGCGACACATCTTGTGACATAGGGGTTTATATTTAAGCTGGATAGCTTATCTATGATGCCCGAGTGGGGTATTGTGTCAAATGCCTTTGCAAGGTCCAGATAGGCTGTGTGGACTACCTTCCCTTCATCTATGGCTTTGGTGACTGTTTCAAAGAAGTCAACCAGGTTCAAAAGGCAGGATCTGCCCTTGACAAAGCCGAACTGGGTAGGATCTAGTGTCTGTAGGTCCCCAATGTCTTTGTTTATGAGCTCCATGATGATCCTCTCCATAGCCTTGCAGACTAAGCTAGTCAGGCTTATATGGTGATAGTTTCCAGGGTCTGTAGAGGCTCCACCTTTGTGGAGTGGGACCACTGTTGCTGTACGCCATTCTGTGGGCACATATCATGTAGTGAGGCTGAGATTGTATAGCTGTTTTATTTGAGGGATTAGTTCCTCTTGTAGTTCATGTAGGACACAACCTGGGACGCCATCTGGTCCCATGGAAGCAGTGTTTTTTGCTTTAGAGAGGGCAGCCTTCACCTGAGTATCTGAGATGTTTGGGAGGCAGCCTTCTGCCGGGATAGATACTTGCTCTTTTGGAGGGGAGGGGGTGGAGAAGTTTGCACTGAACCTGTCTGCCAGGATATTGGCGATGTCTGTGGGTTCAGTGTATTTTTTGTCGTTTAGAATCAACTCAGAACAAGTCTGGGAGTTGCATCCCAGGTTTCTAACATAACTGAAAAAAGCCTTATGATTGTCTTTTGTGTCCTGTGCAATTTTTCTCTCAAAGCTGGCCTTGGAGGATTTTATGAGGGATCGTAATTTTTTGCTAGTACTGATCAGAGATGCCTTTCCTATTAGGGATTTTGCTCTATCATGTAGTAGCTTCCTCCTTCTGTTGTACAGTTTATTTATGGCAGGGTTCCACCAGACTGGACGCCTGCCTTTGGATGATTGGGTCTTGGTTTTGTTTGGGATAGCATGATCCATGCATTCCTGGAGATGTCCGTAGAATGCATTTATATAGGATTCTGCAGTTTGGGCTGTAGTTTCCACTGGCCCTGGGGCCTTGAAGGATTCCACTTCGGTTTTGAGAAGTGAGAAGTTTGCTTTGAGAAGTTTTTCACTGTGGTTTTCTGGGCTGGGGTGGGGTCGGGATGTGGACATCCAGTGAAATTAATTTATGGTCTGATCTTACCAATGAGGGATATACTTCTGGTGTGGAGCATAGAGTCCCCATGTTGGTAATGATCAGGTCTAGTATGTTGTCCCCTCTTGTGGGAGTGGTGACTAGTTGTTCCATAGCATTTGAGTTTATAATTTCCAGGAATCTTTGGGCTAAGATGCTGGGGCTTGAGTAGTGCTTCCAGTCAATGTTTGGGTAGTTGAAGTCGCCCAATATAATGGTGTTCGGAGAGATCTTCATGTTCTCCAATGTTTTCAGGAAAGCCGAATGGGATTCCTGACTTTGAGAGGGTGGTCTGTAGGATGCTATAAACTGAAAAGCAGTCTTGCCCACTGTTAGTTGCACATGGATGGTCTCCGATACTTCATGCAATGCCACTAACCTGGAGGTGTGGATATCCTTGATAAATATGGAAACTCCCCCTCCTTTTGTGGTTCGGTCCGGGTTTTGGGGCCGAAAAGTATGATATGAGGTATAGCCTGGTAGTGCTGGGGTGCTCTCTGGAGCCTTGAACCAGGTTTCTGTCACTGCACAGATATCGATGTTCTCCATACTGAGGAGAGCTTCGAGTGCATGCATCTTGAGGTTAAGACTTCTGGCGTTTAGCAGCATTACCCTTAGTTTCTTGTTCCTTGTGCTGTCTATGGGGGTGGGTTTGACTTTAGAGCCTTGCCTAAAAAAGGCAGTATGGGGGTGCAAGAGCCTTTGCCAATATCCGAAAGCCCAGTGGTGACAGGTGCAAGCAGTCCCTAGTGAAGCAACGTGGCTTGTCGAGCATGTCATCCCAGGCTGACAGACACTGGATCCCCCTTGAATGACACCAACATTTTAGCCAATTGTTAAAATCGATCATTTTGTCTTTGTACTGTGGCATCATTTTAGGTGAGGGTAAGATGCTGCTCAAGGTCAGGGTCATACCGGCCTGGGCTACATGATCAGAGAGCTCCTCTATGTCTCTTTTCATGTAGTCCAGGGAGGTACGTCTCAGGTCATTCACACCAGCATGTACAATGACTGAGTCATATTTGTATTTGCTTTGGAGTGACCTGAGTGCTTGCGTTATGTGTCGGATCCTAGCACCCGACAGGCAGCTCACTGTGACCTTCTCTTTATTCAGCCTGGTGAGCGGGACATCAGTGTGTCTGACAATAGAGTCACCTATAACAAGAGTATCAGGTGTGTTATTCAGCCTTAAGGGCTGTGGCTGCTTGGCACACTGACTTTGTGGGTTATGTGTTGTGTGTGTTTTGTTTTGAGGTAGCGTTTGCTTGGATGTCTGCTTTGGAGGTCTCTGTTGCTTAGGTAGATTTTTATTTAGAGCCTCCGAGTATGTTTTTGTGTATTTATGTGTTTGGTTCGCTGATGTGGTGGGACTATGTGATACCGGAATTGTGTTGTGTGAGGTTACCTTCCTCCTCCTGACTGGTTACACCAGTTTTGAGATGAGAGAGCTCAGCCTCCAGTTTGGCTAAATAGTTGCATCTCTCACATATATTTGAACCTGTTTGGAGGAGGAGAGGGTTGTCCGTGTACATGAGACAGTTGTAAAATTGCCTCAAAATTCCCAGATTCACCAGCTGGACTGTTGAGGAAACCATTGACTGACCTTTGGACATGCTAGAGTAATAGGGAAACTGAATTTAAAATGGACCAATAGAGGACAGGGTAATCGTAGAGAGTATAAGAGTAAGTAGTGCTTATGGTTTAATAGTGCTAACTTGTAGGATTACTTAATTGGACCAGTGAAGGGCCTTAGAATGAGAATATGGTGTTTAAATTGAGAGATAGAGCAGTTCTAAGGGAAAAAGTGAAGAGCAGACTTTGCGGAGCCAGGAATAGTTTAAACCAAATTAGGCGGCGCTGCCCATTGTTGCTCTATGCTCAAAAACACGCAAAAGAGGGTTTTAAGAGAGGAAGATGAAGGAGTTTTGGAATTGACCCGGAATGGCCAATAAAACTACAGTTTCATGTCAGTAACCACTCCCACAGGGGCAGGCAGGCTGCTCAATGTTTTTCACTGCCACTGATCAACAGAGAGACTTTCCTTTAGCCCAAGCAAAAAAAGGCCTCACAGAAACTTACAAACAGTTCAAGAACAGCAAGCCTGTAACTGAACTTTTTTAAATCTCAGAAAAGTGGGAAAAAAGCAAGATTTTTTTTGTTTTTTTCAGAGATATCAGAGGTTAACAAGTATCAGCAAGTTATAACAGTGCAGTAAATGACCCCACATAAGAGTACTAGGCCAAAGACATAAAATGCAAGTCTTGAGAAAAAAACTATTTTAAAAATAAGTGTAAACAGGAAATTCAGTAAACAGCTCTAGGTTGTGCTCTAAATACAGTTACTAATGCAGAAATCAAATTTAACAAGCCAGAAAATGCTCAAAATAGGCGGCTATGCAGGAAAAACTTAGCAAATAAACAGAGGAAAAATACTTAAAGTCTCAAAAGTGGCTCCTTTCTTCTCTCAGCGTTTTCTCCTCTTGGTGGGTGCTTCACCAACAGCCAACAAGCCTGAAAAGACGCCAAAACCACGAGGCAACCAGGTTTTAAGAGAGGAAAATGAAGGAGTTTTGGAATTGACCCAGAATGGCCAATAAAACTACAGTTTCAAGTCAGTAACCACTCCCACAGGGGCAGGCAGGCTGCTCAATGTTTTTCACTGCCACTGATCAACAGAGAGACTTTCCTTTAGCCCAAGCAAAAATGGCCTCACAGAAACTTACAAACAGTTCAAGAACAGCAAGCCTGTAACTGAACTTTTTTAAATCTCAGAAAAGTGGGAAAAAAGCAAGATTTATTTTTTGTTTTTTTGTTTTTTCAGAGATAGCAGAGGTTAACAAGTATCAGCAAGTTATAACAGTGCAGTAAATGACCCCACACAAGAGTGCTAGGCCAAAGACAGATAAAATGCAAGTTTTGAGAAAAAAATGATTTTAAAAATAAGTGCAAACAGGAAATTCGGTAAACAGCTCTAGGTTGTGCTCTAAATACAGTTACTAATGCAGAAATCAAATTTAACAAGCCAGAAAATGCCATCAGTCAGTACCTTAATAGGTAGATAGGGAACTGTAAATACATTCCTGGTCTGCCAGCTATGCCTCTGTCAGAGAGAGGCAGCTTGTAAATGTTCGACTACCTTTGCCCAAGTTTGTGCAACCCCACAAAACATTTGGGCACCAATACTTATCATATTTTATTGGGAAGCTTAAATGGCCCCCTGAGTTATTATCCAAGTAATCTACTATGAGAATAATATGACTTGTAGTTCATAACAGGCAATATCATTGTGTCATCATACAAAAAGCTAAATGGTTGTCTGTTGAAGCCATAGACACATTTTTGCTTAACAGTTTAACATTCATACTGATAAGTAATAACCATTGCCCATCACTTAGAAACAGGGTATTTATAAGACACTCCAGCTGCAATTTAAGAAGTCACAATGGCTCTCAACGACATGGGCCAGCTTATACACTGGCCCACATTTTTTAAATTATTACTTATTGTAAAACACCATGCTTTATACTATCATCATACCTTATTTGTATATTGCACCATGTAGACTGTATTCTTTCTTGTTTACACATTGTATTATGTGCATAACTGAGTGTAACTTTATATTTACTTTCTATGTTTGTCATTTGGCTAATGGCCCAGACCTTTTCTTGAGACCATTTCACTTATCCAACTAAATAAATCATTTGGTGCAAAGACTGCCTATGGGAAGGGAACATATCAGTATTGATATTTGTTCTGATATTAGACAAAGATTTTACAATTGACATTTTTAGTACTGTGTTGTATGCAAATTCACTGTGTTCAATAAAGTTTGTTGTCACACCCCTCTGAAATGGGAATATGCCACTGTTGTTAATGCTGGCATAGTTTCAGCATTAGGGCTGCCAGAAGTATTCTCTGTGCATTTTCTAGGGTAAGTCTTTCATGCAGAACTTTCTCAAATCAATAATAAAAAGTTATTTTTGTAACTGTTCTCTTCCAGTGTGCAGACCACTTATATCTGAGTCTGAATTATGCTTTTTCTAAAATAATAAGTTATAGAAATGATGACTGGTGCATTCAAATGGTTAGCACTGACTTTCAAGGCACCAAGCTAATTTTACAACTATGAGCAGGATTCTAGATATTACCAAATATCTGAAAAAGGGAATAAACAAGGTTTATAAAAGACGACTTATGATTGCATACCTCTCAACTGTCCAGATTTTCGCAGACTATCCAGATTTTTGCCTCATATTTTTGGTCTTTTCCTCATATAATTTGTGATTTTCTGGCAAATCTCTTGGGATTGAAGTCACTAAATAATGGCACTCACTTGAATTTCAGACTTCATACCCTTCAGAAAATGTATGCTAATCCAATGGTTTTAGTAACTTTCAAAGTTTATAAGAGCAATATTTAAAATCTCGCCCTATTTTTGGGCCCTTGTTCCCCCATTATTGTAGCCTTTGTCCAGATTTCTTAAGCTAAGAGATTGAGAGGTATGCTTATGAGATAAACCATCATTTCTGCATTGTTACTGAAGACTAAAAGAACATAAAGAACTGATTGGTTTTAAAGAACATATACTAGAAGGTTCGCAACCTTTGAGTGAGTACTGTTAAGCCTGAACATTAATGGCATGCCAAGATGATGGCTCTTCTGTAAGCATACCAGTGTTTCCCAATTATTAAATGGTGGAAATCATTTACATGTTAAAGGATGCATATTTGCTAGAGTAATTACCAGGCTTTATAGTAGTATAGATGTAAATTGAACCCCCCCCCAGAATGGAGGAGAAACTCAGTACAGTACAGGGCAGTTGGATATACTAACCTTAGTCCTGGGTGCCATGTGGTAGGAGATGATAGGAGATGACTATTATTAGGGAAGAAAATTAATAGCAAAAGTCTGCTGTTCATGAGTCAAAGGTTAATGCATAGCAGTATGTCAACCATTTTAGGCTTAGTCAACAATACCTAAAAAGAAGACTCCTTGAGTGCGATCTAATAGTTCAGACGATGGTAGTAGGGATTGGATTTTATCTGGAAGATATGGATATAATATTTTTAGCTTGGACTATACTTGATTGAAGGGACATGGGGAGGGGGTTGAGAAAAAGGAATGAAAAGAGAAGTGCAGAAGGAATAGGGCAACTATGATGGGATAATGCTTAGTTTGGCATAGTTAGAAATTTGCACCCAGTAGCTCCTAGAATTAATTTATGCAACATCAGGTGTTTCAGCTATACGGCAGTTCTGAATGCCCATGACTTTTTTTCTTTTTAAGTTTAAGAACAAAAAAACAGCAACGGTAAAACCAAAAGAAAAAGAAAAACTGCTGTGGCGTGGAGATCGCTGTCACGCCAATGTTTCCTGGGATAAAAACCAAGCCAAACCGCTAAGCTCGAGCAGGTTCAAACATAAATGTCTCCGAACTGTTTAAAAACTTCCACTTTATTGAACAGAGTAGAAAAAAGGTTAAGCGCTTTCACACACCTGTTCAATAAAGTGGAAGTTTTTAAACAGTTCGGAGACATTTATGTTTGAACCTGCTCGAGCTTAGCGGTTTGGCTTGGTTTTTATCCCAGGAAACATTGGCGTGACAGCGATCTCCACGCCACAGCAGTTTTTCTTTTTAAGTTTGTTAATTGACAAATTCAGGCCAATAAAGCCAAACCGGGTCTATATTAGAACATTGAAGTTTCAGAACTTCTAATGTTCTAATATCAACTCCTATTCAGCGAAAGCTGAAAATAGCGAAGTTACAGAAAACCGAATTCTTTCCTAGGGAAAGAATTCGGTTGTCCGTTCCTGTCGTTTCACTATTTTCAGAGCTGTGGTGGAAAGTTACAGGTCGGGTTCAGGTAAGTGTGCGATTGTGTGGACATTTGAGTTAGGGCAGGTTAGGTGAGTTAGGGCGTGGGTCAGGTAAGTGTGCGAATGTGTGAACGGGAGGGTTAGGGCGCGGTTGAGGTGTGTGTGCGATAGTGATGGACCTTAGGGTTAGGGTTTTGGTTAAGGTAAGTGGGTAGATAGTAGTGTATGTACAGTTTAGTGTATGGTTAAATGTAAGATTTTAGGTGTATGTGTGTGGATTGCTGTTTGTTTGGTGTGTTTGTGTTGTGTGTATGTGTTTTGGAACAGCACATTTTTTTCCCTAGGAAAAAATTTGCTGTTCTGAATTTCGATGTTATCAGTTTTCGGTTACTAGGGGTCATATTAGAACATTTGAAGTTCTGAAACTTCGATGTTCTAATATAGACCTGCCAAACCCCATTAGCTGTGGACATGCATGTTTCAATCTTCTTATGACCTCATCAGCACAGCATAAGGGGACTGTTTGGCCAACTTTTAGAAACACAGGTTGTCTTACCCAGCTATGTCCATAACCATTAAGGTGTCTGCAAAATCTCCCATCTAATAAATGAGAGTAAACAGGACATACAGCCAAACCAATTAGTAAAATATTACAAGAAAATCCTAGCCAAGCTAGAGTTTTCACTGTCTGATTCCTTAAAACCTCTTGTTTAGGGTAAGACCATAATTAGAGCACAAGTTATTAGTGTGAATAGCTCTCAACTTCTTAGCACAAAAAAATCTGGACAAATCCAAAAATAATGGGGGACAAAGCCTCAGAAATAGGGACACATTTTAAATATTGCTCTTATAAACTTAAAAAGTTACTAGAATAAAAGGACTTGTGTAACCATACATTTTATGAAGTATATGAAGTCGGAAACTCAAATCCCTGTCATTATTCCGTGAATTCAATCCTCATGGACTTGCCACAAAAATCCATAAAACTACATATTTTATGAGGGGCAGACCAAAAATATGAGGCAAAAATCTGGGCATTCTGCGAAAATCTGGAAGGTTGAGAGTATGAGTATGAGCGTGATCAAGGTCTTCTTTGAGGATTACTGAACTGGAAGGGGATAAATCCTGGCTTGCAGTCATCTGAAAATTTAGTTATTAATATTTCTGTAGACTTCAGAGGAACTGATTCCACAGAGAAAAGGGCTCATGACAGAACTCTGAGTGGTGCCACTAGTTATAGTTTCCTTTTTGGGCAGGGTACCATTTACTCTGATTGAGTGTGCTCTGATAACTGGTTCACAATCCAGCAAACTAGAAATTGATTGTTGTAAAATTGGCTAAGCTTATTTATAATGCCAGAGTGGGGAATTATATCAAATGCTTTGGATAACTCCACAAAAGCAGTGTGTATATATGAGGTTCTTAATCTAGGGCTTTGGTGACATTTTGAAGTAGCTACCAAGGTTAAGACACAGCCTTTCCTTGACAAAGCCAGACTGTAAAGGATCTAGAGACTGCAGATCTTGTAAGTCCTTATCAATTAGTTCTATAATAATTAATTCCATGGCTTTACAGATAATGCTAATGATCCTATAGTTACCTGTGTTGGCAAGTTGGCTATTCTTACTGTAGGGGTTGACTGGCATTTCTCCATTGATCAGATGCAAATTTTGTGGAAAGACTTTGACTGAAGATGTTTAGTGAAGGTATGGCTAGGTGACACTTTAGGCTTAGCAGTAAACAGGTATGTTGTCTGACCCCAATTAGGTGTTACTATTTTTTAGTTTTGGAGAGGCCAGGAGATACTTGGTCAATATTGATAATCGGGGGGAGGAGGGATAGTTTGGTCTAAGCTGGTATGACAGAAATAAGGGTATAGCAGGTTTATTAGAATTAAAGCTGAATTTGTTAACCAAGATGTCAACAATGAATTATGGCTCAGTGTGGATAGTATCACTTTACATTTACTCAGAATATGGCAGGATGTTGCTGCAGATTTTACTTACATAGTTGGAAATGGTATATTTATTTATTTGTCTGTCTGTTTTTATTGCACATTTGCTAACTAGTGTAGAGCACTGATTAAGACTGACCAGTTTCAGGCAGCACTATGGCTGCCTTTAGTACTGGTGGTTAATCATGTAATCCCATGATTATACATAGCCTTGGTGCTTATCGTACTATTTTTGAGTTTCTTACTAATTTGGTTAAGTTTTGTTCTATACAATAGGAGCAGCCAAGATTTATAGAAGCCTGTCAGTTTACATTTCTTGTTTTATAATTCGTTCATTCAGTTTTCACACCAGATTGGACATGTGATGTATGCATTATTTTCCTTATTATTTAATATGTCATAAAATTCCTTGGTTAGGATTAGGGCTGCGTCATCAGTGTTCATGGATTTGGGGTGATCGCATCATTAATGTTTTTTGAAAAGTTTGATAAAGTATGAAAGGTTGGTTTTGTTTAAGCATAGGAATATAGATAGATTATTGGAAGAATGGAAACTAAAACTGAGACAGACGTTGATAGGGAATACTTGTGACAGTAAGCAGAGGACAGGGGAATTAGGTAAGAGCAGGTCTAGTAGATTTGGGCCCCTAACTCGGAGAGTAAATATTTGGTTCAGGGATCTGGAGTTGATGTTGACAAGGGCCTGGGAGTAACAATTGTTGAATATGTAGGTGGAACCAGCTGACATTTGGGTAACTAAAATCTCATAATAAGAAAAGGTGCTTGGTTTGACTTAACTGGAGAAGCATGTTTAGGTAACTATGTTCCTCTAGGGGCATAGTTAGGGACCATAATTACTAATAAAGTGAAACATTATTTTGTTGAGAGTGGTTTGGAGTTGTTCTAAATCAAGATTGAGGTCATTTAGTTACACATTAAGAGTAAGATCTGTAATAAATATGGTTACAACCCCCACCCCCCATCACCACCATCACTACCACCAACTGCTAGCAGTCCTGAATGAGTGATAGGTAATAAACCCTGGAATAGTGGAAATATTTTTCAACTGATTGGAACCATGTTAGAGTGGATTGAAGGGGTAGCAGTTCCATACCAACATTTCTGAATGCTGGTACAGAAATGAATGCTGATACTGCTTCTGTAGTCCTCCAGTGCTTTGTGTGTGGTATAAGTTGTAGCAAGCAGCTCACCACAAATGGAGCAAATGGTTTGTTACAGCTGGTAAAAGGAGAAACAGTTTCTTTTTAGTCCTGCACTAGGATCTTTTTTCCCCTTGGTGTTCAAGTCTCAAAGGGGAGGGGCTCAGGATGAGAATAACAGGCCTGGTTCAGAGTGGAAGGTCAGGGAAATTAAACTTTTTTTCTTGTTCTTCAACTTAATGTTGAGGAGTGCTAGATTAAGGAATGGCACCAGATGCTAGATAAGCCAGCTGTAGCTCTATGTATGTCCTCCAAGTAAAAAAAGTTTCCAAGTCAGAAATTTTGCCTCTGAGGCTTCTTTTATTGAGCTGACCCACTCTGGCACCTGGCAGATTGAAATTTGTCATGTTTAAATATCTAGAAGTTTTACATAGCCTAAAAAGGCACAATGAGGATGGAAAGGGATTTTGTATCAGAGAAGAGGTGCAGCCCATGTTTGATGAAGCAGGAACCTACCATGGTTTCCCAGGCTGCCACAATCTGGATCTCACTAGAATGAGCCCATTTACATAGTCAGATGCTGTTGTACACATCACTGTAGATGATGGCAGAATACTACTCAACACAAGAGATTTCACCTCCATAAGAGCATACAATGAGAGATGCACCATGTCTCTCTGCATCTCCTTCAAGGTGGACCACCTAAGACTTTCCACATCAACATGAGCAACAAGTCCATATTCATGTTTTGGATGCTTCAGGGCCTGATGGGCCCTGGTGATGTCCATAAACCTTATGCCTATCTTTTGCCAATATGGCGAGTGTAGAGTCCACAGAAAAGCATACTTGTGATTTAGAAACCATGATCATATGGCAGGAAAGTGGAGTAAGTATGCCACAAGGTATACGCAAGAGGTTACAGACTAAATGGGAAGATTCTGAGACTAGATCATGATGAGAAGCTCTCTGTACTGTTGGCCTGAAGAATGGGTTGGGAGAACCAGACACTTTTAAGTTTAAGTAGGAGTGTATTATGGAGCTAACTAAGGATGCTGAATTTTCAAATAGCTAGAGCACAGATAATTGCAAAAATGTCTCTCATTTCCAGTAAGGTGCATCATATTCTTGTGTAATTTCACAGTTGCAGGAGTAAGGAATTAATTGTAAGAGTAGCTGCCCAGAAGGGCCTGACACAAGTTTCCATTCAAGTCTGTGTGGTACAAGACATTTCAATCCTGGTTTATCAGTGCTGGATGTGGTTCTACCTTCTTATGTGGAACATGTGAAGAGAAGAAGATGAGGCTGCCCTTGTGAAGCCAACCACACTGAAGGTAACTTGGAAAGGTTCAATATTCTGGGCCTGTTCTCTGAAGGATATACTGAAAATTATACATGGAAGTGATATGATACATGATGAAACGGCCTGGTGGAATCTTGACGAAAAATGGAGAGGAGAAAAGTACAGTTGTGTACCTACCATAAATGTAGATGTTCGAGTGTATTCACTGTTGCAGTCATTACACTTGGGTTATCCACCGGCAGGCTACCCGCAGTCGCCAGAGTTCCAAAGTCTTGGTCCGGCATCGGTGGCTGTTGCCTCTTCCCTGACGTCAGTGCACCAGGGGTATAAAAGATGCAACCAATGCCATTTTCTTCAGTTTTTCTTGCCCCAGATGTCAGATGCCCCCAGATAGGAAGGCTGGAAAAATAAAATTATGCCAAAAAACATGCATGTACTAATATATACATTTCCTTCATCTACAAGCAAATACACCTCATTGTATAGAGTTGAGAAGTACAGAGAAGTCACAGCAAAGAAAAGGGGGATGGTGGGAGGGTAACCTGGAATGCAACAGTGAATACACTCGAACATCTACATTTATGGTAGGTACACAACTGTACTATGTTAATCATGTTTCACTGTTGCAGTCATTAAACTTGGGTTGAATGTGAAAGCTGAGGTTGGGCGACTTTGTCTAAATTGGATTTGGAGAGGCTACCAGGCCTACAGGACTGCAGTGGCAAAGCCTGCTCTGGATTTAGAGTAGAGAGGCAAGTGGTAGTGCTTGGTGAAAGTGTGCACTGAGCTCCAGGTTGCATCTTCTAAAATGTCTTTGGTTGGTACTCCTCTGAGAAAGGCTGCTGAAGTGGCTGCTGCTCTGGTAAAATGTGGCCTAATGACCTTAGGCACTGATTTGCCATGTTGTGCATAACAGAAGCGGATGCAGTCTCCTATCCATTCTGCAACTGTCTGATTTGTGATAGGTTTTCCTTGTGATCCTGCAGCATAGGCTACAAACAGTTGCTCAGTTTTTCTGAAAGCTTTTGTTTTATCCAAGTAGAATCATAGCTGTCTGTGTATATCCAAAGCGTGCAGAAGTCTCTCCCCTTTATTCTGGGGATTTGGATAGAAAGTTGGTAAATAAATGGTTTGGTTCAGGGCCACATTGGAAACTACTTTTGGCATGAATGTTGGGTTTGTCCTGAGAGAAACCCTGTCCTGGTGAAAAATGATGAAATGTTCCACAGCCATTAATGCCTGTAACTCTGATACTCTTCTTGCTGAAGTTATTGCTAGGAGCAGAGCAGTTTTCCATGATAAGAATTTTATATCAGCTGTGCTGGCTGGTTCAAAAGGAGGCAGTGTGAGTTTTTCTAAAACAAAATTGAGATCCCAAGTTGGTACTGGTGCTCTCCTTGGGGGTCTTATGTTTTTTGCCCCTCTGAGGTACTATCTTAGTAGAGGATGTGAAAAAATAGGAGGTTCTGTATTGTAATGAGCTGAAATGGCAGAGGTGTGGATTTTAATTGATGAGAAAGATAGGCCTTTGTCCAGCATTTCAGTTAGGTATTGTAAAATCAGAGGTATATTTGGAACAAGTGGTTCGAGCCCTTGTGCCTGGTTCCAAGCACAGAATCTATTCCATTTTTCTTCATAAGATTTCCTAGTGCTGGGTCTCCTAGCTTCTAAAATGACATCCATAACAGCTTTAGAGAGAGGTGCAGTCTGAGTGGCTACATTATCTGCCATGCTGCCAGATTTAAGGTTCTGAGTTGACTATGCAGAATCTGATTGTTTTGTTGAGTCAGAAGATGAGGAATTTGAGGTAAAGGCCAAGCTGGGCCCTGAGACAAGATCTTTAGGATTGGGTACCAGTGCTGGCGTGGCCAGTTTGGGGCAATCAGGATCATTTTTGGCCTTTCTTGTCTGACTTTTAGGATCACCTTGGTAAGAAGAGGCATTGGAGGAAGGCATAGACTGGCAGGGCTTTCCAGCTGAATGATAGAGCATCCACTTTCCATGCTTGAGAGTGATACGTTCTTGTGCAGAATTTCTGTAGTTGGCAATTGTGAGGGGAGGCAAAAAGATCTATGTCTGGTCATCCCCATTTCCTTGTTATCATGCTGAACACACCTGTGGATTTAGTTTCCATTCGTGAGGGTCCATGAGATTTCTGCTTAGTTCGTCTGCCAGTGTATTTTTTGTTCCTGGAAGGAATTGTGCCTGCAGATGTACCTGATAGGTTAGTGCTGTGTTCCACAAGGTCATGGCTTGCCTGCATAGGGGGTAGGAATGTGTGCCCCCTTGCTTGTTTATGTACCACATAACTGTGGTATTGTCTGTCTTTATTAGTAGTTGTCCTGGATGTAGTAGGTCCTTGAAAGCTGTCAGGGCATTCTGTACAGCTAGCATCTCTTTCTGATTGATGTGAAGATGCATTTGGTTCCTTGGGCCACTTGCCCTGAATACATTTTCCTGCCATATGTGCCCCCCAGGCATAATCCGATGCATCCGTTGTTATTGTCTGCCTGGCTGTGGGTAAGGTGAAAGGCTGTCCCTTGTTGTGGTGACAGGCCTGGGACCACCATCAAAACTCCTGTTGTAGGCAGGGAATTAAAGTTATGATTGTCTCCAGGCTGTGACAATGTTGAGTCCAAACACTTTTTAGATACCATTGTAGTTTCCTCATATGCAGTCTTGCATATGGAATTAGTAGAATGCAGGACGCCATGAAGCCCAGGGTCTGCAGAATTTTTCTTGCAGGGAGCTGGGTCTTTGTGGCCATCAGTTGAAAGTATTGAGTCAGTTGCCTTTGTTTGTCTGGCATGAGATAAGCCATCTGGGCAGTTGTATTTAAGCTTGCACCCAGGAATATTATCTCTTGAGAGGGCACTAGTTTTGATTTCTTTTCGTTTACTGTGTACCCTAGGCAAATTAGTAATCTTTTTACAAATGCCAGATGCTTTAGTAGAATGTCCTTGCTCTCTGCTTGAATAAGGCAGTCATCCAAGTAGGGATATATTTGAATTCCTTTTTGTCTGCAAAATGCAATTACTGGTGCCAGGCATTTTGTGAAGACCCTGGGTGCAGTAGATCAGCCAAAGGGCAGTGCAGAGAATTGGTAATGCATTGAGCCTGCTATGAATCTGAGGTATCTTCTGCAAGTTTGTCTGATTGGGACATGCAGGTATGCCTCTTTGAGGTCCAAAGTAACTAGCCAAGCCTTCTTGCCCAGCATGGGTAGAAGCTGCTGTAGTGTTAACATTTTGAATTTTGGAACATCCAGGAAAGTATTTAGGCTTGACAGGTCCAGTATTGGTCTCCAGGCTTTGTCCTTTCTGGGTACTAAGAAAAGTCTTGAGTAAAATCCTTGCCCCTGTTCTTGCTGTGGTACTCTTTGAATAGCTCCCATGTCCATGAGAGCAGCAATTTTTTTTGCGCCTCTGTCCATTGGTTTTGTGGCAGGTCCGGCATACCTTTTGATTTTGGAAGTGTGTGAAAGTGGAACCTGTAACCCTGAGAAACAATATTCAGTACCCATTTGTCTTGGGTGATTGTGCGCCAATTTTCTGAGAAAAGTTCTAGCTTTCCCCCTAGGGTTTGTCAAAAGGTAAGTGCTTGGCATCTGTAGAGGGAAGTCATTGGGACTGTTTCCTATAAGGTTGTGATTTGTCTTCTGCTCCTTTGGGGGCTGAAGCCCCCCATTGTTTAGGTCTGTAGGAGCCTTGGGGCTGAGATCTGCATCTTGGGCATCTGTATTTGCCTCTTTGTGGCCTGTCTGACACCGGAAAGGACCAATTTTATGAAGACCAGTTTCTGCTAAACCTAGGTGGTTGAACCTGTAAGAAATCCTTTACTGTCTGCATTGATTTTGCTTTATCCTCCATTTTATTTAACACCTCTTCTGCCTTAACACCAAACAAAGTATCATGCTGTAGTGGAGCATCCAATAATTTTACTTTAAGATGGTCAGGTAAAGTTTGCTCTTTCAACCAAGCATGCCTTCGAATAACAGAGCCTGTAACTGCGGCTCTACAAGAAGCCTCTAATGAATCAAAACCACATTGTAAAGTATGCTTTCCCACTTGTTCAGCTGCACGCAATAAATCCTGCATTTCCTTACTGTCAGGACGTTCTGAGATTGAAACCATTTTCTGCTTTAACAAAGACATGAGGTACTGTCGATATTTAAGCATGTGAAACTGGCAATTTAAAGCCCTTACAGCTAAAGTAGCAGAAGTGTAAACTTTTTTCCCCATCTGTCCAGAGCTCTGGAATCTCTATCCGAGGGGACATGATTTTTAGCAGTGGAAGCCTTAACCCCTTTATGACCCTGAGAAATTGTTTCTGGATCTGCAGCAGGGTTTTTGTAAAGAAATTTATGAGAGTCAGGGACCCTGTAGTGCCTGTCAGGCTTGACCGGTGCAGGGGGTAAAGAATCAGGAGTCAGACTGGATTCAGAGAAAACATCATCAACAATATCTAGCACAGGGGGAATAGCCAGGGGCCTGTGCTGGGGAAATAAAAGAAAGTCACTGAGCCTTTTCTTGGATTCTGAATAATCCTGACTCTCCCAATGGAAATGCTCCCTCATGGTGTGCAGGGTTTCCCCAAAGGAATAATCCTCAGGCGGAGAGGCTGAAGGTATAGACTCTTCTGCATCAGAGTCCTCATAGGGAGGGAGAGAATATCCATTATCAGAAGAGGAATCAGAGGAATCATAGTCAGTGTCTTGCCTAGGCCTTTTGTCAGGAGGGGGATGGGAACCCCTGATTAAAGTAATTAGGTCTTCGGCCATTTTAAGCATCTGTTTCTTTGGCATGGATGACTGTTCAGTAGAATGCTGTACTTGTTTCCTTGTCTGTAATGGTGTTTTTAACTTTGCCTTGGCTGCTGTAGTGGGCTTAGTTGTAAGCTGTGAAGGTCTGAAAACACCCTCAGAAGCCGATGCCTGCTCAGCGGCTCCAGACCCATCTGAGGGAATAGTTTCCATAGGCCCAATACCTTGAGTTTCCACAGGCCTCGGTGTCTCCACGTGGCTGTTGGATACGGCCTGTGGCTCTGAGGTAGCAGGTGTCAGGGGCTGCAAAAGTGCCTCACTGAGAACCGACGAACAGGCGACTGGCCTAGAAGAGGCTTCGTTGTCGGTTTTGGACCTCGGATGCCTGTCCTTTTCTTTGTCTTTGCGTTTTTTATAAATTCCGGTTGTCAGTTGTTCCGACAGCATAATGTAATTAAACCTTTGGCCAAAATAATGTAAAGCAAAATCAAACCGACGTTTAATAGTGTGTTTATTGAATCTAGCACAAAACCGACAACTGGTAACGTCGTGGTCAGGGCCTAGGCAAGGAATACAGTAAGAGTGAAAGCCCTTATGAGGTATTTGCTTCCCACAAGAGATACAATTATTAACTTTTACTGACATCGGTCTGGAGCAAGAAAAAGTTTCCCCAATGGGGTACTTAGCTTTATTGAAGACTTTGGTTCTGAAACTCAATTTTGAAAATCTCGGGTGTCGGCCGACCGGCACTTGCGAACTGCTTTTGCTTCGAGCACCGCGTGGCAAGAAAGACTGAAGAAAATGGTGTCAGTTGCATCTTTTATATCCCTGGTGCACTGACGTCAGGGAAGAGGCGACAGCAACCGACGCCGGACCAAGACTTTGGAACTCGGGCCGACTGTGGGTAGCCTGCCGGCGGATAACCCAAGTGTAATGACTGCAACAGTGAAACACGATGAACATCAAGACATATACAGTGCAGACTGACTGGCCATCTCGTGCAAATCAACTAGCTATTCTGGTAAAACATATAGTACTCCAACAAGGAGGAGAGAGCTGAAGTGCAGCCAGAATTGTAACAGCTGGCCAAGGAGGTGGCTTCACAGGCTGGAGTACATGATAGAGCTTTCTTGAAAGCCGTGAAAAACAGAATAAAACTGTGGGAAAATCTGGAGGATTTTAGAGAAGAAAGGCATTCTGGTGCAGAAGTGGGGAGAAGATGAGGAGTGGATGTTGGAGTCATTACCAAATATATACAAAAGCCTCTAGCATGCTTACTTGACAACACAATGAACTACCATTAAAGTAACTGAATGTAAGTAAGGATGCTGTTTGGGAAGGGGGTAGAAAGCTAGCAACTGATGCCTTGACTGTTTTCATTAATTCCATGACTGTAAATTATTCTAAATTGCTGTGGTGACTGGATGGCATAAAGTGATTCATTTGGGCGGTGACCTGCAACACAAATAGTGGAAAAGATATGGGCTGTTCAACCAAAGAGTTATTATCAAGGTGAGGTGAGGCATAGCAGAGACAGCTCTGGTGAGTACAATGCTGCAGGGAAGTACTAAATGAACACTAGCCCATCATGGGCAGCTGAAGGTATTAGCACACTTTATAGTATTTCATTCTGCTGCTGCTAACTGCTCATCTTCAATACGTGCTGGCATTTTTTGTTAAATTTTGAACAATCCCCCAATGGAACTGCAGGTATTAGTATTAACTCTGTGCAAATATTATATTTATTGGGGAGGGTGTTTTCCAGTTTTGGGTATACTACTGATATGGTGTGCACATTTAGAACTGTAGTGATTACTACTCTAAATCTATGTTATTTTCCTGTAGAAAGATAATTGTGTGTAGTTGTGTACTTACTGGGCATCTAAGGGGATTATGTCTGACAGCAGAAGGCAATGTAGATGCTCACTGGGGCCAGGTTTATTTATTGTTTTATGGCACTGTGCATCTACTAAGCCATTATGTGTTATTTACTTGTTCTCTTTATATAGATGTTCAAGCTATCGGTTATGTAGAAGAAAATGTTTTACACTGCCTGTGTGCTGGGAATATGGGTGACAAGTTGTAATTATATAAATAGTTTGAATGTTTAACTTGTACAGAGGGGTAAGTGAACACTGGAAGGAGTGGATGTGGCTATGCTACAGGGACTTAAGATGATTGTGAGTAAGGTGGGGATATTGCAGAATATGAGGAAAAGGTGGAAAGAGAGGGTGGGGGTACTAATCAGAGAATAATTGTTGTGAAACTTAGGAACAAATGCAGGGAAACCACTGAAGAACTACATTGTTTAAATGAGGAAGAAGTAGGATTGGAAAGAGGATCTAGTCTGTGACAGTCTGAGAAAAAAAGAAAAATATACATTCAATTTGGCAAATAAGAAAGCATAAACCTGTAAAGTAGAGATTATGTTTATTAGATAGCTCAGCATTATGGAACATCTGAGTGGCTAATCTATGATATTCATAATCTCCCCCTGTGTATTTATTGATGGCGGGTTGAGGGAAGGGGATGACAAATAGGAGAAGAAGACAAATAGTTTGGGAGTGGATGGAACGTTAAACAATTAGTTGTAGTAGAGCTGTTATGGCTGTGAAATGGAAAAGAATGAAAACTGTGGTGGGAGGGGGACCTTTCCTGTGGTGGACTGGCCAAGACAGAATGAGCGGGTGTTCAAGTGATTCTGGACAGGTTAAAAAGAAGGTCCTGGTTTTGGATGATGAAGGTAGTGGATGGATGTAGTTAAAGAGATATGTAATTCTGATAGTGGGGCTAAACAGTGTGGGGTGCTTTCGGGATCATGGTGGAAGTTTGTTAATTCTGTAGAGATGCTCTATGCTAAGGGGAATTCAGATGGACTGCTTAATCTCACCCGAGGACCTGTGGGATCTAGCTAAAGTGGAACAGCAAGGAAGAGAGAGTGGGGAGGGGACAACAATGTATGAAGATAAAAACAAAGAAGTGGAGTTAATAATAGGGTTGAGATAAAAGATGAAAACAAAGACTGTGGGAGGGATTAATAATCCTATAAAAAGGAAAGTGCAATTACGAAATTGACCAGGAAGGGGTAGATGTGGCAATGAGAAGATGGTGAGTAAGGTGAGGAGTTTGCACAGAAGGGAATACAGGTGGATAGGGCAACATTTGCAAAGGGGCAAGAGGGGATGGGTGAGAATCCATGAAAAACTGAGGTGGGAATCTAAAGATCTTGTGGTAGATAAAGAGGGTTCATGGATGTTGGGGAACTGTATTAGTGAGAGTAGGGGTATAGTGGTGGGCTCATAGTATGAACCTAATTAGGATAAGAAGAATATATTAATGGGAGGATTTGATGCATCAAGCACATTGGAGAAAGGAGGAGACAAAGTGATTCATGGGGGTGATTTTAATATTTTACTAGAGGAGATATACCAAATGTACGGGGCAGTAGATATGGATGAGTTGGTGTTGGAAGATATTTGGTGGAAAAAATGTGGAGTGCAAATACAGTGTATATTGTTAAGGGATGAAAGTGTGCAGGTGAGTAGACCAGATTTGCTGTTGTGGTTATAATCATGGCATGCAGAAAGGATGAGGAGTGGAGGTTGGGGTGGAAACTGGGAAAATGGAGGACATGGTCAGGACTAACAAAATAAAGTGGATGGGTAGACTGGGGATGGGGAAATAAAGGGCTTCATAACTGGAAGGTATTATGGTGACATGGAGGGGTAAACAGAGGTATATGTGCAAATTGAGAACAGAGCTGGGTAATTGATGGGGAGAAGGAAATGCAGTGGCTTCAGTGGGAAGTGGGCAAGAGAGTTGTAATATGCAAAAAGTATCAGGGGAGATAAAAATATACCTTAGATAGCTGGAGAAATCACAAATAAAGGTGGAACAGGGTATATGGTGGACAACATTAAAAGTGGAAACTAAATTATAAATGTGGAAACATAAGGAACAAGGGTGGTGGCCATGAAAAAATATGGAAAACTGAGGAAGGTGGAGAGAAGTAGGGAAACTATGAGGATATTCCGGGACATCTATAGTTTATTATGTAAAGAGATGGAGACAAAAGGGAAGGTATTTGAAGAATGGGAGGAAATGGTGACATTGCAGGAGGACAAGGATGAGTTGCGCCAGTATGATTCCATCATAGTCCATGTAGGTGTAAATGATTTGAGATGTACCTCCCTAGACTACATGAAGAGAGACATTATGGAGCTTTCAGATTATGTGTCTCAGGCTGGTAACAGCCTGGCATTGAGCAGCATATTACAATCACAAAGGATGATACCACAATGTAAGCAAACAATTATTGATTTCAACAACTGGCTGTTTTTCTGGCATCATTCTAAGTGTTACATTTGTCAGCTTAGGAAGACATGGTCAACAGACTATGTTGCTTTGCCAAGGATAGTCTGCACTTTTCCCCTCTAGGCTTTTGAATGCTGGCAAAAGCTATGTCCACCCCCATAGTACCTTTTTAGGCTATCCAAATTGACAAACCTACTGATACAGCAAAATCAACTCAATGTAACCTCAAGGTGCTACTGCTCAATGCTAAGAGCCTAAATAAAAACAAAACTCCCTCCAAGCCCTCCTCACACTCAGGAATTACCAAGACATGGTTTAAAGCAGCAGAGAGCACCCTGGCAGTGCACGGTTTGAGTGCCTTCCACAGTTTTAGACCAGTAGCTGTGCAGACAAGGGCTAAAGGTGAAGATGTCTCAATATACATCAGTAACAAGCATACCTCTAGGGTGGTTAAACAGGATGACATGCAGGGGTTCCTCCACATGCAGATCACCATACACAAAATCCTGTACCATACTCTAGCCAGCTATAGGTCACCTTCCATGTCCCAAGAAGCTCGCAATGCATATTTGGACCTATTGGAGACACTTACCATCCAACCTATCACCCTGCTCATGTGAGACTTTAGTTATCCCTCTATATATTGGAAATCCTACACTGCCTCAAATCTACAAGCACAGAGATTCCAGGACTTTGTGAACACAAACTACCTTGACCATATAGTGAATACGCCCACTAGAAGCTCCAACATACTGGACCTTGTGCTCATAAATATGAGAGAGCGCTACACCCCCCTCTATGTGTCATCCTCCCTGGTAAGGTCCAACCATAAAGCAGTCTCCTTCAAAATGAAATAACCCCATTAAAACCAGTAAAAGTTGCAAATTATTCCAAGGCAAACTACCTGTTATTAAGTGATGGGTTTTCAAATTTTAATGCCCCTCCAAACCCTGAGAACACAGCAGCATATGCTGAACTGCTCTCAGAAACCTCTAACCAGCCATGTCAATGGCTGCATGGAGGCTGCTGTGCCTACCAGAGGTAAGCACAGGACTAGCCCCAGAAACAAACCATCCTGGTGGCATCCCGTATTAAACAGAATATACAACTAGGGAAAAAATATGGAAAAAAAATCAGGAAGGGTAATTCCCATAAAGATAAAAATGTTCTCATCAAAGTAAATAGGCAACTAAGAGGACTAATTGAGTCAAGCAAAGCCAGTTTTAAGGTTAAGATATCCTCAAGTAAAAAATAACAATAACGCCTTCTACAGCTATGTCAGAAACAAGGATAGCACACTGTAATGTGCTGAACTGGTGGGTAACAGTGCCACATTCATCCAGCCTGGCTATACAGTAAACCTGTTAGGGGACAAATTCAGTTCCAGCTTTATATCCCTCCCACCCCAAACCATCCCCCCAATAATACCATCAAACATAATCCCCTCCAACAATAACTAAGGAGCACATACTGGCTAAACACTCTAAAAGTCAAGAACATGGCCTCAGTGGACCTCAATAACATCCCAGAATGCCTCCTGAAAAGTCTAATCCTGACTTATCAGGACCCCTAGAATCATTATTTTAACTATAGTTTTAAAACAGACTTTGTGCCACATGAATGGAGGAGTATGAAGGTCATCCCCCTTCGTAAGGGAAGACCCTTCAACAGATCCTAGAAACTACAGACCCATTAATCTGACTAGCCTTGTCTGCAAAGCCATGAAAATAATTATCATGGATATTATCAACAAGGGTATGCCGTGGTGGTACAGCAGTAGCGTTGTTACCTCACAGCAAGAGGTTCTCCCGTTCGATTCTCGGCTTGGCTTGAGAGTGCCTTCTGTGTGGAGTCTGCATGTCCTCCCTGCAGTTGAGTAGCATTTGAAAGACATGCGTGCGTAAATGGGTGTGCCTTCACTGAAGGTTGGGCGTCGAGCTGGCACTTCAGCGTTTCATAAAAATCTACTGCCAATCATTAGTAGACCGGAGTTCCGCTGTGGTGACCCCTTACCAGGAAAAAGCCGAAAGACAAACAACAACAACATTATCAACAAGGGCATAGGAGACCTACAGACACTGGACCCATCCCAGTATGGCTTTGTAAAGAGAAGGGCATGCTTACTGAATCTGGTAGACATTTTTGAAAAGGTCACTAAGGCAATGGATGAGGAGAAAATGGTGCATAATGTCTACTTAGACCTGGCTCAGACATTTGATACAATACCCCACATGGGCATTGTCAACAAATTTACAGAACTATGTATAAACCTTTTTGTAACAAGCTGGATTGCTTGGTGACTCACTGACAGGACCCAGAAGGTTAGAATTGGTGAGGCCACATACACAAAGAGGCCAGCCACCAGTGGATTCCTCCTGGGTTCTGTGGTAGGCCCACTCCCCTTTGGTACCTTCAGATGTCAAAGTCAATGTCAAAGGCCTCTGGCTAACCAAGTTCACAGACGATTACAAACTGGGACCAGTCTTTGAATCACCCAAGACAAAAACACCCTTCATGAAGGTATAATACAGACAAATGCTTGGTGCCAACGCCATGGCTTAAAACTCAATACCAAGAAATGCATTATAACACCTTTTAGAAAGTCTTCCACCTGGGCAACTATGTCATCAATAAAACACCCTTAAAAGTTAATTCACTAGTCAGGGATCTAGGAGCTCATATGGATAGTAAACAATCCTTTGGCCAACATGTGTCCAAAGTAGTAAGAAAATCCTTCTATAATGATTAACTTATAAGTAAGCTAGGTCCAGAGAGGTCATCATACTACTGTACTCAGCCCTCATCAGGCTCATGATAGAGTATAATGCCCCTTCATTATGTACCTGACCATGCACATGCAGCAACTGGAATGTCCACAAATGTTCCTTACAAAAAAGAATACAGAGAGTAAACACAATGTCCTACAGTGACTGCCATTCCTCTTTAGTTGGTATCATAAAGGCTTCTGAGTGCTGATCTTTGCCTGGCATACAAGGCACCCTTGAATCCTGTTTTGATGAATCTTTTGCACATCTGCAAAACAAACAGCACTAGAACTACTAAATTAAAAAATCTAAATTTTGGTTGCAACATAACTAGGACATGTTGGAGAGACAGATACGTGTTTCAGAGAATTTCCATTCTCTGGAACAGACTCCCCATCAATGTGAAGAAAAGTTCCTCCCTATCCCTATTTAAGCACAACTTGGACCAAAGGAAGGATAATTGTAAATTCACCCCTCATCTTGCTCCTATGTCTCTGATGGACAGAAGCAGTCAGTAAATTACCCCCTATAAATCAAATATAAATCTAATTTGTGGGTCACGTCTGGGTTGCACAGCTAGGCTTTTAAGTCCTAGTGGCCATTAGCCTAGTATACACTTATATGGAGGCCTCTTTTGCTATAAAACAAGCAGTAATTTTAGGTAATTCAGTTCCTTATGTACCTGTCAGTAGTGATTCTGTAAACTAGGCAAATTGCTTTTCTAATATCATACATTCGTCAACTAAGCTATGGCCAAACAGACAACCACAGCTTAGACTTTGTTTGTACAGTTTTTCCCTGCTACCTGCCATCAGTCCACCTGAAATCATCTGGCTCATTTGTTCCCCCATTTCATATTCTTTATGAAAATCTCTGGGCAAACTAAGGGAATACACTAACCCACAGAATCTGCAGCCCACCATAATCTCTACAGCACTGAATGGCTCTTACATTCTTAACCACAAGTACCCCCCCCCCCAACACACACATACACACTCTCATCTACTATTATTCTAGTTACACATTTGACTGCAGTTGATGCATGGTAATGTCTGGAATAAAAAAGAGCATGCCTGTTAAATATAACTGTCATCAAATACAGGTATAAATTGATGCATCTCTGATTGGTCAAAAGATGTGTTCACATCCCTTTTGCCCTTTAAAGTTAAAATCCTTCTGTGTTGATCAACTTTAAGCTGATCAACATAGAAGGAGCTATGCATTAACTACTATAAAATGAATAGAGGTCACGAATTCTAATACAGCCCAAAGATTAAAAACTCAGTCACTAACTCGATCACATTAGGCAAACATCTTTCCAAAATTAAATAAGTTGTGTCTATTATTAACGAATAGTCTAAGAAGCAAAGGAACACTGACAGGAAAGTTTGGCAAAAATCCACAACTGGTCTGTTATTATAACTAGCAAAAGAATAAAAATAAAAAGACATTCAAGACAGCAGTAAACATGGGACTTCCAAGATGGCTTCACATTGAGTAATAGCTTAATTGTAGCTCTCCCAGAGTGAAAACAGTAAACTTAGCAGAGAAAACCCATGAACCTAGACTGTACAAATTTCAGTAACTGGCTAGTAAGTGCACTGCCTGGATGCCAGGAAAATCAGCTACAAAAGGTGATGAAAAAACACTGACTGGGAAAAGTACTGTAGCTGTTCAGCAAAAAGCAGTGGAAGCTTCAGACTTGACTTCAAGTAACCTAAAGGAAAGTATAAGGCAACTGCACACAGACCTGACTAAAATAACTGAGACATTGATGGAGTATATCAACTCAAACAATAAAAGGCTGGAATAAATGGAAGAAGCTTTAAATACATATTCAGATAAGGTGATAAAACTGCAAAACTCAGTGGTTGAAATGAAAAAAATGCTGTCTGACTATGAGACTGCACAAGAATAGACGTTTCACAAATAATAGAATTGGAAGGCAGCACATGTAGGGAAAACCTGAGATTTTCTGCTGTACCTAAGAAGCTGGAAGGAACAGACTGTATTACCTTTATGAAAGCACAAACAAGCAACTGGACTGGTATTCCACAGAAGGAATTGTTAATTGAAAGGGC
Organism: Protopterus annectens; assembly: GCF_019279795.1. NCBI lineage: Eukaryota > Metazoa > Chordata > Ceratodontiformes > Protopteridae > Protopterus > Protopterus annectens. Next base: position 1,583,136,395 of record NC_056731.1, on the reverse strand, counting down.
ACATCGTGTGTATGCCCCAAACCTGGCTATGAGAAATCAACCTAGACCTTTAATAGTAAAGATGCAATCTTGCCAGCAGAAGGAGTTAAATCTGGCAAAACTATGGCAGAAGGACAAAATACTAAAAAAAAATTTAACCCATTATTCAGGGAATGTCAAGAAGCTTGTGTGCGATTCAAACTGCTATACCCAGCTATCTTCAAAATAGCTTTCCCTGGAGGAACAAAATCATTCTTTGATGAAGTACATGCTAAGGAAGAAATAAAAAAGTTTTTCCAACAAAAAGTGAGCTGTGAAACAGAAGGAAATTATTCTTCTTTTTCTTCTGGTAAACACCACACAAAGACTGTGCCAGTGAAACTTTTTCAGTGTTTCAAAGGAAAACACTTGAGAGAGTGAAAAAGCACAAGAGTTGAATAGAAGAATCAAGAGTATGTTGGAAATGAAGCAGAGACATGATTTGGGAGAAGGAGGTGAACAGGAATCTAACAAGAAAATCTTGAAATATTGAACTTTCCTGGACTTTGTTAAACTTGTAGGGGAGTGTAAAGTATATGCCCTGCTTCATGTCATTAACATTTGGAGAATAAAATCAGTAACTTGGAATTTGACGAATGTAGGCTTACAAAGCAATAATTATATCAGTGAAACATGACAGAACAAGAAAATCTGGAAATACTGGACTTTCTTGGACTTTGTTAAACTTGTAGGGGATTCCAAAACATATACCCTACTTCATGTCATTAATGTTTGAAAAATACTCAGGAGATTAGAAGACCAGGAAGAAAGTTAACTGTAAGTAAAACATTTTTTTCTTAATAGTACTATTTAAATGGTGCATGATTTTTCTTTGCATGTTATAAAATAATTTTTCACTTATTTTTAAGTGTAACAGGGATACTGATGTAAATAGGTGCTCCTGTTGTTTTCTTTTTGTTTCTTTCTCCCTCCTTCTCTTTCTTTCTACTTGTTCAGTTTTAAGAAATGTAGGCACTGCAATGTAAAAAAAAAAAAAAGATCTGGTTAAAAGAACATGACAAAAGAAAAAGTAGTGTGATTTTTCTCATTCTTGAATATGGGAAGGACTGGGTTAATGCCATTAGCTCAATCTAGTAACAAGTTTTAAGAGAAAACAAGTAAATGAAAAAGAATATTGAAAATTATAAGGCTTTTTTCCTAGTAAACAACTTTGTGTCTTGTTCTCATGTCTGTAGCAGACAATCTGATAAAGAAAATGACTTGGAAAAATGTTTTCTGAAAGTAAGTGTTTTCCCAGCTGAGACAGCTATAAAGATAAGATAAAACCAGACAGTACTTAATAGAAACACAGGCTATACCATGCGTCTTAGCATAGATAAACTTTCTTTTAGTTTAGTTTGAGTCTGTGTGTGTGGCTGTCAGTTTGGAACATTTGCTCCTATTAGGATGGTAAAACTTTAGTATGTATTTGAAGATGTACATAGTTTTGTGTGTGATTATTAAATGAATAGGTTTTAGGGGGTATTTTTTTGTGTGTGTGTGTGTGTATTTATTTTCAATAAAACAAAAATTTTTGTAAGATGTGACATAGACTCAAATGGACATGACAAGAAACAACTGTATAAAAGATTAACCTGTCAAACCGTGCATGCATGTAACACAAAAGCTGAAACCAGGCATTTGACAAATAAGCTGTTATACATAAAAAGTGGGAATAATAATCTCTCAAGAATATGATACTTTCTATAATATCTTTAAACATGAATGGTTTCTGAGATGGATACAAAAAAGAAAGAGTAGTGAACTATATTAAATATGTAGTGCAGATAGCTATAGTACAGGAGACACATTTGGAAAAAAATGAACATGTGAATTTAGTAAAGAAAGGTTTTCAGGATGGTTATTCAATGGAATACCTGGGGCAAATGAAGAGAGGAATACTTATATTAATTGATTGCAAGAGGAGCTCCAATAGTAATAGAAGAGGATAAAACAAGACAATAATTGTATATTTGTAGTACTAAAGGGCTACTGGCAAGAGAGGAGGATTAGACTGGCATGTATTTATATTCCACTGAATATTCCACTGCTATAATGGAGCTTAAGAAAATTCTGGGAGAATAATCAGCTTTGAGCAAGGAATATGACATAGGTGGGTACTGGAATTTGATTTGCAATAGTGAAGCTGTGTCTGAGGGTAGATTTTTAAAGAAATTTATGAAAATAGTTGGCATTTATCACAGGAGATAATTGGCTAGGCTTAAAATAGCTCGTAAGGGCAGTTAGCCTAGTACTAATCTATGAACCTATGAACCTATCATAGATATGAATTCAGTACTAGGAGTTTGGAGTGAATTTACATATTATTCCCCAAGATACAAAACCAGGGCTAGGCTATACAGAATTTACATTTCACAGGAACATGTGCATTTAATAGAAGGTCTTGACACTCACCCAATAACTATTTTAGATCATGCGGCAATAATAACTAAAATAAAAAGATAGGGTAATGAAATAAAAATGAGACACTGGTGTTTTCCTACTTATCTGTTGAAAGGAAAAGAATTTAAGGGATGGGTAGTGGAAATTATTCAAGAGCTATTAGAGAAGATAGACATTTTTATGAAAATATATCTAGAGAGTGGGATAAAAATGAAGTGGAGTTTAAAATAAGGTGGAAATAAAGGAAAGGGAGATATGGTTAAGAAGTAACAAGAATTATTTAGAGGGACTGATAAATGTTAAAGTATTGCAAGATAGGGAATGTCACAGAACAATAACAAGAGCAACTGCAGAATGCTAAACAGAAAATAAAGCATTACCTTGGTAATATGCACAAGTTTATAAAGATTGCTGTTAAGCAACTGTTTTTAGATAATAACTCTAGAGCATAAAAACTTTTAGCACAACAACTCAGGCAACATAAAGTAGAAAGGGCCATCACCAAGTTTAGGGAGCCTGTAACAGGGAAGGCAACAAAGGATCTTATAGAAATATTAGAAATATTTCAGAAATTCTATGAAAGTCTGTATAAAGCAGAGAAATATGGAAATCAAGAAAGGGTATAACTGGAAATGTTTCTGGAAGAATTAAGTATGTCAAGGTTCGAGGTAGAGGAGGCTCAATTACTAACAGGATAAGAAGAGATGAGATAAAAATGGTAATGTATAAGCAATTTACAGAAAAGCCCAAGGAATAGATGGTATCCCTGTGGAAATTTAGAAGCTAGGAGGGAAAAACTGACAAAGATCTGGAAGGTGTTGTTTAACAGTATTGTAAGGGGAGGAGAAGTACTAACATCCTAGAAGAAAGCAGTGGTAGCTGTAATACTTAAAGAGGGTAAAGATCAATCAGATCCAGCTTCATACAGGCCCATTTCAATAAGCCTTTATGTCTATAATGGCTAAACGAATGGCAAATGTGATGCCAACATTGAAAGATATGGATCATTGTGTTTTTTGTGGAGGGGTGGCAAACATTTGACAACATTAACAGAACACTGATGATCCAGAGGGAAGCAGAAAGTAAAAAAGTACCACTGTTGTTGGTGGGTCTTGATGCAGAGAAAGCATTTGACAAAGTAAGCTAGGACTTTATGAGCAGAGCAATGGATGCATTTGCATTCCCTGATAAAATTATAAAGACTGATTAGGAGGATATATGAGGGATCAGAGGAGAACATTTAAGTGGGTGGGTTTCTCTCTCTGATAATCTCTGTTTGAGCAGGGGAACCAGGGAAGGGTGTATGCTTTCTCCTTTGTTATTTGCATATTTAGAACCATTGGTAAAGAAAACAAGGAACTCAGAAATTCAAGGGTATAATTGGTATGGTAGCGAAGAAAAGCTGGCAATATTTGCAGATGATATTATTTTATACCTGACAAAACTAGAAAGAGACATTACACTGTTGTGGAACATATTGAGAGAGTTTCAAATCTTTTGAGGATACAAAATCAATGAAGCTAAAACAAAGTCAATAGCAGTCAACTATATACCCACATATGAATTGATTCAGCAATATCCATACCTATGGAGACATGATAAAATGAAGTATTTAGGAGTATAGATTAAAAACAATTCTGGTGTGGCATCTAAGGTTATGTGAGAAGAGACTAAACAAAAGATAATACAAAAACTGAGAAAATAGAAGCTCTGTTATAGGGATATCGATAGTAAGATACAACCAGTTAAATGTTTTTAATCCCTATAATGTTATATATAGGTCAGGCATATTTTTATCAACTAGAAAAAAAGTTGTGGACAGCAACTAATAAACAGGTGCAGGATTTTATCTGGGAGGGGAAGATGACAAGAGTCAAGTGAGATAAACTTATTCTTCCAATAGAAATGGGAGGATTGGGATCACCTGATTTGAAGGTGTATTTCAGAGCAACACAGTTAAGGCTCCTACACAATAGCACAAGCAGAAATCTATATTTCAAAGTGGAAGGAGAAGATGACAAAATGGGAAGAAGCTCATTATTAAGGAGAATAACAATAGTCATTGTGACAATAGGAGGTACTACCAGCCATTCTAAGGAGAAATAGGGCAGTGGATGTATGATGTGCCAGCACAGCTAGCTGGAATTTTATAAATAATTACATGTCATTTGTATGTCAAACTGATCTGTACAGATGCTTGTGCTGAAAATGTATTTGTGAGTTTTGCTTTTGTTAATTGTGTTAAAATGTATCAACAGTGCCCCTTGCTGAAATGAAGAGAAATGTACATGTATTATGAAATCTGAATTAAATGTATATATTTTAACAGAGCATACTGATACAGCAATGGTTAACCAGCTGGCTTATTTCAAGGAAAATAAGGGAAATGTAAATGAGCTGTTAATTCATTGAACAGCACCTCACAGTGCTGAGTAGGACCAGAGCTGATGGATCTGGGACAGAGCCTTTGTTTATTAGCTCAGTGAAAAGATGGAAAAGTCTCCAGGCACTGCCATAAAAGCTCTAAATGTGTATTGTAGCAGTCTGCTATAGAACTTAGTCAGGTGACCAGATGAGGTCATTGCAAGTCATCGTGGATATTCTATTTTACAGGGACTAATCTCAGAACAAACAGTATTTTGTTTTGGAGCCTGACTAGAAAAACTGCTCATGTATTTCATCTTGCCTTGCCTAAGTAAGTTATTAGGGAACAGTATAATTCTCTTAGATTCACAGGAATATAGTGAAGCTCAGTTTAGAGATTGTTTTTCTTTATTTGTACAAGTCTGTCCATCAGCGTTGTTTTCAATATTTTCTGTGATTTGAACTCTGCGGTATATTGTGGATATATATTTAAGATTTTCTTGTTCTTTTATTATTTATTATTAAATATATTTAAAACTTTTATCATGGCTGGTCCTTGTAGAATGTATTGAACCTTTGAGAGTACTTACATTTATTTGGTGACACTGTGTGGGCCACTTCAGAAGGCCTAGCTGTCTTGGTGAACTACTGACATTTGTTTTAGTATTAATATTGCACAGTATAATTGGACACCCTTTAAGAGCCTTTAAACTGATTGTTGAGTGTCTGGTGGCAGTGAATCTACCTTATAGTCTGTGCAGAAGAGGGCATAGCTAGTAAATCTGTGCCAGCCTTTCCCAGGTATATGTGTGTGAAAATTAAATCTCTCGGTGTGTGTGTGTCAGCTACTTGGGGCAGGGATATGGAGCACTGGGTTTACAGAAAGGGTGCTGGAGGACTTGGCTTGGACTCTCAGCTGAGGACCTAACCCTACAGCTGAACCAGTGGTGAGTTTTACTGGGGATTTGGAGGGAGACAGATATAGAGACATCCAGACCCTGGGCAGAGTGTGTTCCCTGCATGCTCTTAAGGGAAATTGTACTTGATGCAGAGAGGTCTGCATCTAGAAATACTGAATGTATCCATCTGTATTCCAAGTGCACATTCCTCTCTAGTGTCAGTGGTGAGGATTCAGGCTCCTTGACTACTGGCCCAGTGTGGGGATGACACATATTGGTGCCCATCGCATACTGGGAGCAGTAGTGTGCGTCACAATCATACAGAATATCATATTCATAAAGTAGCAGAAAGTATACTAAGAACTGAGCCAACACGGGAATGGAGAAAGGAGATTCTGCTGATAGGGATGAATCCAATTAGGGATACAGACAATAGGCATAAGGAGGCTGGAATTTATTGGAGAAAACTGGCAAAGGAACCAAGGTATTGGGAGCAAATAACTAGAGAGGGAAAGGTAAGAGAATGGGGAAGATGCCAAGAGCTTATTTGGACTGCAGGTTAGAGATTGCCTTCCCTATTAATGATTGATATCAGAGTATAGGCAAAGAGAAAGAAACAAGTGGTCCTAAATGAAAGATCAGCACTGGTAGAGTTTTTAGTAGAAACTAAAACAGAAATTTCCATTAAGAATGGAATAATTAGTAGAGCATATAAAAAATTACATGATAACTATAAGAATCAATCTGGGGATATTAGAAAGGATTGGGAAGAGAGATTAGATAAACAATTTACAAAAAACAATGGGGGGATATATATGTATGTATGTCTCCTAATTATGCAACAAAGGCAAGAAGATTTAGGATCTTTCTTTGGAAGTATTTACATATGTATTTTTATACCATAAATAGACTCCAAAGAATTTTTCCTCAGGTAGACAGCAAAGGTTGGAGGTGTGATGGGGAAGAAAGAAGTAACTGTGAACAGATTTTCTGGTAGTGTAATGAGTTGCCAGACTAAAGATTCCCTGCAGACTGCTCTATTGGAGACGCTGAGTGAGCAAACTTTTGTAACTAAGGAAATTATATTTTGAGCTATGATACATAATCAAAATTGCCTAGACACAGTAAGGCCTTGCTGAGTCTAATTATGATGGCTGCCATAAAAGCAATTACTAGAAAATGGAAAAACTTTACTAGAAGTAGAAAAGATAGTAACAGAGATAAAACAACAGGAATAGTGATCTTTAGAAAAGGGTAGGGACAAATTACATAGGAAAAAAGTGGGTAGTGTGAGATCGATACATACAGAGGAGGAACAAGGTTTAAAAGAAGGACGGAATTGAATGAGCTATGTAATGGGTGACTGACAATGGCTGGATATAACTGATGTATAATGTTTGCAGATACATTTGTGTTGGCATACTTTGCAATGTAAAATGCTTGCAACTGAGATTGTCATTATGGTTTATTGTAATTTACATAAATGTAATATTGCCTATGTCATACATGATAATTTAATAAAGATGTTTCTTGTTTAAAAAAAAATAAAAGCAAACATGCCTAACATGAACTGAGAGAGCAAGTCCACAATCTCAATTTTTTTAAACAGAAATGAATTCTGACTACCCTTTTTGTAGAAACCTCTGCAGACACATGCTATATAGCATATTTTAGCCACAGAAAATGTGTTTTAATTGCACAAGTATTATACACCTTTTTGCGGTTAAAGCAGCACAGCTGTACAGTTATGACATACAGGAAACTCTCAGTTTCATACACATTTCTAAAATGAAAGTATACGAAAGGGTTGGAGCAGACAAAAACAAAATGAAGCAAATATAGCAAGTAACTAAGCAGAGAAACTGAAATACAGCTAGAAATCAGTCTTAGGATATGAAACAAAACTTTAGTTTACTAACCACATTGACAGTGGACAGAAAAGCTGAGAATTAATGTTCTGCTCTAGTCCAACTTTGTAAAAAAAAAAAAAAAAAAACAACCCTCTGATAATCACATGACTAAAGTTCCCACTGCAACTCTTATCAGCTGCTTTCAGTGTAGCAGCCTAGACAGCTAAATGGTCAGTCAGGGAAGAATGGCTGAGGAACTGCAAACCAGACCTTAATCATCAAAGTATGGCATGATAAATGACAGTTCTGTAAATTCCATTAGCAGGAACTAGAGGTTTACCAACATGTGGTTTGCCAGTTACTGGGTGCAAATGGTATCCAACACATTTATTCTTAGGGTAGGTTAAACAAGCAAAGGTACCCCATATTCAGTGGAACAGTAATACACAGTGTATATACCTCTTGTTTCTTCCCACTCCTGCTGAGTCAACATTCTGGTCACCACAAGGGAGAATCCAGCAGATGATGGTTTATACAACACATAGCTAGCAACAACTATGTAGCAGGGTGGAACAAATTAGAGTAAACAGTACAGAGGATGGCATGACTGGATATCAAAGGAGAGTCTAAATAAAGATGTGCTATAATATCATTTTGATCTGTCATGCCGACCGATATATTCAAGTCCAATCTGAAGAAATAACTGCTACTGCAGCATGATACAAACTCCATTAGCTGAACACCTCAGACAGATGATGTTGAATTCACATCACATCAGACCACATTATGGCTGGCAGAAGGAGATGGCTGATCTTTTAAATCTGTCTGATGAGCACAGCTAACACCCTGCAGCTGTGCCTTCCTGTCACTGCTATCCTTCTCCCTTTCAGATATCCCATGCATTCTTTGGTAAGTCAGATTTGTTTCTACCATGCATTCTGACAACCTATTCTTTGTATTCACCACCATTTCTGTAAAGCATTTCCTGCACTATTTTTTTAAACCATTTTAGTAATTTTTAGCTAATAATGGCTTGTTTAATATTGTGGTTGCACTTTAGCCATTTTCAGCTGTTCCATTTTGCTTAATACTGTTTTTGTTCCATTTAAATCACTGCCTTGAGTAACTCAGCTTGGCCAAGGGTGGAAGCTGTCTTGGTTTCATTTGTGACTGATCTAAATGAGAGAATAATTGCTACACATCCTGAGTGGCTTAGAGCACTTGGGCTATAGATTTCACCTAGTTCTCATTGTTTTTTTTTTTATTTTCTTCTGTTCTATTTACGTCACAGAGCTGTGCTGAGGACAGCACAATGGTAGTGGTATGTCTATAGTCGGTGATACTGAAAAGTAAAATTTTCTCTTCTTGTACTATAGGAAGGGTACCTTCTTATAACATTGGTGAGTTACTTATCCATTCTATTCCCATTTTGCCTAAACTGCTTGCACTGAGTTGCATCAGTTTCCTTGCAGCTGCTCTGATCTGTGCAGCATGAGTTTCAGTTGCACTGAGTAGTGCGGGTTTACGCCGAGCATATAACCAGTCCAACTAACTTCCACAGCTGTAGTACTTTACCAGCCTATCTTCAGATCCTTACTCACTTTAAATCTAGAAGCACTGATCATCATGGGGAGTCAAACCCCATCACCCCCACTACTGCCACCCTTATAGCACTTAGAATACTGAAGCAGTGTATTAACTGCCTCATGCTGCATGTGAGAGGTGTAATTCTTAACTCAGCTAGAGGCATCCCTCTTCTCAGCCAGCTATGTGCAGTAAGCTTAACACTGTCTTACCCCCACTTGGACCTATGCAACATCCACTGACTAAATATTCTGAGCCATGTAATACTGATGCAGTAAAAAAATCTTTACCAAAACTTCTAGAACTCCAAAGACTAGGCATCTGCCTAAACCTTCAAATTTCCCTCCTCCATTTATCTCAGCATAAACAGCTTGAACCCAGCATACAGCTCACTCTGACACTGTAGTAAAACAGTGTAAGATGTAGGACACTGACAGCAGCCAAGTAACTAGCATGCAGCAGTCAGCAGAAATACCATGCTAGCTTGTCTGGCAACATTCTGGCTATAGGCAATTCCATATTTAGACACACGGATGTTTCACTCACAAGGCTGGGCAAAGACAGAGTAATGGTTAGTTGCCTCTCAGATGGCAAGATATGTTCTTTCACTAAAGACCTCAAGTCACTTCACTCTAGGTGCACATATGACCTAATCATTACACACATGGAAATGAATGACTTGAGACACATCTCCCTGGATCAAATGAAGAAAAACATGATAAAACACTTTCTAAGTATGTATGTATATATATATATATATATATATATATATATATATATATATATATATATATGTAGATATATGGAAAGGGAGTGAACCATATATATATATATATATATATATATATATATATATATATATATATATATATATATGGAAAGGGAGTGAACCTAGTACAGAGTGGTATCCTATGATTGCCAAGAATGATGCTGCAATATAAACAAAAGATTAATAACTCAACTACTAGTGTCATTCAAGGGAGATCGAATATATCAACTTGGGATGAGATGGTTGACAATCCCAACTGCTTTGCTAGGGACAGTCTGCATCTCTCTTCACATGGCTTACGTATATTGGCCAAGACCTACTCTTCCCCATAATGTCCTTTTTATGCAAGAATAGTCTCATCAAATTAGCCCTGTGCTGTCACCTTTACATCCTCTAAATAAATAAATGTATCCTGATAAATAAGCTTCACCCCTGCATAACATAACTAAGCCCTTTCCTCAGTTAACCCCACCCCTTTTAATAAGCTACACCTAGAAACATACATTTCAAACACAAATCACTGGTAGACTGAAGTAAAGGCAGCATGTAAATCTGATCATCAATGACTAATAAATTAAGCAATGACAATAGCTGTGATTCCCAATGCCACAATACCTTTGTCCAGTGCTTTGTCTCATGATTTTGGTCTGTTCTTGATAAAATCTACAGTTTTCTGGAAAATCATTGAGGATTGAATTCACTAAATAATGACAGATATTTGAGTTTCAGACTTCATAGCCTTTAGAAAATGCATGGTAATACGAAACATTTCATTTTAACAACTTTCTAAGTTTAAATGAACAATATTTAAAATTGGTATCACCACAGTCCAAAGAAAAATATTTAAAATGTGTCCCTATTTTTGGGCATTTGTTACCCATTATTTTTGGGTTTGCCCAGATTTGTTATGATAAGAGGTTGATATGTATGAACACCACTCTAACCTTAACAGTCAAACAGCAACAAGTAAAAAGAAACTGTAATAGAACCATTGCCATCTCTTTAATCATTACTTTATTTTAATTAATTTATTTCTACTTGAACCACACCCACTCCCAACAACCAATCAATTGGAATACCCAGCCAATTTCATTTACTCGTGTAATAGTGGGAACATAAATGAATACACCCAGATACACACATCAACTCCTCCCCCCAGTATTCCAAATCCCTCTGGTGCCATTGCAGAAGAATTAACAAGTTCTTCACAGAAAGTATAATGTCTTTAATTAACAACAAGAACCCCAATTCACCTACATCTGCCAGTTCCCCTAACCCAAGTAGTACATCTTTCTCCTTTCAACCTACACACACAAAAACTGTAGAAAAACTACTAAAGAAACTCAAACCTACCACTATTGCAGCAGATCACCTACTGCTAAATATTTAAAACTAGCAGCTGAAGCCATATCCTACCCTGTATCAATTCTTATCAACAGGTCTATCGCACAACAATACATCCCAAGGCTATGGAAAATTGTACATATCTCCATACACAAGGGTGGCAATGCAACAGAGCTCACTAATTACAGACCTATTGTCATTTTACTCTCTCTATTTAAAATCCTTGAAAGATGTATTCATGCTCAACTCCTCTCCTTCACTACCTCATTTCCAATAACCTTCTTGCCAGCTCTCAACACGGTTTCATACCCTACCACAGCACCACTATGGTGCTCCTTAACTTTCTCAATACCATCTATAAACTCTGCAATGAAGGCAAATTTGCCTCTATGGTCTTCTTAGACATGTCCAAAGCCTTCAATATGGTCTCATACCATAAACTGTTAAATGTCCTCTCTAACCTAAACCTACATCCGTCAGTTCTACCGTGGTTCCAAAGTTACCTAAAAGAATGCCAACAAGCAGTAATATGGCAACATAATCTCTCCACCCTTCTCCCAGTCACACTTGGAGTACCACAAGGTTCAATTCTTGGCCCACTTCTATTCAGCATTTTCACTAATGATCTAAACACTGCCAGCCCACTAGCAACCATAGTACAGTATGCAGACGAGTCTACCCTTATTTGCCATGCTCCAAAACTTCAACAACTCCAGCAAATCACACAAAAATCCTTCTCTGAAATAGAATCTTGGCTATCAGAATCACAGCTTATACTCAACCCCAAAAAAAAAAAAAAACAAACTCATGGTCTTCCAACCCTCCAGAGCCTCCTCCACTACCACTTTCTTCATTACTGCTAGTAACAGCACTATAATTACTCCTGACACACAAACCACACTGCAAGGTATCACCCTTGACAATAACCTAAGATTTGACCATCGTGTCTTACAAACTATTAAGAAAGTTCACAAAAAAAGGGTATTTTGTACAGGAACAAAAAATATCTAACCAACATCTCTAGGATAGCTATCGCCAGAACCCATATTTGATCAACTCTCCTATATGTTTCTCCAATCCTTATTAATCTCAAAAAAAAAATACAGATCTAAAGAAACTTGAGCAATTGTACAACAAAATGGCCAGATTTGCTTCTGATTCCCCAAATCATATACACCACTGTGTGGCTAGAACTCCCACAACTTCTTTTGTACAATCAGCTAACCATGGCTCACAATATATTGTATCAGGCTGACAAAATACCTGCACTACAAAACATTCTCCAAACCTATTCAACCAGCCATTCCCTTTGATGAACTACTTGCTTACTACAGGTAACCAAATTAACAAGCACTACCGGAGACTCCTTATATTCCCACTATATAGCAAAGCATTGGAAATTACTTCCATCTAGCATTAGAACCACCACTAATTGCAATGAGATCAAACACCTGCTCAAAAACTTCCTTGCTGATTCTTGGCTTTGTAAATATACTACTCCTGGCTAGTACATCTAAAAGCCTTCTCAAGTATAAAACTCTCAGTAATATGTGCTATCAAATTATCAGCATATCATTTCTGAGTACCGCAACTATTCTGCAGATTCTTGTTAGATTCTAATCCTTCTCTTTTTGTTCCTGTTATTAATAATGTATATTATATTATACTGCATATATGTAACAACTGCAATATCTCTGTACTGTTATGTATTTCTATTTATGGAGCTTTTCTCCCTGGGCCTCCGCTGAAAATGGGTTCTTTAACACAGTCAGACTATCCCGGTAAACAAATTTTAAACAAATAAATAAAATAAATTAACGGTTGATAAAATACTGAATGGTCATGATTCCAAAAAGCAATCTACTCACAAACAAAGAAGAAGAAAATAGGACCACTGGTTGACTGTCAGATTATCTTTTAAACAGAATTTTCATCATTAAAATAAATAAAAGTTCCTCCAAACTAACTCTTCTGACAAAAAAAGTTCCTCAGGTTTGAGTCCTTGCGGCCCATCCTTATTACATTTATCTAACCTTAAACCTACTAAAGGTTCAAACAGACCCCTAATGGGAGCAGCCGAAAGAAGAAGATGAAAGTCTTAAGAAACATTTCATACTAACTTTCTATTCATGGGTTGTTTCAGAAAGCCTTTGCCAACATTTTAATAACACAAATAAAATGATACAAAACATCATTTACAAAATGCATGCTCTTTGGATGCGCCACCTCAAAACTCTGAAAAAAAAAACACTAGATCACTATAAATGGGGAGCGAAGAATGCTGCTACTCACAATAGCACTTAATTTATAGGCAAGAGTAGAGTGTTAGGATAAATGCCTAGTTATTTAAGTAATGACAAAAGCCAATCAAAAACTGAGAGCTTCCTTTAAATATACCAGACTGCTTTCAACAGAAAAAGAGAAGATATCTCAGCGATAGGAAACTATCTCAGCAAGACTCCTTCCTCTCATTCTACTTACAATGACACCCTCCTAGCAATAAACTACTTCATAATGTAGCTAACAGTCTGCAACTTCATAACACTTTCCAATCAAGAGGAATGAATACAGACATGATAAAATCAGCAAGCAAAGGAGAGTAGTATTGCTGGAGTTGAATTCATTCTCAAGTCTTGGTGAGTACATTCATGAGGTGGATGCTGTTTTTACAAAATCTCACCAAGAAGACAATGATATATAGACTGTATTTTATATAGCATATATCATGCACAGATGTGGATTAAAAAATAAAAAAGGCAGCTGGGTGCACAAGACCCAGTATAAAAAAGTGCTCAATTCTGGTATGCACACTGGTGGCAGGACTGGAAAAATGGCAGTGTAGAATCCTTAAGACATGAAAACAATCCTACAATGAGGTGAGGCCAGGCTCAGGGGAAGGATGGCTTTCCCTGTTGTAGAAGGAAGTAGTAGTCCACAAAAAACACAAAAACTGACAGGCCAAAAGGAGACGATAGAGTGGACTATGTAAGATAAGAAAAAAAATATGTATTGTTGCTATTATGCAAGAAGTCCAGAATTTCCAGATAGAAGATATTCAAAGAGATTAAGAGAGAAATCAGAGGAAAGAAAAATACACACACAAGAAAAACCTTCAAAAGCTTCAAATGCAAATTTGTGTACATCAATACAACAAATCCATGAAGATCAATATATAGACCAAGAAACATTGGGCCATTTGGACAAAGAAGCAACTGAGGAAGTGCAAAAGTATAAAGAACAAAACCTAGAGATTTTTGAAAGGTATAAAAAAGAAACATGGACATGGGAGAAAAATAGAGAACTGAAATGGTGCAATATTTATGCAAAGGAGAAAGACAAACTAATTAATACAAAAAGGCAGCTCCAAAGATATTTGAAGAGACATACAGGCAAATGCAGCCAGATATGGAAAATTTCACAATACAAAAATAAGATCACAAATGGGGAACACAAAACAGAAGATAAGCAAAGTAGAAGTTAAATAAACAGAAGCTGAAGTTATGGAATATCTGCAAAGTGAATGATTTAGTGCAGAAAGTCTAACACAGTTTAAGTCAGAGCATACTGCAACAATGAGTCCCCAAAGTAAGGAGAAACAGGTGGAGTGCAAGACATCTGAAAAAATATGGACATGGGAACGAAAAAGAGATTTAATATGGTGCAATATTTATGTAAAGGAGAAAGTAAAACTAATCAATACAAAAAAACAGTACCAAACATATTTTAAGAGAAATACAGGCAAAGTCATCTTCATATAGAACATTTCACAATACAAAAAATAAGAAAACAAAAGGGGAAAGTAGAAAAGAGGATTAGTAATGGAGACGTTAAAGAAATAGAAAATGAAGTTATGGATTACCTGTGAAGTGAAGGATGTAATGTAATGTCACAGCATGATTCAACAGTGAGTTCCCAAATTAAGGAGATACAGGTGGAAGGGGAAACATCTGATCACTTGCCACAGGAAGATACTCTGGAGCCTTTAGCAGGAAAGTAGTGCTAAAGTTCAGTTGGAGTTGTACTGCAAGGGATGGAGCAGGAAACAGTAGCAACTCTGATGCAGTCAATGTTATTTACGGATAGGCCAGTGAGTTCCCATATGAAAGAACAATGGATGACACAGGATGCAGATAAAGATAATGTGTTACAGGAAGATGATCTGGAACCTTCTGTAGAATGCCTACAGGAAAAAGAGAACAAAGAATGTGCCCTCAGTTTAGAAGAAAATGATCTAAGGGAAGAGTTTTTTTGATTGAACAGAGACGGACATATTAAGAACGATGAAAGAAATAGATTACAAAAAGTCAATAAGATCCAAAATGTTAGATGTTTGATAAAATAAATGAATGCAGTAATCAAGAATCAGTTGTCTTTTGGCTTTTCCTGGTTAGGAGTTGCCACAGCGGAACTCCAGTCCGCTAATGATTGATAGGGGACTTTTATGGTGCCAAGTTGCCAGCCTGACGCCCAACCTTCAAAGAAGGCACACCCATTCACGCACGCATCTACCTGCATGTCTTTAACCTCACTCGACAGTGGAGAGGATGTGCAGACTCCACACAGAAGGCACTCCAGCCGAGAGTCGAATGGGAGAACCTCTTGCTGTGAGGCAACAATGCTAACTGCTGCACCAACAGTAATCAAGACTATTAACAAAATTTCATGTGATATAACAGAAGTAAATAGTATATATATATATATATATATATATATTACTGTACAGTTAAATTAATAACATGTAAAGTCTTACCACAAAATCACAGGGCAATAAGGGAAAGGAATGGAAGAAATCAACTGCCATCATGGAAGAATTGAACAGAGAGAAACATAAAACAATTAAGACAAGAGATGTCACTGTTACGAGAGTATAGAAAAGGGAACAGATCAACAAAAATACTTAGAAAGATAGACGTGATAAAAGGGGATTATATTACGTTATCAAAAATCCATAACATCGAACACCACAACACCGACACACATAGCCCGAATCGCAAATATGTTGAACCCCCTAAACCATGAATTTTCAAATCTTGAACCGTCATAGTTGGCCAACACCACCATGCGCTACATACTACATACCCAAACATAATAAATAAAACGTATACATACACAAACCAAACCCTTTTTCTAACCCTACACTAAACCTTACATACATTACTATCTATGCACTTACCTTAACCCGCACCCTAACCCTAAGGACCGTAACTATCGCACACTTACCTTACGGAGCTATACTGCAGACGGGCCAACCATCACACTTTGACGTTTCGCGGTTTTGTACGTTCGCAGTTACCTTAGTTCATGCTTTACGTGTTGGTCTTCTGGTGTTTGATGTTACTGGGTTTCGATAACGTAATATAGAACCGATAAAAGCAGTGTGCAATATCAGAACAGACCAAGATCTAGTGTACATTTTTGCAAATAATAAACTAAAGATATCAGCACAGGCAGAAAAAAACTTAGAAGATATGCAGATAAATATAAAGGAAAAGAACAACATAAACAATTCATTGATGACTCAAAAAAGTTTTATAGAAAATTGGGAAACAAAGCAAAAGGAATAGAAACACCACCAAAAAAGAAGAAATACACACATTCTGGAGAAATATCAATGATGACCCTATGGAACATAAAGATGCTGAATGGATAGAGAAAGCAGAAGAAACAGTAAAAAATTCACATGTACAGGATATGAAATAGTATGATGAAGTAAAGGTCAGAGAATTTGAAACAAAATTAAGAAAAGCTTTAAATGGAAAACCCAGATCCAGATGCAGTACCTAACTTCTAGCTAAAAATATTAACATCTTTGGTCAAAGGCTTAGCCCTGAGTTAGAACTACTTATATGCACATCCCAGACAGACACCAATAATACTCCTCCTGAAGACTGAACCTGCAAGCTATCCTAAAAACTATAGACCAATAAGTTGTCTTCCAGTGATGTAAAAACCATATACTGGAACTGATGCTGACAGAGTTTATAGTCATTTAGAAGAAAATTCAATCATGGCAATAGAATAAAAGGGTAATAAAAGAAAGTCATGTCAAACAAAGGATCATTTGTTGTTAAATACAGTCATAATGGGGAACTGTAGAAAGGGAAGAATCTAAGTATGGCATGGATAGATTACAAAAAAGCATTTGACAGCATCCCACATTCATGGATAAAGGAGTGCTTGCAGATGTATAAGATGCACCCTACATTGATCATTTATTTATTTATTTATTAACATTTGATTACCGGGAAAGTCCAACTGGATAGAAGCCCATTTTCAGCAGAGGCCCTGGAAGAAAAGCTGCAAATTATTATGAAACATTTTAAGAACTATATTAATAATTTTACAATCTTCAAAAATAAAACAATAACATCTGCAGTTTAAATAATTATAACAAATTAGACATAATTATATGACAATCATTTAATACTTAGAAAAATTTTAGACAGTTTGTAGAGAAACTAAAGATAGGGTAGTCTAATGCAAACAGGAACTGCAATATGAAGCGAGGGATAAACAGGCTTATGGTATATTTAGAGAGAAAGTCAGGGAAGAGAATTTGACAGAAGAAAGAAAGTAAGTGAAAAAGCAGAGTAAGGAGTTATAAGGAATGAAAAGGTACTTGTCTCTTTTAAGGACAAAGTTTATCCTATGAGCAAGAACATAGCCAGATTTTAGATAGGAAGTCTTTCAGAGTGGTTATGAAAGATGGGAGGGAGGGTACTGACCTGATGGATACAGGTAAGGAGTACCAGGCCTTAGCAACCTTGTATGAGTACAAACAATGCCCAGCAGATTTGATAGGTTTATAGACAGCAGTATTTGGTCGATGGAACACAATGACCAACTGAAAACATAGTTGTGTAGAATGTTTTTTAGTGTTGGACAGGCAGATGGATGCTGGAGAATTTTTTTAGGTGGTAAGAAACTGTGTATATGCTAGTTAATGAGGCAGTTCTAACAAAGTTAGGCATCTTAGTGCTATATAATGTTGGCTTCTGAAAGAGGTATTTGCTGCAAATTTAGCAACTTTGTTACAGCATTGTTCAAGTTTTAATTTTTTCGAAGCCTGGAGGTTAGTGTGGATGGGACCACTGTAAAGAGGTGTGGGGAGGAAATATGTAGTAGTAAGTGTAGTTTTAGTTGCATCTGTGAGAATGTTTTTGGCTATGTAAAGCATCCCTAGTTTCTGATGAGATTTTCTTATGCAATTTTGTATATGCAGGTTGAATGTAAGATTATCATCCATTATCATCCCTAATATTTTGCTATGAGAATTGACCTTAATGGTTGTATTATCAAGAGAGAGGACTTTAAATTTTGTTTTTTTTTTTCATGAGACAGGGATTTGGGGAATAGTAGTAGTTTGGTCTTTTTTGGGTTGAGCAGGAGTTGTGAGTTACAAAGCCATGTTTCAGTGGTTGTTAAAGCTTCCTGAGTAATTTTTTGGAGGTGTACCATGTTGTCAAATGTGTAGATGAGAGAGGAGTCATCTGCATATTGTGTTAGGGTGGCCTGTTGTGTGGATGTATAGAGGGTGTTGGTGAAAATGTTAAAGTGGAGGGGACCAAGGACAGAATCTTGTGGTACATCAGTGGTGAATGGGAGATAAGGAGAGAGAGCATGGATTGACATTTTATCGACTGATACCTATGATAGGTAGCTTTTGAACCATAGAAGGGTAAGACTGAGAGAGACCAAGTGAGGATATTTGAAGTAGAAGTTTGCTAAGACAAACTGTGTTGAAGGCTTTAGAGAAGTCTAGAAATAAGGAATAGACTAGCTTGCCGTTATCTCTAACTTTATTGATAGTATCTTTATAGATTAGAAGGGTAATGCTAGTGCTATGGGAAGGATGGAAGCCATGTTGTTGAGGTAATAAGAGTTCTTCCTGCAGGAGAGAGTCTTGCAATTGCTTTTGAATACATATTTCAAGTATTTTGGTGAGGGGAGATAAGATTGCTATAGGTTTAAAGTTATTAATGTTTGCTGAATTTCCTCTTTTATGCGGAGGGATAATGTGTCACTTTTTCCAGAGACAGGGAACATGGGATTCCTGGACTGACCTATTTGTCAAGATTGAGACAGGATTTACAATGCTATTAGCTGCTGTTTTTAGGTATGCGCTTGGAAGGTCATCAGCTGAAGAACAGCATGATTTAAGTTTGTTTGAGAGTAGTTTTATATAGGATGTGGGCACAAGCTTGAAGGTGAAAGTGGATGTAGTAATATGTGGCTGTTGGACAGGGCTGGGATTAGATGTTGAGGAATCCTTGATTAGAGATGCTATACTATCTATAAAATAAGAGGTGAATTGTATTGCAGTTTCAAATGGTAAGTTTGAGTTGAATTTTTGGCTGGGATGTAAGATTTATTTAATTGATGTCCAAAATTTGTTTAGGGCTTTGTTTGGTATTATTCATAAAATTACAACAGTATATTTTTTGTCTTCATTTATTTGCTTTTTAGTATGACTATGAGACATTCTGAAGTTTTTAAGATTTGCCATTCATTCCATGTTTTTTCCTGTATCCTGTACTAGCATTCTATTCTTTTTGGAAAGACAAATTGCATTATTTGTTTTCAGTCTCTGCCTTCTAGGAGGTGCAAGGTTATTTAGGATATTTAGAAAAGTTGTATTGAATTAATTTACAGCATTGTCTAAGGGGAGAATTTTAGGAGGTTCCAGTTAATAGATGATAGTGTAGTAATGAACATGGGTTAAACTTGGAAAGGTTGCGTGTTATTTTACACATATGCTATTTAACTGGATGTGTGAGATGTCTGGTCATATATTGTGAGATGATCACCGAGACAGTCTGACATTGCACCTATGGTGGAGTATTTGCCAGGATCCAGTCTAATAAGGAATTTGATGTCTTGCTATAATGAGTGGGGCTATTAATTAGCTTTGTGAAACTATATAAGTTCATGCTAGATGTAGGGGATTTAGAGTTTATGCCCAACCAACTGACATTCACATCACCTAGTAGTATTTTTTCTTGTGGATATGTTATGAATATCCAATGTCCAGTACAGCTATATTATCACCAGAAGGAATATAAAGGACAGTAATACATATTTGTTAATAATTGTTTATTTTGGGGAAAGCTGAACTGAATTTTGGTATTGGTTTGCTGTAAGGGAAAATGTGGTAGGTGTTGGGAAATATTAAAGCAATACTACCACCTTTCCTCTTTATATGGTCATTATGGATTATATCACAGAAAGGGTGCATAACTTCAAAGTCATTTATGCTGGGTTTAAGCCAAGTTTTAGTTACAGTGAAAACATTAGGCTTATGTTGGGTAATCCAGATATGTAGTTCATCAGTTTTATTTCTTATGCTTCTAACATTTATCTCAGTAAAAATTAGATCACCGGGGTTGAGGATTGGCAGTTGGGTTAGAGAAGTATGTGGGAGAGAATTATCTTTGTGTTCATTGTGATAGGTGGGACCAGGATTAGTGTGTATATCTCCTCCTAGAAGGACTTTAGTATATTGGGGAATTATGCCTACTTGTTTTTGGAGAGGATTCTTGCACTTAATTTTTGTTTTGGTTTGAGTTGAAGTGCAGTTAGTCAGTCTATATTTGGAATAAATACTAGGGGCAATATTAAATTGGTTTGGTGCAATGTGTGGAGAGTGTAAAGAGGAAGTATGGATAGGTGGTTGGAACAAAGCTGGAGAGATGTTGAGAGACATTACTGAGTCATGGTAGGATGAAAGATGGCACAGCAGGAGGAGAGGAATACAAGATAAGTTGAAAAGTAGCATAATTAAGTACAGGAACTGTATTTTATAGCTGTCAGGTAGTGGGGAAGTAGCAATGAAGGAAACAAGAAGTTACAGGGCAGTAGGAAATTCACTGATTGTGGATTTTGAAAGCTGGTAGAGGACGGATAAGGACAGAAGCATTTTCCATAAAGAAGAGAGTTAGGGTGTCTTGGTATCTTCTCTAAAATGTAAGGAATAGAGGTATACAAAAGGCTAAAGTATAATGATATAGTCAAAATAAGAAGAAATGAGGGTTTGTTTAGGAAAAGTAAAAGACACAATGTGCAACAGATTGGTACTTTTAGAGAGTGTAGTAGTTACATTACAGTGACCATGAAACAGTGGCAAACCACTTTGCAGCTAAGCCATGATAAAGACAAATTATTATCTCAGGAATAAAAATTTAAAGGGGGATATTCCAGGGTGACTCATAATCACTGCTGTGCTTTTGTCTTGCCGTCTACTTAACAGATTAGGTCATGGTTACAATTTGGCTCACAGAAAACAACAAAATGTAAAGACTTCCCATCTTCTTCTTATGGATGATTTAAAACTGTATAGTTCATCAGATGAGGAGCTGAAAGCAGAACTGCAAAATGATATCAATATGTCATTCAGTCTTGATAAATATGCAAAAGCAACATTTATAGCAGAAAAGCTGCAGCACTAAGAAAATATCAGTCTGGGACAGCAATAAGGTACAAAGGAACTTGATCAGGATGTAGTGTATAGATATTTGGGAACTGATGACAGTTAGACAGTAAAATATGAACAAATGTGAACAAAACTCAGTAAGGAATATTTTAAAATACTAAAATTAATGCCAAAAACATCCCTGACAACTAGGAACAAAGTCTAAGCTATAAACCAATTTGCTCTTCCTGTTCTAACTTACAGTTTTGGTGTGACTGACTTGCCCCAAAAGGTATTGGATCAGTTGGACAGGAAAGCAAGAAAAATGCTTCACACTTATCAAATGATACATAAACATTAGTGTATGCCAAGATTATATATTCTTCATTCTGAAGGAGGTATGGGCCTCCTAGAAACTGATTACTTGTGTATATCTGCAATTGTAGGACTGCATATGTCTGCTAACCTCATCAAATCCAAACATAGTGAAAGTTTTAAAACATGAACAGAAGAAGTCTAAGATGACTTCCCTGCTTAATTTAGCAGCGGCATAGCTGTGCCGGCAGGAATGCAAATCAAACCAGTAGACAAAAATCAGCAGCAACTCAGTGTGCCAAAAAACAAAAGAAGGAATGTAAGGAGAAAGATCATATGAGAGGGCAAAAAATGTGAAAAGGGCATAAATATAGTTTCAAGTACAGAAAACTCCTGGAACAACCTGTCAAGCAGGATCTGATGCAGGAATGGTTAAGGAGAGGTGAATTTAAACCAAAAGATGAAAGGCTAATATTGGTGGCTTAGGATAGTGGACTATGTACACACTGTTTTCCAAAGTCCACTGAACATGTAGGAGAAACAGACAAATGTAAGTTCTGTAAAACAGAATTGGAAACGGTCACACATCTTGTTACTGGGTGTGATACACTAATAGCAGAGGGCCCGTACACTAAAAGGCATAATAATGTGGCAAGACTGTTGCACTGGGGATTGTGTAAACATTACAATATTGAAGTAACTTAAAAGCATTGGAAACATCAGCCACAAAGCTTTATAGAGAGTGATGAAAGTTTATATCACATGGAATCACCCATTACCAACAGCTGATAAAATAGATGCAAGAAAACCAGATATAGTAGTCCATGAAAAAAAAAGACAAAAGTAGCATTGATCATTAAAATTGCTACAACCAGTGATTATAGCATCTTACGTACACAAAGAGACACAAAGTCATAAAATACCAGAATTTGCAGACAGAAATGAGAACAATGCTGAAGAAAAATACCCAGACCATTGCAATAGTAGTAGGAGCAATGGGTCTCATATAAAAAAATTTACAGTTTTACTTAGGTAGGTTACCAATACGTGTAACTGCATATGAAATGAAGAAGGAGTTAGTTCTGTACACATTCTGGGTGCTGCGAAGAGCACTTTTGGCTAACGTCAAAGATTAAAACTACTAATTTTATGATCTTTAATCATACTTTAACTTAGGAATGGGGTCCATTCCCATCATGGTATTAGAAGCCCAAAAGACTTGGAGAAATGTAAATGGGGAAATATCATTGCTTATCCATAAGAAATGCTAGCTGGTTACCAAGAGACTTAAGAGCAACCCAGTTATACTGTTAACAATTTATAAACTGCTGTACCTCGATCACTGTACTCATTTGCATGTAGGCAGAATATCTGAACTTCTCAGAAGAAACTCAAGTCAAAGGTTAATAATTCATTGTACTGAATAGAACTACGTATCATTTGGATACAGGTCAGAAGGTTTCTCAAGAACTTAGTATCACATTATTTCCAAAAATTCACAAGTCCCTTCCTCTCCGAAGATTATTATGGAATATGTCCTAACTGTACTTTCTAAAGCCCTGGCAATATACATAATTGGCTCTTTATTCAGCAGCGAAAAACACTCCCTGTCTGAATCCTATTTTCCTGAGGTATTGAAAATGGTTATTGTTATGCCATTCTATAAAAGGGGTCCCACCTCAGGTCCTGGGATCTGCAGACCCATTAGCCTAATAAGACTAATATGTGGAGCCATGGAATGCATTTATATCCAACTTCATAAGCTCTGTTATAGAACATCTTATTGTCCTAGTCCAGCAGTGATATGGGTTTTCAAAAGAAGAGATCATGCATACTTAATTTACTAAACTTCAAGAAAGATACTGAAGCTGTATACAGCAGCCAGGCCATTCATAAAGCAAACTTGTGCGTGGCCAAAGCCTTTGACTTCTCTCTATGCCATATTTGTAAGTAAACCACAGGCTGAAATGTAAACCCTTATGCTGTAAAATGGACAGCAAACTGGCTGATAGAACCCACACAGTTAAAGTTGCAGGCTCCACTTCAGAAAGCAAAGAGGTTAATAAACAAGAAGCTCAGGGCTCAGTACTGGGACTGCTCCTGTTCAGCTTCTACTTCTTGTATCACCAAACTGCTATTTAACCCAGACATATAGCTAACTAAATTTAATAACGACTGCAAGCTGGGTGCTGTCATTCACTCATCATCTGATAACGTTACTAAATCATACAGATCACTAATTTATTAGGAATGGTTTTACCATAAATGCTAAGAATGTAGCATTGTCACCTTTGGTAAACAAATCTCAAAAGCAGTATAGACAGCACCCTACTCCAGACTAATACAGTTATCCAATATTTCACCATCTTCAGAGAAAACTCCCTATCTTTTGAACATCACACAGCAACAGTGTCTAAGAAATACTTTGAACACCATGTAACAACAGTAGTCGGGAAAACATTCTGTCTAGTCCAGTTAATAAGTAATGGTATCTCATCTCAGGCAAAAGAAGTCGTCATTCATCTATACTCCATCTTACTCGGATCAGTTACAGATTACAATGTTCCATTTAGTATGATGCATATATCCAAACACATCAAAAAACTGGACAGACCCTAGACATTCCTAACTAAAAAGATCATTGGATTACAGTCCCACAGCAATCATTTAAGCCTGAAGCTCTGTCTCCCTATAATCTCTCTGACAGACACCTGCAAGTTGATTTATGCCCAGCATTCACTAACACTTAAATTCAAGATGCAAGTCCCTATCGACAAACAAATAAGAAACACTGAAGGGGCAGATTTATTATTCAGTTTTTCCCCATTTGAGGAAAAATCTACCTCACTTTTTTTTTTTTAAGGCAGACTTTGACAACTAGATGGGCACTAATAAAGTCATGCTAGGCCTGTCTTGTTTTGCCAGTCTAGATCCAGGAAGTGCCTTACATGGGTGAGTATTAGCAAAGTGGTTTTAATTAAAAGGACGGACTTTGCCTTGTAAACTCTTACTGATTCTATGAAACTCTAGCACACAACCTTGGAGCATACATCTCACCTACTTTGTTCAAGAATTCTGGACAAAGCCAAAAATAATTGGAAGATAAAAGCCCAAATTTATGGACAATTTTTAAACAGCACTCTAATTCACTTAAAAAATTAATATGTTGAACAGTTTTACATGAATATGTATATGTTCATCACTTACACTGCCTCAGTGGCATGTGGCTTCTGTGCCACTACTTTGGCAGCCCTCCAGAGCTCATAATCCCCTCTGACTCTCTGTGATAGGGGATTGCCTAACCCTGTAGTTATTGTTATTCAGTCTTTGTTGTCAGCTGAAGGACTCACACAGACAGGGTCAGTATTAGCATTTTGCCCCCCCCCCCCCCCCCGGCATTTATAGTCTAAGTATCATCTTGTTACTGTCACTCCTACTAAGCAATATTTTAATTCATGCCATAGAGTTTAGAAGCAATATCCACAAACTGAACTACAGCTGCAATGCTCCTACATAATGACATGCCTGTGTACCACATTATATTGACCCATCTCACAGAGGGACATTCACAGTTACTGGCATTTAGTTGCAACAATGGTGCACTGCAACAACTATGTACAGGGCTGGATGTAGGTGAAATGGTACCCTAGATAATGCCTACTGTTTCAGCCCATCTCTTCCCCTTACACACGTACACATCCTTCAGTGCACCCCCTGATTTATGATTTAGATGCAGGAATGTTTAAGGACAGGTGAATTTAAAGCGAAAGATGAAAGGTTAATATTAGTGGTTCAGGATAGTTAACTATGTACACATTGGTTTACAATGTCCATTGAACATGTGGGAGAAACAGACAAATGTAGGTTCTGTAAAACAGAATTGGAAACAGTCACATATCTTGTTACTGGGTGTGATACACTAATGGCAGAGGGCCTGTACGCTGAAAGGCATAATAATGTGGCAAGACTGTTGCACTGGGGATTGTGCAAACATTACAACATTGAATTAACCCAGAAGCATTATAAACATCAGCCACAAAGCATTATAGAGAATGATGAAGTTTTTAATCACATGGAATCATTCATTACCAACAGTTCAAAAATAGAAGCAAGAAAACCAGATATAGTACTCCATGAAAAAAAGACAAAAGTAGCATTGATTGTTAAAATTGCTACACCAGTGATTATAGTATCTTACGTACACAGAGAGACACAGAGTCATAAAATACCAGGATTTCAAGGCAGAAGTGAGGGAGGTGTTGAAGAAAAATACCCAGACAGTTGCAATAGTAGTAGGAGCAATGGGTCTCATATAAAAGAATTTACAGTTTTACTTAGATATGTTACAAATACATGTAACTTCATATGAATTGAAGAAGGAGTTAGTTCTGTACACACTGTGGGTGCTGCGAAGAACACTTTTGGCTAACATGAGAGATTAAAACATTACTAATTTCATGATCTTTAATCATAGTTTGACTTAGGAATGGGGCCCCTTCCCATCATGGTATTAGAAGCCCAAAAGACATGGAGAAATTAAAATGGGGGAATACCATTGCTTGTCCATAAGAAATGCTAGCTGGTTACCAAGACACCTAATAGCAACTCAGTTATACTGCTAACTATTTATAAACTGCTGTACCTCAAACACTGTACTCGTTTGCATGTAGACAGAATATCTGAACTTCTCAGAAGAAACAAGTCAAAGGTTAATCATTTCATTGTATTGAATAGAAACTATGTATTATTCAGATACAGGTCAGAAGGTTTCTCAAGCTCTTAGTATCACATTATTTCTAAAAATTCACAAGTCACTTACTCTCCATTATGGAATATGTCCTTACTGCACTCTCTAAAGCCCTGGCAATATACATAATTAATTGGTCCTTTACTCAGCTCAGTCTGAATCCTATTTTCCTGAGGTATTGGAAATGGTTACTGTCGTGCCATTCCATAAAGGGGGTCCCACCTCAGGTCCTGGGATCTACAGACCCATCAGCCTAATAAGAATAATGTGTGGAGCCATGGAATACATTGATATCCAACTTTATAAGCTCTGTTATAGAACATCTTGCTGTCCTAGTCCAGCAGCGATATGGTTTTGTCAAAAGGAGAGATCATGTATACTTAATTTACTAAACTTCAAGAAAGTTACTGAAGCTGTATACAGCAGCCAGACCATTCATAAAGCAAACCTGTGTGTGGCCAAAGTCTTTGACTATTCTCTATGCCAGAATTCTAAGTAAACTCAGAGGCTAAAATGTAAATCTTTATGCAGTAAAATGGATAGCAAACTGCCTCTAACCACATATTTATCCAATTAAAATATCTTGAGGTTCTTAACGTTAACACACCGCCAAAAGCACGCTCGGATGTGTACGTGATTTGTCAAAGCAACACATCAATCATTTACCTCCCTTTTACAGTCAGTCAAACAAATAAGAAACACAAGTGGCAGATTTATTATTCAGTCTTTCCCCATTTGAGAACAATCTACCTCACTTTTCAGACCTTGACAACTGGATGGGCACTACTAAAGTCATACTGGGCCTGTCTTGTTTTGCCAACCCAGATCCAGGAAGTGCCTTATGTGGGTGGGTATTAGCAAAGTGGTTTTAATTAAAAGGACTGACTTTGCCTTGTAAACTCTTATGATTCTACAAAACTCTTTAGCACACAACTTTGGGGCATACCTCTCACCTACTTTGTTCAGGAATACTGCACAAAGGCAAACATATTTGGAGGATAAAGGCCCAAATTCATAGACTACTTTTAAAATGCACTCTAATTCACTTAAAAAAATTAATAGAACAGGTTCTACATGAATATGTTCATCATTCACATTGCCTCAGTGACATGTGGTGTCTGTGCCTGCACTAACCACTACTTTGGCTGCTTTCCAGAGCTCATAATCACCTCCTCTGACTGTCTGTGATAGGCTGATTGTCTAACCCTGTCACAAACAATCAGTTATTCAGTCTTTGTTGCCAGTTGAAGGACTCACAGAGTCAGCGTCATTATTAGAATTTTTGGGTCCCCAGCAAATCTGTAGTTGGGGGCCCCCTAGACATTTCTAGTCTAAGTAACATCTCGTTGCTGCCACTCCTACTAAGCAATATTTTTATTCATGCTGTGGAGTTTTAGGAGTAGTATGCACAAACTGAACTGCAGCTATAATGCTCTTACATAATGACAGGCCTGTGTACCACATTATATTGACCCATCTCACAGACGGACATTCACGGTTACTGGCATTTAGTTGCAACAATGATGCATTAGAACAACTCTATGTACACGGCTGGACTTAGGTGAAATGGTGCCCTAGACAATGCATAGTGTTTCAGCCCATCCCTCCCCCCCCATACACACGTGCACATCCTCCAGTGCTCCCCTCTGATTTCTCCACATCCTGGTCTTCCCATGCCATGCACTTTACTTTTTTCTTCCTTTTCTCACATTTTGCCTTATTCTTCAGCTTTTTCAAGCCATGGCTTTCTATATGCTCTGAAGTGCACCTTAAACTTTTTTTTTCTTTTTACACAACCTTTTTATCCAGTGATGGCTTGAACAGAAATAAGGATTAAAAAAAGAAATTACAGTTGCCACTGACCTGTTGTCAGTGGGACACTTACAGACTGACCTATGTCATCCCATTGTCTGCACTGTGAAACAATGGGACTTTAAAAGTCCCATTTTTTGATTTGCGCCAAATCGCCATGGAAAAGCCAAAAATACTTCCGTTTTTTCTGCGGCAATTCAGTTATGTCACTAAACTAGACCTGCAGGCAGAGGTACTCCCTGTTAGGTCTGGGTGTTGTAAATCGTTCCGCAATTGGTTGCAACTCTAGAAGGGGGTGGGGATTCAACCAGGAAGAGCTCTACAATGGTCTCAGCTATAGGGTGTTTTTTTTATTAGAGCTTCTACAGCCGCTAATAGGAATGAGATTTTCTGTTTGTTTGAAGTCAGGATTCTAGCCAGCCTTTGAGAAAGTGAGGAAGCTAGGAAGCCATCCAGCAAGCTAGGAATCAAGCCAGCCAGCCACTGAAGCAGGTAGGAACTCTGTTAGCCAGCCAGCCACTGAAGCAGGTCGGAAGCCTGTTAGCTAGCTAGCCAGCCAGCCAGCCACGGAAGCAAGTAAGAAACCTGATATCCATCCAGCCAGCTACTTCAGCAGGCAGGAAGCCTGATAGCCAGCTAGCCACTCCAGTAGGCAGGAAGTCAGCTAGCCCAGCAAAGACTATGATAGTGGTAAGTACAACAATCAATAGTAATTTGTGGCTCTAGTTATTTAAAATGGGAATACTGTGTTGTATTTAAATTTAAGTTTTTAATATTTAGAGGTAAATGGGGTGGACTACACTGTATTTAAATCTGTGCAGTTGTTATTTTGAGATTTCCAAGTAGCAGTTTTTAAAGGTATAAAACGTGTGTGTGTAATTATATCACATTGTTGTGGTTGTTTTGGGATGATTTGGAAGCATTAGTTTTTAAAGGCTGAAATGTGTGTATAGACGTTTTGTTAATTTCTGGTGGGGGCAGTCTTTCCAGATAAATGTAGTGGGATATATTTCTATTGTCGTGGCTTTTTCAGGCTACTTTCTGTTTACAGATAGAAAATGATCGATTATAATTTGAACTTTTTCATGTGGAAATGTGTGCAATTTAATGCTGTTTTCAAGAAGTTAAGATATACTGCTTTGGGCATTTTTTCCTAGTGCTAATTCTTGCATGTCAGTATGCATGTGTGCATAACTCTATTTTTTGAGAGGGAATGCTCATAGGTAACGTATATTTTATTTTTATGTTGTCTTTAATAAGGTTAAAATGTCCTGCTTTGCTTATAATGTGAATATCGGCATGCTTCTACTTGGGCTTGTTTACTGTATCATTGTGCTGGGTAAATTACTATTAGAGCTTTATTTTTATTTCTCTTAATTGCTATGTTTGGAGGTAAAAGAGGTCCATGGGGTCTGCTGTGTATTTTAGTTTATTTCAGCTGCTTTTGCAAGAAGTACTTTTAAAAGGTACCATGTTAACTTACTTTTAATTTTTTGGGGGTGGATGAATGTTCAGAAGTTAATGCAGTGCATTTGGAATTGTGCTAAAACATGTCATCATTATTTTAGGATAGTTTGCTTTTATAAGTAGCAAAATTTGTATTTTGTTTTTAGTGATGTCTTCAATAACTTTACAATGTACTGCTTTCATTATAATGTGATTATGGACGGTGCTACTGTTGGGCCTATTCTTTATTGCATCATTGTGCTGTGTAAATTAGTGCTATATGTTTATTTCTTTTTTTCTTAACTGCTGTGTTCAAAGGTAAATTGGGTCTATGGTGTCCACTGTGCCTTCTAATTCATTTTAGAGTGGCTTTTTAGTAAAGTGAAAATGTGTTCAACCTTATTTTCTGGAGGGGTGGGGGGCGTGTTCGGTGGTAAAAATAATGCATTTGGTTTTCTACAAGCTGTAATAATGTCAACTTTTCAATTGCCAAAATGTCCCCCTCTACATTATGTCATTTACTATTTTACCTTTTCAAATGGTTTGTAATGTTAATTCTCTTCTGCCACATTCCTCGGGTCTTTCATATGCCAATGTTTTGACAGTTTTCAGGTGCCAATGTTTTTCAAACCAGTTCTTTCAAATGCCATTGTTTCTATCCAGTTCTTTCAAATGCCAGTGTTTGTAGCCAGTTTTTTTTTTTTTTTTTTTTTTGCATGACAGTGTTTCTATCCATCCATTTACAACCCATTTTCCCCATTTTTGTACATAGTGTCTTTGGGGTGCCATTGAGGAAGCTAGGAAGCCATCCATCCATCTAAAAAGCTAGGAAGCCAGCCAGCCACTGAAGTAGGTAGTCAGCCAGTCAGTCAGCCAGCCAGCCACTGAAGCAGGTAGGAAGCCTGCTAGCCAGCAAGCCACTCCAGCAGGCAGGAAGCCTGCTAGCTATCCAGTCAGCCACTCCAGCAGGCAGGAAGTCTGCTAGCCAGCCAGCCAGCTACTCCAGCAGGCAGGAAGCCTGCTAGCCAGCCAGCCAGACACTCTAATCTGGGACTATGTAGAATCTATCAAGCCTCTTGGGAGCTGCAGGCTGACAGTCTAGAGCAGATGATGTGGACGTGAAAGTATCAAGATAGATCTCCAGCACAGAGGGATAGGAGCTGGGATGCCCACTTCTAAAAGGTTGCAGTATCTTTCTGGACATCAGATATTTGCCTAGATTCCCATTCAGAACGTTTCATCATATTATCAATGGCTTCTTCCAAAGATGCCCCTTCCACAAAGGAAGGGAGTCCTCATCTGAGGTGTATGCTTAGGAATGATCATTCAGATCTGAAGATCCTCATCCTCAGAGGAAGTCTCCACAGTAGCCTTCAGTAGACTGGGTGGAGGAGCCAAAATGGAAAGAGGTTTAAAGGCCATAATGGCCTTGAAAAGTCCCTGAGAAATGTCCATCTGCTCCTTCTCCCTAGAAGGCTGGGGAGAGGGGATATGCTTAGTTTTCTGTTGCTTTTTTCCTTAGGGTTTACATCTGCACAGACCAACTGTGAAGACTCAGACCCTGGATGTACCTCAATCAGTGATCCTGGGATCTCTTCCCATACTAAAATCTGAGGGATACCTTGTGGGTCCTCTGAGATAACTATCTGTAGTCCTCCTTTCTCCATAGCAGCAGCACTCACTTCAGACTTGCAGTCCACAAATGCCATACTGGTCTCAAACAGTGCCACAGTAGATGGCATCTTTGGAAGAGTCAGATGTCCCAACAATTCTGCAAC
Source organism: Protopterus annectens (assembly GCF_019279795.1). Lineage (NCBI taxonomy): Eukaryota > Metazoa > Chordata > Ceratodontiformes > Protopteridae > Protopterus > Protopterus annectens. The sequence goes on along the minus strand of NC_056731.1, from coordinate 1,583,104,658 downwards.
CTCAGTGGGTACTGGAGTTTTTTCTTTGGAGCACACTATACATCAGATGCAGAGGGGTCTGCTACCTTAGATTGGACCAACCACTTTAGATATTGAGCCTCTAGGAAAATATTTAAGAACGATAAATTGGAGTGCAAGGTCTTGGGTACAACGGACTAGCAGATGGAACAAGAAATGTAGTCACGCTCTATGTCTAAACAAACAAGGCACTGGGAGTTGTGGTCTTTGTAGGGTATCTGCCTACTATACTCACTTTCCCCAACTTGCTGATTTCTAATAAAATGAGAGCAAAGCAATATAAACAAGGAAGGAAAGTTCCCCAGTGGGGCACTTAACTGAAACCGAGAAGGCTTACGGTACATATGAGCACGAGTAGATTAGACCTACGGGTGTGAGACCTGCTTTTGGGCTGGTGGTGAGATAGTCAGGATTTAAACTCATACATCCAACTTACATATCCCTGTGCTCAATGGATGAGGTCATAAGGCAGATGGATCGCTTATGGAAGGTTTAGGCTTTGGTAACCTGGCTGGACATCAGTGGTGATAACCCATCTGTTTGGAATACAGCAACAGTGATTTCAGTCATGACATCAACACAATTCAGATCTTTCCTCATAAGAGGAAAGTGATGCCAAAACGTTCCTCATACTTTCACAATTAGTCAGGATAAACGTCAGCATATGAGCCTGAAAGCTTAAAATTCTAAAAATCAAAGTTGCAGAAACTTATCAAATGTTTTCCCATCCTTACCAGAAGGAGAATTAGAAACAACAAAATGTTTAGCAGCATCTGGGTTTACTTTATTTTATTCAGTTTGTTTACTGGGGTAGTATACTGATCACAACAGACCATTTGCAGGCACAGCCTAGGTGAAAAAAATTAATAAATTCACAAACTTTGGAGTAATCACAAATGTCAGAGAATTTCAGTGATGATGGACACTATCCAAACATTAAACAGAGTAGAAAACAAATGAGAATTTATTTTAGTAATAAATGTGAGAGAAAAGTAGCAGGGTGAGAACACAGAGTGGAAGTAGAAGTGATACAGGTGGGGAGGGAGTTAGGTGATGTGTCTGGTGGAAAAGCACCTGCTGTCAGATTTTTGATGGAGGTTTTTTTTAGTTGTGCTCTAAAAGTGGGGAAAGAAGAGACTTCTTTTAGGTGACAGGGAAGAGATTGCCAGAGGTTGGGTGCAAAATTAAAGAAGGAATGATTTGTACTGGGCAGTTTGGTTTGAGGTGTCTGAAGTTAGGGAGCTAATTGGGAGAGGTTTCAGAGGTTGTAGGATGTAATTCTATTATGGAGTTAGGCTGCAAGAGGTGGGAAGGCAACTGGTTGAAGTAGTTTGAAAAGAAGAGGACAAATGAGTAGCTCAACTCTGTAGTAGACTGACAGACATTTGGCCTTGGGGAGGGTGGTGCAGTGGGGGTGAATTGGAAATTGATCAATAGATTTTCTTTTCAATGGACTGTAGCGTGGAAGATTTTTTTAAGAGGTTATGGCTATGATGGGGAAACCATACTCAAGTTGAGTAAGGAGGACTCCTTTGTCCACTGCAGCTCTAGCCTGAATGGAGAGAAATGGAGATATTTTCCTGAACCAGAATAAAAGAGAATTGTTACCCTTGTGTTTTCAACATGGGTTTGGAAGTTAAGTGACTGGTCTAGCTATAAAACTAAGTATTTAGAGAACATGGCTGTTTCTACTGAGAACCATTGAGATCTGCGACGATGACATTTTTTAGGATTTTTTTTCAGCTTTTGTGAGGTTCCAAATATCGTACTTTTTTGTTTAGCTATGAATGAAGGGAGTGGAGGTCAGAGTGAACCTGGGTTTGAATAGTTGAATGTGAGGGACTAGACTGAAGGATAACCATATCATCTACATAAAGAGTGACAGGAAGATTAGGGAGATCAGGGGGTAGTTTGTTAAAGACTGAAAACAGTGGAGAGAGTATAGATCCCTGGGACACTCCTCTAGCAAGGGGTGCTGAAGGTGAAACGAATGACTCTGAAATACCTATTTCATAGGAAATGATGAAACCAGGTAATAGTGTTGGAGCTAACCACAATTTCTTGGAGAAAAGGAAGGAGCAAGAAGTGGTCACAAATATCAAAAGTTTTAGTAGGGTCAATGAAGAGAGAGCTCCTGACACGTTTTCTTTATCCACGTTGAGAAGGATCATGCCTGTAAGTGATCATAGTGCTGTCATTGTGCTCCAACCAGTCCAGAACCCATGCTGTTTAGGAGGAGGTAGTGTTGTTAGATGTAAGGGACAGATGGCTGTAGATGACTTTTTCCAAGTATTTTCCCAAGTGTAGGGAGGATGGAGGTAAAGCGGAAGTTGGAAGCATTTTGTTTCCAAGGCAGCTTGGGAAAGGGTTTAACAAGAGCAGCTTTCTCTATGTCTGGCATTGTGTTGTGAGTTAAACAGACTTGATAAATATGGAGAAGAGGTGTGGTAAGGAAGTCTTTGCAGAATGAAATAAACCAAGGAAGTAGGTTGTCTGCAGCAGTGGGTTCATCTAGGGTATGTTTTCTAGAAGGTGGTCAAGGCCTTTGTGAATAATTTTCTTAAAACAGAACTGGGGGATAAAAGGGGGATGGGCTAGGCAAGTTGGGAAGAAGTAGAGGTTGCAGTATTACAGAGGCAGTTGAAGTACTTGAGAAAGTCAGAGGTTGACAATTGGCATTGAGAGGTATGGATGGTGATAGGAATGGAGTTTAGTGGATTTTCAGCCTGTGAGATTTATTTCCTGCCAGAATTGTTTGGGTTTGTCTAGCAGAGCAAGTTGTTTTGAAATAGCTGGTTTGGTGCCTGTATATGGTGTGTTTAGCTAGGTTATGCAGAGAGATAAAGGTAGTACAATTTTCTGGCAAGGAGTTTTGCCTCCAAGAAGTGCATTGTCCCTGCGTTTGAGCAGAGCTTTCAAGTTCAGTGGTTAGCTGGGGGGTTCTATTTGAAAAGGTGTTGTACGAGAAGGGTAAATTTGTCTTGAAGTTGAAGGAGGGCATGCGTAAGAGCTTTGGCAGCTGAGTTGGGTTTCTGTAAGTTGGTAATGGGAGACCAGTTGAAGGCTGCAAGGAGTTTTTTGAGGCTTTCTGCACTGAAGGTGGATCTGGGTCTGAAGGTAACTAGCTGGGAGGGGGCAGTTTTGGTGGCAGAAGGATAATTTGGAAGATTATGGGGGAGTGATCACTCAATGGAGGTGGAAGAACAGATATATTGGAGATGACGGGAGGGTTGCTAGTGATTAACAGATCCAGGAGAGAGTGGCTGGTAGTTTGGAGATTTGGAAGGGTAGCACTATTGACTAAATGCATAAGGTTGATATTGGCTAGGAATTCAACAATATAATTTCTAAGGGGGCCCAGATAGTTTAGGTTAAAATCACACTGAATAACATTTGTATAAATGGGAGCAGCTGTGGTGATAGTAAGAAGAAGGGATTTAAATTTAAGAGAGGCTGAGGAGGAAGATATTAATAGGACGTGCTGGAGGGATAGATTCATCACCCAAAGACTCCCTATGCTGTGGAACAAAATCCCGGTACATGTGAGGCAGAGCACCTCGCTGGCCTTGTTCAAGAGAAATCTTGACCAATGGATGGGAGATCGTAGATATACCCCAGGGATTACCTCAGTGTCACTGCTCGACAGAGGCACAGCAAAATAATGGGTATAGTTCCCCATACTAAAGGGGTGGCGTAAGCCACAAAACGATGGGCTAGGCTTGTAAATGCCCTCGGGCAGATAGCCTAGTATGAACCTATAAGCAACTGGCAATGATAGTTTGGTTAAAGTGTTTTTTAATAAAAATTGAGTGTGCTCCCATCTTGCCTACTGTCAGGTGTTGTGTCTTGGAGGTATATGTAGGAGGAAAAATTAGGGCTGTTTTGTTTGAATCATGTTTCAGTAACAGCTTTGATATCTGGAGAGTGGGTTGTAGGGAAAGTGTTTATCTGGTCATGTTTATTAGAGATGCTTTGGGTGTTAACACCCAGGAAAGGGTGGAGGTGACGGGAACAGTTATGGGTGTTGTGTGGTGGGAGGAATCTGGATCAGATTTAATGCTGGCTCTGAGGAAGAGTATAAGAAGGACCGGGATGCATTTATATAAATGTTTAGGATTTTGAAGTGGGTTTGTTATGGTTTTCTAGATTTGGAGGAGATTAGTTAAAGGGGTGTGAAGTTGAAATTGTGTCTGAGTGGTAGGTGGAGAATAGTATGTAAAAGTGAGGAGTAGGTTTTGGGGTTCAAGTAATCGTCTGTGGGACTTTATGGTAGGCTGGTGAAAGGCAGGGTTGAGAGATGGGGTTACCAATAGTAATACAGCTATTACTAAAGCTGAATCAACGGAGTTGGGTCTGGGATTGGTGCATAAAAACTTGAAAGACTGAAGAACTTTATACAATTTATTTCCTTTCTTATGGGCAGTAGCCTGACTGTCAATGAAAATGGAGGCTGTGGCAAAAACCTCCTCCAAGGCTGACAAAACTAGAGGGATAGATGAATGTTCTAGAAATTCCAGTTATAACAATGATATTATTTTCTTAGGGACTGGGCGACCTCAGTATTCTCCAACTGAAACCTGTTAATCCTGGGAATAGTTTTAGCAAAAGAGAATCCCTCACATGGAGAATATAGATACCACACTCTCCTCAGAATCTTAATCAGTAACCGGAAGAGAAAAAAAATGTATCTGTTCCTTCACAATCCTCTAGAAATGTCATTTCTTGAACCTTTTCGGGGAAAGCAGAATCCTTTTTTCTTTTACCAGAACAAGAAAGGTCAAGAGCCTGAAAAAGTCCTTGAACAAAATCCAGTGAATTACTCCTGTCCAGATTACCCCAACACAGGAGAAGACCCAACACAGGAGAAGATAAATGTTTTGTTAACTGTCTGTTAACAAAAAATTGTGGAAAACAAGACCCAGTATCACCTGCAACAAGTTCCTAAGGGATGGGCCAAACATTCTGACTAAGCAGGGGTATATTCCCTGCCCCTTCTCTCATGACTTACAACAGTCTCTCTCCCTTACCCCCTAAGGGGTTCCCAATAGCCACAGAGGATGTGTATAACACCCAGTCCATGACAGCTGTATGCACTACACCAAAGGGATCTGAAAAAGGATGACTGGTCTGTGAAACCAGATTTGGCCACAACAGTTATCCATTTGCAACTGAAGCAAATTACCAGTCTGCTATGGTGGCAAAGGCTGCTTAACTATCATAATTTTGTGATTGAAAGAAGATCCAAACAAGGTACTGGTCCTTTGTTTCAATATCACGCTGAAAATAAGTTTGAATCCCTTGGAAGCTTAGCAGCTATAGTTGGTAAGACAGGAAAGCAGTAAAAAGTAACTTTTTTCAAAAAGAAAATCATAGTAAAATACATATCAATTTTTCCCAGCCCTAAAGAAAAACAAGCAGAGTTTTATTTACAGAAAATATAGTTTTAAACAACTTCTAACAACTTTTTATCACAAAAAATAAAAAGCATGGTCCTGTTTAAAAGTACATAAAAATCATGGACATAGTCAATAAAAACACCGTCCTATCTTAAAAGTGCTTGTTGAAACCTTTTTTCTGAAAAGCAAGTAAAAAAAAAAAAAAATAAAAAAAAATAATGTGGATGGTTTTCCCCAAAGGGAACTTATCTGCCCAGCAGTGGAACAGTATTAGCTGACTGCTGATACTTGAAAGCCCATGGAACAGTGCTCTTCTCAGTGGCAGGAAAGCTATGAAGATCTTCAGCAAGTGGAAGGTGCCCTGACGTTTTTTGGAAGTTGACTGGCTGTTACATCCTATATGTAAGTCTACTGCAGCAGTGATCACAATGATGAACATCTGAGAGATATGTTTGTTCTGATGATGTTGCAGAAGAGGTTTATATCTTTAGACTTAGTATTTTTGATGCCATCTGACTTGCCGATGCAGTGTAAATCCATCAGTAATGGGTCAGAAGATACCTTGTATGTCAGACACAGGTCACCTATTAGCAGTCTGTAGGATACCAAATATAGTGACAGAACTTTCTGCTGATCCATGTAGGACATTTTGTTTAGGCCTTGTATCCTTTTAGTACGGTATCTCTGTGGGTGTTCCACGTATTGCATGTGTCTGGACAGATATATGCCAAAGGGGGTATTATATTCAATAATTGTCTAAATGAGGGATTAGTAAAGGTGGACAATGACACCCCTCGATCTAGACACAATCCCTTTGTTTATAAGCTGTTCAGTATAGAAGGACTTTCTTACAAGAGACATATGTTGGTCAAAAGTTGGGTCACTGCCCATGTAAATTTCCAAGCAAATGGGTCAATCCTTAGGGGAGAACTGTTGATGTAGTAGTTCCCTATGGTAGATGACTTCCCAAAGGATACAATAATGCATTTTTTTTTGCATTTAGTTTCAGTCCATGATTTCACCACCAGTTATTTGAGACAAACCTTCATGCAGAATGGCTAAGTTATCTGGGTATTCAATGAATGCTCTTAGTTTGCAATCATCTGCAAACTTAAATTAGTCAGAGTCCCTTGGTATTGGTTTTTACTTCAGAAAAATAGATGCCAAACAGGTATTGTGCCTGGAAATTGTCTATTGTGATCAGCGTACCACCCTGGTAAACAAAATAAATAAATCAATTCTCAAAGGCAAACTAATACATGTCCTTTTATACTTTGTTACTGGGCATGCAGTTTTTCACAGGCACTTCATTATCATTGTCTGGCATACTGAATTGAACTCCGTTAGAGGCAGAGATACAAGTTCGAGTGGAATACAACTCATATCTAAAATATATCTTTAGGGATCTGTCAATACACCGAAAGTAAAAATCCTATAAATTTTACCATGCAAGGTGATTATTTTTTTGCTATAGTTTTCTATCAAGCTACAATTGCAGCTGCTATCATGCTTTAGGTAACAGTATGGTTACAGCACTGCTGTCATAGAGACTGCCAAAATAAGATTTTACTTCTTTAAATCCTATTGTCCCCACACAAGACTAAGATCCCATTGGCTAAGCAATGCAGTGGGACACAGCAAGGGCTTTATCAGCTGCTTCTACCAGTGAAACTACCCCCGCAGCCCTTCTCACCAGAAGGTAAATACCCACTGCTTATCTATAACATACACCAAGGATTACAGGCAGACTGTGTCCCAGGAAACATGCACCAAATGTCCCACTGATAAAGGACAGAAGGTGTGATTTTTATTTTTTCACAGATGTCTCTTTTTGCAACCAGGTAACTGAATCTGGGTCTGCATACTCAGAGCTTTACTCCTCTATGCCATAACATGGCTACCATAGACAAAGCAGTGTTTCTGTCACAGAAAATATTTCATAACCAAAAATCTACAGTCTAAGGACAGCAATGTGCTGAAGTCAGACTCAGGATTCAGCAGCACTGAAATCACCAAGGGCAGAATGGTAGTCATACAGGCAGTGTGTATCCGAGTGCCTTAGGATAATCCTATATAAATGTTACCAATAAATTTCTCAGATGTAAGCATGCATAATCATTTTACAGAAGTAATATGGCATGCTGCATTATACTTGATTTCATTTGAGTCAGGTATCTGATCTTTACTTAAGAGTTCAGAATGCAGCACATGTTCAGACTATGGGAGTGCTCAAACATAAATACCTCATGGTTTTATATTAAACAGAATAGGGGACTGTAGGGGAGGAGTATGATTCAAAGACACTGTGGAAAGAGTGCTGCATGCATCATTATGTAAATGACTGCATAATGGCTTGTAAGTGAGAGCCATCATGTATGCAAATGTCAAAATAAAACATGGCAGTGAGATTCAGAAACACAAAATTAGTGTGATAAGCCATGATGATCACCTATTTTTAATACCAGTACTCATCACTGTACATCAACTTCTCTCACATTTTAATGCTAACAGCAGTGTGGATTTAGAGGCTGCCTTCACAGACAGTGTCTTGATATTGTGCATCGTCATCCTCAGAGTCACAGAGAGACTTGCCAGCAGCTAATATACCATCCCTTCCATGACCAAGATAATGTGGACCACTACACACTATGCAGGAGTTAGCAGACATGTTGCCAACACATGGAATAAAGGGAGATGCATGCAAGGCCCATCCCAGGGAACACAAATGTTTGTGTAGCAGTAATTGTCATTACAAAGATCATTCAACATTTGATAGGGGACACACATGGAGTTTTGTAGGTCATGGCCTTGTAAATTCAACACCAGGTCCTCAATGTGATGTGCAGCATGTAGAAGAGCATATTTGGTTTCCACAGACCACTATGCAGGAATTTTATGACACAGTGCATTTCCCCAAGGTACTGAGGGCCACAGACTGCACCCATATTGTCAAAAAGGGCCCACCTGGTCCACAAGGCATCCATATCAGCTAGAAGGGCTACCACTCCATCTCCCCCTTAACCTTTCCTCAGGAAATATCATCAAATATAACTCCCCCTACTATCACTAGGGAACAGGTCCTTAATGCTCTCTCTAAGACCAAGAACACTGCATCAATGGGCTCAGACAATATCTCAGGATGCCTTCTAAATAGCATGAAACATGACCTATCAGGGCCTCTGGCATTACCATTTAAGTGTAGCCACCAAACAGGCTTCATGCCTTATAAATGAAGAAAGGCAACAGTCATCCCTCTGCACAAAGGTGGGCCATCTACAGACCCTGGAAACTACAGACCCATAAGTCTCGTAGGTTCATAGATTAGTACTAGGCTAACTGCCCTTGTGGGTCATTTTCAGCCTAGCCAATTAAGCCATGTGAGAATCAAACCCCGCACCTTATGTTTGTAAGGCAAACACCTTAACCATTATGCCAACCTCCCACCCTCACTAGTCTTATATGTAAAGCCATGGAAAGAATTATCATGGAGATGATCAATAGAGATATAGTAAACCTCCAGACACTGGACCCAACCCAGTTTGGTTTTCGTCTAGGGAAGATCATGCCTATTCAACCTGGTGGACTTCTTTGAGAAAGTCACCAAAGCAATGGATAAGGGAAAAATCATTTAAACTGCCTACCTTGACCTGGCCAAGGCATTTGACACAATACCCCACTTGGGCATTGCTGACAAACTCAAGGGTTTAGGTATAAACCTGTATGTCACCCTGTGGATAGCCAACTGGCTCACAGACAGGACCCAGGAAGTTAGAACTGGGGAGTCCACCTCTACAAAGAGGCCAGTCACAAGTGGAGTCCCTCAGGGATCAGTCCTTGGACCGCTCCTTTTTGGCATTTACTTCTCAGAAGTCAAGGCCAATGTCAGTGGTCTCAGTCTGACTAAATTTGCATATGATTGCAAATTAGGAGCTGTCATTGAATCTCACACTGACACAAATGTTATACAGGAAGGGCTGACACAGACAAACAAATGGTGTCAGTGTCATGGACTAAAACTAAATGCCAAGAAATGCATAATTGTATCCTTTGAAAAGTCATCATATTGATTTGATAACTATCATATTGACAACATACCCCTTAGAGTTGACCCAGTAGTCAAGGACTTAGGGACACACATAGTAATCTAGCCTTTGATCATCATGCGTCTACAGTGGTGAGGAAATAATTCTATGTTGGGCAACTTATAAACAAAAGTATGGCATCTAAGTCCAAGGAAGTCATTGTTTCATTGAGTACAATGCCCCCTTTGGTATGTATCTAACCAGGCATATCCAATAACTGGAACTTCCACAGAGGTTCCACACTAAAAGATTACAGGGTGTAAGTAATATGTCCTATGCAGAAAGCCTACAGGCCCTATCCCTGTATTCTGTCTCCTACAGGCTTTTGAGTGGAGATCTATGTCTGGCATACAGGGCATTGTCAGACCCTATTCCGATGGACCTCCTGCATATCCATAAAACAAATAGTACCAGAATTACCCATTCTAAAGACTTAAACCTTGCCTGTGACATAAATAGGACCTGCTGGAGAGATAGGTATGTAACCCAGAGATTACCCCGTCTATGGAACAGGCTCCCCATCCATGTGAAGCAGAGTTCCTCCCTAATCCAACTCAAGTGCAACTTGGACAATTGGATGGGAAACTGGAAATTCATCCCTGGTTTGACACCTATGTCTCTGATGCAAACAGGTAACCTGTAAATGGTTTATCTCACAGGCCCATACTTACACTTATCAAGGGTATCAGAACTTGTCAGAGATTTGGGATGCATGGCTAGGCTTAAAAAGGCCCTTGTGGTCATTAGCCTAGTAAACACCTACGAACTGCTAAGTAGTGTGCAGTGTACATGGTATCATATGCACACTGCATCTGTGCACCATCCAGTCAACAGCCAGGATTTCAACATCTGGCACGTGTAACATATGCCACAGCTTAATGCAAGTATCCTTTGCCGGTATCATTTGGTGGTAAGTGCACACATTGCCACCAGCTATGACTTTGACATGTTGTTCCCACGAATATAGGCAGCAGACCATTCACAATGCCTGCACCTCCCCACAGGGATAAAAACTCAAGACGCACATGAGGCCTTTACACATGCCCTCAAAAACATTATAAGGCAGTACAATGTGCCTGCACAATTCAAGGTGTGTGTGTCTGTGTGTGTGTGTCTGTGTCTGTGTGTGTGTCTGTGTGTCTGTGTGTCTGTGTGTCTGTGTGTCTGTGTGTCTGTGTGTCTGTGTGTCTGTGTGTCTGTGTGTGTGTGTGTGTGTGTGTGTGTGTGTGTGTGTGTGTGTGTGTGTGTGTGTGTGTGTGTGTGTGTGTGTGTGTGTGTGTGTGTGTGTGTGTGTGTGTGTGTCTTCTGTGGAAGGCTGGGCACCGGGCTCACAACTCGGCACCATAAAACTCCACTGCTGATCATTCTGCGGACCATTGTTCCGCTGTGGCAACCCCTAATGGGAAAAGCCAAAAGGAGTAGTAGTAGTGCTGGACATATGTCTTTGCATCAGAGTTCTTAAGTGTTGCTTTAAATATTATCTGTTGTGTTTCTATAGTGTATACAAGTACATAACTCAAATCATGTTTTTTTGCAAATGTATCTATACTTGTTGAAAATTACTGTTTATTGCCAATGCACTAGTACTTGGACTTTGTATGCTATGTACTAATTTTTCTTAATTATGCATTTCTTCCTATGCTTATTCCCCATTTTATTTTTGTACTACTACTACTATTACTATTCACTGAGCCTTGACTGTGACTGAAAAGGGTCAAAGGACCATCCCTACCTACCTGGTGAACAAATAGTAAATAAATGCTGTCCACTGTTGGGTAACATAGCTGAAGACCCCACATGTAGTCCCCAGACCATGGTGGAGATATAGTATGAATGGACATTATGACTTACTATAGCGGTGGATCCTTTTCATCCTACTTCGTCCAATACAGCTACTGGGACTGAAAACATTTGTTGGATCTGATACAGCCCATATGACAGTGCACTCATCCTCAAGTTCCTTTAAATTCTTACCTCCCATAATGCCCTTCACCCCTCCCAGCTTCAGACTGAGTTTACTAACCACAAAAATATCCACCACACTACATGCCTATATAAAAATAAATGAGGGGAAGCAGTAGAAGGCTGTAGTGTGATCTACAGTGGATATAAAAAGTGTACACACCCCTGTTAAAATACCATGTTTTTGTGATATAAAAAATGAGACCACAATAAATCATGTCAAAACTTTTCCCACCTTTAATGTGACCTATAACCTGTACAATTCAATTGAAAAACAAACAAATCTGTTAGGGGAAAAATATAACAAAAAATGTACAATAAGCTGGTTGCATAAGTGTGCACACAAACTAATACTTTGTTGAAGGGGTCTATATTATGTGATCGAGGAGTCTACTCTTCAAACACATAATCATTGACAAATACACAGCGAATGCTGTAAACTGTGAATGGCCACGTTGGCAAATATTTTCTTCGGGAAAAAATTCATGTGGCCATAAAAAAAAAAAAAAAAACATTAATCAAGTGGGGGGGGGCTTCACCCCCCCCCACACCCCCTCTAACTAAATATACCAACTTCGAGATCGCTCTACAATGAAGAAAAGGGCAATTCCCGATAATGGCCAACTGAATATCTTCCCCAAGGAAAAAATTTACGGACGTGGCCATTTGCGATTTACAGTGTTCGCTGTGTATTTGTTGGATTATGTGTTCGAAGTGTAGATTTTTGGATCGCATAATATAGACCCTTGTTGAAGAACCTTTTGATTTAATTACAGCATTGTCTTCTTGGGTAGGAGTCTATCAGCATGGTACAACTTGACTTGGCAATATTTGCCCCCTCTTTCTTGCAAAAGCACTCCAAATCTCTAAGACTGTGAGGGCATCTCTTGTGCACAGCCCTCTTCAGTTCACCCCACAGATTTTCTATTGGATTTAGGTCTGGGCTCTGCCTGAGCCATTCCAAAACTTTATATTTTCTTCTGGTGAAGCCATTCTTTTGTTGATTTGGATGTATGCTTGGGGTCATTGTTGTGCTGAAATGAGAAATTCCTCCATCTTTCTAGCAGACACCTGAAGGTTTTGGGCCAAAAGTGACTGGTATTTGGAATTGTTCATAATTCCCTCCACCTTCCAAAGCATGATACTGCCACCACCATGCTTCACCATGGGGATGGTCTTCTTTTGATGATGCAAACTGTTGTTTTTACGCCAAACGTACCTTTTGGAATTGTGCCCAAAAAGTTCAACCTTGGTCTCATCAGACCAGAACACATTTTCCCACATGCTTTTGGGAGACTTGATGTATTGTTTTGCAAATTTTACCCAGGCCTGGATATTTTTCTGTGTAAGAAACAGCTTCTGTCTTGCAACCCTACCCCATAGCTCAGACATATGGAGAATACGGGAGATTGTTGTCACATGTAGTACACAACCAGTACTTGCCAGAAATTCCTGCAGCTCCTTCAGTGTTGCTGCAAGTCTCTTGGCAGCCAGCCTGACCAGTTTTCCTCTTGTCTTTTCATCAATTTTGGAGGGATGTCCAATTATATGTCAATGCTGTCCCATATTTCCTCCACTTTTTGATGATTGTCTTCACTGTGTTCCATGTCATATCCAATGCTGTGGACATTTTTGTACCCTTCTCCTGATTTATACCTTTCAATAATGAGAAATATTTGATGCTTTGTAAGCTCTCTGCGAACCATGGCTTTTGCTGTAGCAGGCAACTAAGTAAATGTCAGAAAAATCCTACTAGGACAGCTGAACTTTATTTGGGGTTAATCAGTCTCTAACTGCTGGCAGGTGTATATCCAAGAAGACTGAATGTTGTAATTAAATCAAAAGGTGCTTCAACAAAGTATTAGTTTAAGGGTGTGCACACTTATGCAACCAGCTTGTTGTATGTTTTTTTCTATTTTTTTCCCTAACATTTTTCAATTGAATTGTACAGGTTATAGGTCACATTAAAAGTGGGAAAGGTTTTGAAATTATTTATTGTGGTCTCATTTTATTATATCACAAAAACCTGGCATTTTAACAGGGGTATGTAGACTTTTATATCCACTGTATATCCTGCTGATAAAGAGAAAAGGAAGAGGGGGCTATGTCATATCAGACATACTAGGATGAAAAAGCTCCAACACTATGATAAGTAGAAAACGTTCATATCCTATTTCATTCATTCATCTGATTCAGTTACCGGAACAGAACCCACAACTACCAACCTGGGTGGCATCATGACAGGATACTTGTCAGAACCTAAGCTCTGAAGGAAGCCTTAGATTTGGATATTACATCTACTTTAGAATGTTTAGCAAAGGAATGTAACATAGACCATGTTACTATGGCAAAATGTCCACCTACGAGGAATTTCTGAAAAAAGGCAGGGGATGTTGCCAGCAACCTAACTGAATGAGCTTTTGGTTTAGATGGATGAGTCCTCTTGGTTGCTTGAATAAACAAAAGTATTACAATCTGACAACCATCTGGATAAAGTTTGCTTAGAAATTTTTTCCTCCAACTTGTTTTGGGCAAAGGAAATGAAGCATTGGGAATCTTTCCTAAATATCTTGGTTCTAAGAAAGAACCTTTAGTTGCCTGTGAACATCCAAAATGTGTAGCAAATATCCACTTCTATTCCAGTGATTGGGGAAGTAAAACTGATAAATTAATTGGATGGTCCAAGTTAGGATCTGATGCAAATTTGGGTACGAAGTAAGGGTTGATTCTTGTCAAGATCTTATCTTTGTAAAAAATCAGATAAGGAATAGTAAACAACAAGGCATGGAGCTCTGATGTTCTTCTAGCAGAAATAGTAGCAATCAGGAATAGGGTCTTCCAAGATAGGAATTTTAAGTTTGCCGAATGGGCTGCTTCAAAGTGTGGTCTTGTTAAGCCTCCAGAACCAAGTTTAGATCCCATGGAAAAGCAGGGTACCTACCTGAGGGGTGCAAGAAAAATAATCCTTTAAGAAAAGCTTTCAGTTATAATTTTGGAAATGATAATGATGTTGGAGGGATGCCAAATGTACCTTAATGGTAGACTAGCTAGAGCCTTCTGCAAGGTGTAGACAGGAAATGTAGTACTTTGGATATGGAAGCAGAAAAAAAGGGGAAATTACGTTTTACAGCTCTGCCTACTTTTAGTTATCACTGGTTGACTGTAAACAACAAAGCCTGATATGGGAAGACATATATTACCTTGAGTTGCATTTGGTCTGCAACTACACCATACATTTGGTAAACACCAGCCCTAGGCGAAGTAGTGCTCAGGCGCCCCTTAAGCCCCACCCACACCACAGTCATGAAACACCCCTATCTGAGCCACACCCACAGGGTCACCCCCCAAGAAAGCCAATCCAGTCATTTCCTTAAATTTAAATGCATAGGAAGAATAGCTACATTCCAAGGTATCTTTATCTACAACTACTTCTGCATAATATTTTCTACTTTAAATACCAGAGCTAGATCACGGTCAAATAGGCCCCTAGGCAGGGTAATAGACTGCCCCCCCCAGAGCAGCTGCTCCTGCAGCAACCCCCTCCTCCTCAGCCATTCCAGTGTTCCATTATTTGGTTATTTCCCACCAGTTACCACGCATACTATTCTCTTATTTGCTTCTACAGTCATTACAGATATTGAAATAAAATAGCACAAACACAGGTAGCCATTTGCTAAACAACATAGTGTCGCAATGAAAACAGACTTTGTATAAGCAGTAAACTTCTCCACCCTTGAAACTCACATTCATTGAAATGGAAAAATTAATATTCATTGAAACGGCATGAAAACCCACATTCATAGAAAATGCATCTGGCCAGTGAAGAATTAAGTTTACCTTTGGGCTGTTTTCAAAACGGACTCCTTGCACACATGTTTTAGGGCCATGCATACATGTATTTGTTCTTTGATTCACCTTCTTGATTGCATTGAATTATATTCCTTGTATAATACAGCACCACTTGTTAGAAAGTGTTTTAAATTTGTAGTTTTAAACATTATTTTTATAAGCAATGAAACAAAATGTATGAACCAATAACTACCCATTTCAGAAATTTTCAACCATAAAAGGCCACTCAAGACTTCTGTCATTATAATCCACCAATATTACTCCATACTCACAAGCTCTGCAGATGTAAAATCATCTGAATTCCACACTAAAGAAATCCGTACCTAATGAAGAGGTTGCTACCAGCAAAACAACTTCACATATCAATGTTTTATCTACAAATTCAGTGCCTGCTTTCCTTGAAGAATTAATTGCCTATATTGCATTAAAAATTGGTAAGTTGGTAATATTGCAATAGGAAATGACCGACAAGTTCATAGTCACTAGGCATCTCATTCAAAGGACATACTCAGGAGTGTAGAACCCTTTAGCACCCCTTATAATGCACCAAATAATCAACAATCATATGGGCACTGCAATATCAGCACTCCATCTACATGGTGTGGGAGTAGAATCCACAGCCTTCTGCACCAAAGGCAATTATGCTAACACTGCTTTCAGATTTTACAACACAGTGTGCCATTTGATAAACAAAAAACAGGTAGTTGCACATAGAAACATTTACACTTGTTAGAGTATGCTATAAATTTGTAGTTTTGAACATTTTTCCAGTAAGCATTGAAACAAAATGTATGAACCAATAATGATAAAACTACCCATTTCAGAATATTTTAACCATTAAAGGCTCCTCAAACATCTGTCATTACAACCCACCGTGCATTTTCTGAAGGAAATGAAGGCTGAAACTCAAATGTATGACATTTAGCTATTTAAATATTCAGTGATTTGCCAGAAAACCACAAATTTTATGAGGAATAGCCCAAAAATATGAGGCAAAAATCTGGATAGTCGAGAGGTATGCATACCTCTCAACCTTACTGCAAGAACTCTGGACATGATGTGGATGCAATCACCATAAAAATAGGGATAGATTTTAAATATTGCACTGTTTTAACTTAAAGTTGCTAGAACAACAGGATTTGTGTTAACTTGCATTTCTGAAGGATATGAAGTCTGAAAGTCATACATTTCCGATCCTTGGCAGGTTAAACTTCAGGCAAATGATGCTTTTGAGTTCAGTCTTTGGCCATTCATAAGTTACTCTCTTACCTGTCAGCCTCATCAAAAAATCAAAGTCATCAGTAAGTTTATATTTTATTTATATAGAACATATTATTAACTTCTGCCAACCAACTTTAGTGGTCTCTTCTTTATGATACAAATCATCCTTATCATACTATAGTGTACCAGTGACACTTATCCAGGGACCAGTGCAGCCTATCTCTAAAGGTCCTTGGCTGCCTACTTTCAGTTAAATACTTTATTGCATACTGCTTGCACAGCCCTCATGGTCATTTGAGTTGGAGACTTATGACATACACTTTCAAAGTAGAACACATACATGGGTCTACTACAAGCATTCGGGTCCAAAGTGCTCAAAAACACAATCTCAGACACAAGGACCTGAGTGTCTTTGTATCTGGTGTAGCCTGCCACTTGCTCTCAAATTCAAATATGAGGCTGGACAAGCAGTTGCCACCCTTTACCCAAGTGGATTATTTGAGTTCAAGCAAGGTAGTGCAGTAGCCATGGGATGGGAGTGAAAAAGGGATTTTACGGTCAGGGAGGGACTTTATGAATTAGGGAACACAAAGAGAGTTTTAGGGTAAGGAAGCAAGGGCTCTGGCTGGGAGATTTTGGGGTTAGAGTTACGGTTCTGATAGGGCTATTCAGCTTTATAGGGCTAAGTGTTGGGAGGGCTATGCAGAAACAGGATATTGGGCAAGTGGGAGGTTGAGCAGTTGCATTTTCAAACAAGTGGCAGCAAGGAGGTATGTTGTGGGCTACTAGCAAGTGAGAGCCTGCAGCAGACCATATATACATAAATAACAAACAAAAAATATTCATAAACATGACAACTATGTAAAACTGAAGTAGAAACTAGATTCATAACCAATAACCATGCAAACTCTGGGCTAATCCTGAGGTAATAAACAAACAATTAAATCATCCCACCCATTTAATTTGAGGGCTATATATCAAAGCAGCAGAAATAAGGTACATAATCAATAATCACAAACAAAGAACAATAAAATCCCCCACCAGCAACAACAACCATGTTACTTATGAAAAGTGATAAGGAACTACCTCCATCACCCAAGGATAATAAAGGTTCGCCATGTTAATGCTAGTAGCATAATTAAAATAATAAATAAAATCCAGGCTCACAAGATACTACAAAAATCTGAGAGACAGATATGACCAGGTTAATATACCTTAGACTTAAAATATACCTTAGACTTAAAACCCTGAAAAAGAAATACAATGTGCATATGATTGTTCAATAGCATGACTACTACAAATGTGTGTCTAGGGGGTGGTTGGGTTTATGGGTAAAGGTGCCAGTTTTCACTGTACAAAGTAGGATACCACAAGATGAAAGAGGCATGGAATGCTGAGTATATTGCTGATTTCATGGATTTGTTACTAACCGCAGACAAACCAATTAAAATGGAATGAGCATAAGCATGTCTAGGTAAAACAATACATTTATAGAATGTGGAATTATGAATTAATGCCTAGGACAAACAACAAAATTCCAGCAGCTGACTTAATGAAAGTCCAGGATGTGGAAGAAACTTCTCTATGTTAATATGACTACAATATTGTTACAGATGCATGTAACGCACATCAGTAATAGGAATTCTAAAATATATGCATAATAACATTTGATAAAACAAGTACGACACTTAGAGAGTTATCTGAATGTTAGAACTGTCTGATTTTCTGGTCCTCATCATATCACTTCACTACACATTAGGGTGCAACACCTATACTGCTATCCATCCCAAAATCACTATTATAGTAAGGAAAATAAGCCAGCAACACATACAAACCTCTGCTCATTTGCACAGACAGCTACTATGCTAGACATCACGCACACATACTTACCTACTCTCTCATACAACACACAGAGACGTACCTTCTCTCTCATATACACACACACACACACACACACACACACACACACACACACACACACACACACACCTACTCTTTCACATAGTAACACATGCACTTTATCTCACATACAAACAGAACGACTAATTAAAATTCCATACACACACACACACTTTCTCTCACATACAGAAGCCCAGTTTAAACTACACAGACACACACATATACTTACCTTCAGTTCTTTTTAATCCAAATAGCCACACATGTACACATGAAGTGAACCCTTATCTTAAACTGCTAGCTTAATTTCCGCATGCAACTTTAGAACGTCTTTTGGCGTGCATGGATGTGACGCAGCATGCATGTTCCTACTTAAAGGAGAAACTCCACTACTATGGAGTGAAGGTTTTTGTTTTTTTTTTGTTAATTCTTGAAGCCTCCAGTCCTGGCCAACCTGCAGCTGTAAAAGTGGGAAGGGCGCTCACTTCCCCCTCCATGCCCTATGATTCTGGCACCCTATGGTTTATTTATTTTAAGTAATTTACTTTTCTTATTAAGAAAAGTAAATTAATTAAAATAAATAGATAAACACAAATTGTGCTCTTTATGAGGCCGGCCTGTACGGCGCCCTAGGCAGTCGCCTAGTTCGCCTATGCCTAAGGCCGGCCGTGCCAGAGGGGCTGCTGTGACACTGAATAGCAAGGCTTTGAACAGGCAGTGATTAGCTCCTAGCTGGAAGATCAAGAATGTACAGCTGTGTAAGCAAACCCCACCATAACAGTAGATTTTAGAATGATCACTGCTGCAGTAGTCTTGGCTATATGGGTTATATCCTGCACAAGATATAACAGCTGATTAGATTCCAAACTTCAAGAGCATCCTCCACCCACCCTAACAGTTACTCAGCACAAGCTGAGCAGGAGAAAAGTGTGGTTTGGATACCAAGCCCTTCAGAGCTTTCATGCCAACTGAGACAGGAAGGTTAAAGCCCTATAAACATCAATGCTAGGAAACTACAATTAGAGGTCTTCACCTTGGCAAAAAACACAAAAATAAGGAGGATGGAGGAACTGCTATTGTAGGAGTAATCATTCAAATATTTACTACTATGGCAAGTTTACTTACACAGCTGTACTATGTTCATTGTTTTGATCACTGCTGCGGTAACTTTAGCTGCATGGGTAGACTACCACAGAGCAGACTGGCTAGTTGGAAAAAGTGGGTCTAGGAGCCCCTGTAGAATGGTTCCAACACAGCCAGTCCTCAATCTGGAAGAGGCATCTAGTTTACTGTGCTTTGCAGTTAAACACAGAGGGACAAGCTGCTGCTGCTATCAGAGTACTTCTGGTATCCAACCCTTTCCAAAAAGCCATAGAAGAAGCCAAGAAACTGTTAGAATGAGCCATGACCCTACCTCATACTGCCTTGCTGTGATGGGTATAACAAAATGTAGCATGAGACAATCATTTGGAAATCATCTGTTTTGACACAAGTTGTCCCTTCTTACCGTCGCAAGAAATGAACAACTGATCAGAGTTTCTAAAGATTGTGTTCTGTCTAGTCAGTACCTGAGATGTCTCCTTTCCCCCTCATCTTTTGGTTCTGGGAAGAAGACAAGAGAAATGATAGTTTGCCTCAAAGAAACTCGGACACCACTTCAGGCATAAATGAAGGATTAGGTCTTAAGGGAACCCTATCTTTGCAGAAAATGAGGTAAGATCAGCCCGCCATATGAGCTGCAGCTCAGATACTCTTCTTGCACAGGTGACAGCAATGAATAACATTGTTTTCCATTTTAAGAACTCCAAGTCAGACTGATGAACTTGCTTCAAAATGGAGCAACTGCTAATTTTTCCAAGACAAAAAAAAAAAAAAAAAAACAAGCAAAAGCTCCCTGTTTTCTAAGAGGTTTGATATGCAACATCCACTTCAAAAAAATTTTCACAAGAAAGTGCCTTGAAACAGGGAAATCCATGGGCAGACATGCTGAAACAGCTGACAAATGAACCTTGATGGAGGAGTAAAGACAGACCAGAAGATAGTAACTCACATAAATAATGCAGAACCACTGAGACAGAAGCAGTGAAAAGGTGCTTGCACATGTCCTGGCACCAACTTGAAAATCTTCTCTATTTACTTATATATGATTTTCTAATAGCAGTTTTTTTGCCTTTTTTGTAATTTTCCAAGTCTTTTGGGTTTCTAATACCATGACAGGAATGACCCCATTCCTAAGTCAAAGTACGATTAAAGTTCATGAAATTAGTATTGTTTCAATCTTTGATGTCAGCCAGAAGTGCTCTTTGCAGCACCTGTAACGTGCTCTGTAATGACTCCTGTACTTTGTATGGGGTTACATGTATTGGTAACATATCTACATATGAATGTAGATTCTTTTTTATAAGACCCCGTTGCTCCTACTACTATTGGAACTGAGTATCTTTCTTGCACATTGCTCTCGTTTCTGCCTGCAAATCCTGATATTTTATGACTTTGTGTCTCTCTGTACGCAAGACACTGTAGTCACTTGGTGTGGTAATTTCATGGATCACTATATCCATTTTTCCAGCATCTGTCTTTTGAACTGTTGGTAATGGGGGATTCCATGTGATGATGACGTCATCATTTTCTATTATGCTTTGTGGCTTATGTTTCCAGTGTTTTTTTAAGTTTTTTTTTTTTTTTGCCTTCTTTATTAACTCCTGAATATTCACAGAAAACAGATGCCTAAAAGGTATCCTCCAGGCAGTTAGTTACAGCTGTTTGAGTTTGAGATGCATAAAACAGCCTTTACCCTGTGTGAGTAGGTCCCACTTGTGAGGAAGCATGTGATAAATTGCACTTGGCCATTTCCAGTAGGAGAGTCACCACAATGATCTTTGAAGAGTCCTTCTGAGTCTTCAAAATGACCCTTGTTATTAGTGACAAGGGTGAAGAAGCATAAAGGAACATTCTTATTCAAGGAAAAGAAAAAAAATCTGTTTTACAGGCCTTCTTTTATGGAGTCCTGGAGTAGATTTAGCTGTAGTGCTTGTTTGACTTGCTGTTCTCTGCCTGACTACTGCTGATCTCGTCCGCATTTGATTTTGGATTGAAGTTATTCATTTAAGGTTTGGTTGCTTCTATTTTTTTATCTTTTTCTTATAGGTTCATAGGTTCATACTAGGCTATCTGCCCTAGGGCATTTATAAGCCTAGCCAGAGTGTGTTTGGCTTTCTCCACCCATTTTAAATTAATTTTGCTATGCCCTTTTTCGAGGTTAGTATACTGTGCCTCTGTCTAACAGTGACACAGAAGTGATACCCGGGGTAAACCTACGATCTCCCATCCACTCATCAAGATTCCTCTTGAAGAGTGTCAATGAGGGACTCTGCCTAACCTGGACTGGGATTTTATTCCAAAGTGAAGGGAGCCTCTGGGTTATGAATCTGTCCCTCCAGCATGTCCTATTTAGTTCAGTGCTGAGGTTCAAGTCTCTCGAGCGTGTAGCTCGATGGGATTTGGATTTTCTGAGGTGCAGCATGTCCATTAATTCCGGGTTGGACATGGCTTTATACGTCAGGCACAGATCGCCTCTGAGCAGACGGTATGCCACTGAGTAGAGCTGGAGTTTCTTTAACCGGGCAGCATATGGCATCTGTTTGAGCCCTTTGATCCTCTTGGTGAGGTACTTTTGGGGTCTTTCCAGTTGTTGCAGGTGTCTGGTAAGGTACATCCCAAAAGGGGCATTGTACTCAATTATGGGCCTGATGAGGGATGAGTAAAGAGGCACGATGACCTCCCCTGATCTAGATGTGAATCCTTTCATGATTAGGTGGGCTATATAAAATGTTTTTCTAACCACTTTGGCCACATAGTTGTCAAATGAGAGATTGCTATCAACTTGGGTCCCTAGGTCCCTAATTACTTCTTCTGTACTTAATGGATTACCACCTATGTGGTAATTTGTGGGCACTTTGTTTTTGCCAAAGGGGATGACTATACACTTTTTGGCATTTAGCTTGAGGCCATGGCTTTGGCACCAGTTGTCTGTTTCTATGAGGCCCTTTTGGAGGATGCTTGTGTCGGCTGAAGAGTCAATTATGGCGTCCAGTTTGCAGTCATCTGCGAACTTGGTCAGCCACAGTCCTTCCGTGTTGGCCTGTACCTCCGAGAAATATATACCGAACAAGAGAGGTCCCGGGACTGAGCCTTGTGGGACTCCACTTGTAACTGGTTTGGAGTCTGACATAGCTCCAGCAATTCTAACCATGTGGGTTCTGTCCTTGAGCCAGTTTACAACCCATCTAGTGACATAGGGGTTTATATTTAAGCTGGTGAGCTTATCTATAATGCCCGAGTGGGGTATTGTATCGAAGGCTTTTGTGAGGTCCAGGTAGGCTGTGTGGACCACCTTCCCCTCGTCAATGGTCTTGGTGACTGTTTCAAAGAAATCGACCAGGTTTAAGAGGCAGGATCTGCCCTTAACAAAGCCGAACTGGGTAGGATCCAGTGTCTGTAGGTCCCCAATATCTTTATTTATGAGGTCCATGATGATCCTTTCCATAGCTTTGCAGACCAAGCTAGTCAGGCTTATGGGGCGATAGTTTCCAGGATCCATTGAGGGACCACTGTTGCTGTACGCCACTCTTTGGGTACATATCCTGTAGTAAGGCCGAGATTGAACAGTAGTTTTATGTTTGGGTTTAGCTCTTCTTGGAGTTCATGTAGGACACAGCCCGGGACACCGTCTGGTCCCATTGATGCTGTGTTTTTTGCTTTGGAGAGGGTGGCTCTTACCTGAGCATCTGAGATGTCAGGGGGGCAGCACTCTGCTGGGATAGATATTTGCCCTTTTGGTGGGGGGGAGTTTGCGCTGAACCTGTCAGCTTGGATGTTGGCAATGTCTGTGGGTTCAGTGTATTTTTTGTCATTTTGGACTAATTCTGAGCATATCTGGGAATTCCCACCAAGGTTCCTAACATAACTAAAGAAAGCCTTGTGATTATCCTTAGTGTCCTGTGCAATTTTTCTCTCGAAGCTGGCCTTAGACGATTTTATGAGTGCCTGTAGTTTTTTGCTAATACTGATCAGAGATGCCTTCCTTTTTTGGGATTTTGCTCTATCATGTAGTAGCTTCCTCCTAATATTGTATAGTTTGTTTATGGCTGGGGTCCACCAGGCAGGACGTCTGCCTTTGGAGGATTGGGTCTTGGTTTTATTTGGGATTGCATGATCCATGCATTCCTGAAGGTGTTCATAGAATGCGTTTATAAAGGATTCTGCGGTCTGGGCCATATTTTCCACAGGCCCGGGGGCTTTGAAGGATTCCACCTCGGTTTTGAGGAGTGTGAAATTTGCTTTAGAGAAGTTTTTCACTGTGGTTTTCTGGGCAGCGGGTGGGGTCGGGATGTGAATATCCAGTGAGATTAGTTTATGGTCTGATCTTACCAGTGAGGGATACACTTCTGGTCTGGAGCATAGAGTCCCCATGTTGGTGATGATCAGGTCCAGTATGTTTTCCCCTCTTGTGGGAGTGGTAACAAGTTGTTCCATAGCATTTGAGTTTATAAATTCTAGGAACCTTTGGGCTAGGGTGTTGGAGCTAGAGTAATGCTCCCAGTCTATGTTTGAGTAGTTGAAGTCACCCAATATAATGGTGTTTGGAGAGACCGTCATATTTTCCAGTGTTCTCAGGAACGCTGAGTGGGGTTCCTGGGTTTGAGAGGGTGGTCTGTAGTAGGCTATAAACTGGAAGGCAGTTTTACCCACTGTTAGTTGCACATGGATAGTCTTTGATGCTTCGTGCTGTGCCACCAACCTGGAGGTGTGGGTATCTTTGACGAATATTGATACTCCCCCTCCTTTTGTGGTTCGGTCCAAGTTTTGGGGCCGAAAAGCATGGTATGAGGTTTAACCTGGTAGTGCTGGGGTGCTCTTGGGAGCCTTGAACCAGGTTACTGTTACTGCACAGATATCAATGTTCTCCATGCTAAGGAGAGTTTCGAGTGCGTGCATCTTGAGGTTTAGACTTCTGGCGTTGAGTAGCATTACTCTTAGTTTCTTATCCCTTGTGATACCTATGGAGGTGGGTTTGTCTTTTCAGCCTTGCCTAAAAAAGGCACTATGGGGGTAGTTATATTGCACTTTGTTTTAAGTTCTTTGTTCTTTTGGAGTTTTAAGAGGTCTTGGCTAGGGTCAATTAGAAAAGAATTATTTGCAAACAGTGGATAACATCCAGCTAATTAGTGGGAGTAGCTGAGAAATACCATTCGCAATTTAAATGGAAATATTTAGAGGCATCCGTATTTAGCTGTAGTGCTAATTTGACTTCTTGTTCTCTGCCTGACTACTGCTGATCTCTGTCAGCATTGGATTTTGGATTGAAGTTATTCATTTAAGGTCTGGTCACTTCTATTTTTTCATCTTTCTCTTATATTGCATTTTGTTTTAAGTTTTTTGCTCCTTTGGAGTTCTAAGAGGTGTTGGCTAGGGTCAGTTGGAAAAGAATTCTTTGCAGACAGTGGATAACATCCAGCTAACTAGTGGGAGAAGCTGGAAAATAGCATTCCTAATTTAACTGGAAATATTTACAGGCATCTTTAGTTGTAGTGCTTGTTTGACTTGCTTATCCTGCCTGACTACTGCTGATCTCTGCATTTGATTTTTTTTCCACCCACTTGCTCTACTGCTGCTGTACTTTTAAGCTTGGTGGCTTTTGTGTTGCCAGTCCCTACTATAAATCTGATTTTGGACACTCCTCCCAGTCCCATCTCATCAGCTAATTCTGTTGAGCACTGAGAGATCAGTTGGGAAGGCCTTCCCCCTTAGTGTTTTAAACTTGAATTATCTTCTATTTCCTACCTCCCCACTTATTAAAAAACTGCATTTTATTCAGCTGCTTTTACGGTATCTATGCTTCTTCCTACTTTATTTTTTGCTGCACATTCTTAGTGTTCAGTTCCATTTAATCTGCTGCATTTATTACTGCTACTCTGTAGCCTGATTAAATGCTCACAGATAATTATAAAGTACAGTTGTGTACCTACCATAAATGTAGATGTTTGAGTGTATTCACTGTTGCAGTCATTACACTTGAGTTATCCTGCTGGCAGGCTACCCTCAGTCGGCCTGAATTCCAAAGTCCTGGTCCGGCGTCGGTTGCTGTCACCTCTTCCCTGACGTCAGTGCGCCAGGGGTATATAATATGCAGCCGATGCCATTTTCATAGGTTCATAGGTAGATACTAGGCTATCGGCCCTAAGGCCCATACAAGCCTAGCCAAAAAATGTACCCTGGCTTTCGCCACCCAAGAAAATTATTTTCCTGTGCCCCTGTCGAGCAGAGCCACAGAAGTGATCCCCGGGGTGAATTTCCCATTTCCCATCCAATCATCAAGATTTTTCTTGAAGAGTGCTAATGAGGAGCTCTGTTTGACATAGATAGGTAGTCTGTTCCAGAGTATGGGAAGTCTCTGGGAGAGGAATCTATCCCTCCAGCATGTTCTGTTTATTGTGGTGACAAGGTTTAGGTCCCTAGAGCATGTAGCTCGGAGGGATTGGGATTTCTTTAAGTGGAGCATGTCCAACAGCTCTGGGTTTGACATAGCTTTGTATGTTAGGCAGAGATCACCCCTGAGTAGGCGATATGCGATGGAGTAAAGCTGTAGTTTTTTGAGACGGTCTGCATAGAGCATCTGTTTGAGGCCAGTAATCCTCTTTGTGAGGTATTTCTGTGGTCTTTCCAGTTGTTGTAGATGTCTTGTGAGGTACATACCAAAAGGGGCATTGTACTCTATAATGGGTCTAATGAGTGATGAGTAAAGGGGAACAATGACCTCTTTTTTTCTGGATGAGAATCCTTTTGCGATGAGATGAGCCATGTAGATGGATTTCCTGACCATGTGGCGATGTGATTATCAAATGAGAGACTACTGTCCACCTGTGTCCCAAGGTCTCATCACATTTTCAGCATTAAGTAGACTACCAGCTATGTGGTAGTTCATGGGTACAGAGTTTTTACCAAAGTGGATGACAATACACTTTTTGGCATTGAGCTTCAGGCCATGGCTTTGACACCAGGTATCTGTCTCAGTGAGGCCCTTTTGTAGTTTGTCCACATCGTTAGGAGTTTCGATTATGGCTTCTAGTTTGCAGTCATCTGCAAACTTTGTTAGCCAAAGACCTTCTGTGTTGGCCTGCACTTCAGAGAAGTAGATACCAAACAGGAGAGGACCCAGGACTGAACCCTGTGGTACTCCACTTGTCATTGGTCTGATGTCGGATTTGGAATCTGCTACTTTCACAGTGTGGGTTCTGTCCATGAGCCAGTCGGCAACCCATCTTGTGACATAGAGATTTATACCTAGTTTAGTGAGCTTATCTATAATTCCAGAGTGGGGGATGGTGTCGAAAGCCTTGGCGAGATCTAGATAAGCTGTGTGAACCATTTTACCCTCATCTATGGCTTTGGTGACTGCTTCAAAGAAGTCAATCAGGTTTAGGAGACATGATCTTCCTTTTACAAATCCAAACTGGGTAGGGTCCAGAGTTTGGAGATTACCAATGTCTTTGTTTATGAGTTCCACGATGATACGTTCCATGGCCTTGCAGACCAGGCTCGTCAGGCTAATGGGGTGGTAGTTCCCGGGGTCTGTCGTGGCTCCCCCTTTGTGGAGTGGGATAACCATCATGGTGCGCCATTCAGTGGGTACAAAGCCTGAGGTGAGGCTATGATTGAACATAGTACTTAGGTAGGGTGCCAGTTCATTCTGTAGTTCGTGTAGAACGCAGCCTGGGATATTGTCAGGTCCCATGGATGCTGTGTTCTTGGCTTTGGAGAGTGTGTTTTTTCCTGTGCAGCCGTGATTATAGGAACTTTGCATTCTTCCAGTATAGAGATGGGCCCTCTAGGGGGTGAGAGGGGGGTAAAGTTAGCACTGAACCTATCTGCTAGGATGTTGGCAATATCAGTTGGTTCTGTATATTTAGTGCCATTGTGATGCAACTCAGAGCAGATCTGAGTGTTCCCATTTAGATTCTTGACATAGCTATAGAATGCTTTGTGGTTGTCTTTAAAGTCAGTGGCAATTTTGTTTTCGTAACTAGCTTTCGAGGATTTTATGAGGGACCTCAGCTTCTTGCTGAGGTTGACCAGGGAGTTCCTCCAGTCATGGGATTTTACTCTTTTTTGCAACAGTTTCTTTCTTCTGTTGTAGAGTTTCTTTATGGCAGAGGACCACCAGATTTGCTTCCTTTTTTGGGGGATAACATCTTGGTTCTATTAGGGATAGCATGATCCATGCACTCGTGTAAGTGCTTATAAAGTGCATTTGTGTAGGATTTGGCAGTCATACCTCTATTGTCCGTCTTCATGGGTGTCATGAAGTTTGCCACTTCTGTCTTAAGAAGTGTGAAGTTGGCTTTGGAGAAGTTTTTTATGATGGTTTCCCTAATTGGGGGGTGGGGGTGGGATGTGGATGTCTAGGCTGATTAGCTTGTGGTCGGATCTGACCAACGAGGAATTGACCTCTGGTGTGGAACACCGGTTTCCCATGTTGGTAATGACCAGGTCTAGGATATTGCTGCTCCAGGTGGGAATGTGAATAAGTTGATCCAAGGCATTGGAATTTATGAATTCTAGAAAATGTTGAGCAAAAGAGTTGGTTCATGAGTAGTTTTCCCAGTTAATGGTGGGGTAGTTGAAATCACCCATTATTAGGGTGTTGGGTTGTACCCTAATACTTTCCAATGTATCAAGAAATGAGGAGTGTGAATCCTGGGGCATGGTGGGGGGTTTGTAGCAAGCTACAGTTTGGATTGCGGTCTTGCCTAGAGTTAGTTGCACTTGGATAATCTCAGATGCATTATGCTGTGCAACTAGCCTGGAGGTGTGGATATCCTTAATGAATATGGACACGCCTCTGCCTTTAGTGCTTCTTTCTGGGTTAGGTGGCCGAAAGGTGTGGTATGAATTGAAGCCTGGTAATGCAGGGGTGCTCTCTGGAGCTTTGAACCAGGTCTCTGTCACTGCACAGATGTCAATGTTCTCCATTTTAAGGAGTGCCACGAGTGAGTGCATTTTGAGGTTTAGACTTCTAGCATTGAGTAGCATTACCCTCAGATTTTGCTTGCTTGTACCTGTTACAGTGGTGAATTTGTCATTTGAACCTTGCCTAAAAAAGGCACTATGGGGTGGCAAGAGCCTTAGCCAGTATCCGGAATCCTAAGGGCGACAGGTGCAAGCCATCTCTGGCAAAGCATCATGGACTGTCAATCATGTCGTCCCAGGCAGACAAATACTGGATCCCCTTAGAATGACACCAGAAGCTTAGCCAATTGTTGAAGTCAATCATTTTGTCCTTGTACTGTGGTATCATTCTGGGTGATGGCAGGATGCTACTCAGGGTTAGGGTCATACCTGCCTGGGATACAAGATCAGAGAGCTCCTCCATGTCTCTTTTTATGTAGTCCAGGGAGGTACATCTCAGGTCATTCACACTAACATGGACAATGACAGTGTCATATTTGTACTTATTGTGGAGTGACCTGAGTGCATGCATTATGTGGCGGATCCTGGCACCTGACAGGCAGCTGACAGTAACTTTCTCCTTGTTTAGTCTAGTGAGTGGAACATCAGTGTGCCTGACTATAGAGTCACCTATGACTAGAGTGTTGGGTATGTTGTTATTGCCTTATGGGCTGTGGTTGAGTGGCACACTGAGTTTGTGTGCTATGTCTCATTTGGGTTGTGTTGGGGGGTGGAGTTTGCTTGCGTTTATGCTTTGGATGTCCCTGATGCTTGGGCAGGTTTTTATTGAGAGCCTCCGTGAATGTAGGTGTGTGTTTTGTGTTTCTATGTGTGTGTTTTGGTGGTGTAGGTTTTGAGGGACTATGTGATGAGTATGGTGTGGTGCAAGTGTTTACCTTCTCCTCTTGACTGTCTAGTCCAGTCTTGGGTGAAGAGAGCTTTGCTTCCAGTTTGGCTATACAAGTGCATCTCTCACAGGTTGTTAGTGTTGGGTGGTAGGAGGAGAGGGTTGTCTGTGTACATGAGGCAATTGCTGCATTGCCCCATGCCCCGATTCATCAGGTAGACAGGAGAAATCACTGGGAGCTGTCCCTCCAAGGCCAGCTTCGAGAGAAAAATTGCACAGGACACCAAAGACAATCATAAGGCTTTTTTCAGTTATGTTAGAAACCTGGGATGCAACTCCCAGACTTGTTCTGAGTTGATTCTAAACGACAAAAAATACACTGAACCCACAGACATCGCCAATATCCTGGCAGACAGGTTCAGTGCAAACTTCTCCACCCCCTCGCCCCCAAAAGAGCAAATATCTATCCCGGCAGAGGGCTGCCTCCCAAACATCTCAGATGCTCAGGTGAAGGCTGCCCTCTCCAAAGCAAAAAACACTGCTTCCATGGGACCAGATGGCGTCCCAGGTTGCGTCCTACATGAACTACAAGAGGAACTAATCCCTCAAATAAAACAGCTATACAATCTCAGCCTCACTACAGGATATGTGCCCACAGAATGGCGTACAGCAACAGTGGTCCCACTCCACAAAGGTGGAGCCGCTACGGACCCTGGAAACTATCGCCCCATAAGCCTGACTAGCTTAGTCTGCAAGGCTATGGAGAGGATCATCATGGAGCTCATAAACAAAGACATTGGGGACCTACAGACACTAGATCCTACCCAGTTTGGCTTTGTCAAGGGAAGATCCTGCCTTTTGAACCTGGTTGACTTCTTTGAAACAGTCACCAAAGCCATAGATGAAGGGAAGGTAGTCCACACAGCCTATCTGGACCTTGCAAAGGCATTTGACACAATACCCCATTTGGGCATCATAGATCAGCTATCCAGCTTAAATATAAACCCCTATGTCACAAGATGGGTCGCAAACTGGCTCAAAGACAGAACCCACAGAGTGAGAGTTGCTGGAGCCATGTCAGACTCGAAACCGGTCATAAGTGGCGTCCCACAGGGTTCTGTCCTGGGACCACTCTTGTTCGGTATATACTTTTCCGCGGTACAGGCAAACGTGGGAGGACTAAGGCTCACCAAGTTCGCAGACGACTGCAAACTGGGCGCCATAATCAACTCTCCAGCTGACACAAACATCCTTCAAAAAGGTCTCACAGAGACAGATAAAGTACAGTTGTGTACACACCTACCATAAATGTAGATGTTCGAGTGTCTTCACTGTTGCAGTCATAACTGTAGGGCGATCCTGCCGGCAGGCAGCCCGAGGTCGGCCAGAATTCCAAAGTCTGGGTCCGGCGTCAGCTGTACCAGCAAGTACCCTGACGTCAGAACGCAGAGGTATAAAGCTGACAGCCGACGCCATCTTCTCCAGCCTTTCTTGCCCCAGATGTCAGAAGCCCCCAAAAAACAAACCAAAAGGTGTCTAAAAAGGAACACAAATACACCACAAAAGAAGTGGAAGAAAAGACAAGCAAAAATAAGAGGGGACTGGTGGGAGGGAAACACCGACTGCAACAGTGAAGACACTCGAACATCTACATTTATGGTAGGTGTACACAACTGTACTATGTTCTTCGTGTTTCACTGTTGCAGTCATAATTGTAGGGTAGAATCCCAAAGCTGTGAATGAGGGAGGAGGTTATGCAGAAGAAGGGGCAGCTAGAAGACCCTGCAAAACAGCAGCGGCAAAGCCTGCCCTAGACTTAGAATACAAAGGGAGATTACAGTGCTTAGAGAAAGTATGCACTGAACTCCAAGTGGCAGCTTCCAAAATGTCCTTGGTAGGAACTCCTCTGAGAAAAGCTGCTGAAGTGGCAGCTGCTCTAGTAGAATGACTTCTAACAGTACCTGGAATCTGTTTCCCATAGTGAGAGTAACAAAACCTTATTCCATGAGCAATCCATTTGGAAATAGTTTGTTTATAAATAGCCTTACCTAGAGAACTGGAGGCATAAGAGATAAGCAATTGATCAGATTTTCTGAAATCTTTAGTCTTGTCCAGGTAAAATCGTAGTTGCCTGTGTACGTCCAATGAATGTAAGATCCTTTCCCCTTTATTTTGAGGATTTGGAAAGAAGGTAGGAAGGTGAATAGTCTGATTTAGAGCCACTTTAGAAATCACCTTGGGCATAAATGTAGGATTTGTCCTCAAGGAAACTCTGTCTTGGTGGAAGATAATGTATGGTTCCACAGCCATGAGAGCTTGCAACTCTGAAACCCTTCTGGCAGAAGTCAATGCCAATAAGGTAGCTGTCTTTCAGGATAAGAACTTGGATATCTGAAGCCACAGCAGGCTCAAAAGGAGGCAAAGTAAGTTTCTCCAAAACATAATTAAGATCCCAAGCAGGAACAGGAGGAGTTCTGGGACGTCTTAAATTCTTAGCTCCTCTCAAAAATTGTCTCACCATCTGGTGAGAAAAAATGGGAGGATCAGTATTAAAATGAGCCGAGATAGCAGAAGCATGAATTTTGATGGAGGAAAAGGAAATGCCTTTAAGCAGAAGGTCTGAGAGGTAAAGTAAAATGGAGGAAATATTAGGCAAAAGAGGATCAAAACCTCGATCCTGCATCCAAATACAAAATCTTTTCCATTTTGAAGCATAAGATTTTCTAGTGCTAGGCCGCCTAGCTTCTAAAAGAACACCCATAACTTGTTTGGGAAGAGAAGGAATCAAAGGCCCTTGAAGAGCCAAGCTGCTAGGCAAAGAGTCTTGATTTTAGAGTGTTGCATCTGACCCTGATGCTGGGACAGAAGAGAAGGGATCAGAGGAAGAATCCAAGGAGGTTCCAAGAATAGGTGTTTTAAAGTTGGATACCAAAACTGCCGAGGCCAATTTGGAGCTATCAGAATGATAGTCTTGGGTTTGTCCTGTTTTATTTTCAGTAACACCTGAGGCAGAAGAGGAAGAGGAGGGAAGGCATATCCCGAAAGATTCCTCCAGCTGAATGACAGGGAATCCACTTTCCAAGCTGTTTTGTGGAAGGACCTGGTGCAAAAGAGAGGCAACTGATGATTGAGATGGGATGCAAACAGATCCATCTTTGGACAACCCCAAACTGAAGTTATTCTGCTGAATAAGTTGGGGTTCAACATCCATTCGTGAGGATCCAAAAGATTTCTGCTTAGGCTGTCTGCTAAGAGGTTCTGATTTCCTGGAATGAACTGAGCTTGAAGATGCAGATTCAGATTTAGAGCTGTGTCCCATAAATTTATGGCTAGCCTGCAAAGGGGGTAAGAGTGAGAGCCCCCTTGCTTGTTTATGTACCACATGACTGTGGTATTGTCTGTACGAATCAGAAGAGGTCCTGGTTTCAAAAGAGTCTGGAATGCTAGAAGAGCATTTTGGACTGCCAACATTTCCTTCAAGTTGATGTGCCAGAGTAGTTGCTTCTTTGTCCAAGAGCCCTGCTGGCCAATGTCTAGAAAATGAGCTCCCCAAGCATAATCCGAAGCGTCCGTGGTTATGATCTGAGAAGGTTGAGGCAGACAGAAGGGATTCCCTTCATTCAAAGCACAAGCCCTGGACCACCAAAGGAGCTCCTTTTGGAGGCAGGGAATCAGTGGAATCATTGTGTCTAGACTGTGGTAATGCTGAGACCATACACTCTTTAGGTACCATTGAAGTTTTCTCATGTGAAACCTTGCATTTGGAATCAACAGGATGCAAGAAGCCATGTAGCCCAAAGCCTGCAGGAATTTCCTTGCAGTGAGCTGAGGTAAAGTTGCCAAGGTTTTGAAAATTGAGGCCAGCTGTAATTGTTTTTCTGGAGTGAGGAAGGCCCTTTGCAAGCTTGTGTTTAGTTGAGCTCCCAAAAAGATCATTTGCTGAGAAGGGATCAAATGTGACTTTTTTGTGTTCACTGAAAATCCTAGTAGTAAGAGAAGACACTGAACAAAATCCAGATGTTGAAATAAAAGGTCTTTGCTGTCCGCCTGAATAAGGCAGTCGTCCAGATAGGGGTAAATATGAATCCCCTGGAGTCTGCAATAAGCTACTACTGGAGCCAGACACTTGGTAAAGACTCTGGGCGCAGTAGATAAACCAAAGGGCAGTACAGAGAATTGAAAGTGCCTCAAACCTGCCTTGAATCTGAGGTATTTTCTGCATTCCTGCCTGATGGGAATGTGTAAGTAGGCTTCCTTTAAGTCCAATGTCACCATCCAAGCATCCTGGGAGAGCATTGAAAGAAGTTGTTGTAGAGTAAGCATCTTGAATTTTGGAATTTCCAGAAAGGTGTTTAATACTGAAAGGTCCAGAATAGGTCTCCATGAGTTTTGTTTTCTTGGGACCAGAAATAGTCTTGAGTAAAAACCTTTTCCCATCTGTGAAAGAGGAACAGGTTCTATGGCTCTCATGGCCAATAGAGCGTCCACTTGATTTAAGGCCTCTGACCATTGATGTTTTGGCAGATCCGGCCAACCAATAGACCTTGGCAGAGTGTGAAAGTGGAATTTGTAACCTCTTAAAATCACGTCCAAAACCCATTTGTCTTGGGTAATATGAGTCCAATTTTGGTAGAAAAGAGAAAGTTTTCCTCCAAGAGGGGCTTCCAGGCAAAGAGGACCTGTAGCCCAACAGGGAGAGTCATTGGGTCTGCTTCCTTTGTGATTGAGATCTGTCTTCTCCCCTTCTAGGGGATGAAGCAGTCCATTGTCTGGACCTGTAAGAGGCCTGAGCCTGAGCCCGACCTCTGGAGCATCTATATCTTCCCCTTTGAGGCCTGTCAGACGTGGGAAAGGGCCAATTTCTAGTAAATCTAGGAGGCTGAACTTGTAAGAAATCTTTAACAGTCTGCATAGATTTTTCCTTATCCTCCATCTTTTTAATAACCTCCTCAGCTTTAGATCCAAACAGAAAATCATGCTGAACAGGGGCATCTAACAATTTAGCCTTAACTTGCTCAGGCAAATTCTGCTCTCGAAGCCAAGCATGTCTCCTGATAACAGTACCAGAGGCTGCTGCCCTACAAGAAGCCTCCAAAGCATCAAAACCACAATGTAAACTATGTTTGCTAACTTGTTCAGTTGCATGCAATACGTCCTGTAATTCCTTGTCCTCTGCTCATGCAGGAAAGGTAGAAAGTTTTTGTTTTAAAACAGACAAAAGAAATTGTTGATACTTGAACATATGAAACTGGCAATTTAAAGTTCTAATAGAAAGAGTAGCAGAAGTATACACCTTTTTGCCCCATCTGTCCAAGGCACGAGAATCCTTTTCAGAAAGAATAGGATATTTAGCTGAAGCGGCCTTAGCAGCCTTGGAACCCTGAGAAATAGTTTCAGGATCTGCAGAAGGGTTCTTGAACAAAAATTGATGGGAATCAGGGACTCTATAAAATCTATCCGGCTTAGAAGGAGCAGGCGGATAAGAGTCAGGATTAAGGTTAGCATCAGAGAAAGCATCATCCACAATATCAAGAACAGGAGGAATAGCCAAAGGCCTGTGTTGTGGGAGAAGGAGAAATTACCTAAGTCTCTTCTTGGAAGCGGAAAAATCCTGACCCTCCCAATGAAAATGCTCTCTCATCTCATGCAAGGTTTCCCCAAAAGAAAAATCTTCAGGGGGAGAAGCAGAGGGAATAGAGTCCTCTGCATCAGAATCCTCATAAGGAGTAAAAGAGTAATCCTGTTCAGAGGAAGAGACTGAAGACACAGAAGCCTGATCAGAGGAATCATAAGGAATATCCTGTCTAGGCCTTTTTTCAGGAGGGGGGCGAGAACCCCTAATCATAGTAAGCAAATCTTCAGCCATCCTTAATAATTGCTTTTGGGTCTTGGGAGCTGAATCCGAAGAAGCTTGAGAAGAAATCCTTGGCTTAACAGGAGTCTTTGACTTTGCCTTTGTCTTTGTAGTAATAGTGATATGAGAAGGCCTGAAAACCCCTTCAGAAGCCGGTACCTGCACAGCGGTTCCGGACCCATCTGAAGGAGCGACGTCCGAAGGTCCTGCAGCAGATAAAATACTGGGGCTAGTTGGCTCCCCATGGGAGTCCGTGTCTGCCATCGGTTCCGAAGTGGCTGACGACAGGGGCTGCAAAAGCGCCTCACTGACTACCGCCGAACCCGAAGCTGGCTCCAGCTGCACAGAATCCTGTTTGGACCTCGGAGGCCTATCCTTGTCCTTGCGCTTTTTGTGAATTCCGGTTGTCGGTAAAGTATCCGACGACATCCTGTAATTGAACTGTCTACCGAAATAATTCAAGGCCCAATCGTACCTACGCTTAATAGTACGAGAATTAAACCTGGCACAAAACCGACAGCAAGAAACGTCGTGGTCAGGGCCTAAGCAAGGAAGACAGTAAGAGTGGAAATCTTTATGAGGTATTTGTTTTCCACACGATATACAATTATTAACTTTTTCTGACATCGGAGGAGCAAGAAAAAAGTTTCCCCAACGGGGTACTTAGCTTGAGAAGAGAAGAAGTAGTCTTCGGACCGACGACAAGCAAAGCACGTTGTCCGGGAATCTGCCAACCAACAACTTGCGAGCTGCTTTCCACCGCACGGCAAGAAAGACTGGGGAAGATGGCGTCGGCTGTCAGCTTTATACCTCTGTGTTCTGACGTCAGGGTACTTGCTGGTACAGCCGACGCCGGACCCAGACTTTGGAATTCTGGCCGACCTTGGGCTGCCTGCCGGCAGGATCGCCCTACAGTTATGACTGCAACAGTGAAACACGAACATCTGGTGCCAGCACCATGGTTTAAAGCTAAATGCCAAAAAATGTATAGTCATACCCTTTGGCAAAAACAATGTGCCCACAAATTACCACATAGGCGGAAACCCATTAAGTAGAGAGAAAGTTATTAGGGACCTGGGGACCCAAGTTGATAGCAATCTCTCCTTTGAAAACCACATTGCCAAAGTTGTTAGAAAGACCTTCTACATAGCCCAGCTCATCACGAAGGGTTTCACATCTAGATCAAGAGAGGTAATCGTGCCCCTTTATTCATCCCTCATCAGGCCCATCATAGAATACAATGCCCCTTTTGGGATGTACCTTACCCGACACCTGCAGCAATTAGAAAGACCCCAAAAGTATCTCACCAAGAGGATCAAGGGTCTCAAACAGATGCCATATACTGCTCGGTTAAAAAAACTCCAGCTCTACTCAGTTGCATACCGCCTATTTCGAGGCGATCTATGCCTGACATACAAAGCTATGTCAAATCCAGAATTAATGGACATGCTCCACCTCAGTAAATCTAAATCCCTTAGAGCCACACGCTCGAGGGACTTGAACCTCAGCACAGAAATAAATAGAACTTGCTGGAGGGACAGGTTCATAACCCAGAGGCTCCCTTCGCTCTGGAATAGAATTCCAGTTCATGTGAGGCAGAGCACCTCACTGAATCTCTTCAAGAAGAATCTCGATAAGTGGATGGGGGATCGTAGGTTTGTCCCAGGGATTACTCCCGTGTCACTATTAGACAGAGGCACAGTAAACTAAACCTTAAAAAAGGGCACAGTATACTCAAATCAAGGGGTGGCGTAAGCCATACAGAATTGGGCTAGGCTTATAATTGCCCCAGGGCAGATAGCCTAGAATGAACCTATGAGCATGCCTGGATAAGTGCTTATTTATCAAGTACTAAAAACTGCTTTCCACTAGACAAGTGAGAAAAGTTGAGTGCTGTAGTAATATGCAGCTAATGTAGTGCGTACAATGAGTTCTGAACAAGTGCTGAGTTCAAAGAAACAGATTTGAGTGCTGAAACTAGAAAACTGGCTAGTTATAAGAAACAAAAGTAAGCTAGAAGGCTTCCCTCCAACACAGAAGGGCTTGGGGGTGCAGAAGCCTACAAACAGTCTAGACCACTTAACAGGAAAGGCAGGAAACAAGCTTAAAATTTTTTTTTTTTTGTTCTCTTTCCCAGATGCTCTCTTTGTACACAGTAGGAGTGCCTGAAATCAGAATATGATCTCACTGCACTCAGTTGAGTGAGGAAATGAGATGGGCCCAGAAGGAGTATCCAAACACAAATTTACAACCTAACTGAAGAGCAGAGTCAAAACTTCCAGTTCAGTTAATAATCATTTAACACAGTTAAATCAATTTAAATACTGTATTATTTGAAAAAAGTGCAGATAAAGGTACTTAAATTCTCTTATACGTCCAGTTGAATACAGCTAGATGTTAGCCGGCCAAAGCTGAGGTTTTAAAGCAGAAAATATTTCAAACTGTACCACTTAAATAGCCAAGGACAGGAAATCAAAGAATGTGGCTACCCCCACACCTGCAATTACTAACAAATAATAAAATTCAAGCAGCACTAACTGAAGAGCAGAGTCTTCTTCAGTTTTTCTTGCCCCAGATGTCAGGTGCCCCCAAGAAGGTAGGCAATACACATTGCTTATAAAAAACATACACTAAAATAAACAATACCTTCATCTACAAGCAAATTCACCACATAGGTTGTATAGGATAAAGAAGTATAGATAAGTCCCAGCAAAGAAAGGGGGATGATGGGTGGGTAACCTGGACTGCAACAGTGAATACACTCGAACATCTACATTTATTGTTGGTACACAACTGTACTATGTTCATCGTGTTAAACTGTTGCAGTCATTACACTTGGGTTGAATCCCACAGCTGGGTCTAAATAGGATTAGGAGTGGCTATGAGGCCCTGTAGAACTGCAGTGGCAAAGCCTGCTCTGGATTTAGAGTAAAGAGGTAAGTGGTAGTGCTTGGTAAAAGTGTGCACTGAACTCCAAGTTGCAGCCTCCAAAATTTCCTTAGTTGGTACTCCTCT
This sequence comes from Protopterus annectens, assembly GCF_019279795.1. NCBI lineage: Eukaryota > Metazoa > Chordata > Ceratodontiformes > Protopteridae > Protopterus > Protopterus annectens. Next base: position 1,583,066,510 of record NC_056731.1, on the reverse strand, counting down.
GAGAAAGGCTGCTGAAGTGGCTGCTGCCCTGGTAGAATGTGGCCTAATATTCTTAAGCACTGACTTGCCATGCTGTGCATAGCAGAAACAAATGCAGTGTCCTATCCATTTTGAAATAATCTGTTTTGAAATAGCCTTTCCTTGTGATCCTGCAGCATATGCTACAAACAGTTGCCGAGTTTTTCTGAAAACATTTGTTTTGTCCAAGTAGAAGCGTAGCTGCCTGTGTATGTCCAATGAGTGCAGAAGTCTCTCCCCTTTATTCTGGGGATTTGGATAAAATGTTGGCAAATGAACGGTTTGGTTAAGAGCCACACTGGATACTACCTTTGGCATAAATGTTGGGTTTGTCCTTAGAGAAACCCTGTCCGGATGAAAAATGATAAAAGGTTCCGCTGCTATTAATCCTTGTAACTCTGAGACTCTTCTTGCTGAAGTTATTGCTAGGAGCAGAGCAATTTTCCATGATAAGAATTTTATATCAGCTGTATTGGCTGGCTCAAAAGGAGGCAGTGTAAGCTTTTCTAAAACAAAGTTGAGGTCCCATTGTAGGTATCAGTGCTCTCCTTGGGGGTCTTATGTTTTTTGCCCCTCTGAGGTACTGTCTTAGCAGTGGATGAGAGAAAATAGGAGGTTCCGTATTGTAATGAGCCGAAATAGCGGAGGCATGGATCTTAATTGATGAGAAGGATAGGCCTTTGTCCAGCATCTCAGGTATTGTAAAATCTGAGGAATATTTGGAACAAGTGGTTGAAGTCCTTGTGCCTGGTTCCAAGCACAGAATCTCTTCCATTTTTCTGCATAAGATTTCCTGGTGCTGGGCCTCCTGGCTTCCAAAATGACATCCATAACAGCTTTAGAGAGAGGTGTGTTCTGAGTGGTTATATTATCTGCCATGCAGCCAGATATAAGGTACTGAGTTGGCTGTGCAGGATCTGATTGTTTTGTTGAGTCAGAAGATGAGGAATTTGAGGTAAAGTCCAGGCTGGGCCTTGAGACAAGCTCTTTAGGATTGGGTACCAGTGCTGGCATGGCCAGTCTGGGGCAATCAAAATAATTTTTGGCTTCTCTTGTCTGACCTTTAGGAGCACCTTGGGAAGGAGAGGCAGTGGTGGAAAGGCATAAACTGTTAGGGTTTTCCAGCTGAATGATAGAGCATCCACTTTCCATGCTTGTGAGTGATAAGTCCTTGTGCAGAATCTCTGTAGTTGGCAGTTGTGAGGGGAGGCAAAAAGATCTATGTCTGGGCATCTCCATTTCCTTGTTATCATGCTGAAGACCTGTGGATTTAGTTTCCACTTGTGAGGGTCCATGAGGTTTCTGTTTAGTTCATCTGCCAGAGTATTTTTCTTTCCTGGCAGGAATTGTGCCTGCAGATGTACTTGATAGGTCAGTGCTGTGTTCCACAAAGTCATGGCTTGCCTGCAGAGGGGGTAGGAATGTGTGCCCCCTTGCTTGTTTATGTACCACATAACTGTAGTATTGTCCGTCTTTAGTAATAGTTGTCCTGGATATATTAGATCCTTGAAGGCTGTCAGGGCATTCTATACAGCTAGCATCTCTTTTTGATTGAAGTGAAGATGCATTTGGTCTGCGGGCCACGTGCCCTCAATACATTTTCCTGCCATGTGTGGCCCCCAGGCATAATCCAATGCATCTGCTGTTAGTGTTTGCCTGGCTGTGGGTAAAGTGAAAGGCTGTCCCTTGTTGTGGTGACAGGCCAGTGCCCACCATCGAAACTCCTGTTGCAGGCAGGCAATAAGAGTTATTATTGTTTCCAGGCTGTGACAATGTTGAGTCCAAACACTTTTTAGATACCACTGTAGCTTCCTCGTATGCAGTCTTGCATATGGAATTAGCAGGATGTCATGAAGCCCAAAGCCTGCAGAATTTTTCTTGCAGGTAGCTGGGTCTTTGTTGCCATAATCTGAAAGTAATGAGTCAGTTGTCTTTGCTTGTCTGGCGTGAGATAAGCCATCTGGCCAGTTGTATTTAAGCTTGCACCCAGGAATATTATATCTTGAGGGGGCACTAGTTTTATTTTATTTTTGTTTACTGTGTACCTTAGGCAAATTAGTAATCTTTTTACAAATGCCAGATGTTTTAGTAGAATGTCCTTGCTCTTTGCTTGAATAAGACAGTCATCCAAGTAGGGATATATTTGAATTCCTTTTTGTCTGCAAAATGCAATTACTGGGGCCAGGCATTTTGTGAAGACCCTGGGCGCAGTAGATAAGCCAAAGGGCAGTGCAGAGAATTGGTAATGCATTGAGCCAGCTATGAATGTGAGGTATCTTCTGCAAGACTGTCTGATTGGGACATGCAGGTATGCCTCTCTGAGGTCCAAAGTAACTAGCCAAACCTTCTTGCCCAGCATGGGTAGAAGTTGCTGCAGTGTCAACATTTTGAATTTTGGGACATCCAGGAAAGTATTTAAAATTGACAAGTCCAGTATTGGTCTCCAGGCATTGTCCTTTCTGGGTACCAAGAAAAATCTTGAGTAAAATCCTTGTCCCTGTTCTTGCTGTGGTACTTTTTGAATAGCTTTCATGTCCATGAGAGCAGAAATTTGTTTTTGTGCCTCTGCCTACTGATTTTGTGGCAGGTCTGGCATACCTTTTGACGTTGGTAGGATGTGAAAGTGGAACCTGTAACCCTGAGAAACAATATTCAGTACCCATTGTCCTGGGTGATCATGTGCCAATTTTGTGAGAAAAGTGCTAGTTTTCCCCCTAAGGGTGCTGCCAAAAGGTAAGTGCTTGGCATTCATAGAGGGAAGTCATTGGGACTGTTTCCTATAAGGTTGTGATTTGTCTTCTCCACCTTTGGGGGCTGAAGCACCCCATTGTTTAGGTCTGTATGAGCCTTGGGGCTGAGATCTGCCTCTTGGGCATCTGTATCTGCCTCTTTGTGGCCTGTCTGACACTGGAAAGGACCAATTTTTAGGAGGCCAGTTCCTGCTAAATCTAGGTGGCTGAACCTGTAAGAAATCCTTTACTGTCTGCTTTGATTTTGCTTTATCCTCCATTTTCTTTAACACCTCTTCTGCCTTAACACCAAACAAGGTATCATGCTGTAATGGAGCATCCAATAATTTTGCTTTAACATGATCAGGTAAACTTTGTTCTTTTAACCAAGCATGCCTTCGAATGACAGAATCTGTAACTGCGGCTCTGCAAGAAGCCTCTAATGAATCAAAACCGCATTACAAAGTATGCTTTCCCACTTGTTCAGCTGCATGCAATAAATCCTGCATTTCCTTATTGTCAGAACATTCTGAGCTTGTAAGCATTTTCTGTTTTAGCAAAGACATTAGGTATTATTGATATTTAAGCATGTGAAACTGGTAGTTTAAAGCCCTTACAGCTAAAGTAGCAGAAGTGTAAACTTTTTTCCCCATCTATCTAGTGCTCCTGAATCCCTATCTGAGGGAACCGGGTTTTTTGCAGTGGAAGCCTTGACCTCTTTGGGACCCTGAAAAATTGTTTCTGGGTCAGCAGCAGGGTTTTTATAAAGAAATGTATGTGAGTCTGGGACCCTGTAGTACCTATCTGGCTTGACTGGTGCAGGTAGGGTTGCCACCTTTTAACAAGGCCAAAGTGGGACATGGGGGTGTGGCCAATATGGTAGGGGGTGTGGTCAATCTGACACTGGTCACACCCCCACCACGACATCACCAGAGGTGTTAAAGGAGATGCAGTATTACAGTTTAGGATACAACATTGTGACATTACAGCATACTGAAAACTCAAACCATTTAAATGAAGTGAACTATTACTGCAAAAACACACATTACTCAGTTGTAACAGTAAATAAACTTCAAAGGAATAAAAAACACACTACTCATTAAACAGACACTTATTTAAAAAGTTTAAAAAATTCATAAACCAACCATGACTATTCAGAAAGAAAACTTAAAAAAATCTACATACCACATACAAGCCAAGTATAAAATTAAGACTTTTTATTATCAATTAAAGCTAAAACAAAGAAAAAACACAAAACTACATACTGTACCCTAGTACTACATACTGCACACTAGCAAATTAATGGTACACAAAGAACACAAAATTACAAACTGCACCCTAGTACTTTATACTGCACACTAGTACACTAAATCATTTTTTTTTTAAAGTGTATTTTGAATTTGATTTTATGGCTTGAAGAAGGGCCCGATTTGAAATAATATTTGAATAAAAGTCACAACATTTCATCCAGTAATTTACAGTCATCATTAGTTCAGCTTTTAACAAGTCCACACTACATCGGTTTCGCACATCTGTCCATTTTCCTTTCACCAAAGAAAAAACTCTTTCTGCAAATGCGTTTGAGGTCGGTATAGATAAAACCCTAGCAATTACCTGATATAGTGTAGTCAGTTCAGGTCCTTCTTTGAAAAGCTTCAGCCACTTCTCTCCTGGGGTCAAGCTTGTATTACATAACTGTTCCAGAAAGGGCCTAATTGCCCTAAAAAAAAAAAAAAAAAAAAAAAAAAAAAAAAAAAATGTATCTGCTTTTACTGTATTTGTGTTTCTTCCTACTTTATTTTGCTTTTGCGTCATCTTAAAAGTACTCAATTGTATTTATTACTGCTTGGTGTAATGCATTCTAAGCCTTTTAGTTTAAGCACTTGGGCTTCAGACCAGTTGTTTTACATTAAGAAGGTTTGTGGTCTGCACTGTAGTGGCAGAACAGGTAGCTTACATCCTTCTAAGTTGGGAACTGCTGATTGAGGGCTCAGTGTCTGTTATTCTAAAAGTGTATTAATTCTGGTTCAAGCACTTGGGCTTCAGGCCAGTTATTTTACATTAAGAGGTTTCGTGGTCTACACTCTTGTGGGAGGAGAGGCTGGACTCTGCCCTTCTGAGCTGGGAATTTCTGGTTAGAGGCTTATAGTGCCTGCATATTTGAACTGCTTCTTACTGAAATTGGTACACCTTGTTTGCTGTAGCATAGACTAGATCCAGGCCTGCTGAATCTAGCTTTGTTTGTATAAATTGAGCACTAATCCAGGCATTCTTTAAAGTATTCAGTTGTATTTATTACTGCTTGGTAGTAACTTGATTAAAGTGTAGCTATCATTCCAAGTCTTTTGGATTAAGCACTTGGGTTTCAGACCAGTTGTTTTACATTAGGAAGGTTTGTGGCCTGCACTGTGGTGGCAGGACAGGTAGCTTACATCCTTCTAAGTTGGGAACTGCTGATTGAGGGCTCAGTGTCTGTTATTCTAAAAGTGTATTAGTTCTGGTTTAAGCACTTGGGCTTCAGGCCAGTTATTTTACATTAAGAAGGTTCGTGGTCTGCACTCTTGTGGGAGGAGAGGCTGGACTCTGCCCTTCTGAGCTGGGAATTTCCGGTTAAAGGCTTATAGCGCCTGCATATTTGAACTGTTTCTTACTGAAATTGGTACACCTTGTTTGCTGTAGCATAGACTAGATCCAGGCCTGCTGAATCTAGCTTTGTTTGTATGCTTGTTTGCTTGTTATTTCCCTGAAACGCTAATTCCACCTAAAATGTGGCTTTTCGGCGCTTCTGTGGATCCCTAGTGATATCTGCATTGCTTACTGTACTTATTTCCTTGTTTCACTTGAAAGAAAGTTACTGTTTGTCATTTTTTGCTTTTAAGTTACCTGTAACACATTGCATTTAAGTTACCTGGCACTTGCTCACTAAGTTAGCACTAAAAAATTAAAAGCACTACACCCTCACAAACTCCCCTTGAGTACCTTGCTCCCCATTGGCCCTTTTTTTCAATTATAAAGGAATTCCCAATACTACTCTAACATGTCCAAAGGTCAGTTGTCAATCTTCTCTCCGGTCCAGCTGGTGAATCTGGGAATCTTGAGGCAATGTTACAACTGCCTCATGTACACAGACAACCCTTTCCTCCTCCCAACAAATTCCAACACATGTGAGAGATGCAACCATATAACCAAACTGGAGGCTACTCTCTCTCAACTCAGTACTGGCATAACCAGTCAGGAGGAGAAGGAAACCACACACACAATTCCAGTCTCACATACACCTACCACGACAGCAAACCAAACACATAAACACACAAAAACATACACGGGGGCTCTAAATAAAAATCTGCCTAAGCAGCAGAGACCTCCAAAGCAGACACCCAAGCAACCTCTACCCCAAAACAAAGCACATGCAACACATAGCTCACAAAGCCAGTGTGCCGAACAGTCACAGCCCTTAAGGCTAAACAACACACCTGATACACTTGTAATAGATGACTCTATTGTCAGGCACACTGACGTCCCGCTCACCAGGCTGAACAAGGAGGTGGTCACAGTGAGCTGCCTGTCGGGCGCTAGGATCCGCCACATAACACACGCACTCAGGTCACTCCAAGGCAAGTACAAATATGACTCAGTCATTGTCCATGCTGGTGTGAATGACCTGAGAAGTACCTCCCTGAAAAGAGACATAGAGGAGCTCTCTGAGCATGTAGCCCAGGCCAGTATGACCCTGACATTGAGTAGCATCTTACCCTCACCAAGAATGATGCTACAATATCAAGATGATCAATTTCAACAATTGGCTTAAGTACTGGTGTCATTCAAAGGGGATTCAATGCCTGTCAGCCTGGGATGACATGCTCGACAAGCCACGATGCTTCGCTAGGGACGGCTTGCACCTGTCACCCCTGGGCTTTCAGATATTGGCAAAGGCTGTTGCTACCCCCATAGTGCCTTTTTTAGGCAAGGCTCAGAAGACAAACCCACCTCCATAGGTATCACAAGGGATAAGAAACTAAGAGTAATGCTACTCAATGCCAGAAGTCTAAACCTCAAGATGCACACACTCGAAACTCTCCTTAGCATGGAGAACATCGATATCTGTGCAGTAACAGAAACCTGGTTCAAGGCTCCCGAGAGCACCCCAGCACTACCAGGTTATACCTCATACCATGATTTTCGGCCCCAAAACTTGGACCGAACCACAAAAAGAGGGGGAGTATCAATATTCGTCAAAGATACCCATACCACCAGGTTGGTGGCACAGCACGAAACATCAGAGACTATCCATGTGCAACTAACAGTGGGTAAAACTGCCTTCCAGTTTATAGCCTGCTACAGACCACCCTCCCAAACCCAGGAACCCCACTCGGCCTTCCTGAGAACACTGGAAAATATGACGGTCTCTCCAAACACCATTACATTGGGCGATTTCAACTACCCAAACATAGACTGGGAGCATTACTCTAGCTCCAACACCCTAGCCCAAAGGTTCCTAGAATTTATAAACTCAAATGCTATGGAACAACTTGTTACCACTCCCACAAGAGGGGAAAACATACTGGACCTGATCATCACCAACATGGGGACTCTATGCTCCAGACCAGAAGTGTATCCCTCACTGGTAAGATCAGACCATAAACTAATCTCACTGGATATTCACATCCCGACCCCACCCCCTGCCCAGAAAACCACAGTGAAAAACTTCTCTAAAGCAAATTTCACAGTCCTCAAAACTGAGGTGGAATCCTTCAAAGCCCCCGGGCCTGTAAAAAATACGGCCCAGACCGCAGAATCCTTTATAAATGCATTCTATGAACACCTTCAGGATGCATGGATCATGCAATCCCAAATAAAACCAAGACCCAATCCTCCAAAGGCAGACGTCCTGTCTGGTGGACCCCAGCCATAAACAAACTATACAACAGAAGGAGGAAGCTACTACATGATAGAGCAAAATCCCAAAAAGGGAAGGCATCTCTGATCAGTATTAGCAAAAAACTACGGCACTCATAAAATCGTCTAAGGCCAGCTTCGAGAGAAAAATTGCACAGGACACTAAGGATAATCACAAGGCTTTCTTCAGTTACGTTAGGAACCTGGGTGGGAATTCCCAGATATGCTCAGAATTAGACCAAAATGACAAAAAATACACCGAACCCACAGACATTGTCAACATCCTAGCTGACAGGTTAAGTGCAAACTCCCCCCCCCCCCACCAAAAGGACGAATATCTATCCCAGCAGAGTGCTGCCCCCTGACATCTCAGATGCTCAGGTAAGAGCCGCCCTCTCCAAAGCAAAAAACACAGCATCAGTGAGAACAGACGGTGTCCCGGGCTGCGTCCTACATGAACTCCAAGAAGAGCTAAACCCAAACATAAAACTACTGTTCAATCTCAGCCTTACTACAGGATATGTACCCAAATAGTGGTGTACAGCAACAGTGGTCCCTCTCCACAAAGGTGGTGCCTCAACGGATCCTCGAAACTATCTCCCCATAAGCCTGACTAGCTTGGTCTGCAAAGCTATGGAAAGGATCATCATGGACCTCATAAATAAAGATATTGGGGACCTAAAGACACTGGATCCTACCTAGTTCAGCTTTGTTAAGGGCAGATCCTGCCTCTTAAACCTGGTCGATTTCTTTGAAACAGTCACCAAGGCCATTGACGAGGGGAAGGTGGTCCACACAGCCTACCTGGACCTTGCAAAAGCCTTCGATACAATACCCCACTCGGGCATTATAGATAAAATCACCAGCTTAAATATAAACCCCTATGTCACTAGATGGGTTGCAAACTGACTCAAGGACAGAACCCACATGGTTAGAATTGCTGGAGCCATGTCAGACTCCAAACCAGTTACAAGTGACGTCCCCCAAGGCTCAGTCCTGGGACCTCTCTTGTTCGGTATATATTTCTTGGAGGTACAGGCAAACACGGAAGGACTGTGGCTGACCAAGTTCGCAGGTGACTGCAAACTGGGCTCTATAATCAACTCTCCAGCCGACACAAGCATCCTCCAAAAGGGCCTCATAGAAACAAACAACTGGTGCCAGAGCCATGGCCTCAAGCTAAACACCAAAAAGTGTATAGTCATCCCCTTTGGCAAAAACAAAGTGCCCACAAATTACCACATAGGTGGTAATCCATTAAGTACAGAAGTAATTAGGGACCTGGGGACCCAAGCTGATAGCAATCTCTCATTTGACAACCACATGGCCAAAGTGGTTAGAAAAACATTTTATATAGCCCACCTAATCATGAAGGGATTCACATCTAGATCAGGGGAGGTCATCATGCCTCTTTACTCATCCCTCATCAGGCCCATAATTGAGTACAATGCCCCTTTTGGGATGTACCTTACCAGACACCTGCAGCAACTGGAAAGACCCCAAAAGTACCTCACCAAGAGGCTCAAACAGATCCCATATGCTGCCCGGTTAAAGAAACTCCAGCTCTACTCAGTGGCATACCACCTGCTCAGAGGCAATCTGTGCCTGACGTATAAAGCCATGTCCAACCCGGAATTAATGGACATGCTGCACCTCAGAAAATCCAAATCCCATCGAGCTACGCGCTCGAGAGACTTGAACCTCAGCACCGAAATAAATAGGACATGCTGGAGGGACAGATTCATACCCCAGAGGCTCCCCTCACTCTGGAATAAAATCCCAGTCCAGGTTAGGCAGAGTCCCTCATTGACTCTCTTCAAGAGGAATCTTGATGAGTGGATGGGAGATCATAGGTTTACCCCGGGTATCACTTCTGTGTCACTGTTAGACAGAGGCACAGTATACTAACCTCAAAAAAGGGTGTAGCAAAATTAATTTAAAATGGGTGGCGAAAGCCAAACACACTCTGGCTAGGCTTATAAATGCCCTAGGGCAGACAGCCTAGTATGAACCTATGAAGTAGTCCCTAAAAAGATAATCTTCATCTACATCCTGCAGACTCAGGGCAGTGGTCACATTAAGTAAGTCACTGAAAGCAAAGGGCTCATTTAGAGATAATTTAGATAGTGTAAACAAGTAGTTGCTTTCAGTATAATCAAACCACTGTTCCAGGTATTTCACTGCTGTCTCCAAGAACACAATGAAGTCTCTTTTCAGTTTGTTAGCAGAAGTGCTATCTAATGTGCTCATAAGTACCCTAAGTTTCCCTCCAAAGAAAGTACCTTCAGCTCTTGCCTGCAGTTTTTGCGTCAGAGAGACCATTACACAAAAAGTCTCCATGGCAGTAAGTGCTGATTTTTCTAATGTACTTATATGTTCATTAAAATCAATAAGAACAGCACAGAGAAAGTGCAAATAGTACTGGGGTAGTGTAGGCAATTCATTCTCACCATGTTCATTAGCTGAAAAGTACTGCCATATCTGCCGGGGGGGTCTCCTCTTCTCTCTGGGAGAGGAAATAGGACTGGAGCGCTGGGAGATTTTTCACTACTCTTTCAATGGCTGGGAGTAGTGACAGCCACCTTGTTGGCACATGTCTTAACAGACTCTCAAATTCCATGCCACAAAACTCAAAGAAGTCTTTCAAGTCTCTGGTCCTTGTGGCAGAACCTGAGAAGTTGCTGAAAAGTCTCATTACAAATACTTCCACGTCGTATGGTAGTTGTGCTGCAGCTTTTTTGGCTGCATTGTGAATGATATGGGCAACAGTTAGCCTTCTGGAGTGATGGGCACTTTTCTTTTAATCTGGTATACACACCAGATTTCTTCCCATAGTTCACACTGGCGTTATCAGCCCCATAAGCTGAAATGCTGTTCCAGGGCAAGGAGTGCCTTTCCATAATGTTGGAAATTTGCTGTGAAATAGCCTGTGCAGATTCATCAGGGTCTTCATAGAAGTCCAAAAGGCCATTCACCACCCCTTCTTCTTTAGAAAAATACCTCACAACAAGTGGAAATAATTTTATGTTCCCCTTGTTGGAAGCATCTGAAGAAATTGCAAATGAAGTGCCTGGTTTTTGAAGGTCATGCAGGAGGCATTCCAATGAGTGCGGTCCCAAAACATTTTTAACTATGGCTTCAGCCTTGGTTCTTCCACAAGATAGTTTCTTTGCAGTGTCCGAGTCACTGTACGACTGGCTGGCCAACTTTACTGCACAGTCCAAGCTGTTATAGGAAATATTGTGTTTAACAGCATGGAACACCTCAGAGGCTTCTGCTGCAATGATCCTAAGTTCTGGTCCCTCGAGGTTTGCGTTCCTTGCCCACGTTGTCATCAGGTGAGTGGATTTAGCTTAAAGAATAGCAGTCTTATGTTGTTCAGTTGCCTCATGTCATGTGACATAGTTTCTTCCGCCGTGGGTCACTAGAAGTTCTCTCTTGCAGTATCTGCAGAACGCTTTGACATCACTGCATCTCTCGATCCAGTCGAATTGTGTTTTCCAAACATCCCGCCACTTGCACATTCTCTTGCTGCTGGTTGACTGTGATGAAGCTGCTGCTCTCTTCATGCTTGAATCTGTACTATCCTGATATGCAACATATTTACCAAAACTGTGTTAGTAGGGTGCAGTAATATACTGCTGTAGGCACAAATGAACTGGCGCAAAAAACATTAGCACACGAAAGAACTGGCTCGAAAAACAGTGGCATGCAAAAGAACTGGCTCGAAAAACATTGGCATACAAAAGAGCTGGCTCAAAAAACAATGGCACACAAAAGAACTGGCTCGAAAAACATTGGCACGCAAAAGAACTGGCTCGAAAAACATTGGCACACAAAAGAAATGGCTCGAAAAATATTGGCACGCAAAAGAACTGGTTTGAAAAACATTGGTACTTGAAAGAACTGGCTTGAAAAACATTGGCACTTGAAAGAACTGGCATGAAAAACATTGGCATGTGAAAAAAATGGCTCAAGAGTGGCACACAAAATGGCTTGAAAAAACTGGCTTGAGAAACATTGGCACTCAAAAGAACTGGCTCAGAAAACATTGGCATGCGAAAGAACCGAGGAATGGAGCAGAAAAGAGTTATTACAAATAGTTTGAAAAAGGTCAAATAGTAAATGAGGTAATGTAGGGGGCATTTTGGCCATTGAAAACTAACACAGCTTGTAGAAAATGAAATGCATTATTTTTACCACCGAACATGCCCACCTCACCCCACCCCTCAAGAAAAAAAAGTTAACCACATTCACTGAACCAAAAAAACACTAAAATGAATGAGAATGCACAGTGGATACCATAGACCTGATTTAGCTTTTGACCACAGCAGTTAAAAGAAATGTATGGCACGAATTTACACAGCGTAATGATCTATTAATGAACATGCCCAACAGCAGCAGCAATGGTCATAATCAGATTATAATGAAAACAGTACATTGTAAGTTTATTGAGGACACCACTAAAACACAAAATACAAACTTTGCTACTTATAAAAGCAAACTACCCAGTAACAACAACATGGTTTAGCACAATCTCAAATACACTGCATTAACTTCTGAGCATGCATCCGCAAAAACAATAAACAGGAAAAAAGTCCGTAAACATTTTAACTTTTAAAAATACTTTTTGCAAGAGAAGTAAAATAAACTACAATGTACAGCAGCAGACTCCATGGGCTCCTTTTACCTCAAAACATAGCAAATGAGTAATTTACCCAGCACAGCGATGCAATAAACAGGCCCAAGTAAAAGCAGCACACCCATATTCACATTACAAGCAAAGCAGGATTTTTTAACCTTATTAAAATGCATAAAAAATTAGATGCACACATTTACAAGTATAAATGAAAACAATCTTGAAACAGCTTCAGCTAGTTGGCAACATGTACCTACTAGAATAATAAAAACACTGCATTAACTGTTAACATTCCCCCTCAAAAGGTAGTCTTGTACCACATACACATTGACTTGCAAGAACTAACAGGAACAATTATCCAAACAGTATATCCTAACTTCCTGGAAACAGCATTAAATTGCACACATTTCCACACAAAAAAGTGCAAACTATGCTCGAACATTTTCTATCTGCAAACAGAAAATACCCAGAAAAAGCTACGACAATAGAAATATATCACACTAAATTTATATTTCACTGCCCCCCACCAAACAACTTCTATACACACATTTCAGCCTTTTAAAAGTAATGCTTCCAAATCATACCCCCAAGAACAATAACAATTACTTATACATACAGGTTTTATACCTTTAAAAACTACTACTCAAAAATCTCAAAATAACCACTGCACAGATTTAAATACTGCGTACTGCATCGCCATCTACCTCTAAACATTAAAAAATTAAACCACAATATATTCCCATTTTAAACTACTACTGAAAAATCTTAAAATAACCACTGCATAGATGTAAATACTGCATACTACATCCCCATCTACCTCTAAACATTAAAAACTTAAATAAAGCACAATATTCCCATTTTAAATAACTAAAGCCACAAAATACTATGTTATGTACTTACCAGTATCACAGTTTTTGCTGGGCTAGCTTGCTTCCTTCCTGCTGGAATGGCTAGCTGGCTGGCTGGCAGGCTCCCTTGTCTATCAGGCTCCCTTGCAGGCTGGCTTCTTTGCTGGCTGGCTGGCTGGCAGAATTTTCAGATCTTTGTCCCAATTCCGTTTGCAGCTGTAGAGCACTAAAGCAAGCTGCTCTACAACTGCAACCTTTATTGGCCTCTTCTAGATAAATCCCCGCCCCCTCCAATCCCTTTAGCCAATTACAATTTAAATTACACCACCTGGACCTAGCAGGGAATCCCTCTAACTGCAGGTCCGGGTTGGTGACGTAGCCGCATTGCCGTGGAAAAAACAGAAGTATTTTCAGCTTTTCCACGGCAAGACAACAGCAATTTCGCGAGCGGCGAGCACGGAGGAGAAACAGGACTTTTAAAGTCCCACTGTTGGTGAATGCGGGAAGAGGGATGAGATTGCTCAACCCATGAGTGTCCCGCTGACAACAGGATGGGTGGCAACCACAGGTGCAGGGGGTAAAGAATCAGGAGACAAACTGGATTCGGAAAAAATATCATCAACAATATCTAGTACAGGGGGGATAGCAAAGGGCCTGTGCTGAGGCAGTAAAAGAAAGTCTCTGAGCCTTTTCTTGGATTCTGAATAATCCTGGCTCTCCCAATGGAAATGCTCCCTCATGGTGTGCAAGGTTTCCCCAAAGGAGTAATCCTCAGGAGGAGAGGCTGAAGGGATAGATTGTTCAGCATCAGAGTCCTCATAGGGAGAAAGAGAATATCCCTGTTCTGAAGAGGAAATAGAAACCTGGTCAGAGGAGTCATAGTCAGTGTCTTGCCTAGGCCTTTTATCAGGAGGGGGATGGGAACCCCTGATCAAAGTAATTAGGCCCTCGGCCATTTTAAGCATCTGTTTCTTTGGCATGGATGACTGTCCAGGAGAATGCTGTACTTGTTTCTTTGTCTTTAATGGTGTTTTAGACTTTGCCTTGGCTGCTGAAGTGGACTTGATAGTAAGCTGTGTAGGTCTGAAAACACCCTCAGAAGCCGATGCCTGCTCAGCAGCTCCGGACCCATCTGAGGGAATAGTTTCCGTAGGCCCAATACCTTGAGTTTCCAGAGGCCTAGTTGTCTCCATGTGTGAGTCAGAGGCAGCCTGTGGCTCTGAGGTAGCGAGTGTCAGGGGCTGCGAAAGTGCTTCAATGAGAACCGGCGAACTGGTGACTGGCCTAGAAGAGGCTTCATCGTCGGTTTTGGACTTTGGATGCCTGTCCTTTTCTTTGTCTTTGCGTTTTTTATGAATTCTGGTCGTTGGTTGTTCCGATGGCATTATGTAGTTAAACCTTTGGCCAAAGTAATGTAAAGCAAAATCAAACTGATGCTTAATAGTGCGTTGGTTGAATCTAGCACAAAACCGACAACTAGCAACGTCATGGTCAGGGCCTAGGCAAGGAATAAAGTAAGAGTGAAAATCCTTATGAGGTATTTGCTTCCCACAAGAAATACAATTGTTAACTTTTACTGACATCGGTCTGGAGCAAGAAAAAGTTTCCCCAATGGGGTACTTAGATTTATTGAAGACTTCGGTTCTGAAATTCAATTTCGAAAATCTCAGGAGTCGGCCGACTGGAACTTGCGAACTGCTTTTGCTTCAGGCACTGCGTGGCAAGAAAGACTGAAGAAAATGGCGTCGGCTGCATCTTATATACCCCTGGTGCACTGACGTCAGGGAAGAGGCGACAGCAACCAACGCTGAACCAGGACTTTGGAATTCAGGCCGACTGAGGGTAGTCTGCCAGCAGGATAACCCACGTGTAATGACTGCAACAGTGAAACATGATGAACATCTATTATATGCCTCTAAGTTTTGATTTAAGCACTTGGTGTTCAAACTAGTTATCCTACATAAGGAAAGGTTGTGTCCTATAGTCCTGTGGCAGAGGAGGATAGCCTACATGCTTCTAAGCTGTGAATTGCTGGTTGAAGGCTTATTGTATCTGTTATTCTAAAAGGATCTTTGTTCTGGTTTAAGCACTTAGGCTCCAAACCAATTATTTAACACTAGGAAGGTTTGTGGTCAACACTCTTGTGGCAATACTGTCTAGAAAGATTTCTTTTCTCTCTTTTTTTTTTTTTTTTTTTTAACTACTAGAGCATCTAGTTTCTTCATAGCAGAGTGTTGCTCATCAAGTTCCTTGTCTCATCGACTTCTTCAATAATTAAGTTTTCCTCACTCAGCCCTAGTAGATCAGTAGCCATGGATAATTCCCAACTATCTTTCTCTCTCTCTCTCAGTGGCCAGTCTTGTTAAGATGGGTATTCTGAGGCACTGTAGCAATTGCCTCATGTACACTGACAGCCCACGTATTCTTAATAAAACAGATACAGTATGCAAGAGGTGTAAATACACTTTAATGCTGGAGGCAAAACTCTTTCATATAACCAAAACTAATCCTACATAGGTTGTCAGCTACACTTGCACCTTGCCTACTGCATAGGATAAAGACCCTACACATAAAATACTTATGCTGATGCACTTAGAGGTAACCTTCCTAAAACACTAAGACCTCCTGCACAGTACATTCAAAGAAAGGGTCCTCAGTCATAATGTAAATACTCTGTTAAAAACATCACCCACAGCTACACATAGTAAAAATGCATCCAGTGCCTCCACTGCTAAACCCTTAAGGCAAACCAGCACACAGTCAAATTTCCTGGACATTGGGGATTCTATAGTTAGGCATACTGATGTCCCCCCACCCGACTGAATGAGGAGAGAGTCACAGTTAGCTGCTTTTCCAGGGCTAGGATCCATAGAGTCACACAGCACTCAGGTCATTGAACCACAGGTACCAGTATGACTCTGTCATAGTCAATGTGGGTGTTAAGGACTTGAGACATACCTCCTTTGACTATATAAAGTGGGACATGATCAAACTCACTGATTAAAAATATAATGAACCAAAGAAAAGACAATCAGGAACCCTGGCTTCTCTCTGATCCATAAATTCCCAGAAGAGAGGGGAAGAGAGCCCCCTAGAACCCCACCATCAGAGACTATTGTAATTAGCTCAGTTGTTTCACTGTAATCCTTCAGTTAATTCAGGATGTACTTCAGAAGCTGACTGGCAACACATTATGAGGGCCTTTCTCAAGACCTGGTGAGTATTTGGTATCTTCCCATCCCAGTCCACTTCCAGAAAGAATCAGATTGGCCCACCCCCAATGCTTTTAACTCCTACTATGGTTGGTGCTGGTTTCAGCACTAGTGGTCTTGGAGTGGACCTGCATCAAGAAGCCTGTATAATTAGTGCCCATAAGTTATTTCTCTTCAGCTCTGATTAGATCACATTTGACACACTCGACTCCAAGACCATTTGGTGTCACATGAGTCCTGGGACCAACTGCTCTATGCCTGATCTTGTGCACATTCTTTGGTGTCAATTTGTGTGGGGTATTTTGGTGTCATAGTCATTGGTCTTCAAGCTGTTGGCACCCATCTCTGTCTCGGAGTTTTCTGGTTCCTCTTGGTGAGGTCTTCAGTCTACAGAGCAGCTCACCTCTGTTTTGTCAGGGGCTGGTTGGACTCTGTAGTCTGTCTCTAATGCTGATGGATCCTGGAGCAGCCTTCAAGGTTATGTAGAGGATTAATAGGTCTCCCTGTAAACAAGACTTCAGAACATCCTTTGAGACTGGTTCCACCAGATACCACTCTGTCTCTCCGCCATCTCATTATGGTTCATAGGGCAGACGAACAGATATCCTTAAAGAACTCTTTGAGGTTGTGTCAGAATCTTTTGGGGGTCAGATCAGCCCCACTCCGATATCCCTAGGAAGAGAACATTTAAGAGGAGACATGGACTCCTCAACACAGTCCTTCACATTGGACATGGTAGATAAGATTCCCCATGTTCAACTCCTAAAGATGCTTTAATTCAGTGAGGTTCTGGAACTGATATGACAGAGGGGATCCTGCTAAACTTAACCACACTTCCAGGACAATGAAATGATTTTTGAGGCATGTCATACTATTCTCTCTATCTCTTAGAGGGTCCCTTCAGCAAATTATCTTACCTGGTCACAAGTGTGGCATGGAAGTAGCCAGACACCACCAAGGTGTGAACCCAAAACCTGATACATTTTGTGCACACCTAAATATAGGCAGTACTGGTGAAAATGACTCCTTGTGGACACTGATGCAGCAGCCACAAAGGAACTCATAGATAAGTCTTCTGCTGTCCATCCTCCTAATAGGAAATCCACAGAAGGTAGACAAAATTTAGAAGTGAATGTAGCACCACACAAAAAAGGCAAAAGAACTCAACCACACAAAATAAAAAGTGAAAAAGTTTATTCTCTCTGACATCTCAGCACAATTGTCTTCAAGGAGGTAGAAGTGAGTTTACTTCCCAGGCTCTTCTGTCTCGAGAGTATTAAACTGTCTAAATAACCTGAATTGCTTCCATAGGGACCTAACAAAACAGGCTATGCATTCTTTGCATAATCTACCCCACATTACTTTTAAGAGACAACATTAGGGACAGTATTAAATAACACAGATTTCTCCATGTGCTTGCTCCATAATACAGCTTGTTGGGCAGCTAGGATGGCAGGTATTATTGGTTCTACCTTCTGACACAACACTTGGTTCCACCTATGTGATTTTTTGGACAACTCTAATGTGTCCTTTATCTGATGGTTCCCATCTTTTCAGACCTATGGTGAAGGAAAAATTATTGAGGTGTGAACAAGAAGGAAATATACTGTCTAACATAGAGATTAGATTTGAGCCACCAGTGATCCTTTGACATGAATCGGAAGGTCTTTAAGTCCCTTTGGTTTGGCAAACCAGTACCAGTTCTTTGATTTATTTTTAAATAGGAGCAGCCATGGAAGATGCAGTTCCTTTAACGGATACCAACTGATAAATTATGGAGGTCTGCAAAGTGAGGGGTTTTGTGGTCTCTTCTCCAGAAAAGAAAGCCTGTGACCCTGAAGGCTTGCCTAATTGTTCACCTCTGGAGACAGTCAGGGTGTCTACCTCTCCACACTGATGCATGGCTGGCCATCTCAGAAGACAGATGAGATGAGTGAGAGAGATACTATCCATAAGCTATACTATTTTCTTCTCCCAATATCCTTTAATATCAGCAGTTCCTAGAATTCCACCCTAGAAGTAAAAAGTGGCCAAAAATGAGATTTCCATCTTGGCATTCTGGAGGTCTCACCAGACCAGATACGGTCAGGAATCTCTCTAAGATTCTTATTAGTCCCAAAGAAGAATAAAGACCTCAGGCCATTTCTAGATCTTGACAGCCTAAATTTATACATCAGCATAAAGACCCTATTCAAAATGGTCATGGTGCAGGCAATTCTGTCATTTCTCAAGGCAAACAGCTGCATGTTCCTCATAGATCTCCTAGACACCTACCTCCATATAAAGATCAGTAAAGGAATCCAGGAGGATGTTCATCATATTGATGACTATTACAGTAGCTGTAGCTATATGGATTACGTCCAGCACAGGATATATCAAGCCAATTTCCAAAGCTTCAAGGGCACCTTCTATGCAGCTGAAGAAAATGAGTGGTTTGGGAACCAAGCCCTTTAGTGATTTCCTGCCACAGAAGTATGTTCCTCTTGTGGACTTTTGAGGATCGATAGACATGTAACACTTTCCATTACTGGGCAGATAAGTTTTCGTTTGGGAGAAAAACTTTCACTTTGTTTTTGTGACTAAAACTGAAATTTGTAAAACTAGTTATTTTATGCTGAGGAAAATGTTTTTTTATAAGTTGTCATGTAAATTTTAATAACTTGAACAGGAGCGTCACTTTTTACTTTTGTGGAAAAAGTTGTTAAAACTAACTTAAACATTTTAAAAAATTATAGTCTTTGGTAAAATTGTGTTATTTTTGAGGACTTTTCACTGTGTATTTTTGATTAAAAAAATTGTCTTCTGCTTCCCTGTTTTACCAACTACTACTGCCAGGCTTCTCCAGAAAATGGATGACTTTTCTGGCTTTACCATAGAAAAATCTACGAGTTCCTCAGTTCTTCTTTCTTCCAGCCATACCAGAAAGAAAATAAATGAACAGCCTTTGCCACCACAACAGGCTGCTGAAGTGTCTCAGCTGAGTCTGCTGTGGCTATTTCTGACTGCTCAGACCATTCATGTTTTTCCTTGGCTCTGTCTAATGTAGTCCCTTCAGCCACCATGGACTGTTGACGTTCCCTTGGCAGGCAGGGAAGAACCACTTATGTGAGTTCTGGGAGAGGGAGCAGGAAATATCTCTCTGCTGAGCTAAACCGGATTGCCTGTCCCTAGGGAGATTTAACCTAGCAAATGTGCATCTGCTTCTTCAGAAATTCCTGGCAAAAAAGTTCAACATCTGTCTTGTCTTGTTTCTGTTACTTTAGACAAGAATCATTTATTGAGCATAACTTAAGGTTTACGTCATGTTCCTGTTCCTTCCAGTCCATCTGTTTCAGACAAAACAAAAACAGACTCATCATTTTCTGGAGAGGTTCCAGATTTTGAACTAGAAAATGATTGTAGAGAGACTTTTGACCCCCCCACCAGTTTTCTGATTCAGATTCTGAGGAAAGTGTGGCTTCTACGAGTCTCTATTAAGGATTTACTTTTTCTGAAACTATTTCCCACCAATTGAATCAGTTGTTTCAGTGAGAAATATTGACATTCCATTATCTTTGAAAAAGTATTATGATTTATTGCAAATGGATTTTCATCACCATACACCAATTATTCCTTTTCTTTTAGCTTTGTGGATGTATTTGTTGCAACCTGCAATGATCCCGACAGCCAGCCTGCTGTCCAAGCAGATTGTATAAAGTTCCTCAGTATTTTTTGTACTGATCCCAGATCAGACCCAGCAGTTATTTTCCTGGTGTGCACAGCCTCTGCTCAACATCTGGTTAATACCAGTTCATCCACTTTTGACAAGGATGGAAAAGCTTTTGATAGATTTTGGAAACTGTGTTCTTCTGCAACACTTAGTTTTAGAATTCATAGCTGGCAATCTCATTAAAGGTTCTTTGCCTCTTTTTAGAAATTGAATAGTATCACATTTTTTTCCTTTTCTGAGGCAAAAACATCTTTGTCTGACCTGACATGTTTTGTATTTCAAGTTGTTTCCCACTGTTTGAAATGTGTTTTATGATTTGGTTTCCAGAGCTGCTGCCAATAGAACCGTTATGAAGAGGTATTCTTGCCTACATACTCAAAATCTTCCTAAGTATGTTAAAGGTGAAATTCTGAATTCTTAGATAGGTAGTTTTTGGATTATCATCTGCAGAGGGCCTTAAAAATGCAATTACAGAGATGCACCTAATTTCTCAGATTTTTCCACCATCCTTTTCCAAGTTTGTCAAGAGATTTAATGCTATATCTACAACCTCTTTCAAAACACAAAAATAAGTAAATGTCTAGAAAGAAACGACAAGGAGGTTCTAGAAAAAAAGGAAGAGCCCCCAGAAGAAAGAACAGTCTAATAAGTCTATCTGCAAGATGACCATCCATTTTCTGGCACACTTTTAATCCTTTCAGAAAGACTGAACCTCCACTTCTCTCTTTGGCAACAGATAGTTGGGTTCTGAATGTAAATCATCAGAGTTACAGATGGCTGTGGGAGTCTTTCCCTACTTTTAAGGGATTCCCCCTCATTTACCAGATCAAACTTTTTCCCTATTGTCATTCAGCACCTGCTGACTGAGTGATAAAAGCAGCCCCTTCTTCTCAGCTAAGAGAAGGATTCTATTCAAGAATGTTTTAGGTGCCAAAGAAAGAAGATCCAGTGAGGAGTTCTGGATCAATCCTTCCTAAACAATTTTGGGAAATAGTGTCCAAGTTAAAAAATATTTCCTTTTACAACTTGTTACCTCTCATGCCCCATTTGAGTTTTCTGGTGACTTTAGATTTAAAAGACGCTTAACATATTCCTGTACATCCAGATATCAGGTGTTTCTTAAGGTTTTCTGTGCCTGGATTACACTACTGGTTCTCTGCTTTACCTTTTGGTCTGTCCACTGCTCCAAGTTTATTTTCAAAGTGTGTAGCACCAGTAAAAGCCTACTGCAGGCTGCAGGGTAATCACATTTTCCTTATTTAAACAATGTGCTTAATTTTTTTTCAGATAATTGTCAGCAGTCTCTCACTTGGTCAAGAGATCTCTTACACAAGCTGGAGTTCCAGGAGAGCATACAGCTTCTGACAGGGATGTTTTCCTGTTCCATCTCCTAGATAACTCAGTTCAAAATGTTTTTTTCCTCAGGAAAAATATCTGTATATAGTTCTATTGAGTTTTATTTCTTAAGATTCCTCAGGCAAGATTCCACATGAGAAAATTTGATCCCAACATCAACACCCCATGACATTACAGTTTTGGAGTTTGTAAAAAGAGAAATTCTTTGATGGAGATACCAGTTTTATCAGTACCCATGTCTTCCATTTTCCCTTCCAGCACAGTTTGTAACAATAGACTCCTCAGACTTTGTTTGAGGAGATGTGTCTGTGGGGATAACATTGCAAGGTCTTTGGAAAAGAAAAGACAGATCAAAACTTGTAAATGTAAAGGAGATGTTGGCTGTCTTATGGCTGTCAACACACAGCCATCTGTGGTCCCCAGGACTGTTAATTAAGTATTTATAGACAACTCCACAGTGATGTGGTATATAAACAAGTAGTTATGGTCCCCAGGACTGTTAGGTATTTATAGACAACTCCACACTGATAAGGTATATTAACAGGTAGTTAGAACCAGATCCTACTAGCCATGGAAGAATGGGATATAGCTTTCATCACAATCTCTCCCTATAGCATCTTGCCTACCATCAGTGCAAAACTGTGTGTTAGACAAGCAGAGAAGAACCAGGGATCTAGCTGTGGGGAACACTCAACAGATCTTTTTGACTCCACTCATAACAATCAGTTGGCAAAGTTCTTCATAGATTCATAGACTATTGCCAGGCTAATGACCCCTGGGGGGGGGGGGCTTTCTAAGCCTAGCTAGGTTTTCCTGAAAGACTGATGTCCTGTATCCAAACAGGACATTGAGGCCAGGCATTTATAAGCTACCTCTATCTATAAGGAACATGGGTGCTAGGCCTGGTGTAAATTTCCTATTCTGCACCAACTGAATTAGGTTTTACTTAAACTGGGTAATAGACTATCTCAGCTTCACATGGATGGGAAGTCTATTCCATAGGAGGGGCAGCGTCTGGGACACACGTCTCCCCAGCATGTCCTGTTTAAGTCACAGACAAAATTCAGGTACCTAGACCTTGAATTTCTGGTACTCTTTGACTTACGAATATGTAGGAGATTCATAAGTGTGGGGTTTGCGGATGCCTTTTAAGCCAGGCATAGATAACCCATCAGAAATTTATAGGAAAACGGACAAGAAGCACCACACTACACTTGAAACAAAGCGCTAGTAGTGTCAGCTCCAAAGAATGGTGCAGAAGTAATGTAATAAGTAGCGTAATACTGTCTATTGGTAATCCACCGCAAAAAAACTGCCAAAATGCTGGTAACTCCACAAACTGCTTTTATTCCACAAACAGGATTAACGTTAAACGCTGCCAGCGTTTTTCGTTCTGAATAGTATCAAAACTTTATCAGACAACAGCCAGCTAATTACTTACAGTTTTTATACATATTCCAAACAATTAAAACAATTAATTTAATTAATTAAGTAATAAGTCTGCTTTTGCTCCAACTTTTAAAGGAACATTACACATATATGCCATGTAAAAAAAAAAATGTGTATATATGCATCCTACTAACATAAGGAAAACTTATTACAGTTATATAAAAGGAAATAAAAACTACTATGAACACCTTATTGGGTATAACCTTAGTAATTTTTATAACTATTTAAAAACATACTTGTTTTCCTAGTGTAAGCTATTTTAAAATAAGCATTACTACTAATATAAAAAAACAATTCTAAAATAATTTTAAAAAACTAATATAGAGGGACAATTCAACAATAAAGTGACTAACAATCAAGTCAATTTATCGCATCAAATTTTTAATTTTTAAAATACATGCTATTGAGCAAAACTCATTTATGCCTGGTTCTCTATTAGCTGTCAGGCGTAATTGCCAAATTAGCTCTTTTTTCTCCAATTCCAGTTTTAGATAGTGGTCATTTACAAAGCTATGGTTGTCTTGTGATGTATTAATTCGGTCTATACCCATAAAATTGAATTCGCTAAGCTTGATCCAACTGGTGAACCCATTGCCACTCCTATTTTTTGAACAAAAATGTTGTTTTTAAAGGTAACAAATTTATTTTTCAAAATAATGTCAAGTAACTGTTCAACTAGGTTACATTCGTTATCACTAGCCCCTTTAGTTCTAATAAATTCTACTACCCATTCTACTCCCAAGTCATGTGGGATGCAAGAATATAAATCAATGACATCCACTGTTAAGAAATTACTTGTGTCGTCATATGGGATAGATTGCATATTCTGTAAGAAGGACCATGAAGTCCTTCAAAATCTGATTTTCCATAGTGACAAATTTCTTTAAAATATTGTCCACTAATTTTGCACAAGGGTATGTGATTGATTGACGTGCATCCACTAATGCCCTGAATGGTGGGTTTGAGACGTTTTTATGCAATTTTGGGATCCCAAAAATTTTTGGGATCCGTGGGGCCAACATAGTCAAATATGTATGTTGCCAGGTTATAATACCATCTGAAAATAAGTCGCTAATAAACATATTAATCCTACGGTGGGCTAAGTTCAATTCATTTCTACTAACTGGTGTGTAAGTACTATTGGCCAAAAGGGCCATCATAATGTTAGAGTAATCCTCATTGTGCATAACTACCAGTCCCCCACCTTTATCTGGTTTCATGAGCCTCAAAGGTAAACTTCTAAGGAGGGTTAACAGGGTTTTTTCTTCATCAGAAATATTAGACTTAGGTTTAATTTTAGATGAACATTTCAAAATGTCTCAGAGTTCATTTTTGCAAAGATGTTCAAACATACCTATAGTAGCATTCTGTGGGGGGGTTAAAGGAACTTGCTATTCTTAATTCACTACTATTGCATGATGAATTCCCAAACAAAACATTCAAATTCAATTTGCGAATGAATAATTTAAAGTCAATCAATACTTCTGCTATGTCACATTTTTTCGATGGCACAAATGTTAAACCCTTAGCAAACAGTTCCACAAGTACATGATCAATAACACATTCTGTAAAATTGTAAATGAAGAAGTCCCCTTCATTATTATGAAGTGTTTCAAACAATCTTAACCTGGATACTTGCTGTTGCTGCGGGTGTTGTATCTCCGCTTGCCCCCCCTGGGCTGAATTCACATTCCAGTTGCCCCCCTCCCCCCTCTGAAGTTTTTTTGAAACCCTGTATTCTGCTTTTGGTTCTGATCAGAGCGAAAAGGCTGGTGAGAGTTAACACCGGTTGTTACCTCTCCAAAAATGTCATTGTCATTAATAGAACATTCCACATCTAGTACAGGACCTGTATTTAAATCCACTACTACATTCCTTGTAGATTGATTCCTTCTTTGTTCCTTATGCATATTTTGATCTAAAGGGTCTTTGTAGTTACGTGAAGGGTATTGCGCTACTGGCGGTTTAGGGAAGGCTGTCCCTTCTCTGTATGCTTTCAGGTCTCTTTGTAGTTTTTTAATTTTGTTCTCCTTTAGTTTAACCATTTGTTGAGTAATACTTGTGAAGGTTCTGTCCACCTCAAATTGGTATCTATTAAAGTCCAGATCTGACTTTATGTCTTGTTCTAACACTGTCACTTCCTTTGTTATCAAAGCAAGGGAAACCTTGTAATGTTTCATCATACATTGTAAAATTTCCAGCCCTTGTTTATTGTAAATCTCAATCAGTTCATTAAAAAACTCAGACCCATATTCTAACCCTGTGGGGTATGAATAATGCCTTAATCCCTTCGGAACAATTTTTTCTTTCAAGCATTTATCAAAGTAGTTTAACTCTAATTGAAGCTTTTTAATCTTGAGCAGTTTAATATCAAAAAGCTTCAGTTTATCTGTTATTGAATTCTCCCTCTCATTAAAATTTGTATTAACAGTACCTGGTTGTAGGCAGTCCAATTCCAACTCGGATGTTAACCATGTGCTTACATTGTATTTTAAGCCAGGGTTGGTAATGTGGTTACCTCCATTTCCAGCCTTATCAGCTGTTTCATTCAGCTCACCCCTCTGTGAGCATACTGCTGTACCGTTTTGATTCGTCTGTGTTCCCGGTACAAATGAACCGGAACTAGCTGCTGAAGAACCAAGGACGCCGCTGGAGTTAGTAACCCCATCCACTTTCTCCGATAAGCGGTCCAACCTTGAATTGATTAACTGCAAAAGCTGTGTTAAGTTACCCTGGGAAGCATCATTTTCCTCTGAATTACTTTCCATTCTTTGGCGCCAACAACCAACGTAAAAAACCAAGAAAAACGGACAAGCACCACCACACTACACTTGAAACAAAGCGCTAGTAGTGTCAGCTCCAAAGAACGGTGCAGAAGTAATGTAATAAGTAGCGTAATACTGTCTATTGGTAATCCACCGCAAAAAAACTGCCAAAATGCCGGTAACTCCACAAGCTGCTTTTATTCCACAAACAGGATTAACGTTAAACGCTGCCAGCATTTTTCATTCTGAATAGTATCAAAACTTCATCAGACAACAGCCAGCTAATTACTTACAGTTTTTATACATATTCCAAACAATTAAAACAATTAATTTAATTAATTAAGTAATAAGTCTGCTTTTGCTCCAACCTTTAAAGGAACATTACACATATATGCCATGTAAAAAAATATATATGTATATATGCATCCTACTAACATAAGGAAAACTTATTACAGTTGTATAAAAGGAAATAAAAACTACTATGAACACCTTATTGGGTATAACCTTAGTAATTTTTATAACTATTTAAAAACATACTTGTTTTCCTAAGTTTTCCTAGTGTAAGCTATTTTAAAATAAGCATTACTACTAATATAAAAAAACAATTCTAAAATAATTTTAAAAAACTAATATAGAGGGACAATTCAACAATAAAGTGACTAACAATCAAGTCAATTTATTGCATCAAATTTTTAATTTTTAAAATACATGCTATTGAGCAAAACTCATTTATGCCTGGTTCTCTATTAGCTGCCAGGCGTAATTGCCAAATTAGCTCTTTTTTTCTCCAATTCCAGTTTTAGATAGTGGTCATTTACAAAGCTATGGTTGTCTTGTGATGTATTAATTCGGTCTATACCCATAAAATTGAAGGAATGATTAGGATTATTAGCACAATGCCTAGCCAGGGCATTCTCATTTTTGCCCTTGTTAATAGCGTACAAGTGTTCGTACATCCTATCATGCAAACGTCTATCTGTTTTGCCCACATAAAATGATGGTCATTGTACACATTGTGCCAGATAGACAATTCCTTTAGAGTTACAGGTGCATGATCCTTTAACAACATACCTAGTTGTCCTAATTGTAAAATGATCTGCTGTCATTATATGCCTACAGTACTTACAAGTGCCACATTTCTTAGTCCCCCTTTTAACAAGGGCAAAAATGAGAACGCCCTGGCTAGGCATTGTGCTAATAATCCTAATCATTCCTTCAATTTTATGGGTATAGACCGAATTAATACATCACAAGACAACCATAGCTTTGTAAATGATCACTATCTAAAACTGGAATTGGAGAAAAAAGAGCTAATTTGGCAATTACGCCTGGCAGCTAATAGAGAACCAGGCATAAATGAGTTTTGCTCAATAGCATGTATTTTAAAAATTAAAAATTTGATGCGATAAATTGACTTGATTGTTAGTCACTTTATTGTTGAATTGTCCCTCTATATTAGTTTTTTAAATTATTTTAGAATTGTTTTTTTATATTAGTAGTAATGCTTATTTTAAAATAGCTTACACTAGGAAAACTTAGGAAAACAAGTATGTTTTAAATAGTTATAAAAATTACTAAGGTTATACCCAATAAGGTGTTCATAGTAGTTTTTATTTCCTTTTATATAACTGTAATAAGTTTTCCTTATGTTAGTAGGATGCATATATACATATATATTTTTTTACATGGCATATATGTGTACTGTTCCTTTAAAAGTTGGAGCAAAAGCAGACTTATTACTTAATTAATTAAATTAATTGTTTTAATTGTTTGGAATATGTATAAAAACTGTAAGTAATTAGCTGGCTGTTGTCTGATGAAGTTTTGATACTATTCAGAACGAAAAACGCTGGCAGCGTTTAACGTTAATCCTGTTTGTGGAATAAAAGCAGTTTGTGGAGTTACCGGCATTTTGGCAGTTTTTTTGCGGTGGATTACCAATAGACAGTATTACGCTACTTATTACATTACTTCTGCACCGTTCTCTGGAGCTGACACTACTAGCGCTTTGTTTCAAGCAATTTATAGGAGACTGAGTAGAGGGAAAGGGCTTTAAGGCGCTTTGCATAAGGCAGGTTCGTTACACCTTGTATTCTTTTTGCAAGAACTTCTGAGGTCTCTGTAGTTGCTGCATATGCCTGGTTAGGTACATACCAAAGGTAGCATTGTACTCTATGATTGGTCTAATAAGGGCTGAGTACAGTGCGATAATGACCTCTTTTTTGGACCTAGATATCATGACCTAACTTGTAAGTTGCACAACATAAAAGGATTTCCTCACCACTTGTGGCCATGTGGTTGTCGAATGTATGGCTACTGTCTGCATGCATATCCAGATCCCTGACCACTGCGTTGACTCTTGGAGGTGTAATATCAACATGGTAATTATCCAAGGTGGTTGACCTCCCAAACAGTATAATTATGCATTTCTTAGTATTAAATTTAAGGCCATGGTTTTGGCACCATTTGTTAGTCAGAGAAAGCCTTCTTTAAGAATGCTAGTGTCTGTGGAGGGGTCTATGATAACCACCAGCTTGCAATCATCTGCAAAGTTAGTCATCTGTAAACCTTCAGCATTTGCTTCCTTTTCAGAGAAATAGATGCCAAAAAGGAGCAGGCCTAGTACTGAGCCCTGGGGACTCCGCTAGTGACTGCCATCCATCTTGGTGGAGGTGGCTTTGCCTATTTTGACCTCCTGGATCCTATCAGTGACCAAGTTGCCTACCCAGTGAGCTTGTCTACAATTCCTGTGTGGGGTATTGTATCAAAAGCCTTGGCCAAGTCAAGGTAAGCTGTGCGCACAGTCTTACCTTCATCCAGAACTTTGGTGATCCTCACAAAAAGTCCACCAGACCTAATAGGCATGACCTTCCTTTATTAAAGCCAAACTGTTAATAGGTTGAGTATTTGCTGGTTACTTATGTCCTCATTTATCATATCCATGATGATTCTTTCCATGGCCTTACATATGAGACTTGTGGGCCTGTAGTTACCCGGATCAGTGGTTGGACCTCCTTTGTGCAGGGGAATGACTGTAGCCATCTTTCCTTCCTTGGGCACAAAACTTGAGTGAAGGCTACAGTTGAAAAGTGGTTCAAGTGGACTAGAGTGGCTATGTTTCATGCTATTTATTAAACATGCTGGGATGTTATTGGGCCCATTGAAGTGTTTTTGGTCTTGGAAAGTGCATTGATGACCTGTTCTCTAGTAATGGTTGACGGGATTGTGTTATGTGGTATTTCCTTTGGACTATCGGGGGGAGCAGGTGGAGAAATTTGAGCTGAATATCTTAGTCAAAACATTGGCAATGGCCTCTGGTTTAGTGTAGGTGATGCCATTTACAATAAATTCTGTACATTATTGTGCATTTCCTCTGAGGTTACAGACATAGCTGTAGAAAGCTTTGTGTTTATCCTTTTGCCTGAAAAACTATTTTTCTTCAAATTTAACATTTGAAGTATTAACCATCTTATCTGCCTATTTAGATTGGTCAGGGGGCTTTTAGTATATAAGGCTTTGTTCCTCCTACGCTTGGCCAAGATTTTTTTTTTCTTTTGTTGCATAACCAATTGATACTGTGATTCCACCAGGGTGACTTGTCTTTTGAGTTTGTCTTATTTGTATGTCTTATTCGTAATATGAATGGCACAGCTTGCTCTATACAGCTATCAAAATGGCTGCAGAGATTTCGTAAATAGCTCAGTGTATGCTATGGTGTTTACTGGGTTTGGGGTGCTTGGAATTTAGTCAAGGTGTTGCTTAACAGAGAGAGAGAGGTTAGCCTTGGAATAGTTCCTAAAGGCTTTTGGTTTAATGGGATGCCAAATTAAATTTTTATTTTAAGTGATACTGCCTTGTCAGATCTGACAAGCAAAGACATTGCATTGGGTGAGGAATGTCAGTTCCTCATGTTCGTGAGTACAAGGTTAAGGATGTTTGTACCTCTGGTAGAAGGAACCAACTGTTCCAGGATGTTGGTATTAAAGTTTAGGAATCACTGGGCTTGAGCATTAGAAGTGATGTAGGAGTCCCAATCTATAGAGAGGTAGTTAAGATCCTCCATGATTATCATATTGGGGTAAATGGTGAGAGACTCTAGTACACTGAAATAGGTAGTAAGAGTTCCCTGGGACAGAGGGGGATCTATATGTTGCAAGGATATGGTACGACACCATGTTCATGGTGAGTTGTATATGTGCGAGTTCCAGTGGGTCATGCACTTCTGAATATGAGATCATATTTAAGATAGACAGACTCTTCCACCTTTACTTCCCTCCTGTGCGGTAGCTGGTCTAAAGGTATGAAAGGCATTATAACCTTGCACTGATGGGTGTACTCAACAATTTTAAAACATGTCTCCATTACTACACAGATGTCTACACTCTACAGGGAGAGGAGTTTCTTTTTAAGACTTATAGCATTGAGCAGTACTACCTTCAGATGTTCTTTCATAGGTTCAATTAAGTTGATAGGAGTATCAGTTTAGCATCACCTAAAAAAGGCACAATGGGAAGTGGAAAAGGTCTTTGCCAGTATCCAAAAGCCTACAGGGAATAAGTGCAGACCATCCTTGCAATAGCAGCATGGTCTGTCAACATTTCCTCAAAGGCTGTCAAATATTGTACCCCCTGGACTGACAGCAGAAGCTAAGCCAATTGTTAAAAATCAGCCATTTTCTGGTGGTAACGTGGCACCATCTGTGGAAAGGGCAGTATGCTGCTTAGTGCTAGGCTAATTACCTGCCTACAGGTTACCTGATAATTTTGGAAGAGAGAGAGTTACTATTAGGATAAAGTTATAACGTCATCTCTTGGACATCAATGTGCAAAATGAGTCTCCTGGGATATTTAGGTCCTATGAACTGCCGGCTAAACTGTCCCACCCCAACCCTAGGGCAAATTATTGCCTGTGTGGCCTGAAGACAAAGGGGGCTGCCTATCAAGAGGCCTGTTTGGCCAAGCCACGAGGTCAAATTGCAGCAGCATGTCCATGAGATCTGAATGGGATGAAAAGGTAAATCTCACTTCTGAGACCAAAGTGCTTTGAAGGTTCACTGTGGGACCTACATATGGAATCTGACATGAAGCATTATAAAAGAGATGCTGTCTTCATTCGTAGTACTTTGAGATAAGTGTCTGCCAGAACAGACTGGAAGGCAAGTACGACAGCATATCTAGTGAATATACTGAAATGGAAAAAAAGGGGAAATTCACTATAACCCAAAGACAACAAATGAAGCACAAACTCTTTCTGTTGAAGAATGGTCCAAATTGAGGCAGCAAGGAAAGAGTCATTCAGGTAGGAAATATACTGGATTCTTGCAGCATGAACTCTTCAATAGCAAGAAAGTTCTGAATTTTGCAGCATGTACATCCCTTTTATACCAGTGAACTCTCATACTTCAACTGATGTATGGCACATGATGAAGCAACCCAGTAGCTTTTCTACAACTCTGAAATGTCTGCCTTATCAGAATATAGCCCACATAGCTTTACACAAGTGGACATCTAAATAAATACTTTTGGTTAACAGAATGAGACAGTAGTAAATATGCAAAACTACTACTAGAAGCATTACAAATGTGTGATTTTGTAAGATTTCTTGATGTGCAAGAAGTCATGTAACAGACACGGCATGGTGTACTGCATCAAAAGCTCTTTGCTTTTCTTGGGCACCAAAACACCTGGAAAAATACCCTCAGCCTTTCTGATATGGTGGGACCTCATGGAGCTTTTTCTTTTTTCCCAGAAGCATCTGCACCTCCAGCCATGCTACTAGTTTCAGACAGTTTGGGATGTCTGGCAAGGGTAAGGATGAAGCCCGAAGGAAGGTTTAAAAATAGGTAATATAACCAGTGGATGCCATTGACCCAACTGTCCCTGGAAGTAGTTCTCCATCCTTATATTCCACTGACTGCTTCCTGTGGGAGACGGGCAAGGAGTCTGGGCTACTGTAATCCACAGTGTCTGATGGTAGCTTACTAAAAATTGTAGTGGACAGAACCTCTAGGTTTAATGACTGTTGTAATCTGGACTTTGGGTGGGGGTGGGGACTGTCTGTTCCCAGTGCTCTCCAGTTGCTGTTATCTGCATCAGAGATATACCTGGCAATAGTTACTGGAAACATCTACTCTGTTCAGGCAAATGTATGCAAAGGAAGATGAAATTTAACACCCACAGCCATAAGAGGTTGCCCTTGTTTTTCCATGTCATTAGGCAGCTAGCTTGAAGAGTAAAAAGTAAGAGGAATCCAAAATGGTCACCATGGTATTCTCAGTCAACTGAAGCTAGAAGTGCTAGTGTATGGCAAAAACAGAGTCTCTTGCTGCAAAGTACATCTTATGAAGTGTTACAGGTGTAATGAACCATAAGGCTGCAAAGGATCAAGTAATTTAATGTCAGTTCTACTCTTTTCTTTCCATGAACCATTTGATAACCATTTTGCAGTGTGTGCAGCATATGCATGAGGCAAGTTTACTGCCCACAAGAATGTGTTGAACATTAAAGCATACTTCCCAAATCTGACCACAACAGGAAATTCTTTACCATGGGTGGCCAATGAGGCTCTATACAGTGGAACTTCTTTTTCGCAATGTAAGTGAAGTGTATATTGATCTGTCTAAACAGTTCTCTAGGAGGGCAGAAAATGCTATCTGCCTGCTCAGATACAGGAAAATACAGTTGTGTAAGAACGTACCATAACAGTATATGTTCCATTTACCACTGTTGCAGTACTTCTTATCTTTAGGATATCCTGCCAAGAGTAGCCATACATTTCGCCAGCATACCAAAGTCTCAACCCTTCCATGCACCATATGTCCAAAAGTATGAGCGCAAAACCCTCAGAACAGTAGCAGCAGACAAGGGACAAAATAACGTTGCAGACTACATCAAGAAAAAGGAAAAAAAATCCCCTTGGCCAGGAAAGAAAAAGAAATCCCAAAAGGGGAAGGAGGGAGGGACGGAATATTGCAACAGTAATAGGCAGTAAATCTATAGTTAAGTTATTAAACAACTGTACAATGTCTCCTTCCTTCATTACTGTTGCAGTATTCCTTACTACTGGGAGAGTACTAAAGCTGCTGAAGAGATTGGGAGGAGGAAGAAGGAACTGAAACGCCCTCAATAAAACATGGAGCATGGCCCTAGCAAATCCTGCTATGGCCCTAGAAAACACATCCAACTGATAGGGCTTAGTAAACGTAGGCACAGAAGACCAAATAACAGCTTCCAGAAAGTATCTAACACTGAGGCACTTAAATATCCAGGAGAGACAACTGCCCTAGTAGGAGCCCAAACAGAACAAGGAAGCTGTTTCCCATGGAAACAGTAACAAAAGGAAATTGCTTTAGAAATCCAAGAAGAAACCACTTTTTTAGAAACTGTCAAACCAAATTTCTTATCCAGAACATAGTTTAGATACCAAAAAGGGAGTAGGTTTTCTTGGAGGTCTAATATGTAGGATGCCCTTTAGAAACTGTCTGACCTCAAATTTAGAAGGTGACATTAGATCCAGCAGCAGACAGGCAAGGATGGCTGAAAATTAGTTTTAACAGAAGAATATGCCAAACCAGAATTGAGAAACTAATACATATAAGAAAGAACAGCAGGAATTATTATAGAAAGAAGGTCATATTCATTAATACAACACCATACAGAAATCTCTTTATTTGGATACACAAGATTTTCTAATAGTAGGTTTTCTTGCCTCCTGTAAAATCTGAAAAACATCCACAGAAAAATGGTACAAGAAAGGAATCAAAACCTTACCCAGAGAGTCAGTTGTACAGTGAGAGGATGAGGATGAATGAGACACCCCCTTGTCCAATGTCAGCAGGTCCATACTGAGGGGTAATTTGTGATGACTGTCCCTGGCCAGGTGAAAGAGAAGAAACCACGGCTGTCTGGGCTAAAAGTGAGTCATCAAAGGAGATTTTGGGCCTGTACAACATAATCTTGTGAAAGACCTTTGGTAACACAGGAAGAGGAGTAAATGCATGCAGGAACATTCATCTCCAAGAGAATGACAATGGCGTCCAGTTTCCAAGATAGAGGACTTGTCACTGTGAAACAGAACTTGCCAAGTTGAATATTCTGAGGGGAAACAAACAGATCTCCTTGAGGAGTACCTCACTGAAGAACAATATCCAGGAAAATCTCTCTGTGCAAAATACAATCATGAGGATCTGCCCTGGATCTGCTGAGATTCTGTCACTGTATTCTTGTATGAGGAAACAGAGACTACCTGAATAACCATCTGATGTTAGATGGCAGAGTTCCATGCTATCAGGACTAGTCTGCAAAGGTGGTAAGACTTTGTCACACCCCCTTGTTTATGTCCCACATAAAGGTGGTGGTATCTGTAAACACTTGCCCTGACAAAATGTAACAAAGGAATTGAAGAGCTAAACTCCAGGCCTTAATTTCCTTGACACTGATGGGCTTGGCTACCTCCTGAGGAGGCCAAACTACCTGGATTCTAATGTTGTTAGAACAAGTCCCCCAAGGCTAGGTCTGGGGCATCTCCACACAGATCCTGAATGGGGAAGGTACCAGCAGTGGAAGACCTCTGCTTGATCTACCAAGGAAATTCCTTCCTTAGGCAAGGAAAGAGAGGAATCTGGAAGTCCAGAGGATGGAAATGTTAAAGCAAAGCTGCCTTCAGATACCACTGGAACTTCTTCATATGCAGAGGAATAATATAACTATATTACTAATAATATCAGTACAAACAGAAAAACATAGAAGCTATGTAGATAAATATGAAGGAAAAGTACAGAATAAGCAATTTATTGATGACCCGAAAATGTTGGGAAACAAGGCAAAAGGAATTGAAACACTATCAAAATAGAAGAAATGGATATATTTTGGACAGATATCTATGAGGTGAGGTCTGCGGTGGGAGTGACGGATGCGTTTAAGGTGGAGGTGGGATTAAATCAAGGATCAACTCTGAGCCCTTTCTTATTTGTAATGGTGATGGACAGATTGACAGACGAGATCAGACAGGAGTCCCCGTGGACTATGATGTTTGCAGATGACATTGTGGTCTGTAGTGAGGGCACAGAGGTGGAGACCACCTGGAGAGGTGGAGATATGCTCTAGAGAGAAGAGGAATGAAGGTCAGCAGGACTAAGACAGAATATATGTGTGTGAATGAGAGGGAGGATAGAGGAATGGTGATGCAGGGAGTAGAGGTGGTGAAGGTGAATGAGTTTAAATACCTGGGATCAACAGTTCAAGTAATGGTGAGTGTGGTAGAGAGGTGACAGTACAGGCAGGATGGAGTGGGTGGAGAAGAGTGTCAGGAGTGATTTGTGACAGACACGTACTAGTAAAAGTGAAAGGGAAGGTCTACAAGAGGGTAGTGAGACCAGCTATGTTATATGGGTTGGAGAGAGTGGCATTGACAAAAAGGCAGGAGTCAGAGCTTGACGTGGCAGAGATGAAGATGTTAAGTTTGCACTGGGTGTGACGAGGATGGACAGGATTAGGAATAAGTATATTAGAGGGTCAGCCCAGGTTGGAAGGTTTGGAGACAAAGCCAGAGAGGCAAGATTACGTTGGTTTGGACATGTGCTGAGGAGGGATGCAGAGTATATTGGGAAAAAGATGTTAAGGATGAAGCTGCCAGGTAACAGGAAAAGAGGAAGGCCTAAGATAAGGTTTATGGATGTGGTGAGAGAGGACTTGCAGGTGGTTGGTGTGACAGAGCAAGATGCAGAGGACAGGAAGAAATGGAAACAGTTGATCTGCTGTGGCGACCCCTAATGGGAGCAGCCGAAAGAAGATCTATGAAGATCCTGTGGAACTTAACAAATATGCTAAATGGATAGAAGTAAAAGAATAAGAAGTTCAAATGTATAGGATATGAAATGGGATGAAGTAACAGCCAAAGAGACTGAAACAAAGTTAAGCAAAGCTCCTAACTGGAAAAACCCATTGGCAGATACAGTACCTAACTTCTGGCTAAAAGCATTACAATTTTTAAATGAAGATTTAGCCATGGTTAAGAACTATTTACATGTGCATCCCGAACAAGCACCAGCCTGGTTAACAATACAGAAAGCAATATTCCTACTTAAGAGTGAAACTGCAAGCTATGCTAAAAACTACAGACCAATAACTTGCCTTCTGACGACATATAGACTTATACGCTGGAATTTATGCCGACAGAGTTTACAGTCATTTAGATGAAAACTCAATCGTGGCACTAGAACAAAATGGTAATAAAACAAAGTCATATGGAACAAATGATCATTTGTTGTTAAATTCATAATGGAGAATTGTAAAATGGGGAAGAATTTAAGTATGGCATGGATAGACAACAAAAAAGCATTTGACATTATCCCACATTCATGGATAAAAGAGTGCTTAAAATATAACATACACCCTAAACTGATCAATTACATTACAGCGACCATGAAACAATGGCACACCACTCTGCAGTAAAGCCATGATAAAGGACAAATTATTATTTCAGGGATAAAAACTCAAGGGGGGGGGTATTCCATGGTGACTCTCTGTCACCTCTGCTCTTTTGTCTTGCCCTTAACCCATTAAGCTATCTACTTAACAGATTAGGTTATGGCTATTGTGTCTCCCAGAAAACAAGAGTGGAAAGACTTCTCTTCACTTTATAGATGACTTAAAATTGTATAGTTCATCAGATGAGGAACTGAAAGCATAGCTGGAAGTGGTCAAAACATTTTCAGATGATATAAGAATGTTATTTGGTCTTGATTAATGTGCAAAAAAAGTTGTGTCTTACCATAACGTTCCATCTGTGTTGTAGATCTTTATTCATTCATTACTGATAGGACTTCGGTTCTGTCCTCAGAACGAACATGGCCATTACCAAGCTCGCGCCAGCCAAAAACTCTCAGCTAAGACCTACCCATAATGCCCCTCTCATAGTCTCTTCAGATCGCGTTTGCCCGTCCTTATATTACAGAGGTAGTAAAAGAGAAAGTAGGAGGCTTTGTCTGAGCAAATACCTTAACTAGGAAATCCTAAAGTCCACCGGGAGTCCAGGCAGGGGGAAGGAGGGCAGGAAGTAATAAATGAATAAAGATCTACAA
The DNA here is from genome assembly GCF_019279795.1 of Protopterus annectens. Taxonomy (NCBI): domain Eukaryota; kingdom Metazoa; phylum Chordata; order Ceratodontiformes; family Protopteridae; genus Protopterus; species Protopterus annectens. The sequence continues at coordinate 1,583,029,809 of NC_056731.1, read as the reverse complement.
CACAGATGGAACATTATGGTAATTCATAACTTCTTTATCTGATGTTGTAAATCTTTATTTATTTCTTACTGATAGGACCGAGTCCTCAGCTACTTGAGTCCTGGGTGGCCCTAAGGAAGGATATTCCTGAGCACCATAGAATCAAAAGATGCTCGTCACCTGGAGGCCAAATCCAATTTGTAATGAGTGATAAAGGTATGAGGTCTTGCCCAAGTGGCTGCTGCATAGATATCATCCATAGTGGCTCTGGAATGAAAAGCCACAGAAGTAGCCATTGATCTAGTCAAATGAGCCTTTACTCTGGAAGGTAGAGACAGTTTATTCTGATGGTACATAAAAGTAATGATGTTTCTAAGCCAGGAAGATAGAGTCACTTTGGAGACAGGTCTACTCAATCTGGGTCCCTCAAAGGCCACAATCAATTGGTCCATTTTTCTGAAAGATTTAGTTCTGTCCAAGTAAAAGTGAAGTTGCCTATGAACATCAAGGGTATGCAAAAGATATTCCCCTCTACTTGAATGCTGAGGGAAGAAAACCGGCAGGTCAATAGATTGGTTAATTGAAAACCCAGAAATGACCTTGGGCAAGAAGGATGGGTCAGTACATAGAGACACTCCCTGTGGAAAAAAAAATTATATCACATGAATTAGAAGGTTCAAAAGGAGGGCTTGTTAAAGCCTGAAGAACCGAAGTCAAGTCCCAAGGTTCTGTGGAGGGCTTGACAGGAGGTTTAACATGTAATACTCCTTTCAAAAAGGTTTTGCACAGACTGTGTGACATAGAAGAATTATCAAATCCATTGTGAAAATTTGTGATAGCTGCTAAATGGACAGTAATTGTCGATGCTGAAGCTCCTGCATGTAGAAGGGTAGTCAGATATTGTAGGAGTTGCTGACTAGGCATAGAGAAAGGGTCTATGTCATGATCTTTGGCCCATGTAGAGAACCTAGCCCACTTACTAGAATAAATTTTCTTGGTGGAAGGTTTGTGTGAAGCCAGAAGAATCTCACGGAGAGGACATGAAATATCAGGTAGCCAGGCAATCATCGGAAGTGGAGAAACCAAGCTGTGGGTTGAGGCTGTGAAGATTGGGGTGAATTAGTCCCTGAGGGTGAGATAGGAGACCTTGGGATTGATCCAGGATCCACAAGCTGTGAATTAGATGAGGCCATAGGAAAGGAACCTGACTTGATGGGTCCAATAAGTGGCAATGAAGATCCCTTTGCTTCTCAACCTTTGAGCTTTCTGGAGGAATTTTGGGATGAGGGGAAAGGCATGCAGCAGACCCGGGGCCAATCGTGCATCAGAGCATCCCTCAGTGACCCCCCCTGAGGGGGGATCAGGGCAAAGTAGATTCTGCATTTGTTGTTTAGAGGGAAGCAAACAGGTCGCAGCAAGGCTTGCCCCAATGGTGGAAGTTCTGATCTGCTATTATAGGACTGAGGGACCACTCGTGAGTCAAGATGCTCCTACTCAGATTGTCCGCAATAAGGTTGGAACTCCCGGGAATGTGCATTGTTATAAGAAAGGGGTTGGAAGCTATCGCTCAGTGCCAAATTCTCATTGCTTCTTGACACAGGGGGTAAGACCTGCTTCTGCCTTATTTGTTTATATACCAGATGACTGACATGTTGTCAGATTGAATTGCAATAGTCCCAGAAGGGAGGGATGTATAGAACGCTTGCAACACTAAGAGAACTGCCCTCAATTCCAGGACATTTAGGTGCCTTGAACTGTCTTTCCCTGGAAATGTCCCCCCAGCAGGGAAGCCCTGGGCTGAGGAAGGCAGAATGGTCGACACCAAAGATTTGATTCTGGCTTCATCCACCAAAGCATTTATTTCTTGCAAAGATTTGTAAGGCATATCAAGTAGTCGAGAGGATGGGTTAAGATAGACCATTGTGAAGAAAGGAGACACTGTACTAGTCTCATGTGCAACCTTGCCAGGGGAACTAAGGTAATAGTTGCTGCCATAGATCCCAGTAGTTGTAGTATAAGGCATGCTGGTATAAAAGTCTGTTGGAGGAGGACTTGAATCTGGTTTCTTATTTTTGAGAGCCTGTGAGGAGGAAGGGAAGCTTGACAGGTTGTTGTGTCAAAGATCACTCCAATAAATTCCAGTGTTTTCGTTAGGGACATTTGAGAGTTTTCCTTGTGGATCATAATCTCTAAGCAAAGAGCTAGGCCTTGAGTGTAAGAGAGGCTGTGGATGAGAAGATTCCTGGTCATGGCGGTAAGGAGTCAATTGTCTAGATACAGAAACACCTGGAATACTTCTAGTCGAAGATGAGCTACTACAACTGCCATACATTTGGTGAACACTCTGGGGGCTGTCGAGAGACCAAATGGCAGTACCCTGAACTGGCAGTGATTGGCTCCCAGCCAGAAGCAGAGAAATCTCCGGGAGCACTTGTCCATCTTTATGTAGTAATAAGCGTCCTGGAGATCTATAGAGCACATCCAGTTGTCCTACCCTAGAAAGGAGAGGATGGACCGTATTGTGACCATCCAGAATTTTTGAGGTTTTATGAATTTGTTTAGTAAGCTTAGATCCAGGATTGGTCTCCAGTCCCCTGTCTTTTTTCTTTTTATTTTATTTATTTATTTTATTTGCAGTTTGTTTGCCAGGAGTCCTAGGGAGAAAAGCTCCAGAATAGTACAGAAAATCAAAGTAAATACAGACAGTAAAATATACATAATAGTAATATACAGAATGCAAAATACATACATAATACAGAAAATCAAAGTAAATACGTACAGTAAAAATACATAATAGTAATACACAGAGTGCAAAAAATACATACATAATAGTAGTACAGAGGATTTTTTTTTTTTGTTAGAGTTGTAGCTTATAGACACACTGAGAGTTTATTTACAGAAGGTAATAGCTTGTGGAGGGAGAGTGAGGTAGGGGAAACTATGTAGGATGGGAATAAGAACATTCCCACTGTGAAGAAAGGTATGAGTGCAGTAAGGATTTGAAGGCAGAGAGACTGTTAGTGGTTCGGATGAGAGGTGGGAGAGAGTTCCAGTGTTGTGCTAAAGAAAAGGATAATAGATGTTTACCTGGTGGATGGGCAGGTTTGTGCAATTTTATTAGGTTTTGTGATTTAGACCTTAGACATTGTTCCATTTGGAAAGTAGAGGCAAGAGAGGGGCTAAAAATAATTTTGTGAGCTTGGATCAGTTGATTATAGGTGAGATAGTTGGGTAGCTCAAGCCAGTTCAGTTGGTGTAGGGAGATACAGTGATGGATAGAGGATCTATGGCTGGTTGCAAAGTTTGAAATTTTATAGTAGCAGGAGGCAAGTTTGGACTTGAAGGAAGATTGTAGACTAGTGAGGATAGAGACTCCATAAAGGAGGGAAGGGATAAGGTATGCAGAAGCTAGAGCAAGCCTGGAGGGAGGAGAGATATAGCACTGGGGCGGCAAAGTAGGCCTAGTTTCTTGTGTGTTTTTTTGATATTTGCATGCATGTGGCTATCAGATTTTAGCTAATCATCAATGAGGACTCCTAATAGTTTAGCGGTAGGGACTATTTCGAGGACAGTATTAATGTGGCTAGTGATCGAGAAGGAGGTTTTGTCGAGAGAGGTGGCTCTAGATGGGGTAAATATTATTAGCTTGGTCTTGGTTGGATTGAGTGCCAAATGGTTGTCTAGCATCCATTGTCCAGTAGATGTGAAGGCATTCTGGGTTATTTTTGCTAAAGAGGAAGTAGAGGTATCAGAGCAGTCGTCAGCATATTGGATAAGGTTACAGTTAGGAATGGCATGGTGAAAGTCATTTATGAAGATACTGAAAAGTAGGGGACCCAGAATTGAACCTTGGGGTACACCTGTGGGACTGTTTAGGAAGGAAGAACTAGCTTTTTTCCATTTGACTGCTTGTTGCCTGTTTGAAAGGTAACTTGTGAACCAGTTGATAATAGAGTGGGATAGGTTAAGTTTAGAAAGTTTAGCAAAGAGAAGGTTGTGAGAGATGGTATCAAAGGCCTTTAAGATGTCTAAAAGGAGGGTGGATACGATGTGACCAGTGTCAAGGGCTTTATTAACAATTTCCTGGAAGAAGAGGATGGTGGTTGTGGTGCTGTGGCCAGGTCAGAATCCATGTTGTGTGGGAGAGAGAAGGTTATTACTTAAAAGGTAGGGAAGAAGTTGTAAGTGGATGCATTTTTCGAAAAGTTTAGAAATGGGGGATAAGATAGCAATTGGTCGGAAGTTGGGGATGTCGATGTTGGCACTAAAAAGAACCTCAAGTAAAAAACTGGATCCGCTCTGGTCTGGAGGGACTGGCTGGATGACTCTTTCTTAGCAGCTTTTTGATTTCTAAGGCTGCTACTTCCCTCTGACTAGGTGGAACATTGGGGATTTGTTTGATGGGTCTGGGAGTAAGATCGAATGGGATATGGTAGCCTTTGGATATTATTCTCTGCACCCATCCATCTGTAGTGATAAGTTGCCAGGCTTGTAGGTGCAGGGAAAAACGACCCCCGACTGCTTCCAGAGGAAAGCAATTTGGCCGCTGTTCAGGAGTGCTGGTAGGGTCGGCTGGAGAAAGAATCTCTAGCACCCTGGTTGCGCGGACACCATTTGCCCTGAAAAGGGTGTCTACTGGATGAGTTGCCCCCTTTGTCCTGGGGGGATTGCTCACCAGAAGGGTCACGAAAAGATCCTTGGGACTTCTTGAGCCACAGGTTTCCTCCCCTCTGGTTCCTGGAATAGGATCTCTGGGGGGGGGGGGGTGGAAAAACGTATTCCCACCACAGCAGACAAGGTCTTTCCGTCTTTCTCACTTTGTGATAGTGTGTCTCTTACTTTGGGACCAAAAAGTGAAGATTCATCAACAGGTGTGTTGATTAAGGAAAATTTAAAGGGGTCTGCGAAATCACACAAATGCATCCAAGCATGCCATCTCATGACAATGCCTGATATGGCTGCTTGAGCTGCCCCCTCGGTGTGAGATATCAAGCGCATCTTGGAGTTCGAGATAGTTTCCAGAGTGGCCAGCTGTGAAGCGACAGTGTCACGCACCTCATCAGGCAGTACCCCCACCAAAGAGGTAGACATTTCTGAAATTAGGTCTCTTTGGAGGCCTGTGAAGTGTGCCAGATAGTTCAGCAATCAAATGGCAAAGGTCACTGAAGAGTAGGTCCACTTCCCCAATTTGTCCATAGCCCAAGACTCACTGTTCGGGGGATGAACAGTGGAACTATCTTCTGCCAGTCCCCTCTTGGTGGCTGCCACCATGACCATCAACTACCAACTAGGCGGGGGTGGATAAAATTTTGTCTGGCCTCCACGGGACTGGTTCTACATTGTCCGGGGCCTACCAGGCATGCTGCACGATCAGTTTTACAAGCTCATCTGCAGGTGGGGTCACCCAGGAAGTAGATGGCTGAGCACGGAAGGCCTGCAAGAACACAGATTCCTCCAAAGGGTTAGAGGACTTCCAGTTTCCCCTCTGCTTGAGGATCTCATGAATGTCTTCAAATGAGACTTCTTCTGAGTGAGACCGTGGGGACCCTTCTCCATCACAATCGGTGTCCTCAATGATAGATTCCTCAGGGGAATCAAGGTGCTTCCTCTTGCACCGTTTCTTCTGGGGTGGCTCCCCAGTGGGATGTTCTGAGGAGGACTCCAGAGAAAGGGTTCACTTCAAGGGAAGGTCTTGCAGCTCCCGTGTTTGGGATCCCAGAATAGGGGGTTGGGACAGCTGTATGCTAGGGGGGGTTCTGGTGTCGATGCCCTTGTTGGTGACTGTGAGCCTGTTGAGGCAAGGACCCCCTCCATCACCTGGAAAGCAGGCCTGCCCAAGGAGGGATGGGAGCCAGGAACCGGGGGTCACACCCCACCCTGAGGAGCCCGCCACCAGGTGAAGAGCTCCAAGAGCACTGGTAGCTGTTGGTGTAGCTGTGGCCAGAAACAGTGCCAGCGAAAAAATAGGCGCCGAACTAGGAACCACGGTGCCGACAGCCCAATCACTGCTCTGAGAGTGCACCAGTTCCAATGGAGCCATAACACCAAGAGTAATTGGTGCCGACAGGGGAACCTCCACAGTCGGAGCAGAGACAGTGTGCACTGGGGTGGTCACTGGTACCAAAGTCTCCAGGGCCTGGAAAGAGGCCGGAGGAGGATAGACTGGTGAGTATGCTATGAAAGCTTCTGTTCCAAAGGGGGAAGAACACCTAGAAGGGGTGGGCATTCCTCTAGCTGCCAGAGGCTGGTCCAAAACCTTCACTACATCTTGTTCTGAAAGGCTCCTGGTGGATCTGTAGGAGGCTGCTGAAGGAGAGTCAGGTCTTTCAAGAAAGGGGCTAAATGGGTGCCCCAAAAAAGGGTTGTAAGTTGGTGAATATCTGATTCTGGGAAGGTGCTCAACCTTTGGAACTGACGAGGTTATAGTCTGTGGAGCCGTATAAGCTATCGGCACCATGGCCGTGGATGGTGCCAATGCAGGTACAGTGGTTATAGCTAGTGTCAAGACCAAGGATGGCACCGAGGAGGATGGTGCCAAAGCTGGTACAGTAATAGAAGTCAAAATTAGAAGCGGCACCAAGGGGGAAGACATAGAGCCTGATGCCAAGGTTGTCTGCGCTGAAGGCACCGGAAAAGCTCGATGTCGATTCTGTTCCGAAATGGATGGAGATGTAGGAACCGAGTGACTCCATTTCTCTTTGTGTTGTTTAGTCTTAGGAGATGGTGAGATCTCCTTCCCAGACAGAGCCTCTGAAAAAGGAGTTTTCATCATGCCCTTCAATATCAACTTATTTTTACACTCAGCCAAAGTGCGGTTGCTGAAGCTGCAACATATATCACATGGAGCATTAACATGGTCAACGCCCAAACAATAAATGCTCCAAGAGTGACCGTCTGAGTTGGGCATCTTATGCCCAATATTTATCACACTGCTTAAAACCCAATTTGGCTTTTTCAGACATGATGACAAACACCACACTAGTCCAGCGACAAGGTAAGCAGTCAAAAAACAACAGCAAAATTAAAGAGAAGGGTTTTTTTGTTGTTTTTTTTTTTAATCCAGATAGAAAGAAAAGAAGAGTACCAACAATGGTACTTGGAAATACCACAAGTGGTAGGAAAGAGGGCCTACCTAAGGTAGGAGAGAGGGACAGTACTAGCAATGGTATAAAAGGAACTACCAAAGGTAGAGAGAGTAGGGAAAAGAATGAGTAGAGGAGTCTAAAGACGAAAGAAGAAAATTAGCGAAAAACTGACTAAAAGGTAAGGCATTGATAGGAATTTACACAAAAACTCTACACTTAGCTTTGAGAGAGAAGGCTTGGCACGTCTGGCGAGAAACACGGCAAACAAGATCTGGAGAGACTATAAGAGGGGCATTATGGGTAGGTCTTGGCTGAGAGTCTTTGGCTGGTGCGAGCTTGGTAACGGCCGTGTCAGTTCCAAGGATGGAACCGAAGTCCTATCAGTAAGGAGTGAATAAAGATTTACATCAGATGCAATCTTTAAAGCAGGAAAGCTGCAGCACCAATAAAACATCATTCTGGGAAAGGAAAGTGATATAAAATAACTTGAGCAAGAGAGAGTTTATAAATATTTGGGACTTGATGAAGGATCAACAATAAAACGAGAATAAATGTGAATAAAACTTAGGAATATTTTAGAAGACAAATTAATACTGAAAACAATGCTGACCTCTAGGAATGAAGTCCAAGCTATAAACCAGTTTGCTCTTTCTGTCCTACCTTATAGTTTTGGAATGACTGGCCCCAAAAGGGGTTAGACAGGAAAACAAGAAAGATGTCTCATGCTCATCAAATTATTTATAAAAATCAGTGCATACCAAGACTATATATTCCTCATTCTGAAGGAGGTATGGGTCTCCTCGAAATTGATTACATGTATATCTGCAGTCATGGGACTGCATACATATCTGCTGACCTCACAAGACCCAAACATAGTGAAAGTTTTGAAACATGAGGAGAATAAGTCTAAGATGACTTCCCTGCTTAGTTTAGCAGAAGCATATCAGCGTCAAGTGGGGATGGAAATCGGGTAGCAACTGAATGTACCAAAAAATATCAACACCACCAACAACAAAAAGTAGTATCAGATGAGAAGGCAAGAAATATGAGAAATGCATAAATATAGTTCAAGTATAGAAAACTCATGGAATAACCTCATGTTGATTAGGATCAAAAGCAGGAATGGTCAAGGAGAGATAAGTTTAAACCAGTGATGGTGAACCTTTTGCACTCTGTGTGTCAAAAATTTGGAAAATGCCTATCTTGACTCTGTTGGCATGTCACCCCACAACAAAAGAGAAAATTCTCTACGTATTCATTTATTTAAGAAAATACAGACCCGTTGTGTGTGTTTTATAAAAGTAAAAGAAAAGAAAAATCAGTGACTTGCAATAGCAAAAAAGATATGCACACTGATAATTGGGCTTAAAATAGTGCACCAAAAAATTATCCTACTTTTATTAATAGTAATTTTGAATTGAACTGAAAAAAAATATGGAACACACTGCATTTGATTTGATTAACATCAAATTAATGATTTTTTTCTTGCTGACTTTTAATAAATAAGTGCAGTGTCACATATTTCTTGTATTTTTGTTCATTCAGTTTCTTTGGTAACTTGTGTTGGTAAATGCTGGTGTATCACCCAAAATATAGCGTGTCACCTTTGACACACGTGTTATAGGTTCGCCATCACTGGTTTAAACCAAAAGACAAAATGTTAATATTGGCAGCCCAAGATAGTGGACTACGCACACGTTGGTTTACAAAGGCCATTGAACATATGGGAGAGAGAGACAAATGTAGGTTTTGGAAACAGTCACACATCTTGTTGCTGGCTGTGATATACTAATGGCAGAAGGACTGTATACTGAAAGGCATAATATGTCAAGACTGTTTCATCGGGGTTTGTGCATACATTATTACTGAAGTAGCTGAAAAACACTGGAAACATGAGCCACAAAGCATTACAGAAAATAAAGTTTATATCATATGGGATCACCCATTACCAACAGTTCAAAAATAGATGTAAGAAAACCAGATAGTGTGGTCCATGAAAGGAAGGCAAAAGTAGCATTGATCATCGAAATCACTACACCCAGTAACTACAGTGTCTTGTGTACAGAGAGACACAAAGTCATAAAATACCAGGATCTGCAGGTAGAAATGAGGGCAATGTGGAAGAATGATACCCAAACAGTTCCAATAGTAGTAGGAACAACAGGTATTATAAAACAGAATTTACAACCGTACTTAGATATGTTACCAATACATGTAAATCATCGAATTGCAGGAGTCATCACTGGGCACATTGCAGGTGCTGTGAAGAGCACTTTTGGCCAACACCAAAGACTGAAACAATACTATTGCCATGAACTTTAATTATACTTGGAATGGGGCCCATTCCCATCATGATATTGGAAACCCAAAAGATTTGGCGAAAGTAAAAGTGAGAGGAGCCTGGCAAATGCAACCATGGAGACAGCGGGTGCCATGAACACCACAGCTCAAACTCTCCTACTGAGGTCTCTTACAAGGGAAGAATTAACAGGAAGAAGATTCTCAAAGAGAGAACCTTAAGTGGAGGAAGAAAAAGTGTCATAGTAAGAGCTTGAATTATGCAACCAAAGAAAATCTGATCCTGAGGAGTCAGAACTGACTTTTTTTTTAGAATTAGAGTGAAGACTACACTGCAAAGCAGATGCACTATGAACTCCAAGTACGGCAGGAGAGCTTTCTGGTAAGGAAGGTCGTCCAGATAAGGATAAATCTGAATGTCATGAAGTCTGAAAAAGGCTGACAGAATCTGGACATTTTCCAAATGTTCTTTGGGTCATAGAAAGACCAAATGGCAAAGCAGAGAACTGTAAAAAAAAAAATCCTGAAAAACAATGAATTGGAATATGGAAATAAGAATTCTTCAGATTGAGAGAGACCTGAAAAGCTTGAGGTAGAAGCATTGGAAATGGGGTCTGAAGAGCTAACATTCTGAAAGTGGGAATTTTCAGAAAAGTGTTGAGAAAGGAAGATCTAAGATAGGCCTTCAAGAACCCCCTTTCCTGGGAGCTAGAAACATACTGGAATAGAAACCCTTGCTCATCTGGCAAAGAGGAACTAGCTGAACAGTGATCTAGGACAGAAGACCTTGAAGCAGCTGGGGAAAATGAGGCAAATGACAAGCTGGAGATCAAAAAATACCTGAAGAGGGGAGGAAGGGACTGCCACACCATTCTGTAACCCTTATGAATTGTAGACGGAACCCACTTGTCTGCTTGTAATTTTCTTCCAAATGGGAAAAGAGAGTCTGAGAGAGGGCAATCTTTGCCAAGGACAATAGTCAGAAGGAGCCAGGATTGCTAGGAAAGAAAGAAAGACTTTTGCCTCTGGGGTCATGACCTGGTTTCTCAGGAAAAATTATTTTAGCAGAACGTTTACCCTCATGGAGTTGACTCTGATGTCTATAAACAAAAGGACCTGTTTTTAGAGGACAGTTCCACTGGCATGTAGGAACATGCAAAGGAAAGCCTGCTTAAGGTCCTGTATAACCTTGCCCTTGTCCTGAAACATCTTAAATTGGTTTGCAGTTGTAGTACCTAACAAATTTGGAGTACTGGAGAAATCTAACAGAGCTTAGCTCTGACATCCTCTGGAAGAGACTGACATCTAAACCAGGAATATCTATGAATGACTGACTTTGATGCAGCCTCCCTCAAAGAATCAGCATCACAGCTACAGTTGACTGAATGCCCAGCTACCTGAGAAGCAGAACTAAGTAATGAAAGAGCCGAGGACTTATTGTCAGAAACAAGCATATCAGTTAAGACACCCCAAGTTTGGAAAGAAATGAAAGCACATAAAGTCATATATGTCTGACAGTTGACAGCTCTAAATGCTAAAGTAACAGAAGTATACACTTTTTCTCATACTTATCCATTGCTCTATTATCTTTATTAGTAGGCAAGACCTCAGGGGAAACAAGTTTAGTGGGCTTGCTGGCTGAAATAGAAATGACGCAGGCATCACAGGAAGGATTCTTATAAAGAAATTTCTGTGCCTCTGAATCCTCATAAAACTTTTTTTTTTAAAGAAACAGGAGGTCAGAACTTAGAAGCCTGAGAAGCAGACTTGGTATCAAAGAGCTTCAAGAACAGTAAAAACTGCAGAAGGTCTAGAGGTATCCATATGAAGCAAATCATAATACATTATTCTGAACATCAGACATCTGAGAGCTTTCCTACTTAAAATGTTGCAGCATTTTTAATATCCTCAAAGGAAAGTTCCTCCATAGGGGAGTCTGGGGGAAAGAGAATTCTCAACAGAACCCACATTTAGAAAAGAATGAATATAGGAGGGATAAGCTAAACTTCCTCACCAAAATCTAAATCTTCTTTATCAAAAGAATTGCTACCCCTTTTTACAGGAGTAGAAGAAGGAGGAAGTCCTATAGAAGACGGGACTGGCAAATCAAGATAAGGCTTCAAAGCTGTCAGGTTTTTTAAAAGCCCTTTAGTAAAGTCTTGGGAATCTTTATGGGGGATCCTTAGAAATTGGAGAAATATATCTAGTTTTCTGTTTTTTTTTTTTTTGTTTGTTTTTTTAACAGGGGCATCTGCCTAAATAAATCTTGATGTACCTTTATTAAAGAAAAATAGGCAAAATACTTACCATAGTATTCCATTTGTGTTGTCCATTTTCATTCTTCATCAACATATGGGTTCAGATACGATCCTTGGATCTGACTTGGCCTCTGTTCTACAGTTCGGGGAAACCACAAACTCTCGAGGCTCCTCCCTTACTCATGATGCTGTAGTCCCCCTCCTTCTCCAAATCTTGTTTGCAGCTCCCTAAGGTAAAATATAGGTATATTTAATTACTATGGAAAATTACTTCCTTGAGCTCAAAGAAAAAGGAACTTGGTTCCTGTGCACTCTCCTGCTGTTCCAGAAGTCATCAAAGAAAACAAAATGGGGGCTGGAGGGAGGAGAGTTGAGGAAGAATGAAAATGGACGACACAGATGGAATGTTATGGTGAGAGTATGTAACTTCTTTATCTGATGTTGTCAATTTTCATTCACTCAACATATGGGACAGACTCCCCAGCTACCCGAATCCCAGGTAGACTCTATGGAAAGATATTTCTGAGTATTGTAGAGCCAAAAGCTGCTCTTCTCCTTGAGACCAGATCCAATTTGTAATGAGTAATAAAGGTATAAGGGTTACCCCAAGTTGCAGCAACACAAATACCATCCATGGGAGTTCTGAAAAGGAAGGATGATGATGAAATCGCAATGGACCTAGTTGAATGGGCCTTTAAAGGTTTAAGTAGGACCAAACCCAGCTTGTTATATACAAAGGAAATACAGTCACCTATTTTGATAGAGTTACTTTAGAGACTGATTGACCCAATTTGGTTTCAGAGTACAACACAAACAACTGGTCAGATTTCCTAAATCTCTCATATCTGTGCAGATATAAACATAATTATCTATGAACATCCAATAAGTGTAACATGTACTCACCCTTGTTAGAGAACTTTGGAAAGAATACAGGGAGATGAAAAGTTCGATTAATATTAGATCCTGACAACACCTTAGGAAAGAAGGGACGAGTCTCAGAGATGCTCACTCCTTGTGAAAAATTAAATGAGGAGGCTTACAAGATAATGGTTACAGTTCTCTAACACCCTTATAGCTGAAGTTATGGCTATGAGAAAAATCATTTTCCAAGTCAGATATTGTAGGTCACATCTTGCTGCAGGTTCAAAAGGTCTCGGGCATGTAACATTATGGCAAGATTGCAAAGTGGAGTGGGGTCCTTGAAGGAGTGCTTTAACAAAATGGATTTATTTAACATTTATTAACCAGGAAAATCAGACTGCCAATTTTCAGTGGAGACCAGGGGAGAAACACTCCAGACGCATGTCTTTGTGACTTGGGAGGAAACCAGAGCACTCAGAGGAAGCCCACACAAATGCAGGGAGGACATGCAGACGCTGCACAGAAGGTACTCCAGCTGAGAATGGAACCAGAGAACCTCTTGCTGTGAGGCGACAATACCACTGCTGCACCACTGCACAGCTGCTCCTTTTATAAAGGCTTTTCAAAGATGTGAAGATGCTAAGATAGAATCAACTCCGATATGGAAATAGGATATATCAGCTAACTGAACCTTAACTGTAGAAGGACTAGCCCCTCACTGAAAATGGAAGTCAGGAATTAGAGGACCTTACGTACGGTTGCTGAAAACAGGTCTGTGTCATGCTGTTGTGCCCAAAGGACAAATCGTTTCCATTTGCTTTTGTTTTTTCTGGTAGAGGTCTTATGAAAAGATAAAAGAATGTGGCACACTGGTGATGAGAGCTTTGGTTGTCTGGCTATGAATAGAATTGGAGATACCATGTGGCTAACTTGTGGCCCAAGATGCCTGCGTGAGTCATCTCTGTCAGGTGAGACAGGAGGTTTGAAGTTGGATCCACAATCCAAGGTGGGTAAACTAAATGAGGCCAAAGGAGGAGAAACCAAATCTGTTGAGGTCAATAAGGAGCAATGAGGATGATTCTGCTCTTCAAATGAAAGTGGTTAAGGATAAGCATAGAGGAGACCATGGTCCAATTGTGAAGGAGGGCATCTTTCGATGGCTCCTTCAGTGGAGGGATTAGGGCAAAGAACCTACTGCATTTGTTGTTCAGGGGAAATGCAAATAGGTCATAGCATGGCTGGCCCCATTGGTGGAATATCATTTCTGCCACTTTTGTGTTGACAGACTACTCATGAGGTAATAAAATGGACCTGCTCAACTTGTCTGCTATCACACTGGATTTCCCCGGTATATGCATTGCTGTCAGAAATAAATTTGAAGAGATTGCTCATTACCACTATCTTATAGCTTCTTGACACAAGGGGTAAGATCTGGTCCCTCCTTGTTCGCTGAAATACCATGTTACTGACATATTGCCTGTTTGGATCACAAAAGTGCCAGAAGGGACAGAGTCTTGGAACGCCTGCAATGCTAGGAGTACTGCTCTCATTTTTAGCACATTGATATGCAAGTTGGCCTCTTCAGAGGACCACATACCTTGAACAGTCTTCCCCAAGAAATACCCCCCCCCACCAGATCTGGGAAGCATCCGTGGTCACTAAGGCCTCAGTTGAGGGAGGATGAATGGACAACCTTGGAATAGTTGATCTGAGGGAATCCACCGCCAAAGGAATCTCTTGCAAGCTTGAGTTATGTTCATCATGGTGGACAAGGGGTGATGCAAGATGGATCACTTGTTGCTGATGCCCATTGTAGAATTCTCATACAGTACCTCACTAGTGGGAGCAGAGCTATCACCGCTGACATATACCCTTAGTGTCTGTAATCCTTTGCGGGCTGGTATGGATGAACTCTGAATTATTCGGCTGACCTGAAAATGGATAGTTTGAACACTGAGTAAGGGTAGAGATGCTATCATTGATGTATTGAAACTGGCCCCTATGAATTCTAGGGACTGAAAAGGTTGAAGTTGAGATTTCTTGTGGTTGATTGTGATAACCAGATTACAACAAGTCTTGAGTACACAGTCCAAAGCTGTTAACAGTAGATGCTTAGTTGAGGTGATAAGGAGCCAGTCATCTAAGTATGGAAATACTTGGAATTCCTACAGTCTGAAGTGAGCTGCTGCCACTGCCATGCATTTAGTAAACACCCTTAGGGCTGTGGTGAGACCAGAAGGCAGTGCTCTGAAATGGTAGTGAAAGGCTCTGAGCCAGAAGCGTTAGTATCTCCTGGACCATCTGATCATTTTTATGTGATAGTACACATCCTGGAGATCTACAGAGCCCATCTAGTTGCTCTTGTGCAGGAAAGGCAAAATGGACTGAACTGTGACCATCCAGAACTTGGTTATGTTGAACAGATTTGTTTAGAATGTTGAAATCCATGACTGGCCTCCAGTTTCCTGTCTTTTTTGGCACTAAAAAGAATCTTGAATAAATTCTGGATCATTTCTAGTCTGGGAGGACATCTTGGATGACACTTGTCTAATAACTTTTGTATTTGTACAGCTGCTGCATTCCTCTGACTTGGTGGAACATCAAGAATTGTGTTCTGTAATGGTGGCGGCAGGGAAAAGGGTTACATAGTCTCAAGTTTCTTTCACGTCTATCCAGGCTCTCTAGTGCAGGGATACATGACCCCCAACTGCCTGCAGAGGTGGGCAATCAGGCCTTCTTTCAGAAGCATTGATAGGGTCTATCAGAGAAAGAATTGCTGCACTTTTGGTTCTCAAGACCCTCCATTTGCCATCTGGATGACATCTTCCACTGGCATTCCCTCCTCTGCCCCGGATGGAACTTTCTCCACATGGATCTTGGAATGGACCCTGGGGATTTCCTGAATCACATCTTTTGACCACCTCACTGATTCAGGAGTGACCTTAGGTCAACTGGTGCCCTAGGCAAAAGGGCTCCACGGTGCCCCCCAACACACCACCTGGTGTCCCCATCCTAGTCTACCTACATCAAACAATTACTGAAAAAGCACACCTGCTACAGTGGCATCTTAGGCAGATGCCTAATTGGCCTATGCCTAAGGCCAGCTAAGCACCAATTTCTGGAGAAGATTTTTTGAGGAGTTGAAAAACATGCACCAACTGCAGATAGGGTCTTTCCATCTTTAACACAGCTGGAGAGTGTATTCTTAACCTTGGGGCCAAACAACAAACTTCCATCAAAAGGAGCATTGACGAAGGATGACCTGAAGGGCTTCACAAAATCACAGAGGCACATCCAGGCACATCTCCTGATGGAAATGCCTGAACCCACCAGTGTTGAGGCTCCTTCAGTTGCATGTGACATGAGCCTCATAGATTAATTCAAAATGGACCAAAGGGTGGCTAACTGTGAAGCAACAGAAGATTCTGCCTCAGCATTACTAGTCCCTGAGACTGTCTTTGAGACTACCTTAATCAAATTCCTCTGTAATCTGGTAAAGTGTGCCAAGTAATTTAGGCACCTGAGTGCAAAGGTCGCTGATGCATACACTCACTTCCCAAACCTGTCCAGCGCCCTAGACTCCTTGTTAGGGGGGTGGACAAAAGAACTCTGTTCTGCCAGTTCTTTCACAACCACAGCATAAACTGCTACTCCTTTGCTCCAAAACTCCCTTCCTTCAGTTTTGCCAGGAATCTAGCTGGTCTCTTGGGGATCAGTTCTACAGAATCTGGTTCCTCCTATGCCTGCTGAGAGAGACCAAGTCAATGATCTCATCAGCAGGCGGAGTCACCCAAGAGGCAAATGGGTCACGCACCAAAAGCCTCCAAGAATACCGATTCCTCTGGAGAATAGTTGCTGGTGAACTAGCCACCCTGCTGTTTCAGGATCTCCAAAATGTCTCCAAATGAGATGTCATCAGGTGGTTATCTTGGAGACCCTCCCCTTCACCGAAATCCACATCTTCCATGACCGACTCCTGCAAGGAGTCCATGTGCCTCCTCTTGCACTTCCTCTTCCCACGGTCAACTTCTGTGGGATGCTTCAGAGAAGTATTAGAAGAGATAATGCCCTGTGGGGTCACCTGGAGACTTTGGGCTGGCTGTCGGAGGGTATCTGTTCTCTAGAATAGAATACTCTCTCCACTGCCTCAAAAGCAGAATGTCCCAGGGAGAAAGAAACCACTGCAGCCAAGAAGATATGTTTCTGGACCGAATGTTCCCAGCCAGCTTGAAGACACTACCCTTGAGGCCACAGCTGGAACCAAGCTATCAAATGCAGAGGCTGCAAGAGGCAGAGATGGCTTTGAGAACTTCAGACATGAGCCTAACCCCTCGGATCACACAATGAAGCTTTTGGTCCATGATCCCTCCAACTCTGACATGGTCAGAGCCTATATTCTCAGAGAAAGCATCAGATCAGTGGATAGGGACATCCTCAGATCTGAAGCAGATGGCACCCGGACACCTTGATCCGAGGGCTCCAAAACTGAAGGACAGCTTGGAGAATGAGCCAGAATAGGTGGAATTGTATACATTACAGCCTCTGGACCCATTGGGTAGGGGTTGGGAGAACTCCCATCTGAATTTGTGTTGAAAGAAACTTCCTCATCATTCTGTCCACATCTACTTCTGTGAGGCTTCTGAATGAACAGGAATGGGACTGGATCCAGAGACAATGCATACCGAGTTCTGGGAAATGTTTTTGGCTCCAAAGGAGTAGGATCTGATGAGATGACCTGGTGTATGAAGTGGTAGGAACCGATGACTTGTGGTGTGTAGGATCCAAAGATTTTTTTAACCTTTTTTGGCTCCAAGGTTGGATCTTAAGAAGACTGCAATGATCCAGCTTGATCAGAAGGCCTCTTTCTTGCCTTTTTGTCTGGCTTGGAGGTTTGAGCTCCTGAAAGAGATTCTCTGAAGGCTGAAGGAATGAGGCCTTTAAGAATTATTTTATTTTTCCTGTCTACAAAAGCTCTAGGCTTGAATGATTAATGCTCAGGTCCAAAAAGTACAGTTATAAACACTTACCATAAATGTAGATGTCAGAGGGTATTCACTGTTGCAGTCATTACATTTGGGTAATCTGCTTGCAGGTTGCCCTCAGTCAATCTGATTAACAAAGTCTTGGGTCCTGTGTCAGTTGCTGTCCCTTCTTCCATGACGTCAGGTTGTTAGAAGTATAAAACATGTAGCCGATGCCATTACATCAGTTTTTCTTGCCCCAGATGTCAGGTGCCCCCCCTAATGGGGAGCAAACAAACATAAAAACACAAAGGTATACCTCCAACAAAAAAGCAAATACACCAAAAAGGCTTTTAAGCATAGCAAAGGAAAGTAGAGGTATAGCCAAAAGAAGTTAGAGGGCTGGAGGGAGGGTAAACCAGGACTGCAACAGTGAATACACTCTAATATCTACATTTACGCTAAGTGTACACAACTGTACTATGTTCTTCGTGTTTCACTGTTGCAGTCATTACATTTGGGTAGATTCCCAAAGCTATGGTTGGGAGGAGGAGTTTATATAGCATTAGGGCCAGCTATAAGGCCCTGCAAGATAGCACTGGCAAAGCCAGCTCTGGATTTAGAGAAAATTGGCAAATGATAATGCTTGGTGAAAGTATGTACAGAACTCCAGGTAGCAGCTTCTAGGATGTCCCTGGTAGGAACACCTCTGAGAAAGGCTGCAGAAATAGATGCAGCCCTGGGGGATAGGTTTTCCATGGTGCTTATAGCAGAAATGAATGCAATGGCTTATCCATTTAGAAATGGTTTGTTTTGAAATAGCCTTCCCCTCTGCCCCTGTAACAAATGCTACCAGCAGTTGTTCAGATTTTCTTTGAGGTTTAGTCCTGTCCAAGTAGAATTTAAGTTGTCTGTGCACATCCAAGGAATGCAGAATCTGTTCCCCTTTGTTCTGTGGATTGGGAAAGAAGGTTGGCAAATGAATGGACTGAATAAGAGCCACACTGGATACCACCTTGGGCATGAAGGATGGATTGGTCCTGAGTGACACCCTGTCCGCATGAAAGATGATGAAAGGCTCCATTGCCATAAGGGCCTGTAATTCAGATATCCTTCCAGCTGAAGTGATTGCTAAAAGGAAAGCTGTTTTCCCAAGAAAGACATTTTAAGTCTGCAGTAGCAGCTGGCTCGAAAGGCGGTAGAGTGAGTTTTTCCAATACAAAGTTAAGGTCACAGGCTGGGGTTGGAGCTCTCCTGGGTGGTCTCAAATTTTTGGTCCCTCTGAGATACTGCTTGAGAAGAGGGGAGGTTCTGTATTATAATGAGCTGAAATGGCTGAGGTGTGGATTTTAATGGAGGAAAAAGCCAGGCCCTTGTGAAGCATCTCAGTTAAGTATTGCAAAATCTGAGGTAAATTGGGCACTGCTGTGCTCATCCTTGGAGATTGGTTCCAGGCACAGAATCTTTTCCATTTTTCAGCATAATATTTTCTAGTACTAGGCCTCCTTGCCTCTACGATGATATCCATCACAGGTTTGCTGAGGGATGGTACGGGAGAGTTTAAGTAATTAGCCAGGCTGCAAGGTTCAATGTTGGAAGCTGAGGGTGCAGAATCTGGTTCTCCTGCTGAGACCGCAAGGAAGGGGTCTGAGGCAGGTGCCATGGAGATAACTGCGACACACTGCGTAGGAGGGGTACCAGTGTTGGTGCAGCCAGTTTGGAGCAATCAAAATCATCCTTGGTTTGTCCTGTTTGACTTTTAGTAGAACTTTGGAGAGCAGAGGCAGCGGGGAGAATGCATAGACTGATAGGTTTTTCCAGCTGAAGGACAGAGCATCCACCTTCCAGGCTTGTTTGTAGGGAGTCGTTGTGCAAAATTTGTCCAATTGGTAGTTCTGGGGGGAGGCAAACAGGTCGATGTCTGGGCTCCCCCATTCGCTTGTCAACATGTTGAAAATCCTTGGTTCCAGTTTCCACTCGTGTGGGCCCATGAGGTTTCTGCTTAGTCCGTCTGCCAGTGTATTTAATTTTCCTGGCAGGAATTGAGCTTGTAGGTGCACCTGGTAACTCAAGGCTGTGTTCCACAATGCCATGGCTAATCTGCAGAGGGGGTAGGAATGTGTAACCCCTGCTTGTTTATGTACCACATAACCGTGCATTGTCCGTCTTTACCATTAGTTGACCTGGAAGAATGCAGTCCTTGAAGACTGTCAGAGCATTCTGTACAGCTAACATTTCTTTTTGATTGATATGCAGGTGCATTTGACTTGGGTTCCATTTGCCCTGAATGCACTTCCCTATTAGGTGAGCCCCCCAAGCATAGTCTGATGCATCTGTTAGGGTTTTGGCGGCAGAGGGTAGTGTGAATGGTAGTCCCTTGTTTTGGTGGCAGGCCTCTGCCCACCAGAGGAACTCTAGGCATAGGCTAGGTATGATAGGAATCATTGTTTCTAGGCTGTGAGAATGTTGACTCCATAGGCTTTTTAGATACCACTGTAGTTTCCTCATATGCAGTCTTGCATATGGAATTAGAAGAATGCAGGAGGCCTTGAACCCCAAGGCTTGCAGTATTTGTCTTGCATATAGCAGGGTTTTTGTGGCCACTCGTTTTAAGTAGGTTGTCAAATGAATTTGCTTTTCTGGCATGAGGTAAGCCATCTGGGAAGTTGTATTCAAGCCTGCTCCCAGGAATGTAATTTGTTGACAGGGTACCAGTTGTGATTTCTTTTCATTTATGGTGTACCCCAGACAAGTTAGAACCCTTTTTACAAACACCAGATGATTCAAAAGTATGTCCTGTCTTTCTGCCTGAATTACACAATCGTCCAGGTATGGGTATATTTGAATACTTCTTTGCCTGCAAAATGCAATAACTGGAGCTAAGCACTTTGTGAATACCCTGGGTGCAGTAGATAAGCCAAAGGGCAGTGCAGAGCACTGATCATGCTTGTAGCCTGCTTTGAAGCATAGGTATCTTCTGCAAGATTCCCTGATTGGGATGTGCAGGTATGCTTCTTTTAAATCTAGTGTTGCCAACCAGGCATCTTTGCCTAGCATAGGGAGTAATTGGTGAAGAGTCAGCATCTTGAATTTTGGAATCTTCAGAAAGGTGTTTAGAGTAGAAAGGTCCAGGACTGGACGCCATGATTTGTCATTCTGGGTACCAGAAAAAGTCTGGAGTAGAAACCTTGTCCCTTTTCCTCTTCTGGTACCAGTTGAATAGCCCCCATGCGTAAGAGAGAAAGTACTTGTTTTTGAGCCTCTGCCCACTGATTTGGGGGCAGGTCCAGCCACCCATTTGGCATTGGCAATGTGTGGAAATGAAATCGGTATCCCTGGGACACTATATTTAAAACCCATTTGTCCTGGGTAATGAGTTCCCAGTTCTTTGCATGAAGAGCAATCTTTCCCCCCAAAGGGGCAGTCAGAAGATAAGTGCTTGGAAATTTTAAAAGGAAGTCATTAAGGCAGTTTACCATAGGGGGTGTCTTGTTATACCCAGATTTGGAAGTCGAGGCCCCCCCACTGCTTAGTTTTGAGAGTCCCCTGAGACTGAAACCTGGGTTTTTTGCTGTGTCTGGATTTGGCTTGAGAAGACCTGGAAGGGGCTGGAAAGGACCAGTTCTTAATAGGCCAGCGCCTACTAAATCTAGGAGGCTGCACTTGTAAAAAAATCTTTAACAGTTTGCATAGATTTAGCTTTATCTTCCATCTTTTTAAGAACTTCTTCAGCCTTGTTGCCAAACAGGTGGTCCTGATTTAAAGGAGCATCCAACAATTTAGCTTTAACATTATCAGGCAAAGATTGCTCCTTAAGCCAAGCATGCCTTCTAAGCACAGACCCAGCAGCAGCAGCCCTGCAAGAGGCCTCTAGACTCAAAACCACATTGCAAAGTATGCTTTCCAACTTGTTCAGCAGAATGCATTAAATCCTGTAATTCTTTATTTTCCACGCAGTCAGGAATCAACATCATTTTCTGTTTAAGCAGTCCAATAACATGTTGCTGATAATTTAACATATGAAATTGGCAGTTTAAAGCTCTGATTGCCAAGGTTGCTGAAGTATAAACCTTTTTACCCCATCTATCCAGTGCCGTGGAGTCTCTATAAGAAGGGGTAGGATTTTTAGCAGTAGAAGCCTTAATGCCCTTGGGCCCCTGAGAAATAGCCTCTGGATCTGCAATAGGGGCTCGGGGACCCTGTAGTATCTGTCAGGTTTACTGGGAGCAGGAGGCAGGGAATCGGGGGCCAAACTGGATTCCGAGAAAACATCATCAACAATGTCTAGTACAGGAGGAATAGCCAAAGGCCTATGCTGAGGTAGGAGAAGGCAATCCCTAAGCCTCTTTTTTGAATCAGAAAATTCCTGGCTTTCCCAGTGAAAATGCTCCCTTAGAGTATGTAAGGTTTCCCCAAAAGAAACATCCTCAGGAGGGGAAGCAGAGGGAATAGAATCCTCTGCATCAGAATCCTCATAAGTAGGTAAGGACAAATCCAGGTCATCAGAAGAGTCAGAAGAAACAGAATCCTGATCAGAAGATTCATAATCAAGCTCAGCTTTAGGCCTCTTAGAGGTGGTGGTGGGGGGGGGGGGGGTTGGCTAACACTGATTAGAGTTATTAGATCTTCAGCCATTTTTATCATTTGTTTTTTAGGCATAGGGGCCTGGGCATCAGTTTTTTAGACATGGATCGAGATTTAGGTCTTAGTAATGAAGGAGGCATTGATTTAATATGCAAGTCCGTAGGCTTGAATACACCCTTAAAAGCAGATGCCTGCACAGCGGTTCTGGACCCATCCAAGGTAGAGACATCCGCGGGTTCCATAGCTGAAGTATCTGGCGGCATACCGGACTCCGAATGGGTCTCAGTAGAGGTCCGTGAATCAGAAGTAGTGGGTATCAGGGGCTGCGAAAGTGCCTCAATGAGAACTGGCGACTGGCTTAGGAGAAGCATCGTCAGCAGCTTTGGACCTCGGCGGCCTGTCTCTGTGTTTATCTTTGCATTTTTTTCGGAATCCCGGTAGTCGGATGGCTAACCGATGACATTTCTGGATAATTAAACCAAGAACAGAAATATTTAGAGGCAAAAATATACTGACGATGGATAGTGCGCTGATTAAATAAAGCACAAAACCAGCAGCAAGGTACTTCGTGGTCAGGGCCTAGGCAAGGAATACAGTACGGATGAAAATCTTTATGAGGTATTTGCTTTCCACAAGTAATGCAATTATTAAATTAAATTTTACTGACATCAGTAAGGAGAAAGAAAAAGTTTCCCCAATGGGGTACTTAGCTTTTAGCTGAAGACTTCGGTTCTGAAACTCGAAAACAAAAATATCAGGAGTCGGCCGACCGGCACTTGCAAACTGCTTCTGCTTCGGGCACCGCACAGCAAGAAAGACTGATATAATGACCTGACATCATGGAAGAAGGGACAGCAACTGACGCATGACCCAAGACTGTGTTAATCAGGCTGACTGAGGGCAACCTGCAAGCAGATTACCTAAATGTAATGACTGCAACAGTGAAGCATGAAAAACATCAGTAAACACACCATGAATGGGTAAAAAAATAGGGAATCTTGTGCTCACATTTATCCCGCTTCTTAAAACCTGAAGGTTTATCTACCATGATCCCTGTTAAAACAAGAACACAGTAACCAGAAAAATCAAAGGATAGTAAGAAGTTTTTTTATTTTCAAAAACAGTAGAAGACAGAAGATAGAGACTATCCACAATGGTAACTTGGATTAATACTGATAAATGGTATGGAAAAACATATACCAATAATGGTAATGAAAGAAAGGCAGATGAATAGCAAAGACCAGAGGAATTACCACCAATGGCAAAGGGGAAAGTTACCAACATTAAGGAAAAACAATGGTAAAGGGAGGATAATAGCTGGAAATAACAGAACAAACAAAGCAGCACTCACTGTTTTTGGAAAAAAAATATATATATTTGCTCGAGAGCTGGTGACCACATCTGTTCCCAATGGTGGCAAATGAGATCTGGAAAAGGAGGAGGACTACACCATTATGGGTTAGGGAGGAGCTTGAGAGTTTGTGGTTTCCATGAGCTGTAGAACAGTGGCAGAGTCAGATCCAAGGATCAGATCCAATTCCATATATTGAGGAATGAATGAAAACTGACATATCCCAGTTTTCCCTCCAGAACATGAATATGAAGAATTCCTCTGTCCCTTCCACAATTACTAAACCAGGTTTTTCTTTTTCCTCTTTCATCCTTGATGGGTGTTGGCTCAGCCCTAGCAGAAGTGCAAGCAACCTGCCACATGTTGGCCTCTGGCGATGTAACAGAAGAAGGCATCTAAAATGGACAGTCTGCAGTCTCCTCTTCCAACTCCTTTAAGGATAGCTGGACATCCAAGCAGTAAGATGTCAAAGACATGGTCCCTTGAGCAAGAAGTTTAAGGCACTGGTTTTCAAAGTTGATAGAGTGGAGAGACGGCTGTTTAGGGACTTAGGGACAGAGGCCTAGTAAAGAGAACACTTTATGATTGTGTTATGTACCTAAGCAAAAAAGGCACTGTCCATTCTTATATGGAATCTGTTCCCCACAATTATATTTCCCCTTAGTAAATATCATGCCTTTACAATAAGACAGTGATAAAAGAGGGAGTCCCCAGTGGGGTACTTATCTGCCCACAGGCAATGTAGCCAGCACCTAGACTTATAACCTATAGACTGAAAAAAAAGGCTGTATTTAGACTTGTGGCAAAGAAGTTCTAAGGGTTTTTTGTTCATACGTCACTTATGTAACGCATACTTTCAGAAGGAAGTAGGACATGCATGTAATGTACAGTACATGAAGAACACAGGCTGTGTTATGCTGGCCAGATATATGGCTATCCTTTGCAGCATATCCAGATAAGGAATTTTGAAAGTGATTAAGTAAGGCCATCTATAGTATCAGCATTGCCTCATGCAAACTTGGAGGAAACCTGCAGAATGTAGCCACTACAATGTTTGAGGGGAATATATGCAAGACTTTTAACATCACTTTTGGGGTGAATATGAGGGTACAGATAGGTAAACCTAAAGTTGTGCAATAAAATGAACACTAAAGTCTCTAAGGCTGCTCACTCTTCATCATAGGATCACAGGAGGTTACTAGGCTAACAGCCCCATGGCCCTTACAAGCCTAGTAAAGTTCCCAACTGTGTCTGGTTTAAGCAGATACTAAAATCAGCACCTATTGCTCCCTGTCCAAGAGGGATACAGGTGGAAACCTGGGGTGAATTTCCCCATTACCCATCCAATGGTCCAAATTATGCTTTAAATAGAGCCAGTGAGAGGCTTTGTTTAACATGAATAGGAAGGCTGTTCCAAAGGGGGGGGGGGGGGCAACTTCTGTGAGATGAATCTCTCTCTTCAGCAAGTTCTGTTGATATCACATATCAGGTAAATGTCCTTTGACCAAGTGACCCATGTGCCATTTGACTTCAGAATGTGCAGCATTTCCATTAAAGCTAGGTCAGATATTGCTCTATATACAAGGCACAGGTCACCTCCGAGCAGTCTGTACAAAGTAAAATAACTATGATTTCAATCTGTCCTCACAAGGCAGACCCCGAATTTCCTTTATAAGGAACCTCTGTGGTCTCTCCAATTGCTGCAGGTGTTTGGAAAGGAACATGCCAAAGGAAGCACTGTACTCTATTACTGGCCTACTAAGGGAAGAGTACAGGGGGGTCATAACCTTTTTTTTCCTGGAGGAAATGTCTTTACTTATGGGATGAGCAATATAAAATGCCCTTCTTACCACTGTGGAGACATGGTGATCAAAGTTAATGTTGCTGTTGACCTGTGTGCTTAGGGTATTGCTATTGATGTGGTAGTTTGGAGGAACATCACCCTTGCCGAAGGGGATGATGATGCATTTTTTGCATTAAGTTTAAGACCATGACTTTGGCATCATCATCATCAGAGACCCTATATATATATATATATATATATATATATATATATATATATATATGGAGGAGGGATCCTGCTGAGGACTTGCAGAAGTACTTTCTAAAATGTTTGGGAAGAGGATGTTCAAAATTCCCTCATCCCCACCTGAGTTCACAGCTGGCTTCACCTCTGGGCACAGCTCTTGGTTTACATTCCATGCTTTGCTTACGTTGGCAGGAATATCCAAGACTGAATCCGGACGTCATCTTTCACTCAACAGATATAGAAATCCTGCCAAGCAAATGGGGACAAAAAGTCTTCCAGGAGACAAATGTGAGAATCACAGAACAATCAGGCTCAAGCAAGGGAAAGAAATCTGCTCAACAATTACATTAAAAATTCCTAGAAAGACACAAGGTTCTTCTTAGATTGATGGAGATGCAGAATTCTCCATTTATTTTTTTTGTCTTTGCTGGCTGGGTTGGTTGGTTTTGCCACAACCTGGGTTGACACAGGTTTGCAGGTAGGTATATGGTCTAACACAACATTGAGGAGGCTTGCCTAATTTATCAGGTGCCCCAGGGCATTATCTGGCCAACACACTTGCTCACAGTTGCAGTTGGCAAATGGAGGTTGAATGAATCAAACTGGACTACAGGAAGCAGCTCATAGCTTTAATCCTCTTCGCTTACACCCACACACATTTATAATACATTAAGACCAATTACAAAGAAAAACAGATGGATGGAAGAAAACAAGAACAGTAGTAGATCAAAAAGTGCAGGAACTGAAGCAAACATGTTATGGATATTTAAAGGGACTAAACTAAAGAGTATAAGCTCTTGACTATTAGTAGTGTTCTCAGAAGTTAGGCTGAATGGTGTAGCAAGTATGGGGGTTGTTTAGCTGCATTTACAACTGCTTTTTACACAAGATGTTATTTTCTGAATATTTTGCAGTCATAGCTCAGTCTGACTTTACCTGGAAAACTGTTCCAACTGGCAGGTACAATATACTGAAGAACTTTTCTCCCACAGCCAGGCTGAAGGGTGGTCTACGGTATTTAGAATTTATCAGCCTGATCCCAGATTTTGTAAGGACAGGCTCAATATTTAATTCAAGGAACACAAAAGTTACATACTTAGCAAAACAATAGATTTGTGTCATCTCATTTTCATCCAGTTAAACTTTTGGAAAGTTTTGTTTGCCTCATCTGACCTCAGCACCTTCTTCCAGAGCTTTGAATTTGACACACTGACTCCTCCCATACTCATAATTCCCTCCTACTCTATAAATTACCTCAGATCATGTTTACTGACCTTTACTGACCATAAGAGACAAAACAACTTGAGAAGTATAAAAACTGCTATAAAATAACAAGCTTATTAAGTATGCAGAGTTGGGAAATGTGAACTCAAGCAGACAGGGTCGTGGATCAAGGCCTGTCCAAACAGGTTTGCAGATGGCAATTTAGAAGAGCGGAGGAGGGTGGGAGGGTGTTGAACCAGTACAGTACACAACTTGCATCCAGTGATGCATATTTTCATCTGATTCAACATCTGGAATAGATCCCCAAGCTGCCAAAACAAGGAAAGCCATTCCTGAGAACAGCAGAACCAAAGGATAAGCGAGGTTTAGGCTACACATTTAATTTGTAATGAGATATAAATGTATGAACCTCAACCAAGTTGCTGCTGCTCATATTCCATTAATGGGAACTCTTTCATGAATATTGTACAGGTAGCAATTGTTTTAGTGGAATGAGCTTTTGTTTTTGAGTGCAGAAACAACCAGTTTTACAAACAAAAGAAATACAGTCCAAAAGTCACTTAGAAATCTTAACTTTTGATACATGACTTCCAAAGTTTGCTTTGGAAAAGAGGAAACATTTGATTAAATTTTCTAATACTTTTAGTACAGTGCAAGCAGAATCTGTTCTGTCTATGACTATCTAACATATGAAGCATGTTTGTCTTTGCTAGATACATTGGGGGAAAACACTGGTAAAACAATGAATTAATTCAAATTTGCTTCAGATGACATATCTGGTAGAAAGGTAGGATTTGTTCTCAATGACGCACTGCATTTATGGAAAATTAAAACGTGGCTTGCATGAGGATGCTTGTAATTCAGAAATTTATTTAGTGGATGGCAGTTAGGAAAACTGTTTTTCAAGAAAGATACTTAAGGTCAGCTAATGCTGTTGTCTCAAAGGGTTTCCGAGTCAATGACTGAAGTAAACCTGACATCCCGCAGAGGAAATGGGTCTCTTGGTAGAAAAACTTAATCATTGGTGAAAAAGTTCTGAAATAAATTCCAGTATCGATGGGAGGGGGATAGAAAAGGGGTTCAGTCATTTTGATACAGCTCAAATAAAAAATCATGTACAAATACATTTATAAATCTTTTTAGTTGATAAAAGCAATGCTTTTGAGAAGAAATAAATATATGAACCACTGGAGAATACAGCCTGGCATTTCTGGTTATCATTACAATTAGAGAAACCATGTGGTTAATTTTAGGGCTTTGTAGGCCCTATAAAGATATTCCAGATTGGTGACTTAGAAAATCCAGAATGGGAATCAATACTTAGGGCAGGTGTAGCAAATGAGGCCAAAGGAAGGGGCACCACACCTGCTGGGGCTAGAATGGGGCAATAAGGATCACTTTGGTCTTTCTGTATGAATTTAGTCAGAACAGATACTGGTGGGAATGCACACAGGAGACCTGAGGGCCAAGTGTAGACTACATCATCTCTAGGCGACTGTCCTTGTGCAGCGATGAGGGCAAAGTAATTGCTGCACTTGTTCAGGTAGGAGGCAAAGAGGTTGAAACAACGTTGCCTTTGTTTGAGACCACTCGAGAAAACAGGATCAACCTTATCAATTTGCCAGCTAGTACACTTTATAGGAAGGAAACTAAATGGAACATCGAACAAGCATGCCCCTTCCTTTCATATAAAACAACATGGTTAAGAAGTTCATAGATTGGTACTAGGCTAACTGCCCTTTGTGAGCCATTTTAAGCCTAGCCAATTATCCCTTGTGAGACTCAAACCATGCACCTTGTGTTTGCAAGGCAAACACCTTAACCATTAGGCCACCATCCCGATGTTTTTACCATAATGTTTCATCTGTGTTGTCAATCTTCATTCATTCTTGACAGTTGGGTTTCGGTTCTATCTTCGGAACAGACTCAGCCGATATAGCAAGCTCGCACCAGCCAAAAATTCTTAAGCTAAGGTTACCTCCATACTTGCCTCTCTTCCTTTCAGATCAAGTTGGCCCGTAAAAATAATAGAGTGGAGGCTTTTTCTGAGTAAATGCCCTACTACATTACCAGAACCAGTTCTGAACCTCCAGGTCTGGGGGGGGGTCAAGAATGGATGAAGATCAACAACTTAGATGGAACGTTATGGTACGAAAGAATAGTTGTGTAAGAACTTACCATAACCTTAGATGTCCTTCTCTTCTATGTTGCAGTATTCATAACTGTAGGGAGTTGCTGCTTGCAGTGACACCATCCAGCCAGTATATCAAAGTCTTTGTTTCAGGAGGGTACGTGTGACATCTCTTACCAGGGCCATAAACCGATGGGTATAAAAGTGATGTCTGCACGTACCTTCATCAGGATTGTTTTGCCACATACAGTAGTGCTTGTGAGGTTTGACCAGGAGGGTCCTAATATGAGACCCTCAGACTTGCATGTAGGCTAGTCCCAGGGCAGTAGGACGGCTGCGTAGGTTGAGACCAGGGGAGAGGATGGCAATGTGCCTACAGATGATACCTGGGATAGTAGTCAGAAAGACAGGGGGTAGGTGGGTGGGACTGAATACTGCAATACAGAAGAGAAGGACATCCAAGGTTATGGTAAGTTCTTACACAACTATTCTACGTCCTTCTATTCTGATGTTGCAGTATTCATAACAGTAGGGAGAGTACCAGAGCTTTAAGTATGAACCTGGGAGAAGGAAGGGGTCCTGTGGTCAAGTGGACCCTGTAGGACAGTCCTGGCAAATCCTGCTCTAACATCGGATGCTACGTCCAACTTGTAGTGTTTGGTGAAGGTGTGTATTGAGGTCCAAGTAGCTGGTTCTAAAATGGAAGAGGAGTCTATGCCTTTGAAAAAGGCAGTATTGGAAGCAGCTGCTCTGGTAGAATGAAGTTTAATATCTCCTTGAAAGGATTTCCCTGGTGGGAGTAACACAAGGAAATGGGCTTGAAGATCCATGAGGCAATGGTTTGCTTAGAGACAGCTTTCCCTGGGGCTATGGGATGGAAGGAAATAACTGATCTGACTTCCTGATATCATTGGTTTTGTATAAGTATCAAAGTTGTCTGTGAACATCCAGGAAATGTAGGGTCCTTTCTGAGGCATTTTGTGGATGAGGATAACAAACTGGTAGGTTAACGAATTGATTCAATGAGAGTTCATTAACTACTTTGGGCATGAAGGAAGGGTTGGTCCTGAGAACTACTCTGTCCTTGGGGAAAACAAGGTAGGGAGAGGTGGCCATAAGGGCTTGGATCTCTGAAACTCTCTCCTGGCAGAGGTGAGGGCTACTAGCAAGACTGTTTTTAATGTGCATAGTTTCAGGGAAACAGTGTGTGCTGGTTCAAACGGGGGGGGGGGGGTGAGGTTAGCCTTTCTAATACAAAGTTTAGGTCCCACAGAGGAGGGATGGGGTTTTGTGGGGGTTTGATGTGGAGGACTCCCTTCAGAAAAAATTTGACTTCCAGTCTGGATGCTACAGGGGGTGAAATGGGCAGACAGGCAGAAATGGCAGACAAATGTACTTTGATTGAAGAATATGTTGGTTCTGATTGGAGTAGCTCACACAAGTAGGATAGGACCCTATGGGCATGGGGGTAGTGACGGGGTTCTGGTTGTTCCTATGACACCAAATGGAGAATCTGTGCCACTCAGCTATGTAGTTTCTCCTAGTGCTAGGTTTTCTGGCCTCCTGCAGAACATTGAGTTCATCCTCTGAATAAAGGTGTCTATAAGGGATTAGAATTCTATCACCCATAAGGTTAATTTGGGTTGTTTACCTGTGGGTGTAGCAGGGATCCCTTTTCTGTGTGAGTAGGTCTATACGGTGGGGTAATCTGTGTGATTGCCCTTGGCTAGAGAATGTAGGAGGGGAAAACAATGCTGTCTTGGCCAAAAGGGGGTCACCAGTAGGATTTTTGATTTGTCCTTCTGAATTTTTAGAAGGACTTTTTGAATTAGAGTGAAGGGGGGTGTACAGGTACATCTTCCCCATGAGAAGGAGAAGGCATCCACTTTCCAAGCTTGTGGATGTGGGTTCCTTGTGCAGACGTTGGGCATCTGCCTGTTGAGTGGGAAGGCAAATAAGTCTGCTTGTGGAATACTCCACCTATGTATCAAGTCTAGGAAAACCTCTCTCTGAAGCATCCATTCGTGAGACAGGGCAGAGGTTGTGCTGAGTGTCTACCATAACATTCTGTGCTGAGGGGATATACATGGCTAATAAGTGGACCCTGAGAGAAGTGGCTAGATTCCATATCTGGATGGCCAGGCTACATAGTGGGTAGGACCTGGATCCCCCTTGCTTGTTTATTTATCACAGGACAGTCATATTTTCTGTGATTACTTTTAGGGTTCCTGGCAGGATACAGTGCTTGAATGTTAGAAGGGCTAGCAGCAGTGCCCTCATTTCCTTGATGCTGATGTGGTCCTTTTTTTCCTTAGAGTAGACCATTTTCCTTGTACTGAGAGGTGCTGTTGGTTTGTTTGTAACAATGCACCCCAGCCCAGATCTGGAGCATCTGTGGATAGCTGTTATTGTGGGGCTGGAATCTGAAGGTGGGTTCCTGGGTTGGTCTGCATTGCAGATATCCACCACTGGATCTCCTTTTTTAGGCACAGAAGAAGTGGAAGTGGAGAGTCCAAGGATTGGGAGTGCTGGGTCCATAGGTTTTTAACACCAATTGAATTTTGTGCATGTGGAGTTTTGCCAAAGGCAGCATGGGTATGAGGGATGCCATGTGGCCTAACACTCAGGAATTCTCGAGCTGTTAGGTCATTTTGAGGAAGGATCTGGTTGAAGTACAGGCAGAGTTCCTGAATCCTTTGGTCTGGGATGAAGACTTTCATCCAGTATGTGCAGAGTCTGTACCCCAGGTAAATCATGTCCTGTGAGGGGATCAGGGGAGATTGTTCTACATTTATCATGAACCCCAGAAGAGTGAGGGTGTTCGACCCCTATTGTAAATGAAGTAGCAGCAGTTGGTGGTCTTGATGAAGGATGAGTAGGTCATCCAGGTATGGGTATATCTGTACACCCTGGGTCCTGCAATGAGCAATGAAGGGGGATAAACACTTTGAAACACTCTTGGGGCAGTGGAGAGACCAAAAGGCTATGCACAGAATTGAAAATGACAGCAGCCTACTGAAAATTTGAGGAATTTCCTGTAATCTGGATGAATGGGGATGTGGAGGCATCCTTGAGATCTACAGCTACCATGAATGCCTGGGAGGGGATGAGAGGCAAAAGAAGTGGTAAGGTGATTATTTTGAAACTGGGAAAGAGGAGGAAGAGGTTTAGAAAAGATAGATCCAGGATAGGTCTCCAAGGACACTCTTTCCTTGGTACCAGAAACATTCTGGAATAAAAACCTGTGAGGGGTGGGCACTGATTCTATGGTGCCTTGATTTAGAAGTTGATAAATGATGATAGGTGGGAATAGGTGGATTTGTTTTTTGGTGGTCGAGGAATACCTTGGAAAGGTGGGAGCATCCACCAAGTCATGTAATAATCTCTCTGATGATGGAGAGGACCCATTGCTCTGCTGTTAATCTCCACCAGGAGGGAAGGAAGAGGGCGAGGTGAAAGGATAAGGGTATTGCTGGATGCAAAGGGGTGAGTCACAGTGGAGGAGGCCTGGAATGGTCAGGCTGGCTCCAAAAGGGTCTGGTAGAGGAGCTGGGGAGAATTCTGCGAGTAGATGTCTTCCTCGGCTGTCTACTTCCCTTTGTGACACTGAATGAAAAGATTGCCTTCTAACAAAGGAGGGCTTCTGAGGGTAATTCCTATGACATCTAGGAATAGGGGACACCAGAAGGTGTTTGAGGTTCTGTAATTCTTTAACCTTCTCTTAGAGGGATTTGAGAAGCTCAGCAGAAGCTTGCCCGAAAAGGGCCTTATTGTCTAAGGGTGCATCCAGTAGTTTAGTTTGAACATCCATGGGGAGGGGCTACAGTCTTACCCAGAAGTAATGTCAAAGTACTGATCTAGAAGCTGCAGCTTTGGATGAAGCTTCCACAGCATCATAACTGCACTTAATAGAGTGCCTGGTCACTTGGGATGCTGTGGAGAGGAGTGAATTTAATTGTGCTCTGATAGAGGAATCCTGAACCTCAGACTGAAGGGTAGAGGCTTTAGAAATGGTATCTAGAACATACCTTGCCATGTTGGCTTGGTAGTTCAAGGCCCTAATGGCCAGAGTGGAGGAGGTATATACCTTTTTTCCTGTCCTGTCCATAAATTTACTGTCTTTATCGGTTGGGTAAAGAGCATTAGAAGGTAGTTGTCTGGATGTCTTATCTGTAGAAACAGCTATAACAGCTGGATCTGCTGAAGGGTTCCTGAAAAGAAACAGTGTCTCTTGGGGGACCCTATAAAATTGATCAGGTCATTTAGCTGCTGCGGGTTGGGAGTCAGCAGACTATGAAGCAGCTAGGAAGGCATCCTGAAAAGCAGGCAGTAAGGGAGGCACAGCTGAGGGAGATGGTTGCTCAATTTGCAAAAGGTCAAAGTACCTTTTCTTGGAGTCTGAAACCTCAGAGGCCTGCTACGTAAAATGCTCCCTCATGAGGGAGATAGTATCCCCAAAGCTGAATTATTCTCCTGGGGATTCAGGAGAAATAGAGTCCTCCTCCTCTGGAGTAATGAATTCCTTGGGGGATTCAATTTGTGTTTCATAGGAGAAGGACTCCTCAGAAGAGGAATAATCTTCCTCAGAAACATGGATGGGTAGTTGAGGCATGAGAGTAGGGGGGGGGGTTGCTGTGTTTATAATGCCTGAAAGGCCTTAAACAGACTGAGAGAAAGATTCCCAACCAGGCATCTGTGGAGGCTCAGAGTGCTTGGTGTTTTGTTTCCTTTTCAATGGGGTTATAGGAGCAGTCAGAAGAGAAGCGGACATTGGCCTAGCATGAATTGGAGGAGCAGGAGCTTCTGAAAACATGAGCTGTGGTTCCCCTGAATTACCTCAGCAGATGTACCTTCAGTATCTTGCACCCCAGCTTCTGTTAAGGTTCCCGGGCCTGCTTTGGTAACAGTCATCTGAAAGGACTCCAGATCTTCAATTGCCTCTAGAGCCTGCTCAGACACCGGAGGCACAGCATGGGATTCCGGCCCAACTTTTTTTGCCTTCTTCCGAGGCGGCATGTCAGATGGGCCTATGCCTCCCTCCATGCCTAACACCAGGCGCTGGAGTCTTTGGTTCTCAAGACAGATTCAAAGCCACTAATTAGCTATGTAGAGTTTTGGGGATGAACGACATAAATTAAACAGGATGTATGGTCGTGGGCCTCGCCTAGACAAAAAATACACTTATCGTGTGTCTCCTTGTGAGGAATTTGTCTCCCACAAGCACACTTCCCTTTCATAGCTGACATGCAAGTCTATACAGTAAGCAAATTAAGCAAGAAAACCCCACAGGGCACTTATCTGTAATGGTCAAAAGCGGTTGTCTGGTCTTTAACAATCTGGAATTTGGTCGTCTGAAGAAACGCGATGCAGAAGTGAAACTGGCAAATGGGCGTCCGATGATCACTGCAGCAGAAAAGTTCTGATGAGGGTACTTGCAGATGTCACTTATACCTAATGTCGGTTTATGACCTGGTAAGAGATATCACAGTACCCTCCTGAAACAAAGACTTTGGTATACTGGCCGGACTGTGGTGCTGCAAGCAGCAACTCCCCTACTATTATGAATACTGCAACATCAGAATAGAAGGACATCATAACTTCTTTATCTGATGTTGTTAATCTTCATTCATTCATGACAGCTGGGACAGAGTCCCTAGCTACTTCATGTCCTGGGCAAGCCCTATGAAAGGATATTCCTAAGCACCATGAAGCCAAAGGATGCTCTCCCCCTGGAGACCATGTCTAATTTGTATTGAGTGATAAAAGTATGAGGGGTAGCCCAAGTAGCTGTCTCGCAAATATCATTCATAGATGTGCTTGAATGAAAGGCCACTGAAGTGGAAACTGACCTGGTGGAATGAGCTTTGACTTTAGTTGATAGACCCATTTGATTCTGTTGTTAAACAAAGGTGATGCAGTCTCTCAATCATTTTATCAAAGTGACTTTAAAAAAAAAAAAAAAGACAGGAACAATTTGTCCAATTTTCTGAATGACTTAGTCCTAAGTAAAAATGTAATTGTCTATGCAAATCCCTCAAATGCAAACAGTATTCTTCTTTGTTTGAAAAGTTTGGGAAGAAAACAGGCAGGTCAATAGATTAATGTTTGAATCTGAGACAACTTTGGGCAGAAAGGAAGGGTTAAGTCTGAAGGGATACGCTCTCTTTGTGAAAAATTATGTATGGGCGGTTTACACACAATGCCTGTAATTCAGATATCCTCCTGGCTGAAGTGACAGCTACCAGGAATAAGGTCTTCCAAGATGAGAATTTTATATCACAGGTGGCTGCTGGCTCAAAGGGTTGGTGAATCAAAGTTTGTAGAACTTACGTCAAACTCCAAGGTTCAATGGGTTCTTTAAAGGGTGGTTTTAAATGCATGACTCCCTTTAAAAAGGTTTTGTAGAGATGGTGAAATATTAAAGAAAAATTGTCAAAGCCATTATGGAAACAGCTGCTAAATGGTCTCCGACAGAAGAAGCTGATTCTCCTGAATGCAGTATGGTTGACAAATATTCCAACACTTTATTAATCGGGGGTGAAGTCTTTGTTCTTGAGACAAGATCACAAATCTGTTCCACTTACTATGATAAAGTTTCCTGGTGGATGGTTTATGGGAAGCCAGAAGTGTCTTTTGTACTGGGAAAGACAGATTATTCTGCCTGACAATTACCGGAAGTGGAGATACCAAGCGGTCAGCTTGAGACTCGGTAGGTTGGGATGGACCAGCCCCTGGGGATGAGACCGCAGTCCTGGGGCTGGGTCCACAGTCCACAGGTGGTGAACTAGGTAAGGCCAAAAAAAAGGGGAACCAGACGTGAAGGGGCCAGTAAGGTGCAATGAAGATTATTTTGCTTCTCAACCAATGTGGTATCAGGAGAAAGGGAGGAAATGCATAAAGTAGTCCCGGGGGACAACTGTGTATCCCCTCGGTGAATCCCCCTGAGGGGGATTAGGATGAAGCAGCTGTTTGCATCTCATGGAAGATGCAAACAGATCGCAGCAAGGCTGACCCCAATGATCCATCACTATTATGGGATTGAGAGGCCACTTGTGAGGCAGGAGGATGTTTCTGCTCAGTTTGTCTATGGTCACATTGGAATTCCCAGGAATGTGCATTGCTGTCAGAAAAGGTTGGAGGCCATCACCCATTGCCATACTATTAGGGCTTCCCGACATAAGGGATAGGATCTGGTTCCCCCCTGTTTGCTGATGTACCAGACGACTGACATGCTGTCTGATTGGATGGCAATTATCCCCAATGGAAGGGCAAATTGGAATGCTTGCAACACAAGAAGCACCACCCTCAGTTCTAGGACACTGATATGCAGATTGGCCTCTAAGAGGGACCAAACACCTTGAACTGTTTTTCCCCGAGAATGCCCCCCACCCCATCAGGGATGCATCTGTGGTCACTATGGCCTTGGGTTGAGGGGGGTGAAAAAGGGTGACTCCTTAACTCCTGTTCTGGCTTCATCCACCAGTTCTGATCTTGTTTGCAATGGTTTATGTGGATCGGGTAAGACATGGGGTGAGTTAAGAGAGACCACTGTGATGCTAGGAAACACTGAAGCAGCCTCGTGTGGAACCTCACCAGGGGAACTAGGGTGATTGTCGCTACCATTGACCCTAGTAGTTGCAAGACTAAACGAGATGGGACTATGTCCTGACAGAGTATCCCTTGGAGCTGGGATCTTAACCTTTGTAACCTGTGATGAGGTAGAGCAAACAGACAGGATCTTATGTTGAAAGTTGCTCCAATGAATTCTAAACTTTCAGTGGGTGCTAGTTTTGACTTCTCCTTGTTTACTGAGATGCCTAAGATCTTTGCCAGTTCTAGAGTGTTGTGAAAGGCGTGAAGCAGTAGACACTTGGTGGGGGGAAGTAAGCATCCAATTGTCTAAATACAGAAACACCCAGAATCCTTGCAGTCTCAAGTGAGCTGTTACTACTGCCATACATTTGGTGAATACCCTGGGGGCTATGGTGAGTCCAAAGTGTAGTGCCCAAAATTGGAAATGACTGGCTCTCAGCCGAAAGCGGAGATATCTTCTGGAGCATTTGCTCATTTTTATGTGGTAGTACGCATCTTGAAGATCTATCGAGCACATCCAATCATCTTTTTCCAGAAATGGAAGGATAAACTGAACCATGACCATCCAGAATTTTGCCTGCCTGACAAACTTGTTCAAGATACGGAGGTCCAAAATTGACCTCCAATCCTCTGTCTTTTTTAGCGCTAAAAAGAACCTAGAGTAAAATCCAAATCCTATTTGGTCTGGTGGGACTGTTTGGATGACTTTTCTAGCAGCTTTAGAATTTGAGCTGCTGCCTCCCTCTAACTGGGTAGAATGTCAAGGATTTGCCTTTGCGGCCTTGGATAAAGATCGAAGGGGATATGGTAACCTCATGCAAGTATCATCTGCACCCAGGAATCTGATGTTACTGAATGCCAAGCTAAGTGGTGCAGAGAGAATCCCCCATCTGCCCTGGGGGGGAAAACTCACCATGTTGTGTCATGAAAAGGCCCTTGGGATTTCCTGAACCACATCTTTCCACTTCACTGATTCCTGGTATAGGATTGTTGAGGAGTGGAAAAATATATGCCCACAGCAGACAGGGTCTTTCCATCCTTCTCAAACCTGGCTAATGTGTCTAACTTTTGGGCCAAAAAGAGAAGCATCATCACGGCAGCGCTGACGAAGGAAGACTTAAGGGTCTGCAAAGTCGTACAAGCGCATCCAGGTGTGACATCTCATGACAATGCCTGCACATGCTGCTCTGGCTGCCCCTTTGGTTGTATGTGCAATCAACTGCATGGATGAGTTAGAGATGGATTCTAGGTTGGCAAGCTGGGAGGCAATCTTGTCGCGTACCTCATCTGACACTGCTGCTAAGGTTCCTGAGAGTTCAGTGATCGGGTCCCTTTGAAGGCAGGTAAAATGTGCCAAATAATTCAACGACCATATGGCAAAAGTCATTGAAGCATAAACCGGCTTCCCTAATCTGTCTAATGTCCAAGACTCTCTGGAGGATGGATTGCAAGACTTTCC
The DNA here is from genome assembly GCF_019279795.1 of Protopterus annectens. NCBI lineage: Eukaryota > Metazoa > Chordata > Ceratodontiformes > Protopteridae > Protopterus > Protopterus annectens. Next base: position 1,582,991,996 of record NC_056731.1, on the reverse strand, counting down.
TCTGAGTTCTTTCTTTGTGGCCGCCGTCACCACCATAACATCTACTGCCAAACCCTTGGACTAGTGAGGTTGACCCTCTGAGGGGGACAGTATTTTTTTTCAGGTCTCCAGGGAATTGGCTCAATGGTGTTAGGGGCCTTCCAAGCACGCCGCACGATGAGCAAGGGGGGGGGGGTCACCCAGGAAGTAAGGGTCAGACACAAAAAGCCTATAAGAATACGGATCCCTCACAGGAAGGAATGGTGGGCTTCCAGTCACCCCTCTGCTTTAAGATCTCTAGTACATCTCCAAAGGAGACATTTTCAGGGGGCGACCATGGGGAACCTTCCCCTTCATCATAGTCCGTATCTTCGGTGAGAGATTCCTCTGATGAATCAAAGTGCTTCCTTTTGCACGATCTCTTACATGGTGGCTCATCAGGGGGCGGGTCTGAAGTGTACTCTGAAGAGAGGGTACCCTGCAGTAGGATGTCTTGCTGCTCCCTTGCCCACTGCCCCAGTGTAGTAGACTGTGATAGCTGTGAGCCAGAGGACGCATATATAACATTCCACCACCAAGGGTGCCAACTGTGAGTCTGCTGAGGACAGCACTCCCTCCATAATCTGGAAAACAGGCCTGCCTAAAGAGGGATAGGAGCCCGGAACCAAGAAAGACAACCTCAGAACCAGAATCATATCCTGCTCCAATGATCCCCCGTCCAGAGATGGAGCTGCAGGAGGACTCAAAGCTGTTAAAGCAACCGGAACCATAGATTGTGCCATAGGAAAAAAAATGGTGCTGTGCTAGGGATTCTGTTGCCGGCAGCCAAGTCACAGTCCTGTGGGTGGGTCGGCTCCAACTGAGCTGAGGTCCACAGAGTAGGTTCTGGAACCATGGCAAGATCCACCAACGGTACAGAAGAGGATGGCACTGGGAGGGATGTCAGCATCGAGGGCTCCAAATCCTATGGGGAGGTTGAAGGAGGAAGATAAGTTGGAATCTGTAGAGAAAAAAAAAAACTCAGCTCTGGGTGGGAGGGAGGTCCTAGATGGGGTTGGAATTCCTCTGGACGCTACGAGCTGGTCCAAAAGTCTCACTATATCAAGCTCCAAAAGGCTACTGGTGGAGTGAATGGACATCCCGATGGAGATTCTGGTCAGTCAATAAAGTGACTGAATTGCCTAAGAAAGGGGTCAATGGACGGGGAATATAGAGTCCTGACTAGGGTTTTGAACTTCAGCACTGTGGTCGAATGACCAGAAGGTTGTGATGGAGGGGGAGTGACCATTTCAAAGAAGAAGCTATTGTTGGTGCCGAGAGGGTCTGTGGTACTGTGGAAGGGGTTGGTACCATGGCGACTGTTGTAGTCGTACCATGGCGACTGTTGTAGTCAGTTCTGTGGTCAAAGACGGCACCATGGAGAGGGTCTTCGGTTCTGGTGCAGAGACAGATGTCTATGCCAATTTAGGTTGCTTGGTCTGTGGTTCAGTATGAACCTAGCCTTTAGACATTTTTGGTTCGAGAATGAGATGTTGGGACTGAGTGGTTCCTCCTCTGTTTCTTTTCTGGGAGGTTGACACATCTCTACCTCAGATAACGCTTCCGAAAAAGGGGTTTTAATAAACCCTTTAAAATTAGTTTATTCTTATGCTCTGCTAAGGTGTGGGCACTGAAGCCCTTATAGAGTTTGCATGGAGGTTGGACCTGCAAACGTGGGACTCCTAAACAAAATATGCAGGAGAGATGCCCATCGGAGTTAGGCATCTTCCTGCCACATTTGTCACATTGTTTAAAGCCAGTAGTATCTTTTTTTGTTCACCATTTTAACAAATACAAAATACCAGACAGTCTCACGTGGTCACACACACTAATAGAGGAAGATTTATTTTTTTTTTAATACCAACGCTGGTAATACAGGTATACCCAGGGGGGTAAGAGAGAGAGAAAGAGGAGGGATACCAACAGTGGTATTAGAGATTACCTAGAGGTAAGAGGGGAAGGGAGGGGCCTGTACCAATTATGGTACAAAGAAATACCAGAAAAAGGTAATAAAGAGAAAGAAACGCACCAAAATAAAAAAAGATTATATATATATATATATATATATATATATATATATATATATATATATATATATAAAGCGTGACTAAGAAAACAAGGGGTTTTAGAAAGAGAAGTAGCAAATATTTTAGAAAATAGTGAAAAAATAACACTTAGCTTGAGAGTAAGCCTGACGCATCTTGAAACTCTACTCGGCAAATGAGTTCTGAAGGGAAGAGAGGCACTATGGGTAACCTTAGGTCAAGTGTTTTTGGCTGGTTCGAGCTTGTTATATCGGCAGAGTCAGTTCAGAGGATGGAACTGAAACCCAGCTGTCATGAATGAATGAAGACTGACATCAGGTCAAATGTTGAAGGGTGTCAAGACTTAATACAGATGACATTAAGACGGTAGAACAGTTAAGTAACTTAGACAAAGAATTTATTGAAAGAGGGTTATTAAAAGCATATGGTAACTGTGCTACGAGAAAAGTACAGTTTTGTACCTACCATAAATGTAGATGTCCGATAGGTATGCATCTGCAGTCATAACATATGGGTTGTCCTGCCTCAGGCAGCCCTTCGGTCGGCCGGATTCCAAAGTCTGGGTCTGGCCTCGGCTGATGTCGCACTTTCCCCGACGTCAGAGCGTCTGGGGTATAAAAGCATCAGCCGACGCCATTTTCCTCAGTTTTTCTTGCCCCAGATGCCAGGTGCCCTCTAGGAAGGCTAAATTTGGATAAATGCAATAGAATTCCAAACATTTGCAAAATTATATATATATATATATATATATATATATATATATACACACACATGTATATACAAACAAATACACCATAATAGATTCCCCCAGCTAGCTAAAAGAGGGGTAAGCACCCTAGGAGTACCACAGAGGGGTAGGAGGGAGGGTAAACCTGACTGCAGATGCATACCTATCGGACATCTACATTTATGGTAGGTACAAAACTGTACTATGTCCTTCAAGGATGCATCTGCAGTCATAACATATGGGTAGAATACCATAGCCAATCTGGGGGAGGAGGTACTAAGAAAAAGATGGTGTAGTTAAGATCCCTTAAAGGACTGCAGTAGCAAAGCCTGCTCTGGATCTGGAGTATAAAGGTAGATTGTAATGTTTGGTAAATGTATGCACGGAGCTCCAAGTAGCAGCTTCTAAAATGTCCTTGGTAGCCACCCCTCGTAGGAAGGCTGTAGTGGTGGCCGTGGCCCTTGTGGAATGAGGCCTGATGTTTGCAGGAACTGTCTTTCTATGAAAGGAGTAACAAAATCGAATGCAATTTCCTATCCATTTTGAAATTGTCTGTTTGGAAATTGCTTTTCCTTGCACCCCAGCAGCATATGCTACAAATAGTTGGTCAGTTTTTCTGCTACTTTTAGTTCTGTCCAAGTAGTAGCATAGTTGTCTGTGTATATCCAGGGTGTGCAGAAGTTTTTCCCCTCTATTCTGTGGATTTGGGAAGAACATAGGCAGGTGAATAGCTTGGTTCAAGGATACCCTAGATATCACCTTTGGCATAAAAGTAGGATTAGTTGTTAGTGTAACTCTGTCCTGATGGAAGATAAGAAATGGCTGTACTGCCATTAATGCTTGTAACTCAGATACTCTTCTTGCTGAAGTTATTGCCAGAAGGAATGCAGTTTTCCAAGACAGAAACTGTAGATCCGCTGATGCTGCTGGTTCAAAGGGAGGAAGAGTTAGTTTCTCCAAGACAAAGTTGAGATCCCAAGCAGGTAAAGGGGTTTTCTTGGAGGTTTGATATTTTTGATCCCTCTCAGAAATTGCCTGAGGAGAGGGTGTGAGAAGATAGGTGGATCCACATTGTATTCTGCTGAAATTGCTGAGGCATGAATCTTAATGGAAGAATAGGAAAGGCCATTGTGGAACAGTTCTGCTAAGTATTCCAGAATATGTGTCATGCTTGCCACTGTCACATCTAAGCCTTTTGTTGTGTTCCAAATGAGAAATCTTTTCCATTTAGCTGAGTATGTTTTCCTTGTGGAAGGCCGGCGAGCTTCCATGATAATGTCCTTCACTCTCTGTGATAAAACATTTTGGTTTGGATTTAAGGAATTTTCCAGGCAGTTAGCTGCAATGTTTTTAAGTTGGGATGCATGATCTTGAAATTGTTCTGCGTCAGAAGAGGCCATAGGGGGAGAGGCCATGGTTTTGCCTGTGACATGCTCCTCAATAGTGGATACCAGTGTTGCCTTGGCCAGTCTGGAGCTATCAGAATCACTCTTGGCTGTTCCTCCCTGATCTTCAGTAGAACCTTGTACATTAAAGGGAGAGGTGGGAAGGCATATACTTTTAGAGCTTTCCAGCTGAGAGAGTCCACCCTCCAAGCTTGTGGGTGGTATGTCCTTGAGCAGAATGTCTTCAGTTGATGGTTGAGGGGGGAGGCGAACAGATCTATCTCCGGCGTTCCCCATGCCCTTGTTATGAGTTGGAAGATGTCTGGGTGCAGCATCCATTCGTGTGCATCCATGGTAGTTCTGCTTAAGCTGTCTGCCAGTGTATTTTCCTTTCCTGGCACGAACTGGGACTGCAGTTGGATATTGAGTTTCAGGCATAGTTCCCATAGATTCATAGCCAGTCGGCATAGAGGGTAGGAGTGTGTGCCTCCCTGCTTGTTTATGTACCACATGACCGTGGTGTTGTCTGTCCTTATTAACAGGTGGCCTTGATGGAGGAAGGGTTTGAAAGCCTCGATTGCATGCATCACTGCCAGCATTTCCTTTTGGTTTATGTGCATGCGTAGCTGCCCTTGAGACCATAGGCCTTGGATACATTTGCCCTCCATGTGTGCTCCCCATCCTCGGTCTGAAGCGTCCGTGGTGATGGTTTGTCTTGTTTTTGGTTTGTTGAAAGGCAACCCTCTGTTGGACTGGCAGGCCTGAGCCCACCACAGGAATTCCTTTTGAAGGCAAGGAATGATTGGTATCAAAGTTTCCAAACTGTGACTGTGTTGAGACCATACACTCCTTAGATACCATTGTAATTTTCTCATATGCAGCCTGGCCAGTGGTATCGGAATTATGCAACATGCCATGTAACCCAGGGCCTGCAGGATTTTCCTTGCAGTAAGCTGAGTTTGTCTTGTCAGATTCATGAAGTAATCCGGAAGCTGTTTTTGTTTTTCTTCTGTGAGAAAGGCCATTTGGTTGGTTGTGTCTAGATCCGCACCCAAAAAGGTTATCCTTTGGGATGGAACCAGTCTTGATTTTTAGATGTTGACTGTGTATCCCAATGCCTGTAGCAGATGGATGGCATAGGCCAAGTCTTTTATCAAATTTACCTTGTTGTCCACTTGTACAAGGCAGTCGTCCAGATATGGGTAGATTTGAATCCCCTGAAGTCTGCAGTGTGCAATTACTGATGCCAGGCATTTCGTGAATACTCTGGGCGCAGTAGATAAGCCAAAGGGCAATGCTGAGAATTGATAATGCTCTGATCCTGCAAGAAATCGGAGGTGTCTTCTGCAGTTTGGTCGAATAGGGACATGCAGGTATGCCTCCTTGAGATCTAGAGTCACCAGCCAAGACTCCTTGCCCAACATGGGAAGAAGTTGCTGTAGGGTCAGCATCTTGAATTTTGGCACAATGAGGTAAGTATTCAGTGTGGACAGGTCGAGAATAGGCCTCCATTGATTTTCTTTTCTTGGTACAAGGAATAATCTGGAGTAAAATCCTTGGCCTTGTTCTGAAAGTGGTACCTTTTCTATAGCTTTCATTTGAAGCAAGTTGTTGATCTGCTTTAAAGCCTCTGCCCTCTGATTTGGTGGTAGGTTTGGCATTCCATTTCTTTTTGGCAAAGTGTGGAAGTGGAACCTGTATCCTTTGTCTATTATTTGCAGTGTCCATGTGTCCCTTGTAATATAATGCCAGTTTTTTGAGAATAAAGCAAGCTTTCCGCCCAAGGGTGCTTCCAGTTGAGCCCTGGTAGGCGGAATCAGAGTGAAGTCATTGAGCCTGTCCGGGTGTAGTAGTTGTTGCTGTTGCACTACCTCTCTGGTTGGCAGGCTGCCACTGACTGCCTCTGTAAGAGCCCCTAGATTGGCCTCTGCCTCTGGGGCATCTGTTCCTGCCTCTCTGGGCTCTGTCCGAATCTGGAAAGGACCAATTCTTAGTAGGCCAGTTTCTGCTGAATCTCGGTGGTTGTACTTGCAGGAAATCCTTAACTGTTTGCACAGATTTTGCCTTTTCTTCATACTTAAGACCTCCTGAGCAGAGGAGCCAAATAAATTTTGTTTCTCCATTGGAGCATCCAGGAGTTTAGCTTTAACATGGTCTGGCAAAGATTGTTCCATCCGCCAGGCATGCCTACGAATAACTGCCCCAGTCATAGCTGACCTAAATGAAGCCTCCAATGCATCATAACCACACTTTAAGAAATGATTACTAACCTGCTGTGAGTTGTGTACCAAATCCTGAAGGGATTTACAGTCAAGGGGCTCAGGAGAAGAAAGCTTCTTATTCAGTTCATCTAAGAAATACTCTTGGTACTGTATCATATGAAATTGACAATTTAGTGCCCTGACGGAAAGAGTTGCAGAAGTATATACCTTCTTTCCCCATCTCTCTAAAGCTCTAGACTCTCTTTCAGAAGGTAGAGGATTTTTGGCAGTGGCAGCCGCAACCCCTTTAGGGCCCAGAGTAATAGTTTCTGGATCTGCAGAATGGGCTTTATACAAATGGAAGTGAGAATCCGGGACCCTGTAGTATCTATCAGGTTTGGCAGGGGCCGGGGGGAGAGTATCAGGGGCTGTACTGACATCATTGTACACATCATCAATTACATTCAAAACAGGAGGTATAGCTAAGGGCCTATGCTGAGGCAAATGTAAAAAGGTCCTTAATCTTTTTCTAGAATCAGAGAATTCCTGACCTTGCCATTGAAAATGCTCTCTCATGGAGTGTAGAGTCTCAAAGGAAAACTCTTCAGGAGGGGAGGCCAAAGGGATAGATTCTTCAGCAACAGAATCCTCATAGGGCGAATAAGCCTCCTCCTGATGGTCTGACAACTCAAATCCATCCGTGGACTCATCTGAAGAGTGTGGGTCAGAGGGCTCAGTCCTGGGACTTTTGTCTGGTCAGGGTGAGAGGCCCTGTCCGGGTGAGGTTGCGAACCTCTAATTAAAGAAATCAGGTCCTCTGCAAGGCTGAGGATCTGAGAACTAGAGGAAGGCCTCTGGGAGGTAGTCTTGGGAGGCAAAGCTTTAGAAAGTTTAGCAGCTTTAGCCCTAGAAAAAGCCTTAATGGACATGGAAGCAGGAGGCCTAGCTGCCCCACATGCAGGAGTAGATATGTCCAAAGGTATGGTGTCGGACATATCCTGGACACTGGTTTCGGTAGGCAGCTCGTTAGCAGACTCAGCCGGGGCCTCCCGGGCTGCGGTGGTCGGTTGAGTGGATTCGGATGAAGGAATCTCCGAGGACTCTGTTTCGGCTGAAACCGAGACACTCGCGGTAAACCTTACCGTGGTTTCAGCCGAAACCGCGGGTCGCGAGTGTCGGTCCTTGTCCTTCCGTTTTTTAGCCAAATGTGATGTCGGAGTCTCCGACGGCATTTTATATGCAAAACTAGCCCCAAAAAATTCCTCTGCAAACTCCGACCGACGTCTAAGAGTTCGTCGGTTGAAGGAAGCACAGGCTGAACAGGACGATACGTTGTGGTCTGGGCCTAAGCAAGGAAGGCAGTAGGAATGGAAATCCTTATGAGGTATTTGTTTCCCACAAGTTAAACAATTATTTACTTTATCTAACATCGGCTGAGGCAAGAAAGAGTCCCCAACGGGGTACTTAGCTTTTTCGAAGTCTTCGGTAGCTGAATTCACTGGATCTGACCGACCGGCACTTGCGAACAGCTTCTGCTTCGGGCACCGCGCGGCAAGAAAGACTGAGGAAAATGGTGTCGGCTGATGCTTTTATACCCCAGACGCTCTGACGTCGGGGAAAGTGCGAAATCAGCCGAGGCCAGACCCAGACTTTGGAATCCGGCCGACCGAAGGGCTGCCTGAGGCAGGACAACCCATATGTTATGACTGCAGATGCATCCTTGAAGGATATCATTTATTTAGCTAAATGCAGTCAGTGTCCTGCCTATTATATAGGCAAATCGAACCAGAAGTTAAAAGAAAGAATAGGCAATCACCTTTCGGAGATTAGAAGGAAAATGGTAACCAATGCATTTTACAAACATAACTGACACAGATGAGAAACATTTTACATTCTTGACTTTAAAAATATCTCTAAACCACTTAGAAGGTGTGACATAAGACAACTGACAGAAGAACTAAAATGGATATTGCGTTTTAAGGTACATACTGCACCAGGTCTTAAGGTGCGGTTAGCATAAAACCATACTTAAAGCAATTACAAACACAAGTGAAATATTTTTTTTTCTTTTTTTTAGGTTTAATACTGTTTTTATGACAGATTTTGCTACACTGATGCTTCCTACCCCCCCCTTTTTTTAAAACATCATATGATTTTAAATATCACACAATTATTGTATAGTGATCATATACCATTTTTCATGTGACTTGTTTTTAATGATTATTGAAGGTGCATTTTTAAGGAACGTACTATTATTTGTAGTAGTAGAATCCTTTAAGTAGCAGTTAGGAACCAATCATCTAAATAAAAGGAAGACTGATTCCTTGTATTCGTAAATGAGCTGCAACTATTGCCATAATCTTGGTATACACCTGGAGGCTGTGGTGAGACCCAATGGTAGTGCTCTGAATTAGTATTGGCTCCCAGCTCTCCTGGATTGCTTTTGCATATTAATATGGTAGTAGGCATCTTGGAAATCCATAGAACACATCCAATCCTCCTTCAACAGATTCAGTATGGACTGTACCGTGACAATTCAGACTTTGATCCATTTGACAAATGGACTGAAAATGATGGAGGTCCAATACTGGCCTAAGATCCCAGTCTTCTTTGGACCTAAAAAGAACATGGAGTCGACTCTGGATTCTAAATGGCCTGGGGGAACCTGTTGGATGACTCTAGCAACTTTGAAACTTCTGTTGCTGCAGATTCCAACTGATTGGTGGAGCATCTGTAATCTTTAAACTTTTCTTTGGCGGCAAAAAGGGAATTGTATAGCCTCTGGTGATTATCCCTAATGCCCAGAAATCTCAAGTAATGCTTTGCCAGGCTTCTGTGTGCAAGATTAGGCACCCTTGACTACCTCCAGAGTGCAGCAGCCAGGTAATGCTTCAGGGGCACTGGTAGGGTTTTCTAAATGAAGGGACCATGGAAACCCTGATATTGCTGTCTGCCTCTAGGGTGATGTCCATTTGAACTATCTCCACCTTTGCCTTAAGGGGGGTCTATCCCCAGGAGTGTTGTGAAAACTCTGATTTCCAGAACTAAATTTTCTTACCTCCCCTTTGATTCCTGGAACAGGACTTCTGTGGAGGTGGAGAAACTGATTCCTATGGTAGTCAGGGTGTCACCATCTTGCTCAGTCCTGATAAGTATCTCTAACTTTGGGTTCAAAAAATGAGTGGAACCATCAAAAGAGGCATTAATAAAGGACACCTTGAAGCGTTCCACAAAATCCTGTAGCAGCTGTTCTTGGTGAGCCATGTAGGTTGCAGGGTAGAGATTTGGGGGTCCACTGTTTATTGGACATCTGAAGGCAAGTTACCTGAGAAACTTGGAAATCTCCTTGATAAAAGTTCTTCTGAAAATGTGCTGTGTGTGCAACATAACTCAGCATTCTGACAGCAAAGGTTGCCGAAGCGCAAGTGTTTCCCTAAGTTGTCCAATACCTTTGACTCTTTGTAAGGAGGATGGACAGAACTCTCCTCAGACAGCTCTTCCTTTATGGCTGCTGCTACTACTACTACCATGGCATCTACTAGGAGTCCTTTTGACAAAGGTTTCTCATCTTTTGGGGCTGCTAAAATTGTCATTTTTTTTTTGAAGATTGACTCAGTAATATCAGGGCCCTTCAATACCCTCTATGCCATGAAGTCTATGAGGGCATCTGGGTGGGAACCATCCAGGAAAAATGCAGATGAGCCAGACCCAAATACTTTGAGAAACACAGACTCATCTGGAGGAGGTGTTGCAGTGGACCAACCCACTTTCTGCTTCATCAATTCCAGGATGGGGAATGGAGTGAATCTTCTCCTTCATCCAAATCAGTGCCCTTAGTGACGGACTCGGGGAAAGAAGACAATGTGCTTTCGTTTGTACGTCTGTTCCCTTGGAAGATTTCTCTGGGCTCTAGTGGAGACAGGTTGAAATTGGACTGGAAACTCTGGTGTTGAGGAGTCTCAAAGCCTATGGGTTCTGACTGTCCCTGTTGATCTGAATGAGAAACATAAGAAACAGGTTCCACAGAGTGTCGGAAGGAACCAAACTGTGCATGCGCACCTGCCTTCTTGGTTTAGCCAAAGCCCTTTACACAGCCTAGAAAGCAGACACCTCGATTGGTGCTGTGGAAGCACTTCCCCTCAAGTGACTTAAGAAGCCTGTCTGCTCCAACCAAGGTCAGCTCCCAGAAGGACCTTGAACCTGAGCTGTTAAATACCGAATTGAATATCGAGATACTGAAGGGAAGGGACAGCTCTGAGAACGTCGGGGTCAACTCCACCACCTTTACCCAGATACTGACATTTCGGCTCTGGGATTCATCCCGATAGAGTTAAGAGAGTAAGGGATGTAGTTGATAGTAAAGTTCCTTGGACTGTCAGATCCATCTGAGTCATGTTGCAAGGGTTATGATCCATGGCAACTGGTTCTGAATACTGCACCGGTATCGGAGAAAAGTGTGACTGAGTCGATGGGCCTGTACCTAGACCTACCCTCAGGGATAGCACCAGGAGGGCTCCCAGCTGGATCTGTGTCCTCAAATTTTCCTTATCCATGAGACTTCTGTTGGAACAGACTGACCTTGGTGAAGCAACTGATGAGGGCCGAGAAGGATGTTTTCCTTGAAGGATCTGTGAATGCAGTAGAGGGCTCACCAGTTCCAGAGAAAAGGTTCATAGGTTGGTACTAGGTTATTGGCCCTAGGGCATATACAAGCCTAGCCATAACAATTCCCTGGCTATTTCTTTCCACATTATTTCCTTCCCTGGACACCTGTCTAGCAGCACGACTGACGTGATCCCCGGAGTGAATTTCCTTTCTCCCATCCAATCATCAAGGTCCCTTTTGAAGAGGGCCAAAGAGGAGCTCTGCTTGACATGTATGGGCAGTCTGTTCCAGAGTCTGGGAAGTCTCTGGGTCAGGAACCTATTCCTTCCAACATGTTTTGTTTATTGTGATGACAAGGTTTAGATCCCTGGAGCGTGTGGCTCTGAGGGATTGGGTTTCTTTAAGTGTAGCATGTCCAACAGCTCTGGGTTTGACATGGCCTTGCATGTTAAGCAGAGATCACATCTGAGTAGACGATATGCGACAGAGTATAGCTAGAGTTTTTTAAGGCGGTCAGCGTAGGGCATCTGCTTTAGACCTGTGATTCTTTTAGTGAGGTATTTCTGCAGCCTTTCCAGTTGTTGCAGATGTCTTGGGAGGTACATACCAAACGGGCATTGTATTCTATAATGGGTCTAATGAGGGATGAGTACAGTGGGACAATGACCTCCTTTTTTCTGGATGAAAAGCCCTTAGTGATGAGGTGTGCCAAACAGAAGGATTTCCTGACTGTTGTGGCAATGTGGTTATCGAAGGTGAGACCACTGTCCACCTGTGTCCCTAAGTCTCTTATCACACTTTCGGTGTTTAGTGTACTGCCACCTATGTGGTAATTCACAGGTACATGTTTTTTCCCAAAGGGGATAACTATACATTTCTTGGCATTGAGCTTGAGCCCATGGCTCTGGCACCAAGTATCTGTTTCTGTAAGGCCCTTTTGTAGCATATCCACATCATTTGGGGATTCAATAACGGTTCCCAGTTTGCAGTCATCTGCGAACTTTGTTAGCCAGAGTCCCTTAGTGTTGACCTGTACTTCAGAGAAGTAGATGCCAAACAAGAGCAGTCCCAGGACTGAACCCTGAGGTACTCCCCTTGTCTGGAGCTGGATTTAGAGTCGGCTACTTTTACAGTGTGGGTTCTGTCAGTAAGCTAGTTGGCAACCAATCAAGTGACGTAGGGATTAATGCCCAGCTTAGTAAGTCTATGATTCCAGAGTTGGGGATGGTGTCAAAGGCCTTGGCGAGGTCCAGATAGGCTGTGTGGACCACCTTACCCTTGTCCACAGCTCTGAAGACTGATTCGAAGAAGTCAATCAGGTTCAGGAGACAATATCAGCCCTTCACAAACCCAAACTGGGTGGGGTCCAGTGTTTGAAGGTTGCTAATGTCTTTGTTTATAAGTTCCATGGCCTTGCAGATCAGGGTCATCAGACTGACGGGGCGGTAGTTCCCAGGAGATCCCCCCCTTGTGGAGTGGGATAACTGTAGCTGTGCGCCACTCAGTGGGCATGAAGCCTGAGGTGAGGCTATGATTAAACATGACACTTAGGTGAAGTACCAGTTCATTTTGTAGTTCATGTAATACACAGCCCAGGATATCATCTGGTCCCATGGATGCTGTATTCTTAGCTTTGGAGAGTGCATTTTTTTACCAGTGTTGCCGTTATTACTGGAATTTGGCAATCTTCCGGTATTGAGATGGGCCGTTTAGGGGGTGAGAGGGGGGTGAAGTTGGCACAGAATTGGTCTGCCAGGATATTTACAATATCCTTGGGATCAGTATATTTAATGCCATTCTGTTGTAGCTCAGAGCAGATCTGAGCATTGCCATATAGATTCTTGACAGTTATAGAATGCCTTGGGGTCAACTTTGGCAATTTTATTTTCATAACTAGCTTTGGAGGATTTTATGAGGGATCTCAGCTTCTTACTGAGGCTGATAAGGGAGTTTTTTGCATCCTGGGATTCTCCTCTTTTCTGCAACAGTTTCTTCCTTTTGTTGTAAAGTTTGTTTATGGCAGGGGACCACCAGATTGGCTTCCTTTTTTTTGGAGGAGAGCACCTTGGTTCTAATTGGGATGGCATGATTCATGCATGAGTGGATGTGCTCATACAGTGCCTTAGTGTAGGATTCAGCAGTTGAACTTTCAGTTCCCGTCTGCATGGGTGTCATGAAATTTGTCACTTCTGACTTGAGTAGCATGAAGTTGGCTTTCGAGAAGTTTTTTATGGAAATTTCCTTACTGGGGGGTGGAGGTGGGATGTGGATGTTAAGGGTAATTAGCTTATAGTCAGACCTGACCAACATGGGGGTGACCATAGGTGTGGAGCATCGATTTCCTATGTTGGTAATGACCAGGTCTAGGATACTGGAGCCCCTGGTGGGACTATGGATTAATTGCTCCAGGGCATCGGAATTTATGAATTCCAAGAACCGCGGGGCAAAGGTGTTGGTACATGAGTAGTTTTCCCAGTTAATGGCAGGGTAGTTGAAATCACCCATTATTAGGGTGTTTGGTTGTATCTTAATATTTTCCAGTATGTTTAGAAAGGTGTATTGAGAATCTTGGGGCATGGTGGCAGATCTGTAGCAAGCTACAATTTGGACTGCAGTCTTACCTAGTGTTAGTTGCACCTGGAGAATTTCAGACGCATTGTGTTGGGCAACTAGCCTGGTGGTGTGAATATAGACACTCCTCCACCTTTAGTGTTTTAGTCCTGGTTTGGTGACCGAAAAGTGTGTTAAGAGCTGTAGTCTGGTATTGCAGGGGTGCTTTCTGGAGCCTTGAACCAGGTCTCAGTTACTGCACAGACATCAATGTTCTCCATTTTTAGGAGTGCCTCAAGAGAGTGCATTTTGAGGTTTATACTTCTAGCATTGAGTAGCATTACCTTCAGAATTTGCATGCATGTACCTGTTATGGTGGTGGTTTTATCCTTTGAACTTTGCCTAAAAAAGGCACTACAGGGGTGGCAAGAGCCTCAGCCAGTAACCTGAATCCCAGGGGCGATAGGTGCAGACCATCTCTGGCAAAGCATCGTGGTCTGTCGATCATGTCATCCCAGGCAGATACCAGATCCCCTCTGAATGACACCAGAAGCTTAGCCAATTGTTGAAGTCGGTCATTTTGTCCTTATATTGTGGTATCATTCTGGGTGAAGGCAGGATAGTACTAAGGGCTAGGGTCATAACTGCCTGGGCCACATGATCCGAGAGCTCCATGTCTCTCTTCATGTAGTCCAGGGAGATACGTCTCAAGTCATTCACTCCAACATGTAAAATGACAGTCATATTTGTACTTGTTGTGGGGTGACGAGTGCATGCATTATGTGGTGGACCCTGGCACCTGACAGGCAGCTGACTGTAATTTTCTCCTCGTTCAGCCTGGTGAATGAGACATCAGTGTGCCTGACTAGAGAGTCACCTATGACTAAAGTGTTAGGTACGTTGTCTTGCCTTAGGGGCTGTTGCTGGGTGGCACACTGGTGTTATGAGCTATGTGACATTTTGGTTGTGATTGGTGTTTGTATTTCAGCTTTGGAGGTCCTTGTTGCTTGGGCAGGTTACAGTTAAGGGCCTCCACATATGTGGATTTAATGTTACTATGTGTGGGTGTTGGTGGTGTGGGTTTAGAAGGGCTGTGTGTTGCTTGAGGTGTACTAAGGGTGTTAACCTTCGCCTCTTGACTGTCTAGCACAATCTTGGGTGGAGAGAGCTTTGCTTCCAGTTTGGCTATGCAAGTGCATCTCTCACAGGTTGTAGTGTTGGGTGGTAGGAGGAGAGGGTTGTCTGTGTACATGAAGCAATTGCTGCATTGCCCCAGTATGCCCAGATTCACCAGGTGGACAGGAGAAATCACTGGAAGCTGACCCTTGGACATGCCTGGTTTGGTGCTTTTTTCTAAAGTACAGGAGCTGTTTTCCCTTGCCTTAGCAAGTTACTTTGCAATTATAGGCCGTTTAGTGCCTACAATTAATTTATCCTTATTAGCAAGCAGAGTTGAGCGTTTGTATCAGTTTAAGGCTTCCTAGTGCTTTCCAGCAGGTATTATAGCACGTGCTAGTCACAAGGATGCTGAAAGGTAAGATGAAAAAAAATGGTTTAACCTAAATGCTGCAGTGTGCACTAGATAAGTTAGATGTGAGAGTAGGTAACTTACATTTTACCTGTCTAAAAAGTTAAGTTTTAGTGAAGATTCACTATTTTTAAAACAGCAAGATAGATTGAAAGAGGGTGGTCACTTTTGTATTCTGGTACTATGGAATACAGTAGGATGGTCAATAAATTTAAAAAAGATGAAGGGGAGTGATTTCACAAAATGATAATTTTGTGCTTACTCACACAAGCCAGTGAAAGCAGAGAGGAAATGAGATATATGGTCAAATTAACATAAGAGGCAGGCAACTAGAAAGACAGTGGTGTTTTAGAAACACGACAGTAAGTGGATGGGTGGGTGGAAAAAAATTCTGTCTGACTCACAAGAGACAGAGCTGTGGTCTTTTTTGAAGTTTTAATATGCAGTTAAAAGCAGAATACAAGTAAAACACAAGGTAAAGAAAAATTACAGTACTCAAAATATAAAACGGCAATAAAGTAATACAAAATACAACAAATAAAAAGCAAACTAACCTTTCCTTCACAGCAAAGTGTAGCAGAGTTTTTCTAGTAAAGGTAACTCAAGGGGAGGGTGGAAATTTGGACTTGACTTGCTTTAAGTTTTGGGTATCAGACCTGACAGACTAGCTGGATCAAGGGACCTTTTTCTCGACAGCCTTTTCTCTTCTATTCAGACTTTTTTCCCGACTTTTCTCCCTCTGTTTTTATTTGGTCTTACCCTTTTCTTTTGCATCTCAGTGCTGGGAGAAGCAGATGGAGGTCTTGACTCAGAAGTCATAGTTGAAGTAGAAGACCCAGTCTGTGGGAGAAGTAAGCCTATAATAATCAGTTTTCCCCTCCTAGCTCTACAGCCACAGACAGCACAAATATTCTTTGCCTGTAGATGTGTGCATTACTGAGGTGCTGCTCAAGGAGGATCTTGAGGAGGGATCTTATGTTCACAGGCTAAGCACTTTTTAAATCAAGTTTTGTCTGACATCAGAATACTATCAGAAAAAAAACTCCATAAATAAATTTAAACCATGTCTAAACAAAATACCCAGTTTTCCTATTGGTAATAATCACTCTTTCACACCGTACATTTTGTGTGTGCATATCATACATCTATATCATATATCTATATCCTATATCTATATATATCTATATCATATATCTATATCATATAGGTTCATAGGTTCATAGGTTAGTACTAAGCTAACTGCCCTTGCGAGCCATTTTAAGCCTAGCCAATTATCCCTTGTGAGACTCAAACCCTGTACCTTGTGCTTGCAAGGCAAACACCTTAACCATTAGGCCACCCTCCCAACCCCTAAAATATACATCTTCAATCAGTTAAGTTCTTGCCAGTGGTGTGAATCAAACCCTGCACCTTGTGCTTGAAAGGCATATATCTTAACCACTGTACCATTAGCCTTTCAGATATAGATATATGATATAGATATATGATATAGATATATCTATATCATATATCTATATCATATATCTATATCATATATCTATCTATATATATATATATATATATATATATATATATATATATATATATATATACATACATATACATATATATATACATATATACACACACACAAAATATTATCCTAAGTTTATAATCTAACTATGAAATTACTGAGAAAAACAAACAAATAAAAGCAATAGTGAATAAATCCTTAAACTACTGGAATCTAAACTTAACACTATACCATGCTATATTAATTCTACAAAAACCAAAGGGAGAAGCTGAATAGGAAAATATTAAGAAAACTTTAATGCATCATGAATAGCAAGAGCTTCAGAGAACACTTCAGGCAGAACAGGCAGCAAAAATGATCTGAGGTAATTTAGGTAGGAGGAGGGAATTGTGGCATGGAAGGAGCCACAGCCTCGGATCTAAAGCTCAGCAAAGTGCAGAGGCTGGAGCCGATCGAATGAAAACAGACAAATTAAATGTTATATAATTTAAATGAGATGGAAGCAGTATGACATGGGCAGCAGCAGCAGGGACAATATGGCTTTCGGTTGTTCATTGCTGGTTTTTAAACATACACAGTTACAATTTTTAACAGTGGCTTGGACTTCATTAGTATTCTAAGCTGAATGTACAGCAGTGATAGGGAATATTTGAGTCAAGGTAAGAGAATGTTAATGGTCACTGCACATCTGGATTGTGGTGTGACATCACTGGATATGGAGAATGCAGCTCTGAGATGAGCATTTCCTTCTGTAGTAGTAAGATTAGCATTTCTTTTGAAGAGTGCTGTTAGTCCTAGGTAGTTGAATTACTGAAAGTACAGTTGTGTAATCTAACCATAACAGTAGACATCCTTCTCTTCACTGTTGCAGTATTCTTAACACGAGGGATCTTCTGCCAAGGGCAGCCCGACATCTGGCCAGTATATCAAAGCCTTTAGGTTAAGGATATGCTGCATGTTACATGCATGTTTCCCGTGCTAGGCGTATGGTATAAAGGCGATGTCCAGATGCATCATCCTCAGAATTGAGAGCCCCAGGAGGAATGCCAGCCCTAAAATACCAGAGGGTAACATACACATCCAGTTGGACAAAGTACCAGGGGGAGGAGGGAGTAAATACTGCAAAAGTGAAGAGAAGGACATCTGCTGTTATGGCAAGATTTATACAACTGTACTATGTCCTTCCATTTCACTGTTGCAGCATTCTTAACATGAGGGAGAGTGCAAAGCTCAGGAAGAAATGCAGAAGGAAGGGCCAGCAGAGTAGTCTAGATCCCATGAAGAATGACCCTAGCAAAACCAGCTGTAGTCCTGGATGACATCCAAGTTGTAGTGCTTGATAAAGGTATGCTCAGAAGTCCAGGTAGCTGCCTCAATAATGTAATTAGTATCCAAACCCTTGAAAAAAGCACCAAAGGAATCCACAGCCCTAGTAAAGTGAGCCTCTACCATAGAAGGAAGGCTCTTACCATAAGAATAAGAGAATGATATGGCTTTAGAAATTCATGAGGAAATAGTCTACTTGGAAACCACCAAACCTAAAGATCTAGGGTGAAAGGAAACAAAAAGCAGATCTGATGTTTTAAAAGCTTTAGTTTTGTCCAAATAAAAATCGGAGTTGCTGCACTCTTTGTATGTGCATAGACACCTTCTCACTAGTGATTAGTGGAGAACAGAAAAAAGTGGGTAATTTAATAGACTGATTAAGCGATAACTCATTCACCACCTTAGGAATAAGAGGAAGATTACTACAAAGGGACACATTATCCTTTTGAAAAACTAAAAAAGGAGGAACAGCCATAAGGGCTTGAAGCTCAGACACCCATCTGGCAGAACTAAGGGCTAACGAAAGAACAGTTTTCCAGATGAATGCTGTAAGGAAGCTGAAGCTGCAGGCACAAAAGCAGCCTGTGACAATTTCTCCAAAACAAAATTAAGATCACAGGAAGGAGGGACAGGCTACCTGGGAGGTCTAATATGAAGAACACCTTTAAGAAACTGTTGGACCTTGAGCCTAGAGGCCAAAGGAGGAGCTAAAGGCAAACAAACAGAAATAGCTGAAGTGAGTAATAGAATATGCCAACCCAGCATACAGCAATTCACACAAATAAGACAGAACCAAAGGAACATCCACAGTAAGTGGGTCCAGATTACAAGACACCAAACAGAAAACTACTTCCATTTAGACCAGTAGTTTGTTTTCCTAGCTTCCTACAGAACCCGAAGCACGTCCTCAGAAAAAAGGTGCCTATTGGTTATCAAAATTCTATTACCCACAGTGTCAAGTTGCAGAGTGGACAGTGGGGATGGATGAGAGATCCCTTGTCTTGTACGAGAAGATGCACCCTGTGAGGTAACTTGTGAAGATTGTCCTTGGCTAAATACATAAGAGAAAAACAATGCTGTCTGAGCCAAAAGGGAGTCACCAGCAACATTTTGGGAGCATCCTGTTTTATCCAGCACAGGACTTTTGAATAAGAGGAAAGGGATAAATATCCCCTTCCATGAAAAAGATAGGGAGTCCACCTTCCAGGCCAGAGGACATGGTGCTCTGGCAAAAAATTGAGGAAGCTGCCTGTTCAGAGGGTAGGCAGAGAGATCTACTTGAGGAATAACCCACTGGTGGATAATGTCCAGAACAGCCCCCCCCCCCCATGAAGCATCCACTCATGGGACTGTGTCTTGGTCCTGCTCAGGGAGACTGACACAAAATGCTGACTTGAAGGCATGTACACTACCTGAAAGTGTCACTTGGTACTGAATAGCTAGCTCCCAAACCTGAAGTGCCAATCTGCAAATAAGATGGGACCCTGCGGCCACCTTGTTTGTTGACATATCACATCACTGTGGTGTTGTCTGTAAAGATCTTTATGGGACATGGAGAAAACAGAGGATGGAAAGCAATTAGAGCCAACAGAACAGCTCTCATCTCCTTAACATGCTCCTTCTGTTGTTCAGGAGACCAGAGGCCTTGCACCTTTTGGTTTCTGAAGGAAGTCTCCCCAACCCCCCCCCCCATCTGAAGCATCTGTGAACAGCTTCCGAGAGGGAAGCAAAGAAATGAAAGGGGGGCCTGGTGAATCCATCACTGAAATTCCAACTTGAGACATGGAAGAGGAGGAATTAGAAACTCTAGAAGATGAGAATGCCGAAGCTAAACTGACTTTACATACCACTGACACTTTCTCATGTCCAGTTTGGCAAAGGGATGCACAGGGATGGTGAATGTCATGAATCCCAGAAATTCCCTGACTGAAATCAAAGCCAGAGGAAGAAAGGACAGCAACAAGGAGATCAGAGTCAAAGCCTTGTGAGCAGATAGAAATATTAGCATAGAACAGTTTGGATCCTGCATCACAGAAAAAACATGATCCTGGGAGTGGGACAGGAAGGATTTTTGAAAATTTACTGTGGACCTCGGTCTTTAAAACACAGCAATGGCAAACTGAAGGTGCTGTAAAAGAATCTCTGATGAGGAAGCTTGAATGAGCAGGTTGTCTAAATAAGGGAGGACCTGAATGCCCTGAGCCTGCAAAAAACAATCACAGGAGCTAGGCATTTGGCAAGTACTCTTGGGGCTGTGGAGAGGCCACAGGGAAAAGCAGAGAACTGAAAATGCCAGGAAGCAACAGTGAAATGTACTTCCAGAAAAGCAGAGAACTGAAAATGCCAGGAAGCAACAGTGAAATGTACTTCCAGAAAGAGGAATGAATATGGATTACAGAGCTAAGCATCCTTGAGCTCAATGGAACCCCTAAAACTTGAGAAAGCAGCAGAGGGAACAAAGTCTGAAGGGATAACATTCAAAAGGAAGGAACCTTCAGAAAGGTATTCAGGTGAGAAAGATCCATAATGGGTCTCCAAAGGCTCTCTTTCCTGGGGACCAAAAAAATTTTGGAATACCCCCCCCCCCCGAATCACCTCTGGAAAAAAGTCCAACTGGTCTTGAGGTGGTTGAGGAATGCTCATAAAAGGGGGAAGAGATTTCCAAGCCATGAAATACCATTGGCAAATAATGGAAAGAACCCAAAGAATCCTGGTTTACGTTTAACCAAATAGAAAGAAACACACACAGACTGTGTGAAAGAGGAATGTGGCTGGAAAGAACCAAGTAGTCGGACAGTACCTGGTTTAGCTGGAAAGAAAGGGTTCTCAGCAGGGGTCTGGGTAGATTTAGCCAGAGGAGCCCTCCTACCACCCTTCTTACTTTTGGCAGGAGGAACAGACTGCCTTCTAACAAAAGCTAGTTTATTGGGATAGTTTCTCTGAAACTTTGGCACAGAGGAAACAAGAATATACTTCAGATCCTGTAACTCCCTGCCTTTTTTTGAACAAATCATCATCAGCAGCACCAAAGATTTGTTGTTTAGAGGAGCATCCATCAACTTAGCCTTAATATCAGGCAGAGGTTGAAGCCGTAATCTAGGAATACCTCAACACAGAGCCAAAAACAGCAGCCCAACAAGAAACACCTGCTGCATCATAACTACATTTTAATGGAATGGTGAGCTACCTGTGAAGAATTCCCTAATGGGAACAAGGCAGGAAGTCTTGCCCTGAGAATCAGGAAGATCAGCAATAACCTGGCAAGCCTGAGAAAGAGGACTCAAAATATGCCTGGTCATACAAGTCTGATAATTAAAAGCTTGAAGGGCTAGGGTAGCTCAAGTATAAACCTTCCATAGTCCTGCTGTCCTCATCAGAAGGAAGAAGCTTGGTAGAAGGCAGTAATTTAGAACTCTTGTCGGATGCCACATACATTACCAGTCAGTATATTGGCACTTATAAAGGAATTTGCAGTCATAAGACACTACAAAACTGACCAGTTTTTTTTTACGAGCAGGAAGCTGAGAGTGAGAGGCCTGTGATGCAAAAAAGGCATCCAACAAAGCAGCCAAAACTTGAGGAACAGCAGAGGGTCTAGGAGACTCCATTTGAAGGAGCTCATAATACTTTCTCTGAACTTTAGACACTTTGGCATAATCCCCCTTTAAAGATTTCCATCATTCTTGAATATCTCCAAAGGAAATCTCCTCAAAAGGAGATACAGGACTAGCAGACACCTCTTCCTCAGAGCCATAATCCAAAGGGGAAGGAATCTGAGAAGAATAGGCCATGGATTCCTCATCAGAATCCTCTTCTTCCTCAGAGGAATACTGTTTCCTTGTTCTCTTGGGGGGGGGGGATGACCAAGGGAGGGCTAGGACAAAGACTCCCTGAGGAGACTTCAAGGCCATAAGACCACTGAACAAGCCCTGTGTTAAATTCTGTCATTCATTTTGAGGGTCCTTAGAAGCAGAAAGAATGTGTTTCATCTTTTGCTTCTTTTTTAAGGGGACATCTGTCTTATAAAACTTAGCGCTAATGTTGGCCTACACTCAATTATTGTAGTGGAGACTTCCTCCCTTAACAGTATCTGAGGAACTCCTAGGCCCTTCAATGATACCCAGCCATGGTTCCCCTGAACATCTGAGGTGGACATCTGCAAGGCCTCAGTAGACATGCGAGAAGCCAGATCCATGCCGGCCTCCAAACCAGTTGAGGCAAAGGAATCCAGTACAGAGTGGGACGATATTCTGGGCTTTCACCAGCCTCAAGAAAGATATCTGGCGGGTGAGGCACAGCCAAAGAATCTGATCCAACTTTTTTGGCCTTTAAAGACAGAAGACGATCAGGCCAGGAAGTACCATCCAGAGCATCAAAGCTTTAGATGCTGGTTCTCAAGATAGATGACTAGGGATGAAAGATTAATCTATGGAAGGTCTTTAGAACAAAAACCTGGCAAATAGTACAGAACATAAGGTTCTGAGAAGTACCTAAACAAAACAAGCACTGCTCATGATAGTCTTTATGGGGAATCTATCTCCCACACTGACATTCACCCTTCTGGAGGACATGAAACCTCATAATACAAATGCAAAAGAAAAGGATAAGCAAAAGACCTCAACAAGGTACTTATCTGTAAACAGCTTGGTAAATCATCAAATGTCTAGAATAGTCAGACCAACAATCAAAGATAATATTCAGAGTGGTGCCAGAGAAGTTCTGAGGATGATATATCCCATCACCTTTATGCTCTATGCCTAGCGCAGGGAGTATACATGTGATATAAGGCATTTCCTTAACCTAAAGGCTTTAGTATACTGGCCAGATGTCTGGTCACCCTTGGCGGGGGATCCTTCAAGTTAAGAAAACCACAAGTACAGTTGTGTAACCATAAATGTAGATGTTAGAGTGTCTTCACTGTTGCAGTCATCACTGTAGGGTTTTTCCTGCCAGCAGGCAGCCCTCGGTCGGCCAGAATCCCAAAGTCTGGGTCCAGTGTCGGCTGTGTACGTACCCTCCCTGACGTCAGAACGCCAGGGGTACAAAGCTCCCAGCCGATGCCATGTTCTCCAGTTTTTCTTGCCCCAGATGTCAGGTGCCCAAAAGTGAAGGCTAAAAGTAAAACAAAAATGTAACATGCAACAAACCCCATACCCTGTAGCAAATACACCTCAGAAGAAGTGTGAAGTAGGGAATCACACCAATAAAAGTATAAGAGGGGACAGGAGGGTGGGTAACCCAGACTGCAACAGTGAAGACACTCAAACATCTACATTTATGGTAAGTGTACACAACTGTACTATGTTCATAGTGTTTCACTGTTGCAGTCATCACTGTAGGGTTGAATCCCAAAGCTGAGATAAAGGGTGGTGGTTATTGAGTAGAAGGGGCAGCTAGAAGGCCTTGCAAGACTACAGAAGCAAAGCCTGCCCTAGACTTAGAATAAAGAGGGATATTATAGTGCTTAGAGAAAGTATGCACTGAACTCCAAAGTTGCAGCTTCCAAAATATCTTTGGTAGGTACTCCCCCTGAGAAAGGCAGCTGAAGTAGCAGCAGCTCTGGTAGAGTGAGTCCTAATTTTTTCTGGGATTTGCTTTCCATGATGATAGTAACAAAATCTGAATCCATTTAGAAATGGTCTGTTTTGAGATAGCTTTGCCTTGGGAATTTGCTGCATAAGAAACAAACAGTTGTTCGGTTTTCCTGATATCCTTGGTTCTGTCCAGGTAAAAGCGAAGCTGCCTGTGCACGTCCAATGGGGTACGTAGCTTTGAAAAGAAGAATGTCTTTGGTATGAAGCACCAAAAATAACAGGAGTCATCCGACCGGCACTTGCGAACTGCTTCCACCACAAGGCAAGAAAGACTGGAGAACATAGCGT
The DNA here is from genome assembly GCF_019279795.1 of Protopterus annectens. Lineage (NCBI taxonomy): Eukaryota > Metazoa > Chordata > Ceratodontiformes > Protopteridae > Protopterus > Protopterus annectens. Next base: position 1,582,968,216 of record NC_056731.1, on the reverse strand, counting down.
CAGCTGGGAGCTTTGTACCCCTGGCGCTCTGACGTCAGGGAGGGTGCATACACAGCTGACACCGGACCCACACTTTGGGATTCTGGCCGACCGAGGGCTGCCTGCTGGCAGGAAGAACCCTACAGTGATGACTGCAACAGTGAAACACGATGAACATCAGTGAAATGGAATGACATCTATCTGTATGGGTACCAAACAGAGGCTGCACTGGAGGCATTAAATGGAAGGTCATTTAATCTAACCCAATCAAAATGGTTGATAAAATCTTTTTGAAGATCTCTCTGAACTGTACTAAAGGTGGACTGTGTCCTGTGTAAACGATATCTCCATACAGCTTTATATTTTAAGGAGAAATTTTAGTGCAGAGATCATTTATGAAAAAGGAGAAAATACTCCTAAAACACAGCCTTGACAGACACCAGAGAAATAACCACTACGTTAAGACATTGGCCTAATTTGACTTGCCAAGTACAATTTAAAAGACTGCTTCTAAAAGAAGGAAGATTAACACCATATGGAAATGACTGCAATTTTAGTAGTATGTGATGATTAATACTTCTGGACAGAAGTGCTGAGTCACTGTCCTCCCACCACAAGGTCACAACAGAAAGGCAAAAAACATGATCAGATGTTGTCGACCTTCATTTTATCCTTAAACATATGGGCTTGGTTCAGATATTGGAACAGACTCTTCCATCACTACAGGTTAAACAGACCAAAAACTGTCGAGCTTCATCCCTACCCACAATCCCCTTTTTCCAATTACCTCAGATCTCATTTGCTGCTTTTCCAAACACATTTGCCTTAGCTCTCAAACTAAGTCTGTATTATTAATATTTCTTGTTGAAATTTTCTTGTAAATAATCTTCCTTTTTGGTGTTATACCTTTCTGTACCTTTACTGCACTTTTTTGATCCCTATCTATATAGTTGCGTGTATCCTTACTATCACAGGTCTTTCGGCTTTTTCCGGTTAGGGGTCGCCACAGAGGAACTCCGGTCCGCTCAAGATTGGCAGTGGATTTTTACAGTGCCGAGTTGCCAGCCCGACATCCAACCTTCAAAGAAGTTATGCCCATTAACACTCACACCTACCTGCATGTCTTTAGTGTTAATCCACTGTGGGGAGGACATGCAGACTCCACACAGAAGGTGTTCCAGCAGAGAATCGAAAGGAAGAACCTCTTGCTATGAGGTGACAACGCAAACCGCTGCACCACCACGGCCTACTATCACTGGTGATAAAGGAAAAAGGGAACTGAGTGTTTCTTCTGCTCTCTATACACTTCGCTGTAGCTGAAACTATCATCGTTGATAGCCTTGTTTTTTTCTGCTTTTCTTAATTCTCCCTTAAAAAAAAGATTTTCTCATTCTGGTGTATACTTCTGTCCTTTCGTAAAGAAGTGTGGTATTTGTTTCTTAGTCTTGCATGTCATTATGGCCGACAAATCCAAGGGCCCCACTGGTTTTAAAAAAATGCCAAAATGTCAAAAGTGTGGCCACAAAATTCCCATTTCAAACTCACATCTTTTACATGTCTATTGTTTAGGTGCCGTACATCTTCAAGAGGACAGTAGCATTTGCCACAGCTTTAACCAAAGGGCTCTTGTCGAGAAGAAGAATAAATTAACCTTGAAGGGCTTAATTCTGTCAGCATTTGGGGAAGCCATATCTACTGATGAGTAAAATAAGAAGTTATTTATGTTCTTACCATAACGTTCCATCTGTGTTGTTCATCTTCTTTCAATCATTACTGATGGGTGTCAGTTACTGCAGTGGTGGTGCTGTGGTAGCGTTGTCGCCTCACAGTAAGACGTCCTGTTCGATTCTTAGCTAGAGCGTCTTCTGTGTGGAGACATCCATGAATGGGCGTACCTTTGTTGAAGCTTGTACGTCAGGGCTGGCAACTCGGCACGTAAAAATCTACTGCCAATCATTAGCGGACCGGCACTGTCAGACTGTGTAAAAGTGGGTACCAGTGCTGGCATGTCCATTCTGGTGCAATAAGGATAGTCTTTGACCTGTCCTGTTTGATCTTGAATGTACTTTCGAGAGGAGGGGCAGAGGGGGAAAGGCATAGATTGAGAGGTTTTCCCATGTAAAGGATTGGGCATCCACTTTCCATGCTTGGCTGTGGGGAGTTCTGGTGCAAAATTTGCTCACCTGATGGTTCTGGGGGAAGCAAAGAGATCCACCTCTGGTGTCCCCCCACCTGTGGATTAGAAGCTTGAATGAATTAGGTTCCAGTTTCCACTCGTGCGGGTCCATTAGATTTCTGCTTAAGTCATCTGCCAGTGAATTTTGTTTGCCTGGCAGGAATTGAGCTTGCAGGTGCACTTGGTTACTCAAGTCTGTGCAGAGTGGTTAGGAATGAGTTTCCTCCTGCTTGTTTATGTACAGCATGACTGTGGTGTTCTCAGTCTTTATCAAGAGTTGTCCTGGAAGGATAAGGTATTTGAAGGCTGTCAGAGCATTCTGTACAGCTAACATTTCTTTTTGATTGATATGCATGTGGATTTGTCCTGGGCTCCATTTGCCTTGAATGCATTTGCCCGCCATATGAGCCCTCCCATGCATATTATGCGTCTGTTGTCAGGGTTTGGGTGGCGATGGGTTGAATGAAAGGGAGTCTATTGTTGTGGTTGCAGGCCTCTGCCCACCAAAGGAACTCTGTCCTTAGCCAAGGAATGATCGGAATCACTGTCTCCAGGACCTGAGAATGTTGACACCAGTCTTTTTAAGTACCATTTAAGTTTCCTCATATGCAGTCTTGCATATGGAATTAGAAGAATGCATGAGGCTATGAACCCTAGAGCATGTAGTATTTTTCTTGCAGATAGCTGGGTTTGGGTGACCAGTAGTTTGAAATAATTTGTCAAATAAACCTGCTTTTCTGGACTGAGGAATGCCATTTGGGAAGTTGTATTCAAGCTTGCTCACAGGACTACAATTTCTTGGCTGGGCACCAGATGTGATTTCTTTTCACTGATTGTACACCCCAGAGAAGTTAGGAGTCTCTTTACAAATGTCAGATGCTGAAGGAGCAATTCTTGACAGTCTGCCTGAATCAGGCAATCATCCAAGTATGGGTAAATTTGAATGTTTCTCTGCCTGCAGTATGCAATGGCTGGAGCCAGACACTTTGGCTTATCTACCGCACCCAGGGTATTCACAAAGGGAAGTGCAGAGGACTGATAGTGCATACAGCCTGCCCTGAAACATAGGCATTTCCTGCAAGATTCCCTTATGGGGATGTGCATGTAAGCTTCTTTTAAGTCTAGGATGACCAGTCAAGAGTCATTGGCTAGCATAGACAGCAGCTGTTGGAGTGTAAGCATTCTGAACTTTAGTACCACCTGGAAGGTGTTGAGCATTGACAGCTCCAGGATAGGGTGCCAGGATTTTTCTTTTCTGGGCACCAGAAACAGTCTGGAGTAGAAACCTTGTCCCCTTTGCTCTGTTGGGACAGGTTGAACAGCCCTGATACTGAGAAGAGAAAGTACTTGCTTTTACGCCTCTGCCCACTGGTTTGGGGGAAGGTCTGGCAATCCGCTTGGGGTTAGCAGTGAATGGAAGTAGAATCTGTATCCCTAGGATACAATGTTTAAGTCCCAACTGTCCTGGGTAATGTATTCCCAGTTTTTTTGCATGCAGGGCAAGTTTTCCTCCTAGGGGTGCAAGTACTTGGGCATGGCTGGGAAGGATGCAGGAGAAGTCATTGTGAACTTTTTCCATAAGAGGGTGCCTTATCACTCCCTGTTTTTGAGGTGGGAGCACTCCATTGTTTAGATCTGTGCATACCCTGAAATTGTAGTCTTTGTGGACTGTTGCCCTTGTGTTTGGGCCGAGAAGACCTGGAAGGGACTGGAAAAGACCAGTTCTTCGAAGGCCAAAGCCTACTAAATCTAGGTGGTTGCACCTGTAAGAAATCTTTTAACAGTTTGCATAGATTTAGCTTTTTCCTCCATCTTTTTAAGAACTTCTGCTTTTGTGCCAAATAAACATTCTTGATTTAATGGAGCATCTAGCAATTTTGCTTTGACATGGTCTGGCAAGATTTGTTCCTTCAGCCAAGCATGCCTTCTCAGAACAGACCCAGTGACAACAGACCTGCAAGATGCTTCTCAGGCATCAAAACCATACTGCAGGATATGTTTACCAACTTGGCTAGCAGAATGCATCAACTCTTGTAACTATTTTCTGCACAATCAGGAATCAACATTTTTTGTTTAATACGTTATATAATATGCTGCTAGAACTTCATGTGAAACTGGCAATTTAAAGCCCTGATGGCAAGAGTTGCAGAGGTATATACCTACTTACCCCATCTGTCTAAAGCCCTAGAATCCCTGCATGAAGGGGTAGGGTTTTGGTTGTAGTAACCTTAATAGGTCCCTGGGAAATGGTCTCTGGATCCACAGCAGGATTTTTAAAGAGAAATTTGAGAGAGTCAGGTACTCTAATACCCGTCAGGCTTTCTATGAGCTGGAGGTAAAGTATCAGGGGTAAGACTTGATTCCATGAAGACATCTACAATATCCAGGACAGGGGGTATAGCTAGAGGCCTGTGCTGAGGCAAGTCTAAAAATTCCGAGACTCTTTTTTGACTGAGGGTAGTCCTTGCATTCCCAGTGGAAATGCTCTTAGGGTATGCAAGGTTTCACCGAAAGAAAAGTCCTCTGGAGGGGAGGCAGAGGGAATGGAATCTTCTGCATCTGAATCCTCATAGTTGGATAAGGGTATGTCCTGATAATCAGAGGGGTCAGAGTCATTGGACTCATGGGTCTGTGAATCAGAAGGAAAATCATTTTTTTCTTTTAGAGGGGGAAGGCTGGCTTCCCCTAATTAAAGTAACAAGGCCTTCTGCCATTCTAAGCATTTGTTTGAGGCATGGGAGCTTGACAATGCACTTTCATCATCTGTTTCCTAGGCATAGTGCGAACTCTAGGCCGGAGAAATTTGGTAGTTTTAGTCAAAAACAAAGTAGCCTGCTTAATATGAGCATTGGAAGGCCTGAATACACCCTCAGAAGCCGGTGCTTGCACAGTGGCTCCGGACCCATCCAAGATAGAGACATCTGCAGGTTCCATAATCAAAAAAGCATCTCGTGGCATACCAGACTCCAAATGGGTCTCAGTAGAGGCCTGCAAATCTGTAGAAGCGGTATCAGGGGCGGTGAAAGTGCCCAAGTACCAACAGACTGGCAACTAGCTTAACAGAAGCATCATCGGCAGTTTTGGACCTATGTAGTCTATGTCTTTATCCTTACGTTTTTTCGGAAGATAGGTAGTCGGATGGCTTAACGAAGCCATTTCAGAATACGGAGAACGAGAGCAAAAGAATTTAGAGACAAAGACAGCCTGATAACAAATAGTTTAGGCATTGAAACAAGGCACAAAACTGACAGCATGGAACACCGTGGTCTGGGCCTAAACAGGTGACACAGTAAGAATGAAAATATTTGTGAGGTATTTGCTTTCTACAGGCAAGACAATTGTTAATTTATGACATCGGTTAGAGCAAGAAAAAAGGATCCCCAATGGAGTACTTAGCTTTAGAAGACTTAAGGTTTGAAACTTAAAAAATGAAAATTTCAGATAGCGGCCAACCAGCACTTGCCAACTGCTTCTGCTTCGGTCTCCCGCGCAGCAAGAAAAGCTGATGTAATGGCATCGGCTGCATGTTTTATACCCCTGATGTCATGGAAGAGGAGACAGCATCTGACGCAGAAATCCCAAGACTCTGGTATTCGGGCTACCTGCAGGCAGATAATCCAAGTGTAATGACTGCAACAGTGAAACACGAAGAACATCTTTATCTGATGTTGTTCATCTTCATTCATTCATTCCTTATTGATGGGACAGAGTCCCTAACTACCTATAGTCCTGGGAGGCCCTTATGGAAGAATGTTCCTGAGTACCATTGAACCAAAGGATGTTCTTCCCCTGGAGGTGAAGTCCAATTTGTAATGAGTGATAAAGGTATGAAGGGGGTAGCCCAAGTTGCAGCTGCACAAATATTTAATGAAGCCTTTCTGTGAAAAGCAACAGAAGTTGCAACTGCCCTGGTAGAATATGCTCTGACTTTGCATGGTAGAGGAACTTTATTTCGTTGGTGGATCAAAGATATGCAGTTTCTCAACCACTTGGACAGGGCTACTTTTGAGACAGGATTTCGTAATTTGGGGCCTGAATAGGACACAAAAAGCTGGTCTGATTTACGTACGGACTTAGTTCTGTCCAGGTAAAAATGTAACTATGTACATCAGGCAAATTAAGTCAGTATTCCCCTTTGAGTAGTTGGGGAAAAAGACTGGAAGGTCAATCTTCTGGTTGATTGTCAATTCTGAAATAACTCTGGGCAGAAAGGAAGGATTAGTCTGCAGTGATACTCTGTCTTTATGAAATACCATGTAAGGGTGTTTAATACACAAAACCTGAAGTTCTGAAATGCATCTGGCTGATGTGACAGATATCATCTCCAGGACAGGAATTAGAAGTTATGTACTCACCATAACGTTCCATCTGAGTAGGTGTATTCATTTGTCTGCAACCTGTGGGTTATGGATCCGATATCGGATCCGAACCGGCATAGTTTCCAGCTATGGATCCAAGCTCTCAGCTCCTCCCCTCACCCATAATGCCCTGCTCTACCCTCATGACCTCAGATCGAGTTTGCCAAAGCAACAATACCCTCAAAAGGGTAACAAGTAATATGCAGGAAACTGAAAGGCCAGGGGGATAGGAGGGCAGGATGGTTGCAGACAAATGAATACACCTACTCAGATGGAACGTTATGGTGAGTACATAACTTCTAAATCTGAAGTAGGATATTCATTTGTCTGCAACCTGTGGGACAGAGTCCCCAGCTACCTGAATCTTGGGCGGCCATCATGGAAGGATATTCCGAGCACCGCTGAGCCAAAGGATGCTCTACCCTGGATGCAAGATCCAACTTATAGTGAGAAATAAATGTATGAGATGAAGCCCATGTAGCTGCTGCACAAATATCATCCAGAGGAATCCTAGCCTTGAAGGCTGCTGAGGTAGATACTGACCGGGTTGAATGGGCATGAACACCTCCGCGGGCCTTCCTGACGCTTGATAAGCCAATAAAATGCACTGTGAAATCCAGCGGGACAGAGAAACTTTGGAAATTGGCTTGCCCAAATTGAATTTTGCAAAGGAAATAAACAGCTGGTCGGATTGCCTATGACCAGCTGTCCTGTTGAGATAAAATCTTAGTTGCCTGTGAACATCTAAAGAGTGTAGCCTATATTCACCTTTGTTTTCATACTTAGGGAAGAAAACAGGGAGGTTAATGGATTGATTGATGTTTGCTTCAGAAGCGATTTTAGGAAGGAAGGACGGGTTGGTCCTGAGGGAGACACGGTCCGGATAAAAAAACAAGTAAGGAGGTTTAGCTGATAAAGCTTGAAGTTCAGAAACTCTCTTGGCTGATGTAATGGCTACCAAAAAGGCTGTCTTGTAAGACAAGAATTTGAGGTCCACTGTAGCCGCGGGCTCGAAGGGGAGCGGTCAAGGCCTGTAGGACCAAAGAAAGGTCCCAAGGAGGAACTGCTTGCTTTATAGGGGCCTGAGAAGGAAAGTACCTTTAAGAAAAGTTTTGCACAATTTGGCTGACATAAGAGGATTAGACTCTTGACCAATGTGATAGTGAGAAATTGCCGCCAGTTGAACTTTGACTGTGGAACTGCTGGCACCATCATTAAAGAGAGAGGTTAGAAAATCAAGCACTACGGGAGAGGAACCGTGAAGGATCTAGGCCTTGCCGCTCCGCCCACACAGAGAACGTTTCCATTTGCTTCGTAAACCTTTCTAGTGGATGGTTTATGAGCCGCCACCAAAATAGCCTTTACCGGTGAAGAGATACCGGAGTCCTTATCAAGAGTGGAACTGAGCAGCCAAGCGGTCAGCTTTAGGCTGTCCAGGTTCGGAGGAGGAATGCAGGATGGATGGGATATCAGATCCGAATAGGATCTAGAATCCAAGGAGGATTCACCGAGTGAGACCTTAGGAAGGGGAACCAGATCTGTCGAGGCCAGAACGGAGCAATGAGAATCATTCTGCAACCCACCCGAGAGGCTTTCTGAAGAACTTGCAGCATCAGAGGCAAGGGTGGATAGGCATACAGAAGACCGGGTGGCCAAGCATGCACCAGAGCGTCTCTTGGGGTACCTCCGGAGGAGGTATCAGAGCGAAAAACTGTCGCACTTGGTGTTTGAGGGAGAGGCAAAAGATCGCATGAAGGGGTTCCCCACCGTGCGAATATGCTCCGCTACTTGACAATTGAGAGACCACTCGTAAGGGGTCAGAATGGTGCGACTGAGCTTGTCCGCTAGGATGTTGGACCGACCGGAATGTGCGTTGCTATGAGAAAGCGATTGGTGGAGATTGCCCATTCCCAAACTCTCATGGCCTCTCGACAAAGAGGGTAAGACCTTGTTCCCCTTGCTTGTTGATGTACCAGACAACAGACATATTGTCCGATTGAATCGCAATTGTTCCCAAGGGAAGAAAGTCCTGAAGTGCTAGCAACGCTAAGAGCACTGCTCTCATCTCTAGAACATTGATATGCAGTAAGGTCTCTGAATCGCTCCACGTGCCTTGGACTGTCCGGCCCAAGTGCCCCCACCCGAGGCGGGAGCGTCCGTGGTCACCGTGGCGAGAGGGGAGAAGCACAAAATGGGCGACCTCGTGGAGATCCGGGAGTGGAGCCACCACAAGAGGGATCGCTTGCAAGCCTTGCTGATCGCTATGGGATGATGCATGGGGAGAGCAAGGTATGACCACTGTACTAAGAGCGTCCACTGTAGAATGCATATTGAGCCTGGCAAGAGGAAGAAGAGCTATCGACGAAGCCATGGACCCTAGAGCCCTCAGGACCAACTCCGCTGGAACAGAACATGACTGGAGAATGGCCGCACCTGGAGCTGCAGATTTAGAACTCTGTCCGCAGTGAGGAAGGCTCGTAAACTCCTTGTGTCTAGTCTGGCCCCTATGAAATCTAAGAGCTGAGTGGGTGCCAGGTTGGACTTGTTTGTATTTATTGTGATGCCCAGAAATGGAGCAAGATGGAGAAAGGAGTCTCACGAGAGAAGTAGATGCCTTGTTGGGGCGGTAAGGAGCCAGTCGTCCAGGTAGGGAAAGACCTGCACCCCTGAAGCCTCAGGTGGGCCGCTACCACTGCTAGTACTTTGGTAAACACCCTGGGGGCTGTGGTGAGACCAAAGGGAAGGACCCGAACTGGTAGTGACTGGCTCCCAGCCGAAGCGGAGAAACCTCCTGGAGCGTCTGTCCATTAGGATGTGGTAGTACGCGTCCTTGAGATCTATCGAGCACATCCAGTGGCCTTCTCCCAGAAGGGGAGAATAGATTGTAGAGTGACCATTCGAATTTTTCTTTGGGGACTGCCAGATTCAGGAGAGAGGTCTAGGATTGGTCTTAGTTCCCCGTCTTTTTGGCACTAAAAGAACCTGGAGTAGAACCCTGATCCGATCTGGTCTGGGGAACGGGCTGGATGGCTCTTTTCTCTAGCAGATGGCCAATTTCTGCTAAAGCGGCCTCCCTTTGACCGGTGGTACGTCTGGGAGGGACTTCATCTTTGGAAGGTGAAGGAAAGGAATGCGATATCCCTGGATATGATTTGGAGAACCCAGCGGTCCGATGTTATGGACTCCCATGCCGCTAGGTGCCCGAACGTCCCCGACTGCCTCCAGAGTAGAGCAGTCGGGCAACCCTCAGGAGCTGCTGCGGGCCGTTCAGAGAAAGGTTCCCTGGACCCGAAGTTTCTAGGAGCCCTCTGCCTCTAGGGCGGCGTCCTCCCTGTCCTCCTCTGCCACGGAAGGACTGGTTGTCCGAGCAGGCTGGGACTGCTGCGACTTCGGAACCACATCTTCTTCTGACCCTTTGGTTCCTAGAATAGGGCCTCTGGGGTGCAGAGAAGCGGATTCGACGGCAGACAGCGCCTTCCCGTCCTTCTCGCTCTGGGTCAACGCCTCGCGAACGGTCTTGCCAAACAGAGCAGAACCATCAAAGGGCGTTCGCAAACGACGCCTTGAAGGGCTCAGAAAAATCGCAGTGGCGGAGCCAGGCCTGACGCCTAGTGACCAGTCCTGTCCCGCAGCTCTAGCGCCCTCCGTAGCATGGGAGAGTAGCCGCATAGAAGTATTTGTGACTGACCTAAGAGTGGCCATTTTGGTGGAGTGCAGAGCTCTGTCCTCCTCCGAAATGGACTCAGGGGGGGATGCAGCGTACTCTTAATAAGGTCTCGCTGCATCCGAATAACATGTGCCAAATAGTTCAGCGCCCTTACCGAAAGGTCGCCGAACTGAACATCCGCTTCCCCAAGCGGTCCATCATCCGAGACTCCTTGCTCGGTGGGTGGACTGAGGGACTCTCCTGAGCCAGTTCCCTCTTTGTGGCCGCCGCCATCAACATGGCATCTACAGGAGGCCCCTTACTCCAATGGGTCCTGTCAGAAGGCGGGCTAAGGATTTTATCAGGTCTTTTGGGAATTGGCTCCATGGTGTCCGGTTCCTTCCACGCCCTGGTGGTAATAAGGTCCACCAGGGGGTCGGCAGGGGGGGACACCCAAGAGGTAGACGGGCCCGCTTGGAATGGCTCCAAGAACACGGACTCGTCCGAGGAAGACTTGGGCGCAGACCACCCCCTGATACGGAGCATTTCCATGATGTCTCCAAGGAGACATCCTCGGGGTGACCGTGGGGAGCCTTCCCTTCCTCCAAGTCCGTGTCTTCAGTGAGAGACTCAGGGAGTCAATGTGCCTCCTTTGCACGTATGCCATGAGGAGCCTCCTCTGGGGGCTGTCAGAGGAGTCCTCGCAGCAGCAATTTGCTCCATAGGAGCAACTTGGGGCACAGAAACGGGCTGTCCCAGGGGCCGGATGGTGGAAGCCTGGCCCAGTGCAGAGGGAGCGGACGGAGCCGAAGCAAGTGCCGGGGTCCGGGGACCCTCATCAGAGCCCTCTCCACTACATCATAAGTCAAGGGAGCCGACCTCGACCAAAGGATCTGACAATCGGCTCCCCTCGGATCCGAAGAGTGGATCGGAGCCGGCGCCGCAGCACTCGGATCCGAAGGGACAGTGCGCTCCGACACAGACGGCGCCGAAGGAGCACTGATCCCCCCGGATCCGAAGCTCGGATCCAGGCTCCGAGAGATCGGGTCCGACGCACTCGAGGGCATGGTCGGATCCGAAGTACCAAGTACTATCGGCTCCGACCTCCCCCCCGCTCCGAAGCTGCTCGGCTCCAGTTGCTCCGAACCCCGGAAGCGGGTCGGAGAAGGAGCAATAGGCTTGAAAAAGGGTGTTGAGCTCCCCCCCGGAGGGGGGGGAGGCAAGAGCACTCCCATCTGCATCTGGGCCTGGATGAACCTTCGCATCATCCGGTCCAGATCAGCATCCGAAAGGCTATGGGTAGATCTCGACGAGGCTACCGAGGTAGGCCTGGAATGCCTCCTCGATAGCCTCGACGGAGATCGGGTCTCCTCCTCCTCAGGACCCGGTGAGAAGCACACAGGTGACCGGAGCCGAGAAGGAGGAGACCGCTCCAATAGGAAGCCGGGAGAAGCCGCTTGGCTGGCGGGCCGAAACAGAGGTCTCGGCCCGCCGCCAGGTGCTTCTCCCTCCGGTCCTTTTAGATGCATCCCTCTCCTGTCCTGAAGAGGGAGTTTGAGTCCCAGGAGCAGGAGGGGTGCTACCGGGGAACAGCTGCAGCCGCAGGAGTCCCCGAAGGAGCGGGGTCGGAGCCGAGTCCGGCGGTAAAAGACCCGCCAAGACCAGCTTGGACCTCCGCTCCCTCAGTGCCCTGGGGTTGAACCCTGCACAAATGGAACAGCCAGATGTGAGGTGTTCAACCCCAAGACACTTAACACACCGAGTGTGGCCATCAGCCGGTGAGAGCTTATGGCCACACTCGGAGCATTTAGAGAAAATTGACTTAGGCTGGTCAGCCATAGTCAAAAATTAACCAAAAGTTACAGAAGTAACTTAAAACAATAAACTATAAAAGCACACAGGCCTCACACACACTCTACCAGCGAGGGGAGGGAATAAAATATACTACTGTAAATAAAATTAAACTAAAAACAGTCAATAAAAATAGGAAACCTACAACTTTCACACAAAAAAGTTTAAAGAAAGCAAAAATATTCTATTTTAGTACAAGAAAAACCACTTAGCTGAGAGCTATAGAAACCACATCCAGTTACCAGCGCGGCAAACAAGATCTGAGGTCATGAGGGTAGAGCAGGGCATTATGGGTGAGGGGAGGAGCTGAGAGCTTGGATCCATAGCTGGAAACTATGCCGGTTCGGATCCGATATCGGATCCATAACCCACAGGTTGCAGACAAATGAATATCCTACTTCAGATCTTTAGGTCACAAGTGGAAGCAGGTTCAAAGGTAGACTGTGTCAGACATTGTAGTGCTAGAGTTAAGTTCCAAGGGTTGATGGGTTCCCTGAAGGGTGGTCTGATATGCAAGACACCTTTTAAGAAAATTTTGCAGACAATGGGAGATTAGTGATGAGTCCTGAAATCCATTATAGTTTGAGATAGCAGCTAAGTGTACGCGGATGGGTTGAGGCTGCTGCTCCTAAAGAAGACGTGATAAATAATCCAAAACCACACTAATGGGCTGATGAACAAGGGTCTGATAGTTTTTGTCGGGACCAAATATGGAACCTCTTCCACTTGCTGGGATAGATTTTCCTGGTGGATGGTTTATGTGAAGCCAGGAGGATATCATGCACCAGGAAAGTAAGGTTATTCTGCCTATTGGAAGTGGAGAAACAAAGCTGTCAGCTTGAGACTGGAAGTGTTCGGGTGAGTCAACCCATTGGTGCAAGATCAGTTCCGGTGAGTCAACCCTTGTGGGTGTGAGATCAGTTCCAGAGTTGGAACCAGAATCCACGGGTGAGCTATTAGATGAGGCCAAAGGAAGAGAAATCAAACTTGTCGTGGCCAGTAAGGAGCATTGAGGATTACTCCGCTTCCCAGATGAAGTGCTTTCTTTAGAAATAGGGGGATCAGGGGGAAGGGAGGGCAAGCATACACAAGTCCCATGGGCCAATTGTGAATCAGAACGTTCCTCGGGGACTCCCCCTGCGGGTGAATTAGGGTGAAGTAGCTGCTCAATTTGTGGTTTGCTGGAGGGGAGAATAGGTCACAGCAAAGCTGGCCCCAACGGCTGAAGATCTTCGCCACAATAATAGGATTGAGGGACCAGTCATGAGGTTGTAGGATGCATCTGCTCAGCTTGTCTGCAATCACACTGGAACTCCTGGGAATGTGCATTGCAATTAGAAAGCGGATGGAAGCTATCACCCATTGCCAAATTCTCATGGCTTCTTGACACAACAGGTAGGACTTGGTTCCTCGTTTGTTCATGTACCAGACTACCGACATGTCTGACAGAATAGCAATCGTCCCTGATAGGAGTATGGATTGAAATGCTTGCAATGCCGCCACCAGCACCACACTCAGTTCTACGACACTAATATGCAGGTGGGCCTCTATGTCTGACCAAGTACCTTGGACAGTCTTCCCCTGATAAAGCCCCCCCCCACCCTATCAGGGAAACATCTGTAGTCACTGTGGCTCTGGGCTGTTGTGGGCAAAAGATGCGACTGCATTGTTGTCCGTCTGGCTTCATCCACCACATTAAATCCCACTTGTATTGCTGAGTTATTCGTATTTGAAAGGACAAGGGATGTTGTAAGGGATACAATTGTGTTAGGAGGAGCCACTGGAGAATTCACATATGTAGTCTTGCCAAGGACACTAATTGACGCCGCCATGGAACCCAGGAGTTGAAGGACTGTTTGAGCTGGGACTATATTTTGACAACAGTATCACCTGAATTTGGGATCTTATAATGTGTAGTCTGTGGTCCGGGAGAGACTAGGCAAGCATTTGTGTTGAAAATCGCTCCGATAAATTCTAAGGATTGAGAGGGAATCAGGTTGCACTTTCCCCAGTTTGAGATTCTCAGATTCTGCTAGTCCGAGAGTGGAGTTTAGTGCCATCTCCAGTAGACACTTGGTGAGGAGCCAATCATCTAAGTACGGAAACACCTGGAATCCTTGTAGTCTCAAGTGAGCTGTTAACACTGACATGTACTTGGTGAACACTCTGGGGGCTGTACAGAGTCCAAAAGGCATCAAGTGGAATTGAAAATGATTGGCCCCTAGCCAGAAGTGAAGAAATCTTCTGGAACGCTTGTCCATTTTTATGTGGTAATACACATCCTGAAGATCTATTGAGCACAACCAATAGTCTTTCCCCAAGAACAGCAGGCTAGACTGAACCATGACCACCTGGAATTTTTCTTGTTTGACAGACTTGTTTAAGATAATGAGATCCAGAATTGTCTCCAGTTCCCTGTCTTTTTTGGCACTAAAGAATCTTGAGTAGAATCCGGATCCTATCTGGGCTGGTGGGACTGTTCTCTTCTGAAGCAGCTTTTGAATTTGTAGTGCTGCTGTTTCCCTTTGACTGGGTGGAATGTCAGGAATTCAACTTGGTGACCTCGGGTAAAGAATGAATGGGACATGGTATCCTCTGGTTATGATCCGTTGCCCCCATAAATCCATTGTTATTCTTATAGCCAGGCAGAAAGGTGCAAGGAAAAACGTCCCCAAACTGCTTCCAGAGGAAAGCAAATGGGCCACTCCTCAGCAGCACTGATAGGGTTGTCCAGAGAAGGAATCATTGGAGCCCTGATTATGCAGACCCCCTCTGCCCCTGTAGGGGTGCTTTCCAGATGAGTTAACCCCTCTGTCCTGGGAAGTATACTCTCCATGTGAATCAGGGAAAGGACCCTGTGATTTTTTGTGCCACATTTTTCCACACTCTGGTTCCTAGAGTATGGACGCTGTGGGGTGGAAAAACGTATGCCCACGGCAGACAGGGTTTTTCCATCCTTCTCACACCTGGCCAATGCGTCTTTCATTTTTGGGCCAAAAAGGGAAGAAGCTTCCACTGGAGTGTTAAGGAAGACGTGTCCAGAAAATTCAAAGATCTAACTGCAAAGGTCAATGACACAAAAACTGTTTCCTTAACCTGTCCACTGCAGAGACTCCCTGTTTGGGGGGGGGGGCAGTCCAGCTCTCCTTGGTCAGTTCCTTCTTTGTGGCAGCTGCCTCTACCATCATATCTACTGGAAGCCCCTTGGACCATGCTGCTCGGGGGTAGAGAAAATTCTGTCTGGTCTCCGTGAGGTTCAATAGTATCCGTACTCTTTCATGCATGCTGCATGATGAGCTGAACCAGCATCTCTGCAGGCGGGGAGGGTCGAGCATGAAAAGCCTGCAGGAACACAGACTCCTCAGAGGAGGGAATGGTGGGCTTCTAATCACTCCTCTGCTTCAATATTTAAAGGCAGTCTCCAAATGAGACATCGGGGGTGACCGTGGGGACCCCTTCCCTTCATCGTAGACTGTATCCTCTGTTAGAGACTCCTCAGGCGAGTCCACGTGTTTCCTCTTGCACATCCTCTTCAGCAGGAGCTTCTGAAGAGGGCTCCTAAGAAGGGCACCCTGCAGCAGGGTATCCTGAGGCTCTTGTGCTAGATGTCTTGAAACAGTGGCTTGTGTCAGCTGTGGCTCAAAGGAAGTACATATCTGGAGTTCTGATATCAAAGGCTTGCCTGCAGAGGCATGGGCCCTCTCCACCACTTGGAAAGCTGGCCCACCCGAAGAGGGATGGGAGCCCAGTACAAAGGACAGCCTTGGAACCAGGGTCACACCCCGCTCGGACAAGCCTGCTCCCAAGGACCAAACCTCAAGGGGACTCGGTACCAACACTGTTCCTGGAATTGTGGCAGGCAGCACCGTAGAAAAACACTGAGCCAAACCAGGTGCCAAGGAGCTCACAGTCCAGTCCTGAACCTGAGGATGGCCTGACTCAGAATGAGGCAAAAGCCAAAGGGATGGCTCCGGGGCCACAGTGACATCAATATCAATCACGGCACCTACTACATCCACAGCATGGAGCTTACCAGGAGGCCGTAAGAGAAAAAGGCCTTACAGAGGCGGGAAGAAAAGGCAGAATGATCAAGGTGAAAATTCGAAATTGCTGCCAATTGAACCTTGAATCCACTGAAGGGGAGTACCGGGTCCATGCAGCATAGTCTAACGGCACCAATGTCTTGAGTTTAAAGACTTGTGCAGCAGAGATGTCTAAACTGGGAATAGACACAGTCGGTAAGCTCCATGCTGTGGATGTAGTAGGTGCCGTGATTGGTATTGATGTCAAAATTTGTAGTGTAGGCAGGGTCGATGTTGTGGATGTTGAATCTGTGCCGAAATAGGCACAGACGATACAGTGATTGTTGATGGTGCCATAGAAACAAGTTTTGACTCTATAGCCAAAGTAATCATTTTTGGGATTTTTGGTCTCAGTTCCTGCTTGCTATCACCGGAGGGTGAAGAAGGAACCAAATATGGTCTCTTTTCATGTTCTCTATGCTCTTTCTTGGAAGGCAGTGAGCCATCTGTCGCAGAGATAGCTTCAGAGAAGGGCGTCTTAAGGAGGCCCTGCAGAATCAATTTGTTTCTTCTTTCATCAATAGTTCGGGAACTGGACCCCAGACAAATAAAGCAAGGAGGCTGTACAGAAAGATGGGAAACTCCCAAGCAATATGCAGATGAGACATGGGTATCACTGTTAAGCATTTTGCGACTACACTTGTCGCACTGTTTAAAGCCCGATGCTCCTTTTTTCTCAGACATCCCATCACAACACACATATCCAATAATACTGGAAAAGGTAGAGGAAAGATTTTTTTTTTTCAAAGAAGGGAAGTGAAAAGAAGGAATGAAATACCAGCAACAATATGGAAGGATTACCACAGAGGGTAAAGGGAAAGGGACGTACCAGCAATGGTACTTGAGATTATCATAAGGTATTTGAGGGAAAAAATTTGAAAAGGGTACTTAAGAGTAGGCAAAATTAGTTATGTACTTACCATAACTTGACACCTGTGTTAGCTGTAGTCACCATTCGTCATGCTAGGGTCTTGGATCAGATACCAGATCAGAGCCAGCAGACACAGACAACAGCTTAGCTCAAGCTCCTCCCCTCCCATAATGCTCCGCTGCCCTACAATCCCTCAGATCAAGTTTGCATAAGGAAAGAAGACAGACCAAAGCACTAACAGCAAAACAGAACCACCATAATTCAACCAATCTTCCAGGAAGGGGGCTGGAGGTTGGGGCAATGATGAATGGTGACTACAGATAACACAGATGCCAAGTTATGTAAATGCATAACTATAAATCTGATGTTATCTAGTGACCATTCTTCATGCTAGGGTTAGAGTCCACAGCTACCTAAATCCTGGGAGGTCTCAAGAAAGAACATGCCGAAGAACCGTGGAGCCAAAGGAAGCCCTTCCTCTAGAAACCAAATCCAACTTTAGTTGGAAATGAATGTGTAAAGAGAAGACCACGTTGCTGCCGCATAAATGCCATCTAAATATCGACTAACTGCAAATGCAGCAGAGGTAGAAACCGCCCTAGTGGAGTGAGCCCTCACTGATGCAGACAAAGGAGACAATGACTTTCCAAATTCCTCTCCCCTTTCTATTCGTAGAAAAGGCTACAAATAACTGGTCTGAACGTCTAAACTCTTGCATTCCATGTAGATAAAAACAAAGTTGACAATGAATGTCTAAGGTGTGCAGGATATATTCCCCTTTATTGGTATAGTTAGGAAAAAATACTGGAAGATGAATGCATTGAATGAGATTCATTGTTGAGGCCACGTTAGGCATGAAGGATGGATCTGGCTTCAGAGACACTTTGTCCTTATGGAAAACTAAGTAGGGTGGCTTGATGGTAAGAGCTTGCAGCTCTGAAAACCTCTTCGCCGAAGTTCCTGCCACTAAAAAGGCAGTCTTCCAAGAAAGAAATTTGACATTGCAAGATGCAGCCGGTTCGAAGGGTGGTTTTGTCAATGCCTGCAAGACCAAAGTCAAATCCCATGGAGGAGATGGATGCTTCACAGGAGGCCGTAAGAGAAAAAGGCCTTACAGAGGCGGGAAGAAAAGGCAGAATGATCAAGGTGAAAATTCGAAATTGCTGCCAACTGAACCTTGACTGTGGAAAAACTGTCCCCTTCCTTACAAAGAGAGGTCAAAAAGAGAAGGATCTCAGGAATAGAGGCAGAGAAGGGGTCCAGATTCTTATTCTTTGCCCTAATTGAAAACTTCTACTTACTGGAATAAATCTTCCTAGTGGAAGACCTCTGGGGAAGTAAGAATAATATCCTTTACGAGTGAAGCTAACCTGGACTTAGCCAAAATCACTTTAAGTGGACATACCACACTGTCAGATGCAAGGTTTGAAGGTTCGGGAGCAGGAGGAGAGATGGCTGAGACAAAAGATCTGGAACTGGATCGAGCACCCAGGGTGGATGCCTCAAGTGAGACTGTAGAAGGGAGAACCACACCTGCCCAGGCCAGAAGGGGGCAATGATGATCAATCGACTCTAGGCATCTGGATTTCTGAAGTACTCTGGGAATTAAAGGCAAAGGAGGAAAGGCATACAGGAGACCCGGAGGCCAATCATGGGTGAGCACGTGCCTGGGTGGATTCCTCCTCTGGAGGGATCAATGCAAAGAAGTTGCTGCACTTGTGGTTGACAGGAGATGCAAACAGATCACAGCTCAGACAACCCCACCGATGGTAGATCTGTTGAGCCACTACTGGATTCCGGGACCACTCATGAGGGGTCAAGATAGCCCTGCTCAATTTGTCCAACACGTTGGATGCTCCGGGAATGTGCGCTGCAATGAGAAAGTGCCCAGTGGCCATCACCCATTCCCAAACCCTCATGGCATCTCGACACAGCAGATAACGTGTGCCCCCTTGCTTGTTTATATACCAAACTGCCATGTTGTCCGACAGAACTGCAATCGTTCCCTGAAGGAGCCAATCTTGAAAGGCTTGCAATGACAGAAGGACTGCCCTCATCTCCAACTTTTATGTGCAGTTTGGTCTCTGATGGCGACCATGTCCCTTGGATATCTGTCCCTGGAAATGCCCCTCCCACCTTAGAAGGGAAGTGTCTGAGGTGGCAGTCGCCATAGGAATCGGAACAGCAAATGACCTGCCCCGCTATAAGGTCCGGTGTGTGAATCCACCATAAAAGATGTTTTCAAAACACTGAAACGAGTGGCGAATGATGGGGGATGCAGCAACGCTGACCACTGAACTGCAAAGGCCCACTGAAGAACTCTTATATGGTACCAAGCCATCAGTACCAAATAAATAGCAGCCGCCATGGATCCTAGAGCTCTGAGAATGAGTGAAGCTGGAGGACATGTTTGCTGCAGCAGAACCTGAACCTGGGCACGAATAAGAGACACCCGGTAAAGAGAAAGGGCTGCAATCTGCATAGTGGTATCCAGCAGAGTGCCTATGAACTCCAGATGTTGGGTTGGAATCAGAGGATTTGGCCATGTTCATTGTAATGCCCAACCAATGAAACAGGGAAAGTAAGGTGTGACTTGTTTAACAGTTGATGCCTTGTAGGGGCCATCAGAAGCCAATCGTCCAAATAAGGAAAAACATTGATTCCCTGCAGCAGGAAATGAGATGCCACCATTGTCATGCATTTGGTGAACACCAGGGGGGCTGAGATGAGGCCAAAGGGTAGGGCTCTGAACTGAAAATGATCGGCTCCCTGGCAACAGCAGAGAAATCTCCTGGACCGAACTATCTTTATATGGTAGTACACATCCTGGAGGTCCACTGAGCACATCCGGTCATTGCTGTGCAAGAGGGGCACAATCGACTGCACAGTGACCATCCTAAACTTCGACTTCTGTATGAACAGGTTCATGCGACTGAGGTCCAGAAGAGGACGTAGGTCCCCTGTTCTCTTCAGGACTAAAGCAGGAATAAGTTCCGGATCCTCTCTGCCCTGCAGGGACCTCTTGGATGGCTCTTTTCTGAAGAAGGTTTGCAACCTCCTGTCGGGCCAACTCTCCCTGACTGGGTGGCACACCCAGGAGGATTCTGGATTTCGGGGGAACTTCCAAAAAGGGAATGCAATAGCCCCTGGGTATAACTGCTAGCATCCACTGATAGTCTGTAATGCTTGCCCAGGCTAGAGTGCAAAGATAACAGACTCCCGACTGCCTCCAGGGAAGGGCAGTCAGGCAAAGTCTCAGAAACGCTGCAAAGGTTTATCAGAGAAGGGTTCCCTGGAACCTTGATTTTGTGGGCCTTCCCTGCCCCTAAGGCATCTACAACTGAATCATCTTTCCCGTCCCCTGGAAGAGGAATCCTCCTGAACATCCTGGAAGAAAGACTGCGCCTTCCGAAACCACATTTTCTTACTCCCCCTTCTGGGCCTTAAAAAAGGATCTCCGATGGGCAGAAACCTGATCCCAATGGTTGACAGTCTTCCCCTCCTGTTCACTACGGGTTAATGTCTCTTTCACAGTGGGACCAAAGAGAGTGGAACCATCAAAGGGGGCATTAATAAACATCTTGAAGGCCACTGCAAACTCACTCAGGTGCAGCCAGGCATGACCCCTAATGGTGATGCCAGAGCCCATCCCATAAGGGCCCTTCCACAGCATTGGAGATTAGTCTCATGGACGAATTCTTAACTGAATGAAGGGTTGACAACTTCGGAGAAACTATTTTGAATATCTCCTCAGACGTGGACCCAGAGAGGGAAGTAGACAGTTCCTTTATCAAATCCCTCTGGGGACTGGTGAAATGCGCAATTTAATGCTCACAGACTAAAGGCAGCCGAGGCAAACACCCACTTTCCAAATCTGTCCAGAGCTCTTGATTTATGATTGGGAGGATGGACAGAAGAACTCTGCTCTGCTGCCACCACAACAGCATCAACCGGGACCGCTTTGGACCAAAATATTTTATCTGCTGGGGGACTGAGAAAAATTATCTTTGGCACTGGCATCACGGTTTCCATGCCCTGCAGGTCACAAGATCATTAAGAGGATCAGCAGGGGGGACACCCAAGAGGTAGACTGGCTCATACTGAAAGCCTCTAGAAATATGGTTTCCTCCGAGGGTGGGGATTGAGCAGACCAACCACCTTTGGCCTTGAGGATTTTGAGTAAGTCTCCAAAGGAAACGTCCTCCGGCAGAGATCTCAGGGACCTTTTCCCATTCATCAGCATCTGTATCCTCTGTTAAGGACTCCATAGGGGAGTCAAGATGTCGTCTCTTACATGTCCTCTTCCTGGGAACTTCCTCCGCCGGAAGCTTCAGGGAAGACTCAGAAGAGGAGGGCACCCCTGAGGTGGAGGAACCCCCCTGGAAGCTAGGTCGGAAAAGGTGACTAGAAGCAGGATTACCCGGTCCACTCAGATACTGAGGGTGGGTAGGATGAGGGTGGGTGGAGGAGGCAGCTCTGATCACAGAGAAGGATCTTTTCACCACCCGGAAATCAGAAAGACTGGAGGAGGTCCCATCCCCCTCTCCTACTGATAATACCCTAGCAGAAGAGACGAGAGCTATTGAATGCAGAGGTGCCCAGGGGAAGAGACTGGTCTGAAAATCCCAGGCCCAAATCCAACCCCATGGATCCCGGGTCGAGAAGCCCTGACCAGAGGGATAGTCTGTCCTGGGGGGACAGGAACAGTACCAATCATCTATCCTGCTAGGGAAGGGCTCAAACAGGACCCCGGCGCTCCCCTAGCCTCCGCCTCACTTAACAGTCCCTGAGAATCCAAGCCACTGGTCAGATGAGGAGCGGTTAAATGAAAGTGGGAGATTGGATTCCCGACCTGTGGGCCAGGGAAGCCAGAAGCCCCAAACTCCATCTGAGCTTTCAGAAAGGCCGCATCATCCTGGAAGATCGGTAGGATATGGAGAACCTGCTGGGAGAGCTGTGCCTGGAGCCTGAAGATCTTCTCTTGTGCTCCCTAGACTGAGACCTACTAGGAGAAGACAGGGCCTGCACTGAAGACAAGGGATCCAAGGAAAGATCCTCCACTACAATCGGCTCCGGAACGAGACTCTGATCGAAAATAACCCTCGAATCACTCAGATCTGAGAGGGTCGAATCCGTGGGCATGGCTCCTACCCCTCAGATATGAAGGTCTGAAATCCGGAACCCTAGATCTGGGAGAGGGAGCCGAATGAGTCAGATCAGAAGGCTTTGGATCCAAACCCTTGATTCCAGTAGTTGTCTCCCTGGACATTCTGGGACCAGAGGATCTCTGATCCGAAACTGCCCTGGCTGGAGCTGGATCAGAGGACTTAGGATCCAACAGCCTGGGATGTTTGGACAGGGCTTCCTCCACAGGAATCCTCTTTCTGGCCCCTGAGGAGCCCGGGGAAAGTGACAAAAGGGCCTCTTTTGACTAAACCTTTGATAAGCAATTTGTTACGATGGTCAACCAAGGCTCTAGGATTGAAGGCTGCACAAATGCCACACTTCACCTCGAGATGGTCACCACTGAGACAATTTAGCCACTCCTCAGGAGTCAGAAATAGGCACTTTCCGACCACACGAGGAGCATCTTTTAAAACCCAAGGATTTATCAGGCATAAGCAAACCTAGGGGAAAAATCTTTATCAGACACGCCAAAGTTCAGAAACACACAAGACCATCTGAAACACTCTCCAACCACTTACTACTACTTAAATCAACTACTCTAGCTAGGCCACCATAGTACACAAGAAAAACACAACAAACCCGGGAAAAGGGTGCCAAAGAAAAGATCAAATAACCAACCTGGAGGGGATATAAAGGGTAGGATAACTATTACAAATGCTAGAAAAACGGAATAACCCAATAACAAAAAAACTATCCCAAAGATACACTTACACCAAATGAGGAGCAGAGCAATCTGCATCTGTCTTACTGAAGCAGCAAGCGAGATCTGAGGGATTGGAGGGCAGAGGAGCTTGAGCTACGCTCTTATCTGCATTTGCCGGCTTGGATCCGGTATCAGATCCAAGACCCTAGCATGAGGAATGGTGACTAGATATCAGATACTAGCGATAGATTAAGTAAAGAGATTTAGAATGAAAAATAAAGTGAACAAATACAAGAACACACTTTTATAAGCAAAAATCTAAGTACTTAGCCAAGAGGTGGCTTGACACGGCTTTACGGGTATGCAGCAAACGAGATCTGAGGTAATAGGGAGAAGGACATTGTGGGTAAAAGCTTAGCTCGAGAGATTTTTGGCTGGCATGAGCTTGTTACAAGGCCAACTCGGTTCCAAGGATGGAATAGACACCCTATAAGTAAGGAATGAATGAAGATTAACATCAGATCTGGTATTTCTTCCCCTTCCTCTTAATCATATTTAGAAAAGACCAAAAAGAAGGGCTTGTCAGTACCATCAACCCATCTTGTAACCAACTCGTAAGAAGCATAAATCGGCTCCACAAAATATGTTGGATCTGATGGAATTTCAGTAAAAAACTTCGGTACCAGAAAGAATGTCATCAGTACAGACAACTGTTTCAGCTCCTAAAACCTTGACAAAATCTTTGGAGCAGACAACACCTCTTCGATGCAGACTACACTGGCACAGACTGTTCAGCAGCTTGATTTGCTACTCACCATCTATGGAACCCTTTGCTGGCAAATTGCCAGAGATCTTTTTATAAAGATCTAAATCACCTTCCCAGGCTTCTATTTATTCCACCAAAAGTCTCACTGAGATTGACTAGGAGAGACTAGTAAATAAAATTCTGTGGGAAAGAAGACAAAGGACTCCCCTCAGTTCTGACCCCTTTGGGTCTTGGAACGGATTCAGCTTTTACCCCTTTAAAATCTCTGAGGAGGTCCGAGGAGGAGTTAAGAGGTATCAGCTCAAAGCCTTCTGGCACCGACTATATCAGCTCCAGAGATATCACCCTTTGAAACAGAGTACTTTGGCTCTGTCATATCAGGAGACCTCCCAGAGCTGTATCTGTCCTGTCGGCTCCGAGGAGGTAGGGTCGACTCCAATTTTTTCAGAGCTGTCCCTGCACCTTGGAGCTTTAGCATGGTACACTTTGGCTCTGGCTTCTGTTTCGGGGGCTGTTTTGTTGGAGCAGGGGAGTGACTATGGTTCTGAGGTAGTCACTCGCTGTTCCGGGCTCCCTTCCCTCTTCAGGGAGACCAGCCTTCGAGGCAATGAAGAGGGCTTTGTCCACAGTGATCACTCCGTTGGTCCCTTTCCCCTCAGAGCACATCCTGTCATGTTCCCTTACTCGACCCATTGCTACACTGGGGCAGCAAGTACCGAATCAGGACTCCCAGATTCAGATTCTGTCCCCTTCTGATACCTCCCCCAGACTATCCCTGAGGAGGCTCCTGAGAAGAAAAAGTGCAAGAGGAAGCACAGACTCCCCACAGGAATCGGTTACAGAAAACACCAATTATGACGAGGGGAAGGGTCCCCAAGATCCCCCCAATGTAACAGAGGGATGACTGGAAATCCCAAACTCCTTCCTTTGAGGAGTCTGTGTACCTGCAGACCTCCGGTACCTGCTCATGTACCGGTTGGGTGACTGCCCACTGACGAGCACATTCAGTTGATCACACAGTGGGCACGGATAGGTTTGGAAAGCAGGTTTACGCATCGACCTAGGCCCAAGGTCTTTGAATTTCCTGGCACATTTTACCAAACTCCAAAGGGATCTGATCAAGGCATTGTCAGATACCCTTGTATGGAGTACTGAGGGAGTCCAAGACAAGGTTGCTTCCCAGCTGGCCACTCTGGAGTCCGTCAAATTTGTCCATAAGGCTCATTGCGCATGCAGCCAAAGGGACTACCTGAGTGGCTGGTTCAGGCGTAGCCATAAGGAGATGAGCCTTTGTGACTTTGTGGAACCATTTAAGTATTTATTCGTTAATACTCCCCTTTGACTGATTGTTTCTTTTTGGCCCAAAAGTTAGACATTATCCAGGTGTGAAAAGGATGGCAAGACCCTTTCTGCAGTGGGTTATGTTTTTTCACTCCCCAAAGATCCTTTTCAAGGAATCAAAGGGGCGGTGGAAAAATGTGGTTCAGGAAACCCCAGGGGCCTTTCCAAGATGCATATGGTGCCAGTTCTCCCAGGGGCAAAGGGGAGAACTACAATGGAAGACAGAGTCCACGTAGCAGAGGTGGTTTGCAGAATTAGGGCTTCAGGGACTCCTTCCCAGTTAACGCCTTTCAGCATTCTTGAAAGGAAGCTGATCATCTTCCTCTGGAGACAGATGCTTACCCTTGCACCAAAATGCCTGGCTAAACAGATTCTCGGGTGCAACAGATCACATCCACAAGGTTATACCATACCCTTTTCCAATTCCCACCCAGTTTGCAAAAAAAATCCACACTGTTCCACCCAGTCAGAGGGAACAAGTAGATCTAGAAATTCAAAAGCTGCTAGACAACACCGTTATCCAAGTCCCATTACACCATGGAGAATCTAGAATTTACTCAAGGTTCTTTTTAGTGCTAAAAAGACAGGGGGCTGGAGACCAGTCCTGGCTCTGAGCGTGTTGAACAAATCAGTTCAACAAACGAAATTCCAGAAGACTGTTACGGTACAGTCCATTCTCCACCCAGGCAGACTAGTCTACCCAGGCATTATGAACCTCAAGCTGACAGCATGGTTCCTCCAGTTCCACTAGTTGCCAGGCGTCAACCTTTCTTCTCCAGTATGCCAAACTCTCCTAGCTTCTTATAAGCCTTACACCTGGAAACTACACACTAGTAAGTGGAAGAGATTTTCCATCTGGGCTCGTGAAAGGGATATTGACCCCTTTTCTGCTTCTACTGAAAATATTTTAGACTTCTTAGTCTCTCTTTTCAATATAGGAGTTTCCCCTTCTACCATCAGAATACAACTTGCAGCAATTTCAAACTTCCATGATGGTTTGGAAGAACATTCCTTGGCTTCTCCACAGGCTATGTAGGACACTTAACTCCCTTTTTAAGATCTTACTCCATCCTTGAGACCTAAACCTAGTGTTGCAAACAACTGTACGTTCTCCCTTCGAACCATCTGCAGACTGATATAAAATACTTGTCATGGAAAACATGATTTTTGGTGGCAGCAACCTCCGCTAAAAGAATTTCAGAAATTCAGGTATGTAAACCACACCTTATCAGATTTTTCACAAAGACAGTTTCCTTATGAACAAATCCCACCTTTCTACCTAAAGTAGTGTCAGTCTTCAATATCCATCAGAC
Source organism: Protopterus annectens (assembly GCF_019279795.1). NCBI lineage: Eukaryota > Metazoa > Chordata > Ceratodontiformes > Protopteridae > Protopterus > Protopterus annectens. The sequence continues at coordinate 1,582,942,003 of NC_056731.1, read as the reverse complement.
TATTAATTGGCTGATATTCTTTCCAAATGTTTCACACAGAGGTGAATACAGTTTACATTTGCTAAATGTTCAGACAATTAAGCTTTTAACTTCATACGACTAAGGACATCAGAAAATCTGACCAACTATTTGTGTCCTTTTGAAATGCTAAGTCTGGTACAAGTCAGCAAGGTGACCTTAGCCAGACGGCTTAAGAATTGCATTTAATTTATTTACAACAAAAAGAAAATTGCCCTGCCTAGGTTGGTGAAGGCACATTCTACAATACCAGTTGCTACTTCAGTTTTCCAATCTAGAGCTTCAATGGATGATATACATGTAGCAGCTACTTGGGCTTCTTGCTATACCTTAATTACCAATTGCAAATTGGATTTGGTCATTAGGGGAAGAGCATCTTTCGGTTCAATGGTGCTCAGGAATGCCCTTCCACGAGTCCTCGCAAGGTCTAAGGTACTGGACATTGAGCCAGAGTCATATGGTTCCAAGGAACTTTATAGAACAGAGGATTAAGTTTGTCAGTGAAGATTTCTCTTTTAACCCTTCTCCAATGATGCAGAAGAAATATCCATTTTACTCTACTGCAGATATGGCCTCTCCAAAGGCATAAGGGATTAAACACTTCAAAATTAGTTTTCTTCCCTCAACAAGCGCTCTGTGGCTGAAACCATGACAGACATTGCAATCCTCCTGTAAGCGTTGAGGACCCAAACAATATACAATATTAGATGCAAGTCAGAAAGGAATCTTATGGCTGCACTTGAATTTTATTAAAGCCAGAATGGGGGGCCTTAGCTTTCTCAGCTATGATAGAAAAAAAGTATAGTTGTGTACACTTACCATAAACGTAGATGGTAGTGTATTCACTATTGCAGTCATTACATTTGGGTAATCTGCTGGCAGGATGCCCTCAGTTGGCCTGAATTCCAAAGTCTTGGGTCCTGCATCGGTTGTGAACAGAACTCCAAGTAGCAGCCTCTAGAATGTCTTTGGTTGGTACTCCTCTGAGAAAGGCTGCTGAAGTAGCTGCAGCTCTGGTGGAATGAGACCTAATGCCCTTGGGCACAGGTTTACCATGGTGTAAGTAGCAAAAACGGACGCAGTGGCTTATCCACTTTGAAATTGCCTTTCCTTCTGATCATGCAGCATATGTCACTAGTAATTGCTCAGTTTTTCTTGGAGCTTTAGTCCTGCTCAAGTAGAATCTTCGCTGCCTGTGCACATCCAAGGAATGCAGAATTCTCTCCCCCTTGTTCTGCAGATTTGGAAAAAAAAAGGTTGGCAGATGAATAGCTTGGTTAAGTGCCACACTAGAAACCACCTTAGGCATAAATGTAGGATTTCTCAGAGAAACCCTGTCTGGGTAAAATATGATAAAAGGCTCTACAGCCATGAGGGCCTGTAGCTCTGAAACTCTTCTTGCTGAAGTAATTGCTAGTAGCAGAGCTGTTTTCCATGATAAGAACTTTATATCAGCGGTAGCTGCTGGTTCATATGGAGGCTGGGTGAGCTTTTCCAACACATAATTGAGGTCCCATGCAGGTATTGGTGATCTTCTAGGAAGCCTTAAATTTTTGGCTCCTCTAAGATGCTGCTTTAGTAAAGGATGAGAAGATTGGTGGCTCTGTATTATAATGAGCTGAAATGGCAGAGTCATGGATTTTAATTGATGAGAAAGATAGGCCATTGTCAAGCATCTCAGTCAAGTATTGTAATATCTGAGGAATATTTCGTTTTGCTGCATCAGTTCCTTGTGCTCGATTCCAAGCACAGAATCTATTCCATTTATCAGCATAAGATTTTCTACTACTAGGCCTTCTTGCTTCTAAAATGACATCCATCACAGCTTTACTGAGAGGTGTTGTTTGTATAACTACATGATCAGCCATGCTGTCAGGTTCAGTGTCTGTAGCTGATTGTGCAGGATCTGATGGTTTTGCTGGGAAAGTAGTTGGTCTTTGAGGTAAGGTCCAAGCTGGGTATTGAGACATGTTCCTTAGGATTGGGTGCCAGTATTGGCAGGGCAATTAGTATCATCTTTGGTTTCTCTTGTCTGACTTTTAGGAGGACCTTGGGAAGAAGAAGAGGCAGAGGAGGAAAGGCGTAAACTGATAGGGCATCCACTTTCCATGCTGGTCTGTGATAAGTCCTTGTGCAGAATCTTTCCAATTGATAATTTTGAGGAGAGGCAAGTAGATCTATGTCTGGCCTCCCCCATTTCTTTGTTATCATGCTGAAAACTTGCGGATCTAGTTTCCACTCATGAGAATCCATAAGGTTTCTGCTTAAATAGTCTGCCAGAGGATTTTGCTTTCCTGGTAGGAATTGAGCTTGAAGATGTATTTGGCAAGTCAAAGCTGTGTCCCACAGTGCCATGGCTAATCTGCAAAGGGGTATGAGTGCGTGCCCCCTTGTTTGTTTATATACCACATGACTGTGGTGTCTTTCTTTACCAGTAGTTGTCCTAGATGAAGTAAGTCCTTGAAGGCTGTCAGGGCATTTTGAACAGCTAGCATCTCTTTTCTGGTTGATATGTAGATGCATTTGTTTTGGGGTCCATATGCCCTGAATGCATCTTCCTGCCATGTGGGTTCCCCCAGGCATAATCCGATGTGTCTGTTGTTAAGGTTTGGCTGGTAGGGGGTAGAGTGAAGGCTTGTCTCATGTTTTGGTGACATGCCTTTGCCCACCATAGAAACTCCTGTTGTAGGCAGGGAATGAGAGGAATCATTGTTTCCAGACTGTGATAATGTTGACTCCATAAACTTTTTAGGTACCATTGAAGTTTCCTCATATGCAGTCTTGCTTATGGAATCAGTAGTATGCAGGATGCCATGAAGCCCAAAGCCTGCATTTGTCTTGCAGATAACTGTGTCTTTGTTGCCATCAGTTTGAAGTAAGTAGTCCGTTGCCTTTTCTTGTCTGGCGTTAGGCAAGCCATCTGGGCAGAAGTATTCCAGTTTGCACCCAGGAATGTTATCTTTTGAGAGGGTGCCAGTTCTGATTTATTTTCGTTTATTGTGTACCCTAGGCATATTAGAAGCCTTTTCACAAACGCCAGGTGTTGAAAAAGAATGTCCTTGTTCTCTGCTCGATTGAGACAGTCGTCCAAGTAAGGATATATTTGTATACTTCTTTGCCTGCAAAATGCAATTACTGGTGCCAGGCACTTTGTAAAGACCCTGGCCGCAGTAGATAAGCCAAAGGGCAGTGCAGAGAATTGGTAATGCATTAAGCTAGCCTTGAATCTGAGGCATCTTCTGCATGATTGTCTTACTGGGACATGCAGGTATGCCTCTTTTAGGTCTAATGTCACCAGCCAAGCATTCTTGCCCGGCATGGGCAGAAGCTGCTGCAAAGTCAGCATTTTGAATTTTGGACTGTCCAGGTTATGTGTTCAAAATCAATAAATCCAGTATTGGCCGCCAGACCTTGTCCTTTCTGGGTACCATGAACAGTAGAGTAAAAACCTTGTCCTATTTCCTCTTCTGGTACTGACTGAATGGCCCCCCCCCCCCATATCCATGAGGAAAGTAACTTGTTTCTGTGCCTCTGCCCATTGATTTTTTGGCAGATCTGGCCAACCGTTTGCCACTGGCAGAGTATGGAAATGGAATCTGTATCCATGTGATACTATATTTAGCACCCACTTGTCCTGGGTTATTAATTGCCAAGTTTGGGCAAAAAGTGCTAATTCCCCCCCCCCCAAGAGTGTTGCCAAAAGATAAGTGCTTGGTGTTGGCAGAGGGAAGTCATTGGGACTGTTTTCAGTAGGTTTGCGCTTTATCTCCTCCAGATTTGGATTTAGAAGCGCCCCGTTGCTTTGACCTGTAAGAATCTTGTGCCTGGTATCTGGAACCCTTAGGGCGTCTAGATTTGCCCCTTTGAGCTCTGTCGGACACAGGAAAGGACCAACTTTTTGTAGACCAGTGTCTACTGAATCTTGGTAGCTGCACTTGTAAGAAGTCTTACAGTTTGCATAGACTTAGCTTGTCTTCCATTTTCTTTAAAACCTCTTCTGCCTTAATACCAAACAGAGTATCATGCTGTAAAGGTGCATCTAGCAATTTAGCTTTAACATGATCAGGCAAATTTTGTTCCTTTAGCCAGGCATGCCTCCTAATCATAGATCCAGTAACTGTGGCCCTGCAGGAGGCCTCTAAGGAGTCAAAACCACATTGCAAAGTATGCTTTCCAACCTGTTCAACTGCATGCAATAATTGCTGCATTTCTTTATTTTCTGCACTTTCAGAAATAAACATCACTTTGTTTCAGCAATCCCATAACATGTTGTTGATACTTGAGCATATGAAATTGACAGTTTAAGGCCCTAATTGCCAAGGTTGCAGATGTATAAAGCTTTTTTCCCCATCTGTCCAGTGCCCTTGAATCTCTGTCAGAGTGGGTAGGATTTTTTGCTGTTGTGGCCTTAACTCCCTTTGGACCCTGTGAAATAGTTTTCAGGATCAGCAGCAGAGTTTCTAAATAAAAATGTATGTGAGTCTGGGACCCTGTAACATCTGTCAGGCTTGCTGGGAGCCGGAGGTAGAGAGTCAGGGGTCAAGCTCGACTCCGAAAACACATCATCCAGAATGTCTAAAACAGGGGGAATGGCTAAAGGCCTGTACTGAGGGAGAAGGAAATCCCGAGCCTCTTTTTTTGATTCTGAGAAATCTTGACCCTCCCAGTGAAAATGCTCCCTCAAAGCATGCAAGGTTTCTCCAAATGAATAATCCTCAGGAGGTGATACAGATGGTATAGACTCCTCTGCATCAGAATCCTCATAGGGAGATATAGATAATTCCTGATCAGAAGATGAATCAGAAGAAATAGAAACCGGATCTGAAGATTCATAATCAGTGTCTTGGCTAGGCCTCTTATCTGGAGGGGGATGGGGACCCCTGATCAAGGTAATAAGGTCTTCAGCCATTTGGATCATTTGTTTTTTAGGCATAGAGGCCTGTGCACGTGGCTCATGCGTCATTTTTTTAGTTTTTGAAGTTGCTTTTGTCTTTGGTTTTGCAGCTGTCGTCTGTTTGATGCGCAAATGTTGAGGCCTGAAACCCCCTCAGAAGCAGATGCCTGCTCAGCGGCTCTGGACCCATCTGAGGGAGATACATGGGTCCAATACTTAAGAGTATCTCGTAGCATGCTGGACTCCACATGGGTGTCGATAGAGGCCTGCAACTCAAAAGTAGCGGGCATCAGGGGATGCCCAAGCACCTCACTGAGTACCAGCGAACCGGCGACTGGCTTAGAGGCTTTGTTGTCGGTTTTGGACCCAGACCATCTCTTTCTGTCCTTTTCTTTGCGTTTTTTTTTTTTTTTTTATGTACTCCAGTAGTCGGATTGCTATCAGACGACATTTCTGGGTAATTAAATCTATTTCCAAAATACTTTCAGGCAAAAATATACAGATGCTTAATAGTGCGTTGGTTAAATCTAGCACAAAACCAACAGCCAAGCACGTTGTGATCATGGCCTAAGCAAGGAATACAGTATAAATAGAAATCCTTATAGAGTATTTGCTTCCCACAAGTAATACAATTATTAACTTTGTCTGACATCGGTAAGGAGCAAGAAAAGAGTTTCCGAACGGGGTACTTAGCTTTAATGAAGACTTCGGTTCTGAAACCGAAACTCGAATATTTCAAGAGTCGGCCGACCGGCACTTGCGAAATGCTTCTGCTTTGGGCACCGTGCGGCAAGAAAGACTAAAGAAAATGGCGTTGGCTGCTTGTTTTATACCCCTGACGACCTGATGTCATGGAAGAGTGGAGACCGCAACCGATACAGGACCCAAGGCTTTGGAATTCAGGCCGACTGAGGGCAACCTGCCAGCAGATTACACATATATAATGACTGCAACAGTGAAACACTAAGAACATCAGGCGTACAAACACACAGACACACACACACAGCTAGAGGACACAACAAAGCTGCGAAGGAAAGGCTAAAGATAGATTTTTGTTTTTGGATAGGACAGGATAAGGGTTTGCCCAATCTGTTAGAAGAAAAGGAAACAAATAACAGGTCAATTTCCTGAAGTCTTTGGTTCTATGAAGGTAAAAATGAAGCTATGTATGCACATCCAAAAGGTGGAGCATATAAGCTCCCTTATTTGAATAGTTCAGAAAGAAAACTGGTGGACTAATGACCTTGTTTATGTTGGATTCAGAAGCTACCTTAGGCAAAAGTTGGATATGTTCACAAGGACACCCTGTCTTTGTGAAAAAAACAGGTAAGCAGGTTTTGAAGATAGAGCGTGGGGTTTAGATGCTCTTCTAGCTGATGTGATAGCAACCAGAAAAATGGTTTTCCAAGACAAGTTTAAGATATGCTTTGACTGAAGGTTCAAAGGGAGATTGTGTTGCAGCCTGAAGCAGGACAGTTAAATCCCAAGGAGGAGTAGGATCTTTTCATGGTGGTCTAAGCAAAAAAGCTACCTTGAAAAAGGCCTTGCATAGTTTAGAAAAGATTAAGGTAGAGTTCTTTTCGCCCAGATGGAAATTAGAAATGGCTGCCAAATTAACAGTCGAGAAGCTAGCCCCTTCATTGAAAACTGAAGCTAAAGATTCAAGGATAGATGGCACAGGTGCTGAAAAAGGATCCAGATTTTTGCTAAGGCCCAGAAAACAAATCTCTTCAATTTAATATTCTAAATCTTTCTAATAAAAGCTTTTTGAGACGATAAGATATGACAGGCCGAAGAGGAGGAACTGGGCTGTCTAACAATTAATGGAATTGGAGAAACCATGCAATCAGATTGAGGCCTGTTAAGTCTGGCACAATCATACCAGTTGGACGAAACCGAAAATTTGGAAAAGGGCAGAAAAACGATTGCCTGAATCAGCTTATCCTTCTCATATTTTAATAACCTCTGCAGAAAATGATCCAAAACCTAATTTCCCATCCAAAGGAGAATTTAAAATCTCTCCTTTTTTTTTTTCTTTACACATCTTCTGGGAGGTTTTGAGAATGCAACCAGGCAAACATTCTCAACACAGTAGCAGTGGCCACATACCCAAGAAGGGTATCTACAAAACCAAGTACTAACCTGTGAAATAAAAGAAACTAGACCACTCAAAGCAGATTTTTCTTCAAGAAGAAACTTAACATGCCTCATACTTTCACAAATAACTAACATGGGAGCATAACAATTGAGAATTCTGACAATGAATGCTGCAGAAGCATACACTTTCCCCATACTTATAGTTTACCATCCTTGCCTGAAAGGGAAAGACTGTAACCAAATGTTTAGCAGCAGCTGGACTGACTAATAAGTTATAGCTGCTTTGTCAGGTCTCGGATAAATATAAAAACTTGAAAGACTAAACAATTTGCCTTCTTAGGAGCAGCAAGCTGATGATTACGGGAAGTTACAGGCTCGGAGAAACATCCGCCAATGCTGACTGCACTGGAGGGATGGGTGAAGTTTCTAAAAATTCTATAAGTAACAATTCACAGTATTTTCTGAGGAACTGAGAAACCTCAGTGTTCCCAATGAAAACAATGGCACATTCTAGAAATAGCATCAGAGAGAAAAAATTCCTCACAAAGGGAGTCAAATACCATACTCTCCTGAGTTTGAATCAGAAATCAGAGGAGAAAACCCTGCATCAGTCCCTTCTTTTTGTCTACACTCAGAATCTTTAAATTCTGCAGGAAAAGACCATTTTTTTAACCAGAAACTACAGTACAAAAAGGATCAATAGCCTGAAGAAGATTCGGAGTACAACCCAAAAGTTATGTACCTACCATAACGCTTCATGTTTGTTGTCCTTCATCTCACCTTCCTTCTTGCTGGTTGGGTTTGAAGCAGATCCTCTGCTCCGATTCGGCCGAGATACAATAGCTTCAGAGCTTTTTACTGGCTCGAGGCTACCCCTTATACCAACACGCCTAGCAGCAGCTACCCGGAATTTGTAATAGCCCACACTAGACATATGTAGTAAGAAATTTTTTTTTTTTTTTTTTTTAACTAAGCTCTTACACCAAGGTAGGAAGAAAAGGAGAAAGGACAAAGAATGGTTACCCAACCTGGTATGTCAGCATGAAACTCAGCCAGTGTAACCAAGAAAGAACTCCTCTTGAACCTCCAGGAAGGGGGAAAGAGGGGGGGGGGACACAAGGAAGGCAAGATGAAGGACAAACATGGAACATTTTGGTAGGTACATAACTTCTTTATGTTATGTTGTCCCATCTTGCCTTTGTTCTTGCTGGTTGGGACCACATTCCCAGCACCTGGTTCTTGGGTGGATCACTGGAACAAACTCTTTAGGACTGTGGAACCAAAGGATGCCTTATTCCGGGAGACCGCATCCACTTTGTAAAGAGAGATAAAGGTATGAGGATTTGCCCATGTTGCTGCTGCACAGATTGAATCTAAAGGCAATTTAGCTTGAAAGGCAATAGAGGTGGCTAAGACCCTGGTTGAATGTCCTCTGCGTCTTCCTGGAAGCGTCTTTTTATGCAAACCATATGAATAAGTGATCGTGTGTGACAGCCATTTTGATAAAGTCACTTCAGAAACTGGATAACCTTGCTTATAGTCAGCAAAGGATATGAACAATTGGTCTGATTTTCTGAGGTCTTCGGTCCTGTGTAAATAAAAATGTCACTGTCTATGAACATCCAATTGGTGTAATCTATACTTGGTCTTGTTGCCATAACTGGGGAAGAACACAGGAAGCTCAATGGAGTGATTTAAGTTATACTCAGAACAAACCTTTGGCAGGAAAGGATTGGTTCTTAGAGAGACTATCGCTGTGAAAAATGAGATACAGTGGGCAAACAGACAAAGCATGTAATTCAGAAACCCATCTAGTGGAGGTTATAGCAACCAAGAGGTTTTTCCAAGATGGAAACTTCAAGGGGCAAGATGCCGCCGGTTCAAAAGTGGGCAGAATCACTGAAGCTGAAGTTTAGGTCCCGTGGGGAAGTTCTCTTACCAGGGGCCGTAAAAAGTGTTTGTACCCCCTAAGAATGCTCTGCACAACTTATGAGACAATGTTTGAACCCAAGTCTCCTACATGAAAATTGGAGATGGCAGCCAGTCGGGGCCCTAATATTAGCTGCAGTTGCCCCTTTCTCAAAGGTTTCGGTCAGAAAGTCAAGACTCTTGTGAACAGGAGCCATAAAAGGATCAATGTTATTACTTTTGGCCCAGTACGAGAACCTTTTCCATTTGCTAGTGTAAATTCTAAGTGGTGGGCCTGTGGGAGGACACTAGTATGTGTTGTACAGCAGGGGAAATGTTTGGGAGCCTGGCTAACACTGGAAGTGGAGTAACCAAGCAGTCAGCTTGAGTTTGAAGGGATGGGTGAAGCCCTCCTGACTGATGCGTCAGAAGGTCTGAAACTGGGTCCAGTACCCAGGGCTCCAGTTGAAGGTGATGGCGAAGAAACAAACCATATCTGACAAGGCCAGTAAGGAGCAATGAGGAAATGAGTTTGCAACCCAACGATTTTGCTTTCTGAAGTACCTTTGGAATGAGAGGGAAGGGTGGAAAGACATATAGTAGCCCTGGAGGCCAATCGTGAACAAGTGCATCCCTGGGTGAATGTCCCGGAAGGGGAACTAGGGCAAAGTAGCTGCTGCATTTGTTTAGGGGAGTGGCACAAAGGGATCGCAGTATGGTTGGCCCCATATGCAGAAAATAAAGTTTGCAACTTCTTGCTTCAGGGACCACTCGTGAAGCATGAGGATAGCCCTGCTGAGCCTGTCCACTATCACACTGGCTTCTCCTGGAATGTGCATTATAATCTGAAAACATTGGGAAGACATCGCCCAGTGCCATACTCCAAGTGCCTCCCGACACAAGGGGTAGAATCTGGTTTGCCCTGCTTGTTGATGTACCATACCACTGACAATGTCAGTATGGATTGCAATGGTCCCTTCAGGTAGAGAGTCTTGAAGTGCTTGCAACACCAGAAGCACCGCTCTTCTCTCTAGAACACTGATGTGCAAATGGTACTTGTAAGGTCGCCACATTCCTTGGACAGTCAGTCCCAGATAATGCCCCCCTATCTGGGAAGCATCCGTGGTCACTGTGGCTACCATATGCGGGTCAAGAAAGGGTCTGCCTGGAGTCACCTGGGGGGGGGGCAGCCACCATAGTAGGTCCTTTTTGCAAGACTCCATGATCAGGATAGTGTGTGACATTGGCAATTCCTGGAAAGACCACCGAGCGTAAAGAAGCCACTGTAGAATCTGCATGTGGAAGCGTGCTAAAGGAACTAGCGTAATAGCTGCAGCCATTGAACCCAGTACTTGAAAGACTTGTCTTGCCTAAACTCTCATCTTGTTCATGTGAAAAGAAACTTGACGAATGGTTGACAACCTGTCTAGAAGCAGTTTTGCTATCATGCGTCTTACATCCAAGTCTGCCCCTATAAAGGTAATAGACTAACAAGGCAACAAGGCAGATTTTTCATAGTTTATTGTGATGCCCAACTGGGAACAAGTCTGGATTGTGTAGTTCCGTGCACTGACTAGTTGATGCTCTGTGGCAGCAGTGAGGAGCCAGTCGTCTAGATATGGAAACACCTGGAATCCTAAATGCCTCAGGTGAGCCATGGCATGGAGGAATCTCCTGGATTGCCTGTCGATTTTTATATGGTAGCACTCATCCTGGAGATCTCTATGGAGCACATCCAATTGTCCTGACCCAAGAAGGGAAGAATGGACTGCAGTGTCCCATCCGGAACTTTGTCTTTTTTACCGATTGGTTTAGCTTGCTAAGAGCCAAGATTGGTCTCCGGTCCCATCTTTTCTGGAACTAAAAAGAACCTTGAATAAGTTCCGGAATTGATTTAGTCTGTGGGGACTTCCTGCATAGCATTTTTTCTAGCAATCTTTGAACCTCTAGGACTGCATGATCCCAAAGACTGGGTGAAACGTCTTGGATAGAACATTTGTCTTTTGAGGGGGGACTGAGAAAAGGGAATTTTGTAACCCCTTGATATTATCGACAGCACCCATGTTTCTCTCATCATAGATTGCCAGGCTGCTGAGTACAGTGATAATCTGCCCCCAAATGCCACCAGAGTTGGACAGCCAGGCCTCCCTTCAGGAGTGCTGGAAGGGCCTAGCAGAGAAAGCATCTGTCACCCTGCTGTTGTGGACCCCCTCTGCCACGAAGGTGGCATCTTCCATTGTTGTTTCTCCCTCTGCCCCGGGGGGGGGGGGGGGGGAGTCATGTGTCAGGCTAAGATCCCTGGGATTTTCGGAACCACATTTTTCACTCTTTTGACCCTTAGGATAGGGAATGGATCCCTACGGCAGAGGGAGTCTTGCCATCCTATTCACACCTGTTGATAGTCTTACCTGAGGCCCAAACAAGGATGAGCCATCAAAGGGGGTGTTGCTAAATGAAGACTTAAAGGGTTCTGCAAACTGAAAAAGGCACATCCAGGAGTGTCTGCATAAAGCTACTCTGGTACTTGTTGCCCTACTCGCTCCATCTGCCGCATAAGAAATAAGCCTCATGGAAGAGCTTACCACTGAGGTAAAGGTCACAAGCTGGGAAGCTGTCCTGTTCTCAACTCCCTCAGCTGTAGGACATTGCATGGTATCTCCCAGCTTCTTCAGGAGATCCCTCTGAAGTAGAGTGAAATGTGACAAGTAATTCAGCAATCTGAGAGTAAAAGTCGCTGAAGAAAACATGCGCTTTCCATACCTGTCCATCGTACGAGACACTCTGTCCAGCAGATGGACAGATGAAGTTTCTGCAAGTTCCTTCTTGGTGGCTGCTGCCATCACCATGGGCTTGGAGAGAAAACAGACTTATCTTCTGGAGTTGTAATAAATTTAAGTCTCCTCGGAACAGGTTCCATGGTCTCTGGAGCTCTACGCCTTTCAACTCACTACAGACAAAAGTGGGTAGAAAGGCAGAGACAACCAAGAGGGGGTGGGTCAGGAACTAAAGGCATCCAGGTATATGGACTCGTCCTCAGAAGGGTCTAGGGACTTCCAACCACCCCTCTGTCTAAGGATTTCCAGGATGTCTGAAAAGGAGACATCCTCAGAAAGGGACCGTGGGGACCCTTCAGACTCATCCAAGTCCGTATCCGAAGTGATAAGACTCAGGGGAGTCTAGATGCTTCCTCTTATACTTCTTCCGAGGGACCTCCTCTGAATGTTCGGGGGAGGTTTCAGAAAAAGTGGGGGACACCCAGTGGGGCATTCTGGAGCACAGATTCTCTAGCTTGGCAGGAGGAGGGACAAAGGCAGGCACAGGCACTGAGGGAGAAGGAGCCAATGGAGCAGAGGCTGGAGCAGTCTCAGGAGACAGCACGCTCATCACCTCGAAGGCGCCACGGTCCCGAGTCAAAGGAGCCTCCGGCTCCGAAGAGCCGAGATCTCCTTCGAACCAGGAGCGAAGGCTCCGAGGCTGATGTAGGAGCAAAGCTCACCTGCGAAGCTCCAAGAGGGAGAGTGGGGTCGGACAAGGGTCAGATGCCAATTCCCCCCTCAGAGCCGGCGAGAGAGCTTTGGCGCCCAGACTCCTTGATGGACTGAGACAGAGGAGATCGCAGCGGTCGGAACCAATAAAGGAGAAGAAATTGGAGCCAATGGTTCCACCACCATGACCTCCTCATGCACTCTGGCTCCGAATTAGAAGTCGGAGGAGGAATTGATGGAGAAGCTGGGAGGGCCGAAGGAGCCAAATCCTTATGAGCTGGGCTCGAGAGTAATTTAGCAAGTGCCTGTGACTTGAGGAGCCTGTTAACCACTCTCTCCACATTGTGATCCAAAAGTCTAGAGGACCAGTGACTGTCCACTCCAGGTTGCAGCAGGAGAGATTATGGAGCACAGCATACTGGCTCCAAAGAGACACTGATCTCTTATGGATCCGGACTGGCTCAGAGGAAAACCGATGGAGCCACCGGAGACTTAGCTTTGTCAGAGCCAATGCTGGGGTCCGACACAGCCGAAGGCTTCACAGTAATTTTTTCTGTTCCGAGCTTGGAAAAGACTGCTTGGAGTGTTTCTCGGACACTTTGGCTGGCTGAGGACCCTGAGACGAGGTATCTTGAGCACTCTTCAGGAGGCCAGGTAAAATAAGCTTATTTTTTCTTTCCTGCAAGACTCTTGAACTGAAAGCATGACAGATCGAGCAAGAGTACTGCAGGTGAACAGCCAAGTAACTAGTGTACCTGTACATAAGGGACATCTTTTGGCAACAAGAGTCACATTTTTTTAAACCCAGAGGGTTTAGACATAATGTGCACTAATTAGAAAAAAAATTTCCACAGAGAAACAGAGAACTATCACTCACAGCCTACAAGTAGAAGCAAGAAGGCTGACGACCAGAAACGAAAAAAAAACTTAAAAATGTACTTTTTTTTTTTTTTTGAAAAAGGAAAGGGGAGAGCCTCTAACTTAAACGGCAATCCCAGAGAAGAAGCAAGGAAAGGGAAGAACTCTCTAACTTAAACAGGCTCTAAGGGGAAAGCAGGCCTGAAAGAAGAAACGACTGCACAGAAAAGGGTCATTAGACAAAGAAGCACACACTGAGTTAATATAACCAGTAAATTTACCAAAAATTAATCTCAACGCTGCAAGCGGCAAACAAGATCTGGGTAGAGGCTGCTAGGCATGTTGGGATAAAGAGTAGCCTCCAGCCAGTAAAAAGCTCTCGAGCTATTGTATTTCGGCCGAGTCGGAGCAGCGGATCGGCTCCAAACCCAACTAGCAAGAACGAAGACGAGATGGGACAACTTAACATCTAATCTTGTCCAGAGGGATTTGTGGAGTAGCAGTCAACTGTTTAGTTTTCTTTTTGACAGGAAAACAGGGTCAAACCGATTTATTAATGGCAGTGGCACCACACAATTTAAAATATTAGTACACTTGCCTACTGTCCTATCCATAAAAAGGGACATTAGGAAAGACTGGCCATACCCACTATATTATTTGCATTACATCTCAAGCCACTAACAGCAGTAGGGCAGTCTGATACCCTAAGAGTACATTTGGGGGATAAGGAGATGAAAATCCCATTGTTTGTTGTCTGGCAGTTGATGCAGTGCTTAAGGCTGCAAAATACATTTCTTGTGGTAAAGGGTTTGATTCCCTCAGCTCTCATTTGCGTACTGTGTGACCTAGAGCAAGCCACTTAAGCAGCCACTGAAAAATGGATCATGTCTAGAGGGTCTACCAGGTTAACAAACATAATAACAATAATAATAATAATAATAAATACAATACTAATAATATTATTATACACAGAATATTACATTATCTTTCTCTCTCCAAACCAGGACAGGACATTGGCAAGACATTGGAGATTAAGGAGTTTGCATATTTTTCTAACCTGAAATTTTCCCAAAGACAAAAGAAAAGTAAAGTAGTGGGAATACATCTACAAGGAAGGAGGAGTACAGGACTACTCAAAGCCAAGTCGAAAAATATCAATCAAGTGGTCTGAATCAAAAATACATATGAACCTTCGAAACAATGGACTTGTAGGGAAATGTTTAGGCCAAATTAATAGCAATCTCAAAAAAATTGCCTGTGTTGAATCTGAATTTGGTACAAAATATTTAAGTCATTCACTGGCATTTAATTTCACATTTATTGTACACTACTCAAGCTTTCTTTTTTTTTTGGGGGGGGGGGGGGTAGCCAGAGAGGAGAGATTTAGTAAGAATTAAAAATTGGGTGATTTCACATGGGATCCTCTGAAACCTAGAGACAGCTGGACTAAACGGACTTTGCCAAAGGAAATGAGAGGATAGGCCTCCCATACCCATTGGTGCTATCCTGACTAGGTTAATAGAGAACACCCAAGGACCAAATTAGGTGAAGTTAGTATGAGGAAAAAATAAATGGATGGCCAGACAAGACATACCACTGAGTATGTTGGGTAAGAAACCCCAATTTGTTACTGACTTGCTCAAATATTCTTAGGATAGTAACATTTTTCAAGAAAGCAAGATATATTACCTATAGAATGAACTGGGGGGGGGGTGAGAACAGGCTGGAATAAGATGGCAGAATCTGGGATAACAGCTGCTGAAGGGAAAATAAGACTCTGGGATGAAACAGAAGAAATGTTTAATATTCAGGAAAGAACAAGGTTACATTACATGGCAATAACAGAGAAGGGGAGGGGAAAAACAAAACAAAGGTAGTGGAAAGAGAGACCAGCAATGATAGGACAGTGAAGGAAGGGAGGGTATAAAAGCAATGCCTTGATTAGTCGCATACACAGTGCAGTCAGAGACACAGCAAAGCAGTGGTGAGGATATGGTTGAAAACTGGGGTAGATAAATAGGGAAACAGATGCACATCAGTGATTACAAATATGGAAAAGTTTAGAATCTACGCATGGAAGTGTCTGCACAAACACTTCTACAACCTAGACAGAATTTCAAGGATATGCCCGGGTGCTTCGCCAAACTATTGAAGATGTGTGATTGTGCAAATGGGTGAATGGAAAAAAGAAGTTAAATACCTCACCATAATGTCCAATCTGGCTCACTGAAAGCTGATGAAGCATACTCTTCAAAATAAGTTTATTATGTCTATCCACTAGTGCCCTGTGACAAACTGTGGCATACAGCGGTCTTCTTGAAGGTGAACAGAGCCTAGGTAATAAACACATAGCACATGTGTCTGATGGGAATTTTGTGCCCACATTTCTGGCACCTTTTGAAACCAGCAACTTTAGGTTCATCTGCCATACTGAGAATGTTTCTAAAGTTTGTAAATAAATTGGTGACCAAAGGCCAGCTACACAAATCACGCGGGTGTGCACGTGCTTACACACAACCCCCCCCCCCCCCGAGACAAAGCTTCAGAAACACTCACCGAAGAAAGCAGCGGTGTTTAATAGAAGCAGCAGGAAGAAAAAAATAATAATAGCCAAGAATACACCAAAGATGTATGAGAAGGAAAAACCATCAACAATGACAGTTTAGATTACACCAACGTATACAGAAAGAGAAGGAGAGAATAAATTTAAAAGTGATATAAAGTACAGTTTTGTACCTACCATAAATGTAGATGTTAGAGTGCTAATACAGCTGCAGTCATAACAGATGGGTTATCCTGCCGTCAGGCGGGTCCTCGGATGGCCGAATTCCAAAGTCTAGGTCCAGCGTCGGATGTAGTCACTTCTTCCCTGACGTCAGTGTGGCAGGGGTATAAAAGAACCAGCCGACTCCATTTTCTTCAGTTTTTCTTGCCCCAGATGTCAGGTGCCCCCAGAAGGAAGGCAAAACATAAACTTATGTAATAATGCAATGTAATATAATCAAAAAACAGTAGTTTTCAAGCAAATACACCATAAAAGAATACCCCAATCAGGTTGTATGAGGAGGTGTTTGTCATTAGGCCTGTCCCAAGAGGGGATGGAGGGAGGGAGGGAAACCTGGACTGCAGCTGTATTAGCACTATAACATCTACATTTATGGTAGGTACAAAACTGTACTATGTTCATCGTGCATACAGCTGCAGTCATAACAGATGGGTAGAATCCCAGAGCTAAAAAGGGGTGGCAGGCACTAAGTGGAACTAGGAGGAGCAAGGATGCCCTGCAAGACTGCTGTGGCAAAGCCCGCTCTAGATTTAGAGTATAGTGGAAGGTGATAGTGCTTGGAGAAAGTGTGCACAGAACTCCAAGTGGCTGCTTCCAAAATATCCTCGGTAGGAACCCCCCTGAGGAAAGCTGCAGAGGTAGCTGTGGCCCTTGTGGAGTGAGATCTGATGCTTGTAGGTACAGTTTTACCATAAAATGAGTAACAAAAGCGTATGCAGTGGGCTATCCATTTTGAGATTGTCTGTTTGGAAATAGCCTTTCCTTGAGCACCTGTAGCATAGGACACAGAGTTGCTCTGATTTTCTGAATGGCTTTGTCCTGTCCAAATAATAACGAAGTTGTCTGTGAATGTCCAAGGAATGTAGTAGTCTTTCCCCTTTGTTTTGTGGGTTAGGATAAAAAGTAGGTAAGTGGATAGTCTGATTCAAGGCTACACTGGATACTACCTTTGGCATAAAGGAAGGGTTGGTTCGTAAGGAAACTCTGTTCTGATGGAAAATGATGAAAGGTTGCACAGCCATGAGGGCTTGTAGTTCCGAAACCCTGCGTGCTGAGGTGATAGCCAGAAGGAAGGCTGTTTTCCATGACAAATATTGCAGTTCTGTTGAAGCAGCTGGCTCAAATGGAGGCAGGGTCAGTTTTTCTAAAATGAAGTTGAGGTCCCAAGCAGGTACTGGTGGCTTCCTTGGGGGTTTTATATTCTTAGCCCCTCTGAGGAACTGTTTTAAGAGAGGATGAGAGAATAAAGGAGGATCAGTGTTGTATTGTGCAGAAATGGCTGAAGCATGGATCTTGGAGGAGAAGGAAAGTCCACTGTTTAACATCTCAGCTAGGTACTGTAATATCTGAGGTAAATTTAGTACCCAAGGATTCTGGCCCTTTTTCTGATTCCAGGCACAAAACCGTTTCCATTTGGCGGTGAAGGCTTTTCTAGTAGAAGGCCTTCTGGCCTCCAAGATGACATCCTGCACCTCCTTGGAGAGGAGGGTCTGTTGGGAAATCAAGGAATCCTCCATGCGGCAAGATTGAGGGTTTTCAGCTGACTGTGAAGAGTTTTAAAGTTGTGCTGGGTCAACAGAAGAGGCACTAGAGGCAGGATCCATGGTGGGGAATGTATTAGGCTCCTCAGGAGTGGATACCAGTGTTGTCTTGGCCAGTCTGGAGCAATGAGAATCATCATTGGCCTGTCTGCTCTGGTTTTTAATGGAACTTTGGACAGCAGAGGAAGAGGTGGAAAGGCATAAACTGTCAATGTTGTCCAACTGAAAGAAAGTGCGTCCACTTTCCAGGCCTGTGGATGATAGGTCCTTGAGCAAAATTTTTTCAATTGGTAATTTCTGTGGGTAGCAGAGAGATCCATGTCTGGCCTTCCCCATGCCTGAATTATCTTTGCAAAAAGTTGAGGATGCAACTTCCATTCGTGTGGATCTGTCATATTTCTGCTTGGGTGGTCTGCCAGCGTGTTTTCCTTCCCTGGCAGGAATTGTGCTTGAAGTTGGATTTGCAATTCCAGAGCCGTGTTCCAAAGAGACATGGCTAGTCTGCACAGGGGGTATGAATGAGTTCCTCCCTGTTTGTTTATGTACCACATCACTGTGGTGTTGTCTGTCCTTAACAGCTGGCCTGGATGCAGTAGGTCTTTGAAGGCCATAATAGCATTTTGCACTGCTAGCATTTCCTTTCGATTGATGTGTAGGTGCTTTTCGTTTTGGGACCATTTGCCCTGAATGCACTGATCTGTCATGTGCACCCCATAGGCGTAGTCCGAGGCGCCTGTTGTGATGATTTGATTTGCTTGAGGCATGCAGAAGGGGAGACCTATGTTTCTTTGGCATGCTTGAGCCCACCACAGAAATTCCTTTTGAAGACATGGAATAGAGTGGTATAATTGTTTCCAAACTGTGGCTGTGTTGAGACCATAAGTTTTTTAGGTACCATTGAAGTTTCCTCATATGCAGGCTTTGCACATGGGATCAGCAGGATGCAAGATGCCATGAATCCCAGAGCCTGCAGGACTTTCCTTGCAGTCAGCCTGGTGAAGGTTGCCATTTTTCTGAAGTATTGAGATAGTTGCCCTTGCTTCTCTGGCGTGAGGTAGGCCATCTGGGTGTTTGTATTCAAGCTGGCACCCAGGAAAATTATTGCTTGAGAGGGTATTAGTTTTGATTTCTTTTTGTTGACTGTGTATCCCAGAAAGTTCAACAACTTTATTACAAACGCCAGGTGTTTCAGAAGTATGTGCTTGCTGTCCGTTTGGATCAGGCAGTCGTCCAGATATGGGTATATTTGTATCCCTTGAAGGCTGCAGAAGGCAATTACTGATGCCAGGCATTTCATGAACACTCTGGGCACAGTAGATAAGCCAAAGGGCAATGCAGAGAATTGATAATGGGTTGAACCTGCAAGAAATCTGAGGTATATTCTGCAATCTTGTCTGATAGGGACATGCAGGTATGCCTCCTTGAGGTCCAATGTTACCAGCCAAGACTCCTTGCCCAGCATGGGAAGAAGCTGCTGTAATGTGAGCATTTTGAATTTTGGTACGAGTAAATATGTGTTTAGGATGGATAGGTCCAAAATAGGTCTCCAATCGTTGTCCTTCCTTGGTACCAGGAATAGCCTGGAATAAAAAACCTTGACCCTGTTCTTGTGCAGGTACCTCTTGAATAGCTTTCATGTCCATGAGAGTTGAAATTTGTTTTTGTGCCTCTGCCCTTTGATTTTGTGGCAGGTTTGGCATGCCTCTCATTTTTGGAAGGGTGTGAAAGTGGAATCTGTAGCCTCTGTCTATAATGTCCAGGATCCATTTGTCTTTTGTGACTATGCCAATTTTTTGAAAATAATGCCAGTTTTCCACCTAAAGGTGCTGCCAATTAAAGCTTTGCTTGGCATGCAAAGGGGAAAGTCATCGTGTCTGCTTTCTGAATGGCTGTGATCTATCCTCTCCACCTCTTGGTGTAGATGCTTGCCATTGTCTGGCTCTAAATGATCCTTGAGATTGACCTCTACCCCTCGGGCGCCTGTATCTACCTCTTTGAGGTCTATCCGTGGCTGGCAAGGACCAATTTTTTGAAGGCCAGTTTCTGCTGAAACGTGGAGGTTGTACCTGAAGGAAATCTTTCACCGTTTGCATTGATCTTGCCTTTTCCTCCATTTTCTTTAATACCTCCTCAGCTTTAACACCAAACAGTACATCTTTTTGAAGAGGTGCATCTAGTAATTTAGCTTCTACATGATCTGGTAAGGTTTGCTCTTTGAGCCAAGCATGTCTACGTATGACAGACCCTGTAACAGCAGCTCTACATGAGGCCTCTAAAGCATCAAAACCACACTGCAAGGTATGTTTACCCACTTGCTCTGCACTATGCAACAAATCCTGCAACTCCAAGTCTGGTTGTTCAGGTTGTGTCATTTTGCTTTTCAACTGAGATAACAAAAACTGTTGATACTTTAACATATGGAACTGACAGTTTAATGTCCTCATGGTTAAAGTGGCCGAGGTGTATACCTTTTTCCCCCCACCTTTCTAAAGCTCTGGAATCGCTCTCTGAAGGTAATGGGTTTTTGGCAGTAGAGGCCTTAATTCCCTTGGGACCCTGTGAAATAGTTTCTGGGTCAGTAGCATGGCTTTTATATAGGAATTGGTGTGAACCAGGAACCCGGTAATACCTGTCAGGTTTAACAGGAGCTGGAGGTAAAGAATCTGGGTTAAGGCTGGCCTCTGTGTACACATCATCTAGTATGTCCAAGACAGGAGGGATAGCCAGAGGCCTGTGCTGAGGAAGCAAGAGAAAATCCCTGAGCCTTTTCTTGGAATCTGAGTAATCTTGGCCTTCCCAGTGGAAGTGTTCCATCAAGGTATGCAAGGTTTCCCCAAAAAAATAGTCCTCAGGGGGTCAGGGGGGGAGACAGAGGGAATGGACTCCTCAGCATCAGAATCTTCAAAAGGGGAATATGAATATTCCTGGTCCTCAGAATGTTCTGAGGTAATAGAGGCCTGGTCTGAGGAAGGGTAGTCTTCCTCCAATCTGGGCCTTTTTCTCGAGGGGGGTTGAGAACCCCTGATAAGAGTAATCAAATCCTCAGCCATTTTGAGCACCTGTTTTTTAGGCATGGGGCCTTGAGAGGGGCTCTGTGGAGCTTGTCTTTTAGTTTTCATGGCTGCTTTAGATTTTGTGAAAGCCTTAATGAAAAAAAAGAGGAAGGCCTGAAGACACCTTGAGAGGTGGCAGGCCTGTCTAAACTCTGAGTTTCCCCACCAAGAGTGGCGCCTGTATCTGTAGTCGGGGCAGAGGAGCCTGCGACCTCGGGCACAGAAGACACCGCTAAAGCAGCGTCATCGGTACTCAGGGGCTGCGTAGGCACCTCGCTGAGAACCGGAGCACCTGTAGTCGGCTTTAGCATGGTGTCGGTAGAAGTCGCGGACCTCGTATGTCGGTCCTTATCTTTGCGTCTTTTACTCAAAACTGGAGTCGGAGTATCCGACGACATAATGTAATTACATTTTTTACCAAAATAGTGTTGGGCGAACTCCGCCAGACGCTTAATAGTGCGTTTGTTGAATCTAGCACAAAAACGACAGGCCGAGACGTCGTGGTCTGGGCCCAAGCAAGGAATGCAGAAGGGATGGAAATCCTTATGCGGTATTTGCTTCCCACATGAAATGCAATTATTAACTTTGTCTGACATTGGTCAGAGGCAAGAAAAGTTTCCCCAACGGGGTACTTAGCTTTCAAGAAGACTTCGGCTGAAAAATATTCGTAATCTCAGGAGCTGGCCGACCGGCATCTGCGAACTGCTTCTGCTTCAGGCACCGCGCAGCAAGAAAGACTGAAGAAAATGGCGTCAGCTGGTTCTTTTATACCCCTGCCGCACTGACGTCAGGGAAGAAGCGACTACATCCGACGCCGGACCTAGACTTTGGAATTCGGCCGAACAAGGACCTGCCTGACGGCAGGATAACCCATCTGTTATGACTGCAGCTGTATGCACGATGAACATGTGGGTAGGTTAACGACCAAGAGATGAAGAAAGTAGAAGCTCTTTCAAAAATTTTAATTATATTAAAAAAGTTACATTTGGCTCGAGAGCAATGGCGAACATGCCTGTTATGAAAAGCGGCAAACAAGATCTGTGGTAATTAAGAGAGGAGTGTTGTGGGTAAGGGTTAGGCTCGAGAGTTTTTGGCTTTCGTGAGCTGTAGTAACAGCAGAGTCAGTTCAGAGGCTTGTACCCGAACCCCATCTGTAGAGGACAAAATAAAAACTGACATCAGATCACATCTTTTAGACTTGTTCAGCATTAGAGAATTACAAAAAGGAATACGACTGACACTTGCCATAGAAGGGACTGGAAAGAACCTGACAGAGGATAGATGGTTCCTAGGTATGGATATTGAATCTACTGAAAGAGAGGGAAAACAAATGCTGACAGTACAGACATTTTTAGGAGAAAAAAATTACCACCAGGCTGTGGAAACAAAAACAGGCATTAAGGAACTGATTAAATAATTTCAACAATATTGGTTAGAAGCAACCGAGGTGCCTGGACATATCTATAAAAAACACAAGAAATGACAGATATGGCAAAAATGCACTCAGCTGGAGTGGAGGGGGGTGAGACTGGAAGGAAACATTCACCTGGCTTTGGGGGGGGGGGGGCTCTGTAGTTTATGCACAGGTTAGATAATTACTGAAAAGGGTGTAGGAAGATTTATATGAGAGATATAGTTTGGGAGATATGACCTATTTTCTTTTTTTTTGGGGGGGGGGGGTAATGTTAAACTTGGAGCTCAGTCGTTAATTTGTGGAAAAACAAAATTGGTATTACTACTCTTAAGTATTCTTTGAGATATGCTCTAGAGAGAAGAGCAATGAAGGTCAGCAGGACTAAGACAGAATGTGTGTGTGTGTGAATGAGAGGGAGGACAGAGGAATGGTGAGGATGCAGAGAGTAGAGGTGGCGAAGGTGAATGAGTTTAAGTACTTGCGATCAACAGTTCAGAGTAATGGTGAGTGTGGAAGAGAGGTGAAGAAGAGAGTACAGGCAGGATGGAGTGGATGGAGACGAGTGTCAGGAGTGATTTGTGACAGACTAGTACCAGTAAGAGTGAAAGGGAAGGTCTACAAGAGGGTAGTGGGACCAGCTGTGTTATATGGGTCTGAGACAGTGGCATTGACAAAAAGGCAGGAGTCAGAGATTGACGTGACAGAGCTGAAGATGTTGCACTGGGTGTGACGAGGATGGACAGGATTAGGAATAAGTATATTAGAGGGTCAGCCCAGGTTGGAAGGTTTGGAGACCAAGCCAGAGAGGCAGGATTACATTGGTTTGGACATGTGCTGAGGAAGGATGCAAACTATATTACGAAAAAGATGCTAAGGATGAAGCTGCCAGGTAACAGGAAAAGAGTAAGGCCTAAGATAAGGTTTATGGATGTGGTGAGAGAGGACATGCAGGTGGCTGGTGTGACAGAGCAAGATGCAGAGGACAGGAAGAAATGGAAACAGTTGATCTGCTTTGGCAACGTCTAACGGGAGCAGCCAAAAGAAGAAGATACTACCATAGATAAAAAGAGGTTAATGAGTTTGTAAAATGACCTTGTTACTAGAGAGGTGAAACTTAACTAGCCTACGACTGAAGAGAACAGTGGTAATACACTGCTGTAGGTAAAGTCACACTCTGCAATACTTTACTCCTTAAATATTAGGTAAAGAACAGTTCACTTCGGGCTTGCCATCCGTGATAATCCACTTTTTTTCTCCTAAAAATCCACACTGCCGTGAGTTATCAAACTGGGCTATAATTTGATGGTTAATGTTAGTATTAAAAAAATGAATGGTGTCTAGATAAGTAGGGAAGGGAGGCTCCACATTACTGGTCTCAAGAACACATACAATAAAATAAACTTGTACTTGGGGAAATTTAAAATTTTCCCTTTTTGGTAGGAGTGAAATGATCAGTGTTTAGGCAGACATACATTTTCAGAATTGTGCTTAAAATTAGCAGATGCTGATTGCGTAAAGAGATTGATAACTGCTGCATGAAATTTGTGTTGAGTATTATGTTATTTGCATTTGACAAAGTTTGCTGAAAATTAAACTAATATGTTGGCTTTTTAAAATCAGCAAGCTACTAGTTCCATGACAACATTAACATTTAAAAACAAGTGCAGAAAGAAATCAAGGGATCTTCAATATAAATTAGGCCACATGGTACAATTGTGTGCATCTAATCTAAATGTCTGGTAGAAAGCCAGAATATAATTCTCAAAATGAAAATCAGAATTTCAAAACAATTAACTACATAAAAATCTGAAACATATACCAGAAAATACATTACTTCTAATACTTGTCAAGAAAATTACATTTAACTGAACTGAGTCTTAATACCATAATACTAAGCAAAGTGTACAATCATGTACAGTAATTTAACACAACTCAACACTAACTGAAAAAATGCAAAGCTGGCAGCAAACAGATCATGTAACCTGCACTTTAATACAAAATGCATAATCAAATTAGCAACTTGCTGTAGTTCAAGGCATCCAGGTCTGACATACCACTTGCGTAAACAAAACGCAGTATCCTCTCATTTAAATATTCTTTACACTCCCACCAGGGGAAAAATGCAGTGGAATACTGAATTTGTAGTGTAACACTGGATTCTATAGCTTTAATGTGAATACTAAAGTTAAATTACACATACTTCCTTGAGCCTTACAAATGACTAGCTTCAAATGTAGTGAAAAGGTACAGTTGTGTACACTTACCATAAATGTATTTGGGTTATGTGCTTGCAGTAGCCCTCAGTTAGCCTGATTGTTAAGTCTTGGGTCCTGTGTCAGTTGCTGTCCCTTCTTCCACGACGTCAGGTCGTTAAGGGTATAAAGCATGTAGCCAACACCATTACATCAGTTTTTCTTGCCCCAGATGTCATGTGACCCCCTAATGGGAAGCAATTAAATCTATAAATACAAGGATATACCTCCAACAAAAAAGCAAATACACCAAAAAGCTTTTAGAGCATAGTAAGTGAGAGCAGAGGTATAGCCAAAAGAAGAAAGGGGGCTGGAGGGAGGGTAACCAGAACTGCAACAGTGAATACTCTCGAACATCTACATTTATGGGAAGTGTACAGAACTGTACTACATTCTTGTTGCAGTCATTACGTTTGGGTAGATTCCCAAAGCTAATGTTGGGAGGAGGAATTTAAATAGAATTAGGACCAGCTACAAGGCAAAAACAGCTCTGGATTTAGAGAAAATTGGCAAACAATAATGCTTATGTTCATAACTCCAGGTAGCAGCTTCTAGGATGTCTCTAGTAGGGACACCCCTGAGAAAGGCTGTAGAGGTAGATGCAGCTCTGGTTGAATAGGATCTAATGCCCTGTGGGATAGGTTTTCCATGGTGCTTATAGTAGAAATGAATGCAGTGGCCTATCCATTTGAAATGATTTGTTTTGAAATAGCTTTCCCCTCTGTCGCTGCAGAAAATACCACAAGCAGATTTCCTTTCAGGTTTAGTCCTGTCCAAGTAGAATCTAAGCGGTCTGTACACATTAAAGAGTGCAGCATCCGTTCCCCTTTGTTCTGCGGGTTAGAAAAGTTGTTAAGCAAATGAATGGACTGAAGAGCCACACTGGATAATACCACCTTGGGCATGAAGGAGGAATTGGTTCTGAGGGACACCCTGTCTGCATGAAAGATGATGAAAGGTTCCAATGCCATAAGGGCCTGTAATTCAGATACCCTTCTTGCAGAAGGGATTGCTAAAAGGAAAGCAGTTTTCCAGGAAATAAATTTTAAATCTGCAGTAGCAGCTAGCTCGAAAGGAGGAAGAGTGAGTTTCTCCAAGACAAAGTTAAGATCCCAGGCTGGAGTTGGAGCTCTCCTAGGTGGCCTTACATTTTTGGCCCCTCTGAGGAACTGCTTGAGCAGTGGGTGAGACAATAGGGGAGGCTCTGTGCTATAATGAGCTGAAATTGCTGAGGCATGAATTTTGATGGAGGAAAGGGACAAGCCCTTATGAAGCATCTCAAGAGTCAAGTATTGTAGAATCTGAGGTAAATTGAGCACTGCTGCATTCATTCCTGGACATTGGTTCCAGGCACAAAATCTTTTCCATTTTGTAGCATAAGATTTTCTAGTACTAGGCCTCCTTGCCTCTAAAATGATATCCATAATGTTTGCTGAGGGATGGTAAAGGAGTGATTAAGTTATTAGCCAGGCTGCAAGGATCAATGTTGGAAGCTGAGGGTGCAGAATCTGGTTCTCCTGCTGAGACAACAGGGAAGGAGTCTGAGGCAGGTGCCATGGAGCCAAGCGTGACACACTGTGCAAGAGTGGGTGCCAGTGTTGGCGAGGCCAGTCTGGTGCAGTTAAAATCGTCCTTGGCTTGTCCTGCTTGATCTTTAGTAGTACCCTGGAGAGCAGAGGCACAGGAGGAAGGGCATAAACTAATAGGTTTTTCCAGCTGAAGGATAGAGCATCCACTTTCCAAGCTTGCTTGTGGGGAGTCCTTGTGCAAAATTTGTCCAGTTGATGGTTCTGGGGGGAGGCAAACAGGTTTACATCTGGGCTCTCCATCTGGGCTCCCCCCATTTGCTTGTCAACATGCTGAAAATCCTTGGTTCCAGTTTCCACTCGTGTGGGTCCATGAGGTTTCTGCTTAGTCCGTCTGCCAGTGTATTTAGTTTTCCTGCCAAAAACTGAGCTTGTAGATTCACTAAGTAGCTCAAGGCTATGTTCCACAATGCCATGTCTAGTCTGCAAAGTGGATAAGAATGTGTACCCCCCCCCCTGCTTATGTACCACATGACAGTGGTGTTGTCCATCTTTACCATCAGTTGTCCTGGAAGAATGTGGTCCTTGAAGGCTGTCAGAGCATTCTGTACAGCTAACATTTCCTTTTGATTTATGTGCAGGTGCATTTGACTTGGGTTCTATTTGCCCTGAATGCACTTCCCTGCCAGGTGAGCCCCCCAGGCATAGTTTGATGTGTCTGTTAAGATTTGGGCGGCAGGGGATAATGTGAATGGTAGTCCCATTTTGATGGCAGGCCTCTGACCACCAAAGGAACTCTAGGCGTAGGCAAGGTATGATAGGAATCCTTGCTTCTAGATCCTGCGAGTGTTGACACCATAGGCTTTTGAGATACCATTGTAGTTTCCTCAAATGCAGCCTTGCATATGGAATTAGAAGAATGCAGGAGGCCATGAACCCCAAGGCTTGCAGTATTTGCCTTGCAGATAGCTGGGTTTTTGTGGCTACTTGTTTGAAGTTAGCTTTCAAATGAATCCGTTTCTCTGGCGTGAGGAAAGCCACCTGGGAAGTCGTACTCAAGCTTGCTCCCAGGAATATAATTTGTTGACAAGGTACCAGGTGTGATTTCTTTTCGTTTATGGTGAACCCCAGACAAGTCAGTACCCTTTGAACAAAGGCCAGATGATTCAAAAGAATGTCCTGGCTTTCTGCCTGAATTAGACAATCGTCCAGGTATGGGTACATCTGAATATTTCTTTGCCTGCAAAATGCAATGACTGGGGCTAGGCACTTTGTGAATACCCTGGGTGCAGGAGATAAGCCAAAAGGCAGTGCAGAGAAATGATAATGCATGTAGACTGCTTTGAAGCGTAGGTATCTTCTGCAAGACTCCCTGATAGGGATGTACAGGTATGCTTCTTTTAAGTCTAGTGTTGCCAATCATGCATCTTTGCCTAGAATAGGAAGCAGCTGGTGAGTCAGCATCTTGAATTTTGGAATCACCAGAAAGGTGTTTACAGAGTAGAAAGGTGTAAGATAGGACGCCATGTTTTGCCTTTTCTGGGTACCAGGAAAAGTCTCTAATAGAAACCTTGTCCCTTTTCCTCTTCTGGTACCAAATGAATAGACCCCATGTTTAAAAGAGAGAGTACTTGATTTTGGGCCTCTGCCCACTGATTTGGGGGTAGATATGGCCACCCACTTGGTGTTGGTAACGTGTGGAAGTGAAATCTGTATCCTTGGGACACTACTTAAAACCCATTTGTCCTGGGTAATGAGTTCCCAGTTTCTGGCCTGCAGACCAATCTTTCCACCTAAAGGAGCATTCAGTTGGGAAGTGCTTGGAAGTTTTAAAAGCAAGTTATTGAGACAGTTTTCCATGGGGGGGGGGGGGGGGGGGAGTCTTACTACTCCTGGATTTTGGTGCGGAAACCCCCTACTGCTTAGTCTTGTGTCTCCCTTGGGACTGAAACCTGGGGTTTCTGCTGTCTTGGTTTGGCTTGAGAAGACCTGGAAGGGGCTGGAAAGGACCAGTTTTTAGAGGGCCAGTGCCTACTAAATCTAGGAGTCTGAACTTGTAAGAAATCCTCAACAGTTTGCATATATTTAGCTTCATCTTCCATATAAGAACTTCTTCAGCCTTGTTGCCAAATAGGCGGTCCTAATTTAAGGGAGCATCAAACAATTTAGCTTTAACATGATCAGGCAAAGATTGCTCCTTAGCCAAGCATGCCTTCTGAGCACAGACCCAGTAACAGCAGCCCTGCAAGAGGCCTCTAATGAATCAAATCCACATTGCAAAGTATTCTTTCCAACCTGTTCAGCAGAATGCATTAAATTCTGTAATTCTTTATTTTCAGGACAATCAGGGAATCAACATAATTTTCTGTTTAAGCAATCCAATAACATGTTGTTGATACTTTAACATACGAAACTGGCAGTTTAAAGCCCTAATGACCAAGGTTGCAGAAGTGTAAACCTTCTTACCCCATTCTATCCAGCGCCCTGGAGTCTCTATCAGAGGGGGTAGGATTTTTAGCAGTAGAAGCCTTAATGCCCTTGGGTCCCTGTGAAATGGTCTCTGGATCCGCAATAGGATTTTTAAAAAGGAACTTGTGTGAATCAGGAGCCCAAATATCAGTCAGGTTTTCTGGGAGCAGGAGGCAAAGAATCCGGGACCAAACTAGATTCTGAAAGGGCATCATCAACAATGTCTAGTACAGAAGGTTTAGCTAAAGGCCTACACTGAGGCAGGAGTAAGAAATCTATAAGCCTCTTTTTTTGAATCAGAAAAATCCTGGCTTTCCCAGTGGAAATGCTCCCTAAGAGTATGTAAGGTTTCACCAAAAAAAAAAAAAAAAAAAAAAAAAAAGAAATCCTCTGGAGGGGAAGCAGAGGGAATAGAGTCCTCTGCATCAGAATCCTCTCAAGTAGTGAAGGGCAAATCCAGAAGAATCAGAAAAATCAGACTCCTGGTCAGACGATTCATAAACAACTTCAGTCCTAGGTCTCTCAGAAGGGGGGGGGGGGGGTTGGCTTCCCCTGATTACAGTTATAAGATCTTCAGCCATTCTTATTTGTTTTTTAGGCATAGAGGCCTCAGCATGTGGCCTGGGCATCGGTTTCTTAGGCATGGTTCGAGATTTTGGCCTAAAAGAAGGAGGCGGTTTAATATGCAAGTCCGTAGGCCTAAATACACCCTCAGAAGCAGGTGCCTGCACAGAAGCTCCGGACCCATCCAAGGCAGAGACATCTGCAGGTTCCACATTTGAAGCATCTTGTGGCATACCAGACTCCGAATGGGTCTCAGTAGAGGCCTGCAAGTTAGAAGTAGCGGGTATCAGGGGCTACAAAAGCACCTGAGTACCGGCGGACTGGCTTAGGAGAAGCATCGTCGGCAGCTTTGGACCTCGGCGGCCTGGCTCTGTTTTTACCTTTGCGTTTTTTCCGGAATCCCGGTAGTCGGATAGTTAATATTTAGAGGTGAAAATATACCGATGACTGATAGTGTGCAGATGAAATAAAGCACAAAACCGACAGCAAGGTACGTTGTGGTCAGGGCCTAGGCAAGGAATACAGTCTTCTACTTCTTTCGGCTTTTCCCGGTTAGGGGTCGCCACAGCGGATCATCTGTCTGCTCATGATTGGCAGTGGAGTTTTACGGTGTCGAGTTGCCAGCCCGGCACCCAACCTTCCACAGAAGGCACACACACACACACACACACACACACACACACCTAGGGCCAATTTAGAGTGTCCAGTTCACCTACTGCATGTCTTTGGGATGTGGGAGGAAACCGGAGCACCCAGAGGAAACCCACGTGACCATATGGAGGACATGCAGACTCTGCACAGAAGGCACCCCAGCAGAGAATTGAACCAGACAACCTCTTGCTGTAAGGAGGCGCCGCTAACCGCTGCACCACCGTGGCAGCCCAGGCAAGGAATATAGTATGAATGAAAATCTTTGTGAGGTATTGGCTTTCCACAAGTAATGCAATTGTTAACTTTTACGGACATCGGAAGGAGCAAGAAAAAGTTTCCCCAATGGGGTACTTGGCTTTAGTTGAAGACTTCAGTTCTGAAACTCAAACGAAAATTTCAGGAGTCTGCCAACCACCACTTGCAAACTGCTTCTGCTTCGGGCACCACACGGCAAGAAAGACTGATGCAATGGCTTCGGCTGTATGCTTTATACCCCTGACGACCGGACGTCATGGAAGAAGGGACAGCAACCGACGCAGGACCCAAGACTATGTTAATCAGGCCGACTGAGAGCTACTTCCAGCAGATAACCCAAATGCAATGACTGCAACAGTGAAACACGAAGAACATCACTATCATCTGTGCTACTTTTCTAAATTTTATTACATATTTTGAGTTCTCTCTATCACCATACAAATGAGCAAAAAATAAATCACTCTCCCATTTAATACAGAAAACATGTCCGATACATAATCTACAGAATCTAAAAAAAAAAACAAAAAAACAAAAAAAAAAAACCTGAACCTTTTAGAATAACTCAATTTTAGAACGTACAAGTGTGCACGAGTACATATCACACAAACGTTGGGTGATTAGATTTAAACTTTAATACCTTCTACTGACTGAAATTTTTTTTTAGTTGAACAGTAATACATGTAAAAATGTCACATACAGAAAATTCCTCCATCGACCCAATTCCTATTTAATCAACACAATCTGTCTGACATCAGAATATTCTGCGCCTTGCAAACTGCAAGATAACAGCATCCAACCAGTAAGTGGACAAGCAGAGGTTTGCTCACATTTCCAGTGCAATATAAATTTGATACTATGAGCAACCACTTTGCTTCAGTCACAGGATTCATTAAAGATGCATCTGCTACAGTGAGTAAAGTTGGCAGGTGCTTTTCATGTAAATAAAACTCAATTCAGGGATAAGGAAGAGTAACTGTCTACAAAAACTTCCCTTGCACAATTTTCTTAAAATGAGTGATCTTTCTATGTGGTTTCAGGCACTGAAAGGCAAAACAAAGTGTTTAAGGCAAAGTAAAAATGAACATTTATTTCCAGAAATGTACAGTCAAAACATTATAAAATTGCATATATTTCATTTCAAATGCAGTAAGACAAACTGCTGATTTGTCTTTGCTGTTCTGTCAAGCAGAACAAGCAATCTGGCTAAAGTGAATTCCAGAAGTATGACTATTAAGGCATCCACCATTAAGGCTTTCATGTCCATTCTTTAATAAAAGAAGCAGCTGAAAATAATTCAGCATTATTTACTTCAGTATTTTGAAGTCTTAAATTGCTGTGCAAGTGTCCCTATCACTATTAAACAGCTGAAAATATGCAGGATGATTTCAAAACCATTTACAACTTACAAGATGGAAGCATACCTCTCAACTGTCCATATTTTTGCCTCTTATTTTGGTCTGTTCCTTAAAACATTTGTGGTTTCCTGGCAATTGTGGACACTAAATATTGAGATGGAGTTCCATAATTCATATCCTTCAGAAAATGCATGTTAATGCAAAACCTATTATTCTAGCAACTTTCTAAGTTTATACGAGAAACATGTAAAATCTGTTCTGATTTTTGGGGCTCTGTCACCCCCTCCCCCCAAATTATGTTTGGCTGTGTCCAGATTTCTTGCTCTGAGAAGTTGAGAGGTATGGATGGTCAATCAATCAAGTCAATCTCAACTGCTTCTTCACATTCATATTATTAACATCTGAGCAAATGAACCAGGCAAGTATTATCCATTCTTTAATGCAAGGTCAAATCTAAAAATAGATGTAAGCACAGAATACTGGATAACAGCTTGATACAGTTAAAAAGATCAATCCCTGCAGAAGAGTGAAACCCAAGTTTTTTTTTAAAATCCCACAGTGAGGCACATTAAGGCTCTTGAAGATCCACAGTTAGAATACGGTATCTGCAGGAAAAAAAATATCCGCTTGGTAACCCCAAAAAGCAGCTCTCTGGATAGACTGCCAAAGAATATTTGAAAATATATATATATATAAATAAATAATTTAATCACTACTGTCGTCGTCATCGTCATCATCAGATGCATTTAATTTTGTTGGCCTGCTGAAAGAGTTTGATCTAGTGGGCTGACCTGTGGCCATTGCTTCAGCAGAAACAGCATCATAGCAGAAATCACAGACCCGTACTGGTTTGGAAGACTGACTAGGAAGAATATATTTCTTCTCAGAGCAAGGGCCGCAAACTACAAATCCACATTTACGGCAATGATGACGACGGTTAACAGCTGTAAATTTTGCTTTCTGACACCGCATACAAACAGCTGCTTCAGAGTCAGGCACCCAAACAGCTGCATGTTCGTTATTCGGCAACTTCCCACTTTTTGCCAGTAGGTCAGAAACACACTTGTTTATGTGATTCATCCACTCTGACTTTTCTGAAGCAGTGGCAGCATAAACTGCAAAAGACTTTGTTGGTGTTTTAATAAGCCAGCCATTCCGCAACTCTCCTTCATCTTGAATTGACTCGATAGTGACATTTTCCAAAGGAATTATATGTTGCTTATTGTATTTCTTCTTCTGAATGACAATATTTCCATAAACAAGAATATCATTAAAAAGAAAAAACTGCCTAAGTTTAGATTTTTTTCTACACAGTTTTGTTAATACTCCTTCTCCAATAAGGACACGACCTGGGATGCCCAAAGGTTGACCAGATGCTCCAAAGCAACTCTCTACCATGGCTATGCGTCTAGTGTTTGCTTCACTGTTTGCTAAACGGTCCACCATCTTCTTTTCCTACACAGAAAAGGAATAAAAGTAAAATTAACAGCACTGTAATTAACTTACAACCTAACTAGAAAGGAAGTCCGTTAGAAATGGCATATAAACAATACTGATGTCACTCAAGACAGTGGTATCAATTTCTCAGCTAGTACCTTACTAGTCAGTTTCAAAACCTGGTAAAAAATGAAAGTCATGTTCTTTTCACAACAACAGATCTGTGCTCTCTGCTTTTGTCCTTCCTCAACAGATAGGTTATCAGATCCACCTTCTGCCACACACTGACTTTGGAGTCCGTGCTCAGGCTCTTCCTCTTAACCTAAGATTGAGCTTTCCCCCATTCCAGAGTAAAGGAGATTGCCCCCCCCCCCCCCAAACCTATAAGACCAAAAGCTATATAGTACAAAGAAACCAGCTGTCAAGACTAGGACTTGAAGAGTACAAGATCAAGCCAAGATAGCTCACAGTACAGTCACTCCAGGAATACAGGAAAAAAAAAAACTCAGGAGGGGGAGGAAGGGAATATGAGGAAGGACAGAAACAAAACACAGATCTGTTCACATCTGATGGCTTTTCTGACAGTTACTCAACAGATGGGAGAGTCCCCAGCTACTAGTAAACCTGGGAGGTCTCATAGATGGATATTTCAGAGCACAGCTGAACCAAAGGAGGCTCTCAATCTTGACTATAAATACTTTCATCTCTCACTATAAATTGTATGGACAGAGGACCAAGTAGCAGCAGCAAAAATGTCAAGCGATACTCTGGAGAAAAAAGTTATAGATGTGGCCACAGATTTAGCTGAGTGGGCCTTAGGTGGCTTGGTTAAGGATAAACCCTTCGCTTTGTAAACATGAGAGATACACTCAGATAACCAGCGAGAAAGTGTCACTTTTGACACTCAGTTTGGCGGAGGAAAACGAGACAAATAACTGATCATTTTTTCTAATCTTCTTAGGACGATGCAAATAGAAAAAGTTGCTGAGGTACATCCAGCAAAAGTAACACACATTCACCTTTACTGGAGAAATTTGGAAAGAAAACTGGAAGGTTGACAGACTGACAGTTGACTCGGGAAGTGACCCGTGGAAGAAGTACCTCTGACCTTATGGAAACTAAATAAGCGTGCAACTCTGAATCCCTCCTAGAAGGAGCAATGGCTACAAAAAGGAGTTTTCCACACCAAGAGTTTTAAATCAACTTTGGCTGCAGGTTTAAAGGGTGGACTAGTTAATACCTGTAACAAAATGCTATGCTCTAAGGAGGGAGAGGATCCCTGAGTGATGGTAGAAGGAAGGAAGGAAGGCACCCGTAAGATAGGCTCTGGTCAGCCTAAAAGTGGCAATGGAGGATTTATTCTCCCCAGTATGAAAAAAAACATAACGTTCCATCTGTATTGTTGATCCTTGTTTAGTCATTACATGTGGGTATTGGTTCTGACCGCAGAACCGAGCCAGCCATCTTCCAAGCTCGTGCCAGCTACAAACTCTAGAGCTAAAACTCTTACCCAGAATTCCCCTCTCCCTGTTACCTCAGATTGAGTTTGCAAGTCAAAAGACAGTAGAGGCTACCTCTGGTCAAATGACCAAACGGAACCGGATGGTGAGATCCACTAGAAGCAACACTAGGGGGAAAGAGGGAGGGCTGTAATGACTGAACGAGGATCAACAATACAGATGGAACATTATGGTAAGACATAACTTCTTTATCCAATATTGTTAATCCTTGTTCAGTCCTTACAAGTGGGACAGAGTCCCCAGCTAGATATATTCCTGGGAGGCTCTCATGGAAGGAAATTCCGGAGCACCATAGAACCAAAAGATGCTCTTCCCCTGGAGGCCAAATCCAATTTGTAATGATTGATGAAGGTATGAGGAGTAGCCCAAGTTGCAGCTGCACAAATGCCATTTAAAGAGGCTCTGGCATGGAAGGCAGCAAAAGTTGCCACCGACCTTGCAGAACGAGCCTTTATGGTAGTAGGTAATGGAATATTGTTTTTTATAAATGAAGGTTATGCAGTCTTTTAACCATTTAGCCAATGTGACCTTAGCAACAGCACATCCTAATCTAGGTCCAGAATAGGCCAAAAATAACTGGTCTGATTTACGAGAAGCTTTAGTCCTGTTCAAGTAGAAGTGAATTTGCCTGTGAATATCTAGGGTTTGCAGGCAATCTGTTTGAATGATTGGGGAAGAAAACTGGCAAGTCAATGGTTTGATTAATGGACATTTCAGAGATCACTTTTGGCAGAAAGGAAGGATTAGTTCTCAATGACACTATCTCTATGAAAAATCAAATATGGTCTCTCGATGCTTAACGCTTGAAGCTCAGAGATACGTCTGGCAGAAGTAATGGCGACCAAAAACAAGGTTTTCCATGACAAATACACGAGGTCGCAAGAAGAAGCTGGTTTGAAAGGTGGCATTGTCAAAGCCTGTAGAACTAATGACAGGTCCCATGGTTGAGCAGGTTCTCTAAAAGGGGGTCTTAGACGATTCACGCCTTTTATGAAAATCTTGCATAATTTGTGTGACATAAGAGAAGAGTTTTGGACACCATCATGAAAATTAGATATTGCAGCCAAATGAACTCTAATGGTAGAGGCAGACAGACCAGACTGAAATAGGGTAGACAGATATTCCAGCACTATCGACAATGGTGCTGAAAAAGGATCTACTTGTTTTTCTTTCAACCAAAAAGTAAATCTTTTCCAGTTGCTGAGATATGTAATTCTGGTGGAAGACTTATGAGATGCAATAAGTAAGTCACGTACTGGCAAAGATCATTCTGCCTGGCAATCAAAGGAATTGGAGGAGCCAAGCTGTGAGCTTCAGGCTGTTCAAGTTGGGGTGAATCAGATTCTGCGGATTCTGAGGATGGGAGATGAACCCCAGGGTTGAATGGAGAATCCACGGTTGATCTAGCAGGTGAGGCCAAAGGAAGGGAAACCAAATCAGACGAGGCCAATATGGTGCTATGAGGATTACTTTGCTCTTCAACCTGCAGGCTTTCTTCAGAAACTGGGGAATGATGGGGGAGAGGTGGAAATGCAGAAAGCAGACCCGAGGGCCAATCGCGGACTACAGCGACCCAGGGTGACTGTCCCAGAGGGGAATCGGGGCGAAATAGTTGCTGCATTTTTAGTTGGTTGGGGACGCAAAGAGGTCGCAGCAAGGAAGACCCCAGCTGTTGAAAATCATTGCAGCTATCAAGAATTCAGGTACCACTCGTGAGGTTGTAGAATACACCTGCTGAGTCTGTCTGCTATCACGTTGGAACTCCCGGAAATGTGCGTTGCTAGAAAAAAGCAGTTGGTAGCCATCATGCATTGCCATATCCTCATGGCTTCTTGACAGAGTGGGTAAGATTTGGTACCACCTTGTTTGTTGATGTACCAGACCACCGCCATGTTGTCTGATTGTATCGCAATAGTCCCAGATGGCAGCAGGGGATGGAATGCTTGCAACGCCAGAAGCACCGCCCTCAGCTCTAGAACATTTATATGCAGATGGGCCTCCATTTCGGAATAGCCCGCCCCCCACTCCGTCAGGGAGGTGTCCATGGTCATTGTAGCCTTGGGCTGTTGGGGGGAGAAGGAGCGAGACCATTGTGATGGATTGTGCGCCATCCACCAATTTAGACCTTGTTTGCACCTGTGAGTTACCCAAATCTTGGCTGAAAGAGGGTACTGAAAGGGATACCATTGGGTGAACAGTAGCCAATGTAGAAGCCTCATGTGACACCTGGCCAGGGGGACAATTGTAATGGAGGCTGCCATGGAGCCCAACAATTGGAGAACAGAATAAGCTGTGGATTTCTCCCTTGAAAGGATTGGAATCAGTTGCTGCTTTATCCTTAGAATTCTGTGCTCTGGAATGGATGCACTGCAATTCTTTGTATTCAAGATAGCCCCTATAAATTCTGAGGACCGAGATGGGGTGACATTGGATTTTTGCCAGTTTATGGTTATGCCTAGCCTTTCTGCAGTGAGGAGAGTGTATGCTAGGGCTTCTTCCAACAAATGTTTGGTGGGGGTGCAGATAATTAAGTCATCTAGGTATGGAAACACATGGAATCCTTGTAGTCGCAAGTGAGTTGTGACTACTGCCATGCACCTTGTGAACACTCTGGGGGCTGTAGAGAGTCCGAAGGGCAGTACTTTGAACTAGTAATGACTGGCTCCCGCACGGAAGCGAAGGAATCTTCTTGATGGTCTGTCCAGTTTTATGTAGTAGTACGCATCTTGAAGATCTGTTGAACACATCCAATCGTCTTTTTCCAATAGCAGAAGGATAGACTAAATTGACACCATCCGGAATTTCTGTACTTTTACAAACTTATTCAATACACTGAGATCCAAAATTGGTCTCCAGTCCCTGGTTTTCTTTGGCACCAAAATAGTCTTGAGTAGAATCCGGATCCTATCTGGTCTGGAGGGACTATATGGATGACTTTTTCTTAGCAGCTTTGAAATCTCGAACGCTGCTTCTTCCCTTTGACTGGGTGGAATGTCAGGTAAGCTTGTTAGGGGAGCAGGACAAAGGTCGAAGGGGATAGGATAATCTCTGGGTATTATCCTTTGTACCCAAGAATCTGTGGTAATGGTTAGCCAGGCAGAAGGGTACAAAGAGACACTACCACCAACCACTTCCAGAGGAAAGCAGTCGGGCCGCTTCTTCAGGAGCGCTGGTAGGATTAGCCACGGAAAGAGTCCCTGGAACACTGGTTAAGCGGACCCACTCTGCCCCGAAAAGGGCTTCTTCCCTGAGAATTTTCCCCCGCTGCCTCTAGGGGAGAACTCGGCCTGTGTGTTACGGAAAGAACCTTGAGACTTTGTGCCATATCTTCCCCACTCTTCTGGTTTCTGGAGAAAGCCTGTTGAGGGGAAGAATAACAGACACCCACAGCAGAAAGGGTCATACCGTCCTGTTCACATCTGGTCAGTGTGCTTTTAACCTTGGGTCCAAACAACGACGAGGCTTCAATGGGGGCGTTGAGAAAGGAAGCCTTGAAGGGTTCTGCGAAATTACACAAGCGCATCCACGCATGTCGTCTCAGAACAATGGCTGAACCCGCTACTCTAGCTGCTCCTTCTGATGCGTGAGATATCAGGTGCATGGAGGAGTTAGATTATCGATTCGACGGTGGCTAGCTGAGAGGCCACTTTGTAATGGACCTCATCAGACACAGCTCCAGCCAAAGTTTCAGAGAGCTCAGTAATTCTCTTTGAAGCCTGGTAAAATGTGCCATATAGTTCAGGGACGTGACTGCAAAGGTCGCTGATGCAAAATTACGCTTCCCTAATCTGTCCAGAGCCCGGGACTCTGTTGGGTGGATGGACAGTCTGGCTTTCTTCTTCAGCCAGGTCCTTTTTAGTTGCGGCCACCACCACCAAAGCATCTACAGAAACACCTTTGGACCAATGGGATCACTAGCAGGAGGGGACAAAATTTTATCTGGCCTTCAGGGAATGGCCTAAACGGTGTCAGGAGCCTTCCACGCACGCTGCATGATGAGCCGGACAAGTTCGTCGGCAGGTGGAGTAACCCAGGAGGTAGGGGGCCGGGCATGAAAGGCCTGCAAGAACACAGACTCTTCAGAGGTTGGGTTTGAGGGCTGCCAGTCACCTCTCTGTTTAAGGATTTCAAGAAGATCACCAAAGGATACCTCAGAGTGATAGAGGGGACCCTTCCCCATCATCAAAATCTGTCTCTTCAGTAAGGGACTCCTCTGTGGAGTCCATGTGCTTCCTCTTGCACGAGCTCTTTTGATTATCTTTCTCAGAGGGAGAAGCTGGGGAAGACAGCTATAAAGGGGTCTCCTGTGGAGTATGTCCTGAGGCCCTTGCGCCCGGTGTCTGCTAGGAGCGGCTTGTGTACATTGCGGTCCAGAGGAGGGTAGGGAGAGCGACAGCACAGGATCGCCAACCAATGCCAGAGCCTTCTCCATAAGCTGGAAGGCTGGTTCACCTGAAGAGGGATGGGGGCCCAAGACAGGGGTCACCCCTCACCTAAGTGGCTCAGCCTGCCGACTCGGAGTCCCTGGATGGCTGTGAAACACCAAAGTACATATGCCACAGTTGACATCCTGGGCCGTGAAAGACTCTCGCGCCACAAAGGCAACTGCAGCTCTTTATTGAGGTCCATAAAAGGAACCATAGTGGGGAAGACTGCTATATCAAGGGGCTTCAAAGACAATGAAGGAGGAGAATAAGTAGGGATCTTTGGTACTCATGGAAGGATAGGTCCTTGGGGGGGATACGGCTGGCCAAAAGCACTTTATCCACAAGACACAACACAGTGTTCAGAGGCTTCTAGCGGATTTCACGGACATGGCTGAGGGAGAGTCAGGTCTATCCAAGGACGGAGCAAACTCTGTGCCCACCACAGAAGTGGTCTGCACTGAGAACAACAGAGCTGTAATGGACTGAACTACTGGTCATTTCTGATGGGAAAGAAAGAAAGAAAAAAAAAAACAGAAAAATACCAGCAATGGTACAAGAAATACCCAAAGGTAAGAAGGAAAAGGGGTTTACCAACAATGGTAAAAAAAAAGAATTACCCCGCAGTAAAAACAGAAGAAAAGAGTTGAAAATGATTCGAAAAAGGGTAGTCACTAAATGCGATAAGGTAAGAGATAACTATCTAATAACTTAAAGCTGTCTTTCAACTTAGTATGAAGAAAAATACTGTACTTCGCTCAAGAGAAGTAGCTTGACACAACCAAATGGAGATGCGGCAAACAAAATCTGAGGCAACAGGAAGAAGGGGATTCTGGGTTTTT